>NC_079340.1:10939244-11580315 GCF_029582105.1 Oenanthe melanoleuca
AGCTCCATTGTGAGATGGCCCCACAGGGCAGCTTCTGTAGACATCAGTGGAAGCACTCAGGAACCTGACCCAAGCTGCCTCTTCCTCCATCCATATACAGCAAACAAGGCAAAGACTACAACTGAGCTCTGGTTTTGATTGTGCAGAATTAATGCTGGGCCTAATGTAATACATGAACCCCAGAACTAATAAGATCTTCAAATCAGAATGAGCATTTTAAATC
Source organism: Oenanthe melanoleuca (assembly GCF_029582105.1). Taxonomy (NCBI): domain Eukaryota; kingdom Metazoa; phylum Chordata; class Aves; order Passeriformes; family Muscicapidae; genus Oenanthe; species Oenanthe melanoleuca. The sequence goes on from NC_079340.1 coordinate 10,939,468, forward strand.
CCTCTGCTGTATCACACTCAATTCTGTACATTCATTAGCTTCCTTCAGAAGCTCAGGACAGAGTTGTATGTTTAGGTATATGTTTAATATATTACACTTATTGCCAGAATGCTGACTTTTGATTAGTGTTATTTATTTTGTTTTTAAAAAATTCCTTTTTCTTTGATATTTGCTGGCTAGTGCTAAATCTGCATTATAGGGTACACTGAGTACTAGAGAAATGAAAATATATTTCATTAATAGCACATTTTACTCTGATTAGAGTGAGAAACCACATAACTTCTTTGGGGTCATAAAGATACCATTCCTGTTTAATTATAAGCTTGTTTTAGAGACTGCAAGCAGGAGAATGTTGTAGCTGATAGTAGAGATACCATATTTTAGACAACTGGTCCTAAGGTTTTAGCTGTCTTAATTTACTTGCCCAGCCCAAGGTGGTACAAGCTCACATTGACTATTTAAACATGCTTGGCTGTGTCCTCCAAATAAATAAAGTCAAGCTTAAAACTAAATTATTGTGAAACTAAATGAAAACTTCTGTCAGTGATTGTGGGGAGAAAGGAATGAAAATCCCCATACACAAAGAAATTACAGCTGTGGTTTGGAATACACATGAAGCAGTTTCCTGCAGGACAGTGAAAAACAATCACTCTTAAAGAAACAAAGCAGCATTAAATAGTGGTGTTTAAGAGTCATAACACCCTGCATTAGACATATTTCATTTGTGGCTTTGGTAAGTGATGACTAATTAGGCACACTGAGCCTGACATTTTAAAAGGAAATAATTTGATAATTGGAAAACCCCACAGTTAACAGCCTTGAAGCCTATAGCATTTCCTTCCAACAGAGCTAGAAAATACCAGCATTTCTCTGGAGACAGGAAAAATAAAAGACATTTTAAATGAAGGAAAGTTACATTAATAGCTTACAGATTATTTTTACCAGGGAAGACACATTAGTTTTGCTGAAGCTTTTCAACTTGTTTTTGTTTCTTTTTTTTCTCCTTCCACAGAGAACTTACATCTTCACTTTCCTGCTGAGCTCACGAGTCTTCATTCACCCCCACGAGCTCCTGGCTAAAGTGGGGCAGATCTGCATTAAACAGAAGCAGCAGCTGGAAACGGGGACTGAGGCAGAAAAGGTAAATGGACCATTATGTCCCTCAGTCACTTGTGCTCCTGGCATTTATTTTCCACTCTCCCCTTCTCATTGTAAACCTAAATAGACTTGAAATTGTAATTGGCATTTGTTGCTGGATGCACTTGTGTTTGTGTCTTTTTCTTGGAAGTATCTTTATTTCATTTACTGGGGGTTATGTCCTGCCTTACCAGTCAGCTGCAGGTCAGTGGAACAGGGCACTGCCATGAAACCTGCCCAGCAAGCTGGTTTGCACTTCTGAGCTTTCACCAAGTTAGGAAAATGACATTCAAGAAAATCCCTTTCTCCAGTCAGCCTCACCATGCTATTAGAGTTAACAATAACCTCTGCTGAAGTTTATTGTTTATTTATATTCAAATCAAGAAAGTTACTTCTCACAAAAATTAAGAGATGCACTTATTTAAAATGGTAACCTGACATGCTTTATTACAATCAGTTAGACCAAACTTACATCCAAGTGTCACCATTTGTTAAGTGTGTATTGAAAGACTTTTGACTGAAATTGAAGTTCCAGAAAGGTCCAAGCTGGGCAGCAAATTAGAGTGACAGGAACAGGATGGTACCAACAAGTATTTAAAAACCTAAGTTGTTCAAATCCTGGGCACATTTTGGAACCTTTCTTTTCTGATGAGACATTACATGCTCATATTCCTCATTTTCAGCACATTAATAGTTCCATTTTGTTTTCTCCTTGGTGTATCAGCACTCTGAGTGAGGAGCACAAAAGGCAACTCTGGTTTGCCAATAAAGACTTTTGACAGCAATACTGACCTAAGGGCTTTTTCTCCCATACTATCCCTGATGTGCATCCTCTTATTAATGTCACAAAATTGCTCCACAGGACAAACTAACCATGGTGCAAATGACTTTCATCCAGGTCAGTCCCCTGATCTGCTCTCCAAATATCTGCACAGGGGGAAACCAAGGGTCAGGGACATCAGAACCACTGCATCCAGTTTTGTACTCAGAGGTGATAATTGTCCCTAGCACCTCTGCACAACTTAATTTGTGACTGAGCAAACTCTGCTCTGTAGCTTGTAATGGTTCCTTAGCAACATGTAACTAAACAACAGAGATGGGAACCTCTAAAATATGCCAGGACCACCAGAAATATGGAATGAGTCAATCTGAGCTGTAGACATACGTAGGGAAAGTCTGCAGTGAGTAGAAAATGTCCAAATAAATCTGGGAAATACTTGGATTTAAAATGAATGGGATATAAGATGAAACTTCTGTGAATAACAATGCACTTGAGAGATTTTTCAAATTAAAGCCATCTCTGGGGACTGAATCAGCTGGCTGTCTAGAGGTACAATGCTAATTGTAAAGTGGTGTTAGTGTGGTTTATCAGCAGATGTGTTAAAAAGTCATGGCTCCCTAATAGAAATGAAATAGCATTACATCCTAATGTCAAACAGAGCAGCTCATGTTCCAAACACCCACACTCTGCTGCTGGCACCTTGGACATGGGCCTGCAGGAAAACCAGCAAACAGCAGGGTGACAATGAAACTCTTTTGGGAGGTGGCTTTAATTTCCATAATTCACATGCTTTTCTGATTGCTCTATTATGCCCTTGATCCCTTCCTACCTCCTTCATATAAGCTGTGAATTTTTCCTGCCTTCTAAACACAAACTTCTTGGAAAACAACTACATGAACTTCTGACATTCCTCTCAAATTACTACTTTACTGCCCTCTACTGCAAGCACCTGTATGTTTTACAGAATAGTTTGGCCACTAGCATTTGCAAACATTTGTTTTTCTATGTGGCAACAAATGTAATCTCATTTCACATACAGCATACAAACTCTTCACTCAAGATACTCTCAAGTACTCACAGTCATAATCCATTAAGGTATCATCAGCTACCAGCACCTTCTAATTAAGTGGCTGCATAGCAGGAAACAGCTGACAAAAGCAGTTAAAGCTTCTCTGATCATCTCTGATAAAGTTTGCTTATGCAAATCTCTTAAGACAAGCTGGGCAGCTTGGTGCCTGGACAGCATGAGAGCTGAAAAAGTGTCAAGGAACCAGGTTTTGTGGTTACACACCACAATACTTATCATTCTGTAGGTTTGGACATTAGTGGCTAGCCAAAGAGTTCTGCAGAAACACAGCCCAGAAAAAAAGTGAATTACAAAGAAAAACACTCTGGGGTGTCTTGGAATCTGCTTAGAGTCCTTTTAACTACTCATAAAAAGCAAGAATTTCACAGTTTAAGACATCTATTATAACATACAAGTCAGTAGTTAAGATTGACTATAAGGAAAAAAATTATCTCTCTCTAAGTCTCAAACAAGATTATCAGGGAAGAATCACTTCTTTAGTGTTACTGAATGGGAAAAAAAACCTTTTTGTTACAACTGTGGTACATTTTTTTTCTGCAGCTTGGGTGTTTTATATATCTGAAATTAAAGAAGTAAAAAATGAAAAGAGAGCATAGAAGTTAATTTCTATTAAGTTTGTTTTGCCTGTCTTGGAATATATGCGTCCCTTCAAAAATTACTATTTCCCCCGGGGTTTTTTGCCAGTAAGTCCTCCTTTTTAAAACCAAAAAATGAAAAAATCCTCATAACCAGGTCATTGCCATGAAATCTTTCTACAAGCACAGTACTGCTATTTCCCTCCTTTCTAACTGGGAGTTGTTTTTCAGTCCTGTCTTGTCTCATGCAGAACAGGGTCAATCCACAGAACACTTAAATTAGCAGAGTTATTTTTCTTCTCAAAGAAATATTTGTGGGAGAAGTATTCCCATGGACTCCAGAGAGCTCTGTCAGGCCTCACAAGGGGAGGCTCATGTCTGGAGTAGGACTGGAGAGAAGTAGGTTGGTAGGTTTATTGCAGCCATGACAGAAAGGAAGCTGTGCTGCTGCCCACAGATCTGTGAGGTTTCCATCTGGGTTTCCACGAGCACCAAGCCTGTCACACTGCTCTGGGCTTCATCAGAGTGCACAGGAAACAGAAATCCCACGTTCTACTGCACTGAGGGCTTTTAGCATTGCTCTCAGAAAGTGTACACCTTCTTTTCATGGGTGTTAAAAAGCACCTGATGAAACATTAAGGTTTTTTAAACTTGCAGAGTGGTGCAGTTTGCAGTTTGTCCTGCAAGATGCCTGGCTTGCCATACCAAGAAGGCAAACCATGACTCAAAAATAGATACGAGAGATGGGAAGTCAGTGTTCATAAATCACTATGTTTTAAGCTGTACATGGGGTATAATTCGGGGTAATTTGTCTGAGTACTACAAGCACAAAGCTTCATTTTTGTCCTTCAAACCTTTTCCTTCTATATCATTGCCTAAAAATCCTGATGAAATATAGCCTGGTGTTAAGCTGTACCTACTTCAAATCATGACAGCTAATGCTGCCTCCTCAGTGGGCTCCTGGTCTTTAAGGAGCAATCTTACACACACCAGCATTAAAAAAGCATCAGCTATGACTGATTTAGACTCTTCAGCTGCTGGGGTCAGTCTAGACAAACCATAAATTCTTTAAGAACTGAGTGTTCATATAGAGATGCTTGCCATGGCCTTAGATGGGATTTTGAAACCTTTCTGCCCTCACCACTCCTTTTTCAGTTCCAGTAATTAAAAAGAAAGGATAGTCAGAATGATTAATACTGAAAAACAGTTTTGTAGCAGCTTTTGGTAAACAAAAGTGGAGAAGGCACACACCTATTAACTTTAATTGAATGGAAGTGCACTCCCTGGCTAATTAATTGTCCATCACCACCTACAGATTATTCTTTTAATAATGTCAGGCTCCATGCATTTCCTAGCAAATAAGTATAAATTGTCTTTTCCCCAAGGCAGATGACAGTGGGAGTTTGGAGGACAGGCAGCTATAATCTGGAACTCTGTCTCACACTGTTGAGAAATAGCTTGAAGCTCCACACAAGGGGCACTGACAGACACTGCTTTGCAGGAATACTCACTGCTGGCAAAAAGAATGGTGATATTTTATGTTTTCCCTCCTTATGTAGCTATTCTGAGCTCATTAGCAGCATCAATTAAATACTGTCAATAAAGACAGGTAGGAAATGCATGCTAGCAGATAGCAGTTTGCAGGTCTTAAAAAATCCAAAACAACCCAAGAAAATTCCCTCTAGACTTACAAGGAGGCACTGGCTAATTGTCAGATTGAGGATTCAAGGGTGCATGGTTTTACTTCAAAGTACTTGTCAATGATTATTGATATTCTCATTGACTATAAAATGGTGAGATACTTAAAAAAGGCAAAACAGAGCCAGCTTAATTTCATTGACCTTTGGTTTTGATTAAATAAAGCAGGATGGACCATGATGAGATGCTGTTTTGGCAGGAGCTACCAGTATTTGGAGACATTCTCCCTGTGTCTTGCACCAGTTTCCTGTGGTGACACTCACATGCTCAGGGACTTCTGCACTTCCACAAGTGGGCAGGGACCACAAACAAAGCTTCCTCTTTTTCCTCAGTGCATCACAAGTTGGGTAGGAGGATAAACATAACCTGAATTAAGGTTTGGTTCTTCTTGTTCATCACAAGTGCTCTTAGCACTCACACTCCCAATTTTACAAACTGCTCCCTTGGATGTACTGATGCTGCTTCCATTGGTGCAATGGAGAGGGGAGTAGTTGCACCCAATTCGGGTCTAACTGCTGAAAAGTCTTAAGAGATTCACAGGTAACAAAAAAAAAAAATATGGGAAAACACTCTCCCTGCCCTTTCTGTGGTTGATGGCTTTTTGAACAAAAGCCAATACCTTTTATTGTCAGTCTGTTTTGATTTAGACGTCATGGAGAGAACACACACGTCTTTCCTGTCATTCATTTACTTAATATACAGCTCAGGCTGGATGGTCTGATAAATTCTATAGAACAGAAATGTCTTTGTGAAGGTTTCCCATGGAGGACAGTTGGTAGAGTACTCAGGGTGTACACATTTGAATTCAAACACTGCAGTACTGATGGCATAAATCAGCTTAAATCCCACAGACTTCAGTTAAATAAGTCACTTAAACTGTTCTGTCATCTTGCTGGTTTGTACAACTAACCTTGACAATATCTTCAAAGTGTTTTGTGAGAGACATCAAACTATCATGAAAGGAGGCTAAATGATACTATTTAGGAATCTAGTTCACAGTTAAATATGTTATTTTTCTTGTCCCCATCATCTGCTATTAATGCAAAGTATTTTCAAGGGTGTCTAGATTTCTGTGAACCTTTATCAGCCAATTTAATCTGCAGACATGTCTACAGTCAGTAATCAACTCATTGTTTCTTTCTAGGCAAAACTAAAATCCTTCGCTGCCAAAATCATTCAGCTCCTGAAGGAATGGACTGAAACTTTCCCCTATGATTTCCAAGATGAAAAATCCATGAAAGAGTTGAAGGAGATTGCTCACAGGATCACACAATGTGATGAGGTAGGGGTGGGAGAGGAAGTGCTAAAGCAGTATTTGTCAAGTGTTACATGAGCTGTGCCATGTTCTGCACACCCCTGCAGGCAGTATTTCCTAAATGAACCTCAGCAGCAGTTGCTGAGTTGTCAGGGTAATCACAGGACATGGGCTGCCTGATGGACTTAATGGTCCATTAGCAGGAACTGTCTATGTCTAATCACTGCATGTAAGAAGAGAGAAAATAGTCATGGCAATATGAAAAATGACTGGTGCAGAAGGAGAAAGAACAGTAACTATAATGGCTCAAGAGGATTTAATAATTAATTACATACCATCCTTTGTACATTGTCACTACTCTGTATGTCTGAGTTCTGCAAGACTCACCAACTAGTTGTACCATGTACTCTTGGCCAAGGTGAAGGTGTTTATTGTTTAGCAGCTCATTCCCAGCTTCTAACAATAAAAAGCAGCTGGTTTATTGCAATTTTTCAGATGACAGGCACAGTATTTCCACAAAGCAAGTTATCTTTGAGCTTGCTAGTTGGTCCATCACCAGTCTTAACAGCTCTGGGTTTCTAGCCTGTGAAGAAAACTAAGCCTTGAAAAAACCTTCTAAAGCAAACAGATAAAGTGAATTGGAATAAAACAAGGGCTGTTAGGTTTTGGGTTTTTTTGGGGGTGGGGGAGAGCAAGGAGCCAGGGGAATGGGGGGTTGTTGGGGTTTTTTTTTTATAGTTTTGGTTCTTTCCCAACATTCACAAAGCCTATACTTTTTGTCCATTGAGAAAGTCACTGTTAACAGAAATAAGAAGGAAGAGTATAATCAAGAACTGCAAGAGAATTAGTTGTAAAGTGTTTCTCCAAATGTGAAGTCTCACTTATGTACAAGTAGAAGTTCCTTACTGTTTTTAAACCCACAACTTCAAGATATTTTTGAGAGCAATTAGGAGGGACCAGGAAGGCAGTTGTATTATGTGCTTTTGTTGATTCAAGTAGAGAGAAAATGAAGAACAACAGGTTTGACAGCACCATGAATCAGGGAGAGGACAATAGAGTGAGGTGTTAGCAAGTCCTCAGAAGGAAGTACCTCGACTTTGTTGCATCAGCAAAGATGTTTACGTGGGTGCCAGATGAGAGCAGTGCCTCAGGGGGAGGGGAGGAGCAAATAGGACCATAACCTTCTCTTCTCTTTGAGACAAGGGCAAAGGGGTGGGTGGTGGCAGATAGCTCTGTGAAAGGGGATTGGCAGAGGCTTTATTCAGCACCTCTATCTTAGTATTTAGTGTCTGTTATTTTGAACTAGGTAGAAGTTGTGCCCTTTCTTTCTTCCTCTTCCCCTTCCTTCCCACTCTTATGTATGAATAATTGTCATTTGAGGAAAATCCATCTTCATGGAATGGCTCCATGCTGTGGTGTCCAAGGCATCTGATGGATCCATTAATTACAGCACCACCTCATTTACCCCCTTAACAAGGCTGCCAATCAAGGTTCATCAATGAAGAGCTATGCCTTATCTGAAACACTAATTTGGCACAGACAAAAAGCAGCTCTCACTCTTAACTTTTTATTAGCACATCAGATTACCCCCCATATTATGCTTCTTAATGATGGAATTATGGTAAAGGTTGGGGGCTTATTTTGTATTTTAAAGCTTTTAAAATCTTCTTAGGACACTATTCTTCATTAAGGTAGAAAGTCAACTGAGAACTCACACAAAGCAGTCAGGTGTTCCTGATTATAGCAGCACACCAAATAGCTAAAGCTACAGCCAGGATTGCACCCCAAATTTAGTAAAAATGAACTCAGACAAGTACAAATCACTGTGCAGTCATTGATTTATGTTCCAAAGTTGTAGGGAAAATTAGGGTAAAATAGTAATGAAAGGAAGCTGCTGAAACTCTTAAGGACATTTGTCTAAGCATTAACATGCTAATAAATTCATAATAGCTTAAGTAACCTGTAGCTTTTCATGTCTGAGTTTCTTTCCTCACTTTCACATGATATCTGCAATACTCTCCCCTATCTTCAGGTGTCATTTTCTGCAATCCTGTCAGCCAGTCTGCTTCCTCCCAGACATGTGGGCAAGCCAGGCACAGAGGCTGAAGGCAAACCACTCCCAGTGAAAGCTTAGCATAACAGAGAGGAGAATTCTGCTTTGTTTTAGTCCCCTCCACCAGGCTCCCTTGGCATTTCTGAGCACTTGTAGCACAGTATCAGAAATGACTCCAGACAGCTGCTGTTCAGCAGTAATCCAGCCTCAAGATGAGCTACACTGCCTTCAGCTTTTCATTTGATTTCACTTGGGAGTCAGATTATTGCCTTGTAAAGCACCATTCTGACACCATTATTGCTTAATTGTAACAGCAATATACAAGTATTTGGTAGTCATCTCTCACATCTGCTGCATAATTTCAGTCATCACTGCACATTAGTGGCTCCTCTGAATGGTCACAGATTCATTGCAGTTCTGTCTAGCGTGTCCTGTTGACTGGCAGGAGTGAACCTTGTGGTGAACTTCAAGAAAAGTAATTTGCATGAAAGCAAGAGAATGATTCTGTGAGGAAAAGGACTGTCTGGGTGAATTAATTTTCCCAGCAGCAGGAGAAACCTGAGTCACCTAAAGCAGTAGCAGACAGTTTGGAGGAGTAGGAAAGCAATCAAATTAGCTCTTTGGGGGTGATCTCAGAGAAATGGCTATAGGTCACAATGGCAGAAAAAAAAAATCACCTTGATTGTCAAAACACTGAGCAGATGGTTTGTGTTCCTGTGGCTTTACCTTTCAATGAATCCTTACAAATCCTACATTTGAAATCTGCACATGATAAACAGGAAAGGCATTTTAGTTGTCCAAGAACATGACGTATATTGTGCTCTTATATAAATATTTGGGTGCTGTAGCTGTTCAAAGCTAAGTTAGGATATTTTAGTGGCATATTCCTGGACATAATGTGAATTTCCTGGACTCTTGGGCTAGACAGACTGGATTCATCAGTGGGCCTGATCAGAATGAGAGCTTTTGGTGCCCAGAGGTTCCAGAAAGCCTTGTGCAAGCAGCTCCAGCACCTTTCACGTGCCCACTGCAGCTGCTGACACAGATGCCTTTGAAATGGGGCACAACCCAAAGGAGCAGACCAGCCAGCCAAGCAAAGCAGGGCTGGGAAGGCAGGCAGAACAGTGTCATTATGGAGTAGTGTGAGTATTTAGGACAAGGTCATTTGTCACATAATGATCAGCTCAGAAAAGATGAAAGAAAATGGATAATAGGCATTTATTTTTCTCAAGCAGAAATTCTCTGGTGATCCATGTCTGCAATAGCTAAAGGTTTTCAGCAGTTGTTGTTTCTTGCCTCTGCTTAGGAAAATGGAACAGTGAAAAAGATCATTAGCCAGATGACACAGAATCTCCTGATGGCCCTCTCTGCACGGAGCCAGTACCAGGAAATCAGAGAGAAATTCCGTCAGCCTGTTACTGACAAGGGCACCATCCTCAAAACCAAGCCCCAGTCAACTCAAAAGGACATCCTGAGTGTGTGCTGTGACCCTCTGATCCTGGCCCAGCAGCTGACCTACATCGAGCTGGTGAGACTGGCTGGGGTGGAGGATTCTGTTTTCCATTTACTAAATATTAAAATACTCATCAATACAAATTTTGCTATGGCTTCACTGAAAGCCTCCAGTGTTTATATAAAAAAATACCAAGTCAAGTAATGAACAAGACCAGTTAGGTACACTGATAAAAACACTGTAGGAAGATGAAGTTACCAAAATGTTCTTCTAACTTTGATTTTCTTTTACAGAACTCTCTGTTTGTCTGTACAATGACAATCTCTCCTCTCTCCTAACACAGGAAAGGGTGAGCAACATTTACCCAGAGGATCTGATGCAGATTGTCAGCCACATGGACTCCCTGGATAATCACAAGGTACAGAAATGTGTACAGAGGGAAAATGAAGCATAGATGAGCCAGAGTAAAGAGTATTATTCTTTGAGTATACCCTCTGCAAGAAAGACTGACATTTTCTAAGCTTCTTTAAGCTCATGCCTTAAAACACTTGCAACAAGATTTTGTCAAGATATGAAAAGGAATTTAACCTTTGGTAAACTTTGGGTTTATCAGGAGAGGTTTAACTCATGACCTGTTCTCTTACAGTGCCGAAGTGATGTGACCAAAACCTACAATTTGGAGGCCTATGACAATTGGTTCAATTGTCTCAGCATGCTGGTGGCTACAGAGATCTGTCGGGTAGGTGCTCATAGAAAACAGGATACAGAGGGATCCTGGCCTCAAGGAACAGAGGCAGGCAGTGTCTAAATGAGATTTAAACATTAGCAGTGCAATTAAAGATAATAGCATTACTCAAGCATTAAATTATTTGCATGCTCATATGATTAAGAGTTCAAGGCTATGTTTGACTTTGCATATATTCTCTAATTTTGTGCAGTTGCATTAGTCATGCAGTGAAATGGAACTTGTGTGGACTTGTGAGGAGCTCTTTCAGATTTATCTTTTTGTAAATACATCAAAAGATTCTTAAAAATACTCATCTTTAAATGCAGATTTACCAATAAACAGCTGTCCCTCCACTACATTTAGATAACATTAGCACTGATATATTAATTTTAAAATTTATATTAAATAATTTTATTCATACAATATTCATTGTAGAAAAGTCAAGAATAAGCTTTCTTTAAAGTCTGGAAAGAAAGTGGACTACTGGAAAGTTAAAAAAAAATAGGGAGAATAACCTTACTAGAGGTTAAGGTAACTTCTGTCATATAATAGGTGTACTGCCCCAGAATTTTTTTTTTTTTATGCATGTTCTCTTTTTAGCTTCTTATTATTCTTTTTAGATTTCTATTAATTCCAGTTCTAGAAAATGAGATTTTTTTTCCCCTATTCCGCTTGGTCAGTAGCCCTTCAGTGGAAATCCCAATGCCTGCTGCATTTTCATGGAGTCCAGTGTACTGATCCTAATCTCTTAAGATTTCCTGCACTCAGAAATTGCAGAGGCACACCAAGACACTTCAGAGCTGGCTGGTGGGGCTCATACATTTAGTAAACCATCAAAGAAAGGTTTCAGCACACTGAGGGCTAAGCCAGGCCTTCAACTACTGAAGCATTTTCCTTTGCTATGACAGAAACTGAAGTACTTAGGTCAGAGAGTCTGCAGTCACTGCTTAGGAGCCATTTTTATATAAGCCAGACAGAAACTTTAGGTTTAAACAAGGAAAATATTTTCATGAATGAATGCAATCCAAGTAATAATTAATTTTGCTTTGCAGTTTATGAAAGAATTTGCAGATGAGGTGTTCAGCATCAGTTGCTTGATCCTGTGCACCTTTGATTTGCTCATCATCACTACCTGCTCTCAACAGGTCATTTAGGAGTACATGCAGCAGAACAAGAAAAGCAGGATGGCAGTTGCTTTCTCTCACATTTAGGTTCCATGCCCCTGATCTTCAGTCTGTCCAAGGCTTTCCCCCCTTCTTGAGAGGTTTAAGTGTTTTGCATATATTCTGACAGCAGCATCACATTATCTTCCTTTTCCAGTAACAGGAAATTGCTGAAAGCATCCAGCTTGTTCATGTAGAATTGCCTAAGACATGGACTTTTTTGTATAAACAAAGATGTGCACTCCCCCAGAACTACACAAGTAATTGGTAGTCACCCCAAATATTTCTGCTATTTTATTAAAATTGAATCTTAAAAATTCCTGGGGCCTATATTAAGATTTAGCTGGACAAAATCTGGAAACCTGAACCTGCTACAGTGCCTTTGGCTGGACATCCTATCCAAAATTCAGACCACCCCTTCCCTCTTGGGTTTTTCTCCAGGTTGTAAAGAAAAAGCAGCGTACAAGAATGGTGGAATTTTTCATTGATGTGGCAAGAGAATGCTTCAACATTGGAAACTTCAACTCAATGATGGCAATTATCTGTGAGTACCCTTAACACAGATGGCAAAAGGCACTCCATTTTACAGCCTGACTGGCAAGACTGTGCTCACACAGACCCTGAATTGTCCAACCACAGCTTCCACAGGGACAGTATCTGCCAGTGACAGATTAATGTGTGGGTGGGTGAGCTTTAGCTGCAGCTTCTGCCTGTCAAGCTGAAGCACCTTCCAGAATGTGTGCTGTTGATCCATAAGCCCAGCTGTATTATCCCCTTATTTTTTTCAACTCAGTTGTTTCTTTGTCTCCTCTCTCCCTGCATTCAGCTGGCATGAACCTGAGCCCTGTGGCACGGTTAAAGAAAACCTGGTCCAAGGTCAAAACAGCCAAATTTGATGTTTTAGAGGTATGTATAAAGTCTTTATATAGAAATCCACCAAGTAGTTTCATCCAGACCTCTGCTAATTGCTGTGTGGGGCAGCAGGCTCCTCTGTCAGTGGTCCCCAGCACATAAACATTATGAGAGCATTTCCTCCATTTCAAACTCTCTACTTGTCTGCAGAGAAGAGTGGATGCCAGCTCCCTTTAGATTATTTCTTCCCAGCATATTTTTGCCAATTAAACTCCAAGGTAGTTTCCACTCCACTTAAAAGTTATTAGAGCACTCCACCTAGTGGAGACCTGCATGGAAACAAAACCAAAACCCTCATTAGAAACAGAGGTGGCAGGAAAGAATTTTGTTTTTTCCCCCCCAGAGAGTCATTTATGATTTGAAATAAATATATAAATAAATCATAAATATGGAATAGATGCAAAGCCAATGCAGAACCCTCCTTTCAAGCAAGGTAGAAGTTAGAAAAACCTGCGCCCAGACTCGATCAGTATAAAGGTATCATAGCTTTAAAATTTAAAAAGGGACCAAACAAAGTTACAAAGAACAAGTGCTGATGGGTAGAGCAAAGTTTAAACTTTTGGGAAATGTGTGGTTTGACTGCCCCCTTTTCCCCCCTCTGTAAAAACAGCATCACATGGACCCGTCGAGCAACTTCTGCAACTACCGCACGGCGCTGCAGGGAGCGGCGCAGCGCTCGCAGAGCGCCAACAGCAGCCGCGAGAAGATCGTCATCCCCGTCTTCAACCTCTTCATCAAGGACATCTACTTCCTGCACAAGATCCACACCAACCGCCTGCCCAACGGCCAGATCAACTTCAAGGTGGGGCAGCTGCTGCTGCACACGCTGCTCTGCCACTCACACTGCAGCCACTGGGCTCCAGCCCCGGGTATTGCCCGTGAGATCCAGCCCGAGCGCTGCCGTACCCAGGGGAGCTGATTGAATCAAATCTCTGGCAGCAAGCCATCAGATCTGATCAAATTTAATAGGTAGCTTCAGCCTGAGTAATCAGCCTCAGCTGATTGCACCCACCGGTTTCTCTGGCTGTGAACACTACACACAGCCAGCAAGTGTTTGTCAGTCTGCAAGGGAGGGTCTACAGCCTCTGGCTTCTCTCTCCCCAGTTAAAAAACATGCACATCCAAGTGACCACAGTCTGTCAAAAGCACTTCTTGACGAATTTTTTTGTCACCATTAAGGCTGTGTAAGTGGAGAGGGGCTTGCAGAAGATACAGGGCAAACCCTAAGCAATTACAGATTTTTTAAAATCTTTGGAAGGAAAGGATATCTAAATCTAAAATATTTCTATATGTTACTGTGATTTCCTAAATTTAAAGGGTGCTTTTTGAAAAGATCAGATATGTGTCACATTTAATTGAAATTGAAGTTTGGAAATGTAGAAAGTAAAGCAAATAAAGTATTTACTGTCCATTTCCAGTCACAGGAATTTAGACACTCAACACAGAAAACAGGCCCTATTATACAGGAAAGAAAGGTTGATGCTGACAAAAAATTGGAGGCTGAGACACACTGTCCTCAACTTGAGGCTGGCAGCAGATGAGGAACAAGCAGCAAGAGAGGCAAATGAAGGGAGCCATAAGAAGATAGGATAACAAGGAATCACAGCATGCAGAGTTGGGAGGGACCCACAGGGATCACCAAGCCCAGCTCCCAGCCCTGCACAGCCCCACCCCAAGAGTCACAGCATGTGCCTGAGAGCATTGTCCAAATACTTCTTAAATTCTGTCAGGCTGATGCTGTGACCAATTCCATGTAAGGCTGAGTAAGGGGCAGTAAGAAAAGCAGCATTAATAGGAATAAGACTGAGAGGCTCTGAAATAGAAATGAACTGGTATTTCAAAGAGAAAAATACTATTTTAATAATACTTTTTTAATTACTTCTTGCAGAAGTTCTGGGAAATTTCAAGACAGATTCATGATTTCCTGACATGGAAGCAGGTTGAGTGTCCTTTTGAAAAAGACAAGAAAATCCAGACCTATCTACTCACAGCACCTATTTATAGTGAAGAAGGTAAAATCCTTTGTTGAACATTACAGTGAGTCTTTCTATGTGTTAAAATACAAAATATGCAGAGGAAAAATATATACATGCAAACCTGTCTTTTATTAGTAATTTTCTAAGATTGTGGAGACTGCCAGGTCTCTGCTGCATTGTAACCCTTATATTTTTTTTCTCAGGTAAAGAACTCGTGTATCTGATTGTTGCTAATTTTTTTTTTTTTTTTTTTTTTTACCAGCTCTGTTCATTGCATCCTTTGAAAGTGAAGGTCCAGAAAACCACATGGAAAAAGACAGCTGGAAAACACTCAGGTATGAAGCTTCCTCAGAACATGAGTCTTTCTGCAGACACACAGAGGCATGTAACCATCAGCTTCTTCCTATGTGCATCCCCAGCTTAAAGCCATAATGCAGTTCTTTTTCCTTCAAACTTTAAATCTGAAAAAAAAATTAAGTGGGGCTTGGATTTTGATAACAGCTTTTCCAGCCAGATCTGTTGAGGCTGCAGGATCACTGCTGTGACTGTGAAAGAGAATATCATTTGTTTAGGCTATCAAATAAAATAAAATAATCTGTAGTAATTTGTAGTAATGTTCAGACACTATTTTCTCACGGGAAAAAACCTATAGAGATACTAAGGAAGTGCTCTCATCACAGCTATGCTCCTAAATTAAATAAAAGGATGAAAATTTCTAGGAAAATTTCTAGGGATAAAGTCTCAAAGACTCCTCACCCTTCTGAGAATGGGAAGCACCACTCCCCTGTACATGATGAGATCAATCAATTAGAATTTTTCCCTCGCTGAGGCCAAGGCAGAGAGATTTGTGAATTTTTTGTGCTAGACAGGGGCTGAACAAAGCCTGCATGCCCTGAGCTCTGTTGAGGCACATGAGCACTGTATTGCCACTTTTTCCCACTGACCCAAATATTTCCTGGGATGTCCACATGAGCTTTTCATTTCTGACCCCCTGCAATGCACCCTGCATTAAATCCAGCACTGTTCAGCCTGCAGCAGTTTGGGATGACAGACATGTAACATATGTTCTGTGCCTGAGCTCATCCTAAGGGCCTGAGGTAATGTTATGCAAGTTAAATTCTCATTTAATGTCAGCATCTTTACTGAAATGCACAGATTTATTCCAGTTCCTAGCAGCTGAAAATCTATCCCTTGAAGAGAGGCTGTCAGCTAATGATGCCAGACAGATCTAGTGCCAAAAATGAAAATCTTTTTGTTGTGGCAGAAAAGATAATTTTATTTTTTTATTGCTTCATTTTTTAGGACAACTCTGCTTAATAGAGCCTGAGATTTTTGGATCAGATTTGCAGACTTTGAAGCACATCTAATGGACATGTTTTTACAACCTGAATGAAAGACTTGGACTGAGCTAAGAAAGACCTCACTGGATGAGGTCTGTTTTGTACATACAGTAACTTTTATGAAATAAAATGTGGTAAATATTTCACATGTCAACCTTAAGGCACTTACTGAAGGGTTTTGGTTTTTTATTTTAAATATAAGGGCAGGGCCCTGTTCTCAGAGATGAAATGTATCATGGGAGATGGTATCTTATTCTATCAGCATCCAAATTTTTATTTTTTATTACTTCCACCAAAAGAAATACAAATTAAAACACACATCCTAACTGAAGCCAGTGTTCAGGTTAAATACCCCATTGGACCAGTATCCTACAGAACACTCAGTTTGTCTCCCTAGCTTTGAGATGAAGGGTCTCCTTCCAATCAGCAGAATTGTTCACAGATTTGTTCTCAAGTGTTTGTTCCTCTCCTCCATCAGCAAATTGTGCCTTACAAGGTACTGAGCTTGTGTAGTTGTACCTTCTGACTGGGCTGGAAGTAAGGGAAATAAAAATGTGGATGTCTTGAAACCAGCTACAATGTACTTTTTAAATAAAGTGGAGAATTATGGCACATGAAGTAGAGTATACCTGCCTGTAACACTGATGGTGCAGCAAACCTATTTTTGTTACATGATTTAAAGAGATAAGAGGGGGTAACTGCTGGGGTCTGTGTGTTTGTGTGTGAGTTATGTGTGTGTGCACACATGTCTGAGTTTTAATACTTCTGGGAACTATCCTTTACATTCTGGCTGTCAGAATAGTTTGTGTTTTCCTTTTGAAAAATCAGGGATTTTTTTTTTTTTTGTTTGTTTGTTTCAAGAGAAGAATGTTGAACCTAGATTATAATCTCTGCAAAACAGGCCTAATATGCTTTTTTCAAAAAGAATTTTTGGAAAATAAAAAAAATCAGCATGGGAAAGGGAAGTAAACTCCAATTTAAAGTTAAGACTAAAGTTTCCTAAGAACCTTAAGAAGAGTTCATTGCTGTGAATTGGTCATTTAATTCCACTGGTTCCTTTGAAAATTCCAGTCTGCACTTACAATTAAAACAAAGACCAACTTAGAATGTAAATTTTTCTAGTCTTTTTGAAGCCATGATTAGCTGTCTGGGACAGCACCCATGGAAATCTAAGGGCAAACACTCTTAAGAAATTAGTCAAACCTTTGAACAGGTCAGTTCCAAAATTAGAGGTGATCTGCAAACCCACTGATGCTTGCCATTTTAATTTCTCCTTTTAGTATTGAGTTTACACCTAATTTGACTATCTAAGTACCTGAAGAGCTTAAGTTCAAAGTATTCATTTCCAGGGAGAAAAGAAATATATAGTTAGGACTTTTGTCAACTGATCTCTGAGTTAAGAAAGAAAAACAAACAGGCTCAGATTAAAAATGATTTTGTCTAATGAACAAATTATTACCCCCAAATACCTACTTTTCTTTTCCATTAATTTTTCCTCTGAAGGCTTGAGGGGTGAATATAAGGTAATAAATTGAGCCAGGTAATTAGACTGGGTTTTTCTTCTTTTTTGTCCTTAAAAAAAAAAAAAATCAAACTAAAACCAGTCCCTCTGAAGTGGTTACAGCCTCCCTGCAGAGACCTCTGCAAGGGCTCCTTTAAAAATGACCAGCTCTAGGTCAATGGTGTTTATCTTATTCTGCCTTCTGGTGAAGAAGGGGCAAGACTTGCAGGGCTGAGGCTCAGGTTTATCCCAGCCCAGCCTCTCTCCCTGCTCAGTGCCACTGCCTGCTGCAGCATCTGCAGGCACTTGGCAAAAATTTGCTCTGTTGGCCCTGGAGCACGGTGAAAAATTAAAAAGCTTTCCCTCTTTCACTTCCCCCTTGACAAATACTTAAAATTAGAGGAGTAAGTTGATGTAGGGAAGGGAGACAAATCAACATTTCACTATTCCCATTGCATTGGCATCAAAGAGAAACAAAAGCAAGTTACAGCACGAGGAAGGAAGAAGTGGAATACTAACTGTTAACAAGAACAGCCCAGGAAAGGGGGAGGGATAATTCTTATGACCTGCTGCTATTTTTCCTATGCTGAAGTACTGGCCTTCAGCCCTGGATTCCAGTAAGAATATTTATACTGTATTATTACAGTGTTTTGCACTTTCAGAGATGTTCTAGCTAGTAACATTGTCAGACACTATAGGAGGGATTGTATATCAGCTTTGTTTATGTAATTGAAGTTTAAAAGGGATGCTTAAAATTTAAGGAAAAAAAAAATATATATTTGAAATTCAATTTTAGCACACTTTCTGTAAATGTATAAAAGAGCTTTCACATGAATGTGCACTTCACCGGTCAATCAGTCCAAGTAAACTTGAAATCCATGCAGTATCTACATTGGTTCCCTTTTATTTTCCCTCCCTAAGTTTGATACATTCCTTAAATACCGTGTTTTTGCTATTCTGAGCTGAAATGCTAAATATAAAGCTGTACCATAAAGCAGGATATTCTGTGTTTGACTGGATGTGCTTGCATTAATAAAAAAAAAAAAAAAAAAAAAAAGAAATTGCTTCAACCATGATTAACTTTTTCCATAGTTATTTTTCCACTTGGAAATGTACAAACCACAGCCCAGAAGCTGAATGAGGTGTGGAAGGCAATATGGTCACAGTGAACCAACTGGTTATTTTCTGACTTGAAAAACCATAGTATGAAATATTTAAATTTCTTTCAACAAAGGCAAGAGCAACACTAAGCCAACAACATGCTGCCACTTCTAATGTTCTTTCTGTAGCAGTATTTTATGGATTTGACAGTCTGTGCTACAGAATATTTTTGTTCCCTCAATGGAAATGTTTAACAGTTCCACTGTGTAAAAACATTTAGTGTCCTAAGTGCTGAATTTCATTTATTTCTTCCCAGTATTTATCCTTTGAACAGCAGAGCACAGGAACATTTGCTGGCTGCAGCAGACTGCAGGGTTTCCTGTGGCAAGGGTTCTGTTGGCATTTCAACACCCCAGCACCTCTGCTTGCAACCACTGCCCTTTTTCATGCTGCACAGAAGCAAAGCCACTTCTCCAAGGTGACACAGAGAACAGACAAGCACAGAGCTGTGAGCAAAATCCAGCTTGTCTGCCCCAGTGCCATGTCTTTCTCAGGGACATGAGCCTTGAAAAAAAAAATAAAATTACATCTTGGAAGTGCAGGAGCTCTGGAAGTCCCCAGAAGTATTTTTGATCTGTTGGAAACTCCCTAGGGAAACGGTTTTGGTAACCAGACACCCACATCACACCTGCAGAGCTGAACAGTGCTATGCTCAGTCATCACAGCTCATTAGAAAAGATAATGATGTTTACCAGCATCCAGAGGATGGAGCAGATAAGAGTCTTCCTGATGGCCAGTTCACACTCATCATTAATATGAATATTGCATCCTTGGAAACTCACTTCCAATTATGTCCCATCCAGTCATTAGGACAAATTAGCTATTTACACAGGCATAAGAATAAACAATAAAATTGCTTTCCAGGCACTTCACTGCCATTAGAGCACAACACAGTGTGACAAGCAGTAGCTCAGTGCCAGTAAGGTATCCCTTGTTACATTAGCAGCCATTTGATTTATCAATTTATTCCCATATTTAATAATTCCCATGAAACAGCTTTCTTTTAGTAAATGACTCATGGGGCAAAATTCAGCTGAGCAGTTAGCTGCCAGCTGACACTAGCACATCTTTTGGGGAGAAATCAGTAATTATTCTGAGGATGTGCTGACAGATCTTCTCTCTTCAGCCTTCAATGTATGTAATTTTATCAGGGCAGCCCAGCCCCAGCTAACCAGAACAGCCTACAGCAGTGTGTGGAAGCAGTTCTGACCTTGTTCTCTGCAGCAATTTTATAGGGCTCTGTGAACAGCAAGATACTTAAATAATTTAAAAAATCAAATTGCAGAAAGAATTCATCTGCAGCTGTTAATGCATTTTATCAAGGAAGTTTCCAGACCAGTAAGCATGCAAATATTAGCAATAACTTCTTTCATGCTTGTCCCTGGCAAGGCAGGGATAACTGGGAATGTTTTGAGGTTCCAGCACATTCCTATGGGCTCTGACATGTTCCCTGACAATGCAGAGGTTTGCTGTCCTTCACTGCTTCCCAAGGTGGACCTTGGGCTTTGGAAGAGAGAGAAACCACATTTGGGGGTATAGTTCTGCATAAGGTGGAAGTACAACATAAATTATAACCATGGTAACAATAAATAATTGAAGCATTTCTAGTGTTTCCAATGTTATAAGCAATTTTTTGACATCAATGTTTTTATGGCTTCCTGATAGCACATTCAGCTTTTGCACAGAAAATGGATGCAATTGATTGCTGCAAGATTACAGAAACAAACCAGTATCCCTAAGTTAAGAAATACTAAAAAGCAATCCAGTTCTATGTCAAGCAGGCAGTGCTGGACAGTCTGAGGCACATAAGATGTGTGATGAGGAAGAAACTCAAACCACCAGGAAATGCAACAGCCAAAACCCACACTGTTCCTGGTCTGTTAGGATGAATACTTTACAGTTTTGGTTACTCAGGCTCCTGACAGCCAATAAGAAAAAGCACTTCCATAGAAAAGTCCTGTCAGAGAAAGTGTTTGGCAAAAACTGCACAGTTACTTGAAACTATTAGCACCTACCAGGAAACCCACCCTCCCAAACAAACCAAACAAAAAACTGAACACACAGAAAGAAAAAAGCCAAACCCCAGTCTGTGGCCACACAGAGGAGTCCTGTTTACAAACCCACTTCAGCACTAGGCCTGGAGACTATTTTACAGGATAGAAAAAAAGCTGAAAGTGAACACAAACCTAAGCACCAGCCTCAAACATCCTCCCCTAAACCAGAACAGAAAAGAAGAAACTTGAAATTTAGTGGAAATTTGCTTCTAATATTTCTAATCTTATCTAGCTGCTTAGGATTAAGAAGCAGTCTAAAAGTAATGTAATTCTGTTTGGGGGCAGAAGTCAAATGAGTTCTAACAGAATCTCATTACAGAGAAAACTACTTGACATCTTTTTAATCCCTGTCACATGAGCACACTGTGGCCTCTTCTGATTCTGAAGCACATTAAATTAAATAGAGCATCTTGCTATCCATCAGAGTCAACATTTAAAGCTCCCTTCAAAATATTTACACAACATCCATTTGTTTACATTCAGTTCAAAGAAGATACTGCTAACAACACTCCACCTCCACAAATATCTATTAAATCAAAGTGCAACATCTCCTCAGTAACAGCAACAGAGCACTGGGGGACTCAGCAAACACAGTTGTAAGTGATGGAGTTGGCTGAAGTCTTGGATGCCTATGGCAATACCAGAAATTAATAAAACAGTGAATTATTCTTCTCTGGGGACATAATGGCTCACTGTTGAAGGCCTGATCTCAGTTTGGAAAAAAAGAAACCCAAAACAAAATACTTTTAACACACGTCCAAAACATAAAATCCAAGCAAACAATGAATAATCTGATAGATGCAAACAAATCCATTTTGTTTTCCTACACACCTCTTACTTCACTTTACTACTTAAAAATTTCAGAGTATCCAAGTATTCCAAAAGGAATCTCACAATAATCCAGCAGCCAAAAAATCACTTTGACAAGACTTTTGAGAGCACACAAACACAACCCCTCCCCAGCATCTGCTCCATGGATGCCCTGACAGGGCAGAACACCATCCCAGCTGACCCCAGGACCTGCATGGCCCAGGAAAAGCTGACTTGCACCCTGACAGTAGCCAAAGCTGTCTCAGAGCTGCTCTCCTGAGCACCAAGCAATCCCAAAGGGTTTTATTTTTGCTTCACACAATCCCTTTAACACGATAATTTCCTCCATGGATTGTAATGAAGTCAGCAAGAAGCCACTCAGGATTGCAGGAAACCTGCAAAGTGCTGAGGCTCTCTCAGGGCCAGAGCCATGCTGTGCCTGCTAGCTCATGTTTCCACTCTCTGCTCAGCCTCCCCTCCTGTCTCCTCCACGTCCATCACACTGCAGAACATCATTTCTCACAGGAGAAGCTCCCTGGTTGTTCACAGCTGTGACTTTGCTGCCTGGGCACATTTGCTGCTGCTTTCTGCAGGAGCCAGGTCAGACACCACATCTGGGAAGGCTGTTCCAGAGCCTCTGTGTTAAATTCCATTTCACTCCACAGATATAGTCTTTCTTTAAAGAACAGCACTTCTACTCAAAGTCTGAGAATGCACCAGTGCTGGCAAGGAGCACATGCTCCCACCGTGGATATGCAAATGGCAAAGCAATTGACAAAGAAACCCCAAAACAAACAATGCCCACAAATGAATGAGAAATGAGTTAATATCCTCTTTCAACTGCAAGTACAAATGCAAAGTATTCCACCTATGAAAGAAAATTCTAAAGCCCTTTGCTAAGTTAGCTTACATCAGCAAAGACATTTTACACCATTTATAAAGATGAGAGAACACTTTAGTCATATGTTACATAGAAGCCCTGTAGCTAAAAGGCAGCCTTGAAACTGTAAGAACTAAAAATGCTCCTGAAAACTTCACCACATAACAAACACATTTACAGCAGCTCAAATAAACCAGTCAAATAATCACAAACTTCAACACAAAGTTCAGGGGGACTTCTTTACCTTACCCTGGAAGAGACTAAGCTAACCAAAACAGAGCTGTGCTTTAATAAAACCTTATGTAAACACTTAAATATAAAAGGGATTTATTTAACATTCTACCTGCAGGTCAGAAGTACTTTTGCTGCACAGCACTTTCATCCCAGCTGCTGTTTAGGCCCATCACATGCTCTACAGGAGCAAATAAGGTCTCCTAATGAAAAGGTGGAAGCCAATCCCTTTCTAGTGCAATCTCAGAAACAACAATGAAACACTTTACTTAAACCCAGAATAGAGACCACATTTCTTGGAAAAGAAGAAGAACCTTTCCCTGGCAGCTTCAGGTCCCAAGGGAGGGGAGGCAGTTCTTGCCCAGGGCTAAGGAACCCCAAGTGCCTTTTAATTGCCAGCCCCTGAGCACAGCTCCCAGGGGTGTCTCTGCACTGCCCAGTGCACTGCCAGGCTTCCAGAAAAATTATGCTATAGTACGTGCTATACCACAAAGGCTGCAGAGCCACTGCAACCACAGAAACCTAAAATAAACTATTTTATCAAAGTCTCCTTTCCTGTGAAGCTTTCCCAGTCAGAACAGGTGGAGTCCTTCAGTTTGCAATCAGGCCTAACAAGGGAAAGGTGAGCATCACTGGGGCATGAACTAAACACTGCTTAAACTCATTATCCTCGTTTTCCTTCACAGCTGAGTAAAATCTGAATGACTGATCTCCTTAAGGTGTATTTGGGAGTCACACACTGCAAGAACACCTCATGCAAATGAAAGCTATGCCCACCTTTGATACACAGAAAAGCACCACTGATGCATCAGTAAGTTACTAATTTATGATGAAACACCATCTTAAAGGTTATATGAAGTTTTATTCCTTTCATTCATGGATCTGAAAAAGCAGAAATTTTGTTCTAGTTTATATTTTGGCATGAACTAAAGCCATTTAAATGTCTGCATTCAGAGACAAGTGGTTAGGGCTCACCTACCACTCCTCTTTCCCTCCTGATGCAATTCTCCTCTTGAACACAGTTTACAAACAAGCTTGATTTTCATAGGTGCACGCATCTCAGAGTCCAAAGGCTTTTATGAAATAAAAAAAACCCGGTATTTTATCCTGGATTCAGGAGACCCAGAACAATTTCCCCAAGCTTTTTCCCACTTTTCCATCTGTATTTGCTGATTTTCCAAATCAGTATCTACTAGTCTCATTGAATAACATATTTTTAAACAAACTTAAAAGCACAACCCACATTCTTTCCTGCAAGAGTCTCAAGTAAAAGTGTACCCCTGAGATAATCTCACCTTGACTTCCCCTACTGAAGACTACTTCTCTCTAGGGAAGACTACAGATTGCAAATTCCTTGAAAAAGGTTACAATTTGTGAATAGCATGCAACAGAATCGAAAATTACTTCATGATTCAGTGGAGCATGTATTCAAGTAAGTGTTACTATATTTACTACTCTAGCATTAAAACACAGTGACTCCTCCAGGAAAAACACTTGGACCACAGCTCAAAAAAATGTGTTATGTAAACAGCATCTGTCAAAACAGGAGGACAAGGCCCAGCACTTGGCCATGTAACCCAAGCACTGACCCTGAGCACAGACTGAGACTGAACAGCCTGATGCTGTCACTCTTCCTTGCAGCACCCCAAGATAAATAAAACCCCCCAAGGTGGGGTTTATTCTTCCTCTGCAGGCAGAGCACACCTTGGGAAAGCCAAGAACAGGTCTTGCTGTCAAGCGAGAGATTTTTGTATTTGAAGCACAATTAACTGGCTCCCTTTCTTGGAAGAAGTTAGGAAACACATCCAAGGAAGAGATACCCATCTCACTGGGAAACAGCATCCCTGCCCTGCACTACAGCTCACAGCAGCACCCAGAAAACAGTGACACTGCTGCTCACAAACACGTGCTTGGAGCACAGTGTGGCTGTGCCCAAAGGCAGGCAGAAGCTGAACATGCTCAGGTAACAGAAATCACTTTGTTTTTAGTAAGGCATATCCCTCTATTTCTGTTCTAGTTCCAACACAGAGCAAAAGCAATGGTGTGCACTCAAGCACTGGGTGCACAGAGCTGCCGTGTGCCACAGCAACATCTCACTCAGGTGGGTATTGCAGGGAGCTGAACTAAGGCAAGGGAAACCCCAGGCCTGCCAGAGCTCCTGTAAGTTCAGAAATCCCCAAGCCATGAGCCATTCAGAACACTTTGTATATTGCCCAAGACACACATTAAATATTTCCAGGTGTTCTGACTTCCTTTTAATTCCAATGCGTTCGTTTCCACCTTTTGGGATAATGAATGGATGAAAATTTCCAAAGTGGTTCTGTGCCTACATTAATCTCCACACCTCCCCCACTGCCTTCCAGCATCACCACCACAGAGTGGTTTTGAGCCCCAGATGGGGAAGCTGACACTGATCTCTCTCAGTGCTGCTGATAAGCACAGCCACGCAGTGGAAAACAGCAGAACTAAGACACCTGGATATCAGCACTCTGCCATGTTTCCAAAACATGAGAACTGGGACACCTGGATGCTCCTGAGGCAGGTGTGAGTGCTGAGAGCTGAGGTGCAGCAATGCTGGACAGCTGTGCCCCACCTCCATGCCCATCCAGGGCGTGTCAAGCACTGGTGATGTCAGTGAGAGGCATTTTCAGATGTTTATTCTTGTGCAGCCAGGACAGCAGCAGCTGTCCTTAGGTTTTAAAGGCTGGAGTCTCAGGAGAGTGCCCCACTTGTCTCTTTACCCCAAGTCATAATACCAACATATTTAACCTTGTCCTTGCCAGTACCTTACAATTGTTGTTAGCAACCACCAAGATATCCAAGTAAAGTAACAAGGTCTAAGTTTAAGCTACTCTTGTATCTGGTCTGGGTAGATACAGAGATGCAAAATTAACTGGTTTAACTTCTACTGCAAATACTATTTCAACACCATGTGTTATGCTTTGTACAATATTATTGTAATTCAAAGAAAAAGCTTAAAACAATTTCTAAAATGCAGAAATTCCATTTATTATATTGAGAATATAAATTGCAAGAAGTCCTGCAATGCATTCTCTTCATTCTAAGTACAATACAGTACACTGCTCTCCACAATAAGTTACATAAAGGCAAATTTTATATACATATAAAAAAAGGATCAGTGCCCAGAACTATTTGCACAGCATATCTGCTATTCAGAAATCAAATCTTTAATTACCTTCAGAATTCTTGAGCAAAATAAATCCAAAAACAGATCTTAATTACCTGGTTTGAGAAAGGTTTTCAACTAATATCTAAATTCAGCAGAAACCATGCAGATGGTTTAACCACTGAATTAACATTCTCTGCACTCATTCTAAAAACAAATGTATTAAAAAATGAGGCATGCCATATGGTATCATATAAGACAACATGGAGAAAAATGACCTGCCTGCATTTGAACTGTTTATGCATCCCAAAATACCCAAAAGGGAAGTACCAAAGTAGTAGTGCCATTGTACAAGACACTAATGAGACCACAGCATAATTCTGCTTAAACATGCTCAAAAAAATCCAGTAAGAAAACAAAACAAAAAAAAAAAAAAAACCCAAAAAAAACCCAAGAGGAAAAAAGAACCAAAACCAATACCCTAAAACATTCTCAAACTGAAGAAGTGAAGAATAAGGCTACTAGGATGATCAGTGGAATGAACAGCATTGTATAAAGAAAGACTGTAATAGCACTTGCTTTTTCAGCCACTGAAACAACTAACAGTATATGACACCATACAAAAACATGTCAGGAAAATGCCCAAAAGAGAAAGAATGCACAAGGAAAATATTGGCATAATAGCAAACTGGCCTCTAATAAATTGATATGGGAATGAAACAATGGTTCCTCAACTTAAATGATAAAGGCAGGGCCTTGGAATAAGAAGGAAGGGCCAAAAATACTTAAGCAAACAAGTTTAATAGCACAGGTAAGTTTATAGAAGGGATGTGGCATCTACTGTGGGAAAAGAGCAGGCACAGAAACACCCAGCTGGAATGTTCCCAACTTGTCTGAAATAAGAAGGTGGTGTTTCCTTTGTAGTGTGAACTTCCATTATATGCTCTAAAATTCCACTTAAAAGGATTTTCATTCCCACACCTCCCAAATTATTCTCTATTCAACCATGACAATGTCTGTTAATACAGCAAATGCGGCACCAAGCTCTTGCTGTGGAATCAGCACCCTGCACAGCTGCTGTACTGGTCAGGATGCCCAAATCCCTCTCATGGTAAGATTATTTTTCCACACCTTCCTCTTGTTTCTACAATAGAGTCTAAGTATAGCATCCTTCTAAATTCACAGTGCAGTGAGCCATACAGACTGAAAATACTCAAGACACAAAAAATTATTTAATTCTCAAAAGAATGCAAATATAAGAACAGAAATGTACCACATGGAAAAGTGTTGAATTGTACATTCCACAGATCTTTCCAGTCAATACTGAAGACACTTTCCTTGAACGATATACGCTGTCCAATGGAGCTGAGGTGCTTGAATTCAGCTACGTAGGTAAGACCAGTCAAAGGATTACGGAGCCAGGAGAACCAAGCACCCTCAGAACTCTGCAAAAGGAGGCACTGTGTTTGTGGGTGAGTTAAGGCTGTGAGGTGCTGGCTGGCTCAGCCCAGCCCGTCGCTGTTAGTCCTGTAGGCCTGCTTGCGCAGGTGCGCCTCGATCTCGTCGCGGAACACCAGCATGCCCAGGTGCGAGTGCGACGCCTCGTTCATGGCCTTGGACTGGATGCACATGCGGTACTGCTCGGGGGCCAGCCCGTCCGCGCAGTGCTTCTCGTGCCACAGGTGGAACAGCCCCGGCACCGGCGTGCGCACCACCACCAGCTCCCCGTGCAGGTACTTCCTGTACAGGTGCACGTCCTCGCCGCCCCAGCCCTTCACCTCCAGGTCAAAGCCCCCTGCAAGACAGCAGCACAAACCCTTACTGGGTGAACGCAAACAGCAGCACTGCGTGCCTAATGCACTGCCAGATCTGGCATGACGCTCCAGAATAACTAAGTTTCCCATGCCATAGCATGCCAATTTGAGGGACAGAAGCTTCCAACTGCCCAGGACACAGATCTGCTGACTTCAAAAAGTCTCTTAGAGCAGCGCCTCCAAATTGCATTATGCACGACATCCCATGTGACAGCTGCAGAAAACTGTAGGCAAACCTCACTGGTTATGCTTTGGGATCGTTTTTAGGAAGCAGAATGGATTTTAGCAGCTGGAAAATGAAGCAGTCATGCACTTTATGAGAAATCCTCTCTAACAATGCCAGTAATTACTCCATAGGTCACAATTCAAAAGGCTGGATTAAGGAAAGGAACATTCTTTACCATTTTAAGGTCTCTTGTTTTTCCAGGACCACGGTGAAGAGCAACTCAGGCTCTTGTACAATTTCAAAACTCCAGAATTATGAAGTCCTCATTTAGCATGTACCATACAGATGGCAATTTGACTGCTATTAGCAATCAGCCTGCATTCAAGACACCAGACAGCACACAGGGCTGTGCTGTTGCATCTTCTGGCAGATTTACATCCTCTGGCAGACTATCCTCACCACCATCTTCCACATTTAAGCACACCAAGCTGTTCTCAGTTTTAAGAACATGCCACAAGGGGGGGCAAAGCACATTGCTAAAGACTCCAACAACTGTATTCAACTTCAAGGTTATTTAAAAGGAAGGATTTGAATGCTTCTTGTCTATGTGAGTGGCTTATTTGAGTGACATTTTTCTTAAATGTGATTCACTCAACAGACGGGACATCAAAATCCAGAAAAGCTAATTCATCTCATTGACAAGTTGGTCAAACTTGTCAAGCAAGTCTTACTGCTGAGATTGGGGAAATAATACAAGAAATAAATGTATTACTTTCCTGCCATTAGGTAAGACCAGAAAATCACTTTTTAAACACTTTTTTTTTTTTCTTTAGTCTCATCTTACCAACAGTCAGAAAGTCTGTCCGGTATTGACAAGTCATCCCAAAGCCAAAATCCCGCCAGAAACCAGAATCCTTCTTGTGTACCTGCAATTTTAAACCAGCATCATTTTTGAAATGTAAAATACAACCAAGGAGGTACACTGCAATTGGTTTTGCAGAAAGCTAAGCTCTTCCAATCATTTGTTCAGTGTAGGATAAAGCATAACAACACTTCTGGCATTTCTGTGTCATGCACTCATGTGGGGCTTCCCAGTGACCTGCTGCTCACTTCACCCTCTGCCTTCCAACTCCACTCACCCTCATTGCACTTTCCACAGCAGTTTCTGCTGCACCACCTCTATTTTCTATGTATCCGCCCAGACCAAGCAGTAAGTCCATTGCTAAATCATCTGTTCCTAACACTCCATTTCCTACCCATTTTCTAAGGCCACATTTGTCTCTTGAACTGATATGACAGGAAAAGTAAGCTTTGTGATTGAAGTCAGCAACCATACTACTGTTCAATTTAAGAGGGAACAAAAGAGCTATCAGGCAGGTGCTCATTGCTCTCTCAGGTGTGACTATCCAAGGCCATATCACAAAACCTTCCCTTCAGCTTCCAGTAGGATCCTTGCAAACACAAGGAATGAGGGCTATTATGTTTTTTCTTTTAATACAGCTCTTCTTCATATTACTCATCTTTTTCTCCTTCAAACCTGTCTATCCCAGAAGTCTCAGCTGCAAAACCCAATTTCATCTATGCAGTGTCTTGAAAGAGAGGCAAACTGGACACATCATTCAAATATTTTTGCCTTTCACCAATGCTTTGTTTGCTGGAACATAAGATGAAGGTTGCTGCCATGCAATGCCACCATTTTCCTAAAATACTGGCTTGTCAAGCCAGAATAAGCAGCACATCAGAACTACCAGATTCATCTGGTTAATAGCAATAACCTCTTTTAAACTAGGTGGAGCTTCAAGTTTATCTAACAATGAGCTTTGTACTGTTTGACAAGGTTTTTTTTCCCAAGTGCTCTGCCCATAATGGAGAAAACTGTTTAGCTATGCAGTGCCAAAGGTCGTAAGATATCCCAAACAGACTAGTAAGCTACACTTAATTTTGTTTTAATACAAAGCACACCTAACTCTATCCAGAATAAATCAAGCTGCTTACCAATTGCTGCTCCACAGGAGGTGGTATATCTTGGTTGGCATAGACAATAGCAGGATTGTAAAGGCTGAATACCACAGGATAGAAAACCTTTTTCCCTGGAAGTCAAAAGATAAACGTTACTCACTGTGGGCATGCTTTCTGAAGGCAAAAAGAAACCAGAAACACTCTTTATGTAGAATATTACCTATTAGGCATCTAGAAGAAATAAATAAAAACAAATTCTAGCTGCTAAGACTTCCCACCTAGGAAGCCCATACCATCTAGTGAGGCAGAGCCCATAGGATTAAAAAAAATACATATGTATGCTTGATTTCCATTTATATATAGTTACACAGGCTTATATAAAATATTCACTATCTCAGTATCATTCTAGGTGACTGAAAAATTCCTGCAATAATAATATGCAGTAAAACTAAAAATAATCAAATCCAAGTAACAACTTGCATTGTTGAGTTTTATGAACTTTTTCCACAAATATATAAAAGCAGGAACATCCAGGATATCCTGCAAGGGCATCATGAGAATCCTGACTATGCTGAAAACACCAGCTCTGTGTCTATTATAAAAGCCAGGTAAATATTTTTCCACAAATGTCTTGCATTGCCAATGCTGCAAAATATTGACAGCAGCCCACAAGAATATTCACTATCTCGACTTGGGAATGAACTCTGAAGAAGCAAGCAGCATTTGCCTATCTCATTTGAAGCAAAGGTGACAAACATGACAAACTGCCAGTATGAGTTTCAAGCAGTCACTTGAACTCTCTTTCTTGTTAAAGCTCACAAAATACTCCTCTCCAAAGTTTTTCCAATTATTTATACCATTTGTTTCATGAAGTACAGAGACAGACAGAAATGAAAGAAAAAGCAAGAAACAGAAACCAAATATCTGGCTTCTGAAGAATTTTTTTGCCTGTTTGTTAGGTGAAGGAAAAATACCTACTGATTCCAAATTGACATTTGGGGAAAATGATTTCTGATTGCAACAAATTTGAAACAAGAATAAGCATCAAAAAAGAACCCAAACAGTTTGACAGGAGGAGGTCTTCAGCAGCATGCCTGTTAACTCAGGAAAGCTTTGCCCTTGGCAGAAGCTTGTAGAACAAGCAAGCAGCATACAAACTTAAGAAAAGCAATCAGAATATTTCAGAGCTTGGGATGAACAGTGGAACATTAGCTCAGTCTCCATAAGAAGCACACTGTAGCTCTATGAAAACCATTCACATGTGACATGTCTTGGCCATACACATGTGAGAAGAGAGAAACCAAACTCATTAGAAATTTCAGCAAAACAAAAATCATCTTCCACTGCAGAGCATTACACTGAGTTTTGTTACACAGATTTACATGTAGTCTAATTGTTAAAGCAACTAAACTGACCAGCTTTCTTTCAGACAAGTATTAAGAAAAAATGAAAATTGTACATGTTGTACGAAAAAGGGTGTTCTTAAAACAAGCTACACTAAGGCAGAAGTTATTTCTCAGTTTAAATATTATTGCCTTTTGTGCAAAGTGTGATTCATTTCCAGGGTGTGTGTCACTGAATAAGCCCCACCACTCCAGCTGCACTTTCTTTGTTTTCTGTATGCTCAGCACAGGCCAGTTGAAGCCAAGGACGGTGACAAGGCTCCACTGCAGCAACAATAAGGGAACATACCGGGCTCAGCGTTTAAGCGACAGCTGTTGAGGAATTCGGCTGTGAAATAAACATCAACATCACAGAAGAACATCAGGACCTCGCCCTTTTCCCAGGCTCTGGCACCCATGTCAAGTCCTCGGCCTCGGTTAAATTCCTCATTCAGAGAGACAAGCGTGTAATTGTGGAAGTCAGTTTCTCTACAAGGAAAACAGAGCCAAACCCAAAATAAATCTGTGGGGAGGGGCAGAGGGACCATTTATACGGTTTTTTTTTAGCATTTTACAGGAATTTTATTCTAGAAATTTAAAAAGAGAAACAGCTATATGATCAGATGAGGAAGAAAAAAAAAAAAAAAGATCTGTTACACTTAGTTGTCTATTTTAAACCTCATAAAATGATAGAAATCAGTCTTACTTTATAACTTAACTTTGTTTTAATCATTCAGACAGATTAAAAGGCCTTTTGTTAACTGACATGAATTAAAATGCTCTCCTGAATTACAGTGGCATCTAAAATTTGCCCCCACAAACCAAGAAGTCCTGGCTAACAGAGAAATATCTGTCTCCACCAATTCATCCAAGAAGAGGGCAAACAGGAAGCCAGAGTCCTGGCATCACCAGACTCACAGGGCAAAGGCCACCTGTGTGGTGATGCCACCATAACCCAGGCACTTTGCTTCTTGCTGTTTAACAATAGCACACATGCCTGTACTCCCACAGAAGAGGGAAGGAGCAGCCAAAGGAGACTGGGAGCATACTCAGAGAATATCTTCAAGCAAAGTCAAGTGTCTACTTCAGAGACACTTCAGAGGACAATGCCTGAAGAGAACAGAGTGAAGATATTCAACAGTAGCACCACCAAAAAGATGCAGAACCAGGTAAACACCCTGTGAGCCTGCAGCACTGACTCAGTGCTCTGAGGGACATCTCACAGGGAGCAGGGCAGGCAGCAGAGGCCTCAAAAATGGAGGGGTACAGCACATGGCAGCTGCTAGGGAGGCTGCAGCAAAAAACGAAGAAATTGTCTCCTCCCTTCCTACAAGATGCCTGGACATGCCAGGCCAACTGTCCATCACATGCTCCAAGCTGGTGACAAAGTAGACTGTGTCTAGTCTGTGTCATGGAGAGGAGCTTGGCCATCATCCTGAGACAGGGGTCACACCAGAGCTCAAAGGGAACAGGCTCCCAGCCCAGGGATGAGTGCAAGAACTCAGGGAGTGAAGGAGCCCCTTGGCCATATGGTAAAGAACCTGTCCCATCCCTCTAGAGCAAAACACATGAAAGACACATTCAGGAATTTTACATCCATACTGATGGAATGCTACTGCTGAGACAGCCATGATGAACCGTGCTTAAAGTTATTTTACAGCTTAGAGTAAATACAGGCCTACTTTGATTATGACATTTCTCAACTTTATCATTAAATAAAATTGTTTCTCCAGTGAACTAACTATTAAAATGTACATCCCAGTTCCAAAGAATTTAAACGCTCAATCTGTTAGCATTACTGAATATCCACTGCAAAACTCACCCCTGTTGTTTTTTGGACTGTCAGATAGAAACCACAGTCTTTCCTGGCTATAAGTTGATTTTTAGTAGTCTTCAGGAAACTTTTGCAACCTAAGCTGTAAAATGGCAACCATAAATAGTGTAGAGTAAATAAATAATAAATTTCCTAGCAACCTGTAATGGAGTACAAACTTTATTTGGTTTATTTCTTCATTCTTTTTTAAAAACTGTTTAAAATGCCAATCAATATTGTTTGTACTGACTGATATTGGATTGATACACTTACCTAGCTACAGATTCTAGGATGCTTTTTACTTCTGATAGACCATCCTGTCCAAAGTACACCACTGTGAGATGAACACGCTTATCCTGATGGATACACACATCCCTATAAGCACAGATAAGCTGATATTAGTAATTACTTGCAGCACAACAAACAACCTTCAGGTACGTCAAAGCTACTGCATTAAAAAGTTATTAGCAGATTGAAGTATTCTGGTTAGGATCAAATGGCTTCAAAGAAGAACAAGATGTTTTCCCCTCTTCTTTCTCCATCCTGCCCATTTAAATCAGAATGTTCCAATACTGTGTGTCACATTCCAATTCCTTACTTTATAAACAGGCACTCTACAAGTGATGTAAATACAGAGATTATGTTCAAGATCATCTGTGTCCAGGTTCACAATGACCCTGCCATTTGGCCATTTTGCTGCAATTTGAGAATCTCTAAGCCCTTTTAAGAGGAATGTTTTCTCCACACAGTAGGTTCAATTATAAACATCCCAAGGCAGTTGCAAACAATGTTGGAATCATTAGCTCTGTTGCAAATCAACCAGAACAGGAATTCATTTTGAAAAGGAAACAAAATACTGAAAATCAGCATTATAGCTTACTATATAATCTCATGCACCTACCTAAAGTTTTGCATGAATTGTGCAAATGCCTCAGTTCTTCCAGCAAGAGGAACAATAACGTTAATGATCGACCTAGAAATATCGACTGTTTCACTCTTCACTTTCATGAGGGGTCCAAAAGGTCGGAACAAGGTGACATGCCTGTACTCCATGCCATCCATCTTCTTATAAAACAGCTCATACTGTGTCCCCTTATCTCTTTCTGTACGATAGTAACCTGAAGAACAAGTCACACAAGTAATATGTAAAGTCAAAGATCCCAGCAGTCGTATTTCAGAAACACTGATTTTCCTAAGAACTAAAGAAGCGGAGGCAAAGCTTCTGGGTTTCTCCTAAAAACACATGAAATTTCCACAAACTGTAATTAATCACAATCATACTTCTACCATTTTAGGTCAGACCTGAGAAACAATCTTAAATGAACTCCAGCTTCCCCCACTTCTTACAGACAACAGGTTTCATGGTTCTATGTCAACTTCTCAGACAGAATTAAGAGTTGGGTCTACCCAACAAAAAGGGAATTCAACAAACAGTCCACACTGTTCTATGGATGGCAAGCACTTGCAAGCTTGCAGCATAGGAATAAAGGATTTTTAATTCCAAGGATGGGTGGAGAGCTTTCCTTTTAGATGATGACCTAAAGAACATTTCTAGACTTCATCCACTTCCAATTGGAAACACAGAAGCAAGAGAAATGGACTCAAACTAGTCTCTGAATGTCTATGCACTGCTAGACATTCAATAACAAAATATTTATTAGCAATTACCTAATTGCTAATTAGCTTCTGAAAACATGCTAGTGGCTTATATTTTCCAAAGGTTAATTTTAAATGTTTGTGCAATAGAAAAGCTTTTAATCTCTTGATTTAAAAAGCCAATTACACTGATAAATGTAAACCCAAATAAGCCAGTTACACTGATAGTGAAGTGTGTCCATGAAGGCTCCTCAAGGCTCCTCTATCATCATTCAAGACTCGATGTCACAAGCTTCCAGAGAAAGGGACAGACAGAGATAATACCATTATCTCCTCTGAATTACTCTCCATTTCTCAACATTGTCAAATACTGATCTCAAAGAAATCTATTTTTAATGGAGGACTATCTTAGAACATGCAGTTCAGCAATTAGATTCATTGTTCATAATCCTAAATCCATTAATTTGTGAAAATATGTAAAATTGCATCTTTCATCCTCTCTAGGGATACTTTTCATCCATGGGGAATAGGATACTCTTGTTTCTCATACACTCAGATCTAATGTAAACACTAAGAAAAAAAAACAACTTCAAAGTGTTTCTCAAACAGCAACTGCAGAACAAGACTTTTTTCAGGTCAGATTTTTGTTCTGTTAGTATTAGAATTCTGCAAGTTTCATTATGGCTTGCTGCAAAGGAAAACAGGTACAGCAAACAGAGCTGAGAAATTTGCTGGTTTTCTCTTCATCAGCAGAACAAGTCAACTAAGCTTTGTGAAAAATAAGTTTTCAAAAAGTATCTTTATAGTTGTAAGCCAGCACATAACCATGTGCTGAGCCAGCTCTGCCTTATCACAATTCCAAAGCAGATTTGGATCATCACTTTGTCTTGCAACACTAAAAAAATAACACCAGTTCAGAAAACACTTGGCCAGAGTCCTTGCTGTTGTGGATACAGTTTCCTTGCACCACTGGCAGAAAACTGAACATCTTCCTGCAGAGCCGACACAGGCTGAGCATGCAGCAAGGCAGCTGCATGAACAGTTAAATCAAGGACACAGTAAAAATTTAGAGTGGCAACAAGAGAGTTGGCATGCATCAGCATGTATTTGGAAATTTTATGGCCTGCACAATATTAGAAGTAATAAAAAATCATTAGATTCACAAGTATTACTGGCTAATTAAGTATACCTTTTCAGAAAAAAGTTTATTTAGAAATTCCTATTTTTAAAATAGAAAGCAGATCAATTTTAAATTCAAGTTATTAGTATTTGTTGTCTCAAGTTACTCCAATGTAGATAAATCCTAAAACAGAGTAAGAAAAAGATATTCTTGATGATTTTTCAAATGAAGACAGTGGTACTTCACTGACTGAGCATCAGAGGCAACATAAATTCTAGGAAGGAACTTCAGACATTCAGCAGACATCAAAAGACACCATTAAGTGAACTCATCTATAAGAAAAGATATTCTAAACTTATTTAAACAGTCACCAAATTATCTAAGGAGAGAGTACCTAAAAGCACATATCACAAAAAATTACATGGTTCAAAGTTTAATCTACTACTTCATAGGCCTAGGAAAAGAGTAGACATAATTCCCAGAACCAAATATTGACCTATATAAAAATAGCCTGTTGAGGTAACAAGCTAGAAGACTTTAGAATAAAAATGCCTATTTCACATAGCACAGTTTTGTGGGTGAGTTTTTGTATATAGACATGCATTAGTTTTGAGGGAAAAAATCCTGCAAGTCAGAAGATGCAATCAACTTGTCTATACTGACTATAAAACATGATGGTTAAATATTAACTAATGCAGTACCTATTTTCTTTTTTTGTCCCAGAAGTAAAACAAAAAAATAATCCACACATCAAATTTCTCAGCCTCCAGTTCCAAATTGCACAACATTCTAGTCACAAACCACGTATTACAAAATAATTACCAACTGAAGAGGATGTAGAGCTTAAATAATTTGCTTCAACTGAAGCCAGCTTTAAGAAACTGTTTCTCTAAATGAGCAACACTAATCCACCAACAATTCTGCTCTTATGACAGTTACTGTTCTGACTTCAGCGGCACACCAAGTCTGCTATGCAATTTGATCCTACCAGTTTAGGACAGCTTAAGGGAGAAGTATTTTATAAATAGAATAGCATCAGCATTCCAGGTGAACTTCCATCAAAAGAGGATGCACAGGCAGTGGAGGCAGAGTGCTAAAGCCTGTGCTTGGGGCTGCAGGGCAAGGGACCTGCATGTACCAACACTGCTGGGTCTGCTTCTTACCTCTGTGCTCTGGAAAAACAGGGGTGGGGGAAAATGTGCTAACATTCAGAACATGCCTTTTTTTGCTGGCTAAATTAGCCAGCAGTATTTGCACATAAAAAACCCACAGAATATCCACACAATCCATAACTTTTGTCTGAACAAAGATACTAATAGGCATAGATAATGCTATGGCTGGTTGCTAACTCACTCAAATGCAGCATAAAATACTTGTCTTTCCCTGTAGTTCCTGTAACCCTGTGTTTGAAGTTACTGTCTTAACAGCAAAAGGAAATTAGCTTGATTTCCAAAAACAAATACTGGTGTGAACTGAGGCAGAGGCATGAAGTATAATTCTAAGGTCCTAGAACTATTTGCTTTCTTGAACAGCTGTCATTTAAGGCAGTACACTGAAAAATCAACAGCTAATTCAGTCATGGTAAAATAAAAATCCACTAGAGTACAAGCAAGATCTAAAACAGCAATGGAAAAGCAGTTGAATACTTAATGCAGAAATAAAGCACAAGAATGACTACCCCTGGAAAAATAATAGGGTTTTAAATGAGAACTGTACACAGGCTGTGTTGCATTGACCCAGCTGTGTGGATTCCATGCCCTGCACCACCTTCTGGAATGAAGAAGAGTACTTGCATTAAACTTTAAACACAGTAGCTGTTAAAAAACAGAGACTTTTTCCACTACAGACCAATTACATCATCTGAGACTGAAAGAAGACATTATTTCAAGGCCAATAGTGCCCTTCTCCAGCATGTTTGCTTAATAATACAGACATAAGTACTTACTCCAGAATTCCTTCTACAGTAATGGTCTTACAATATGGTCCACATTTTGGTTTTTAATGGTTTGGTTTTTAACTGTATTTAATGCTGTAACTATAAATAAGAGGTACTAGGGCAGTTTTTGATAATACTTCTCTCCATCACACAAGACCATACCTTGAAAACTACCTTTATAGGATTTGTCACTACTGCTTCTTTTAAGAGCCTTACTAAGTGTTGAAAGTTTAACTATTACCTATGTCTTTATAATAATGTGTGTTCTGCAATTAAACTTACAGGCACTGAGACAAAACTGAAGAGAGAACAAGAGAACAGCTCAAGGCTGCACAGCTTAGCAGACCCTGTAACTGTACACCATGAAAGGTCTATTCAGGACACCAGGTTTTCCAGCTAACAGGCCCAGAACATAGCCTACCTCTCCCTCCAGTATGACTGTGCCAACTCCAAGAGAGTCAAATACCTGAATATTAACTAGCAGTGGCATAGAGATGAGTGAAGAAAAAACCACGTAGCTTCATACTGGATTGCTTAACTAGTCTGCAACACGAGAGATGATTCAATTCCTCCCACTACCACCAGTTTCACTGAAAGTCTTTCAGTTATTTAGTACCATAAGCAGCTGTGTCACACTCACTGGCTACAGTCAGTTATGAATGCATCCATATTTTAAACGGACACAGCTTCCCCCGTACACCTCTTGTGGTGAGCCCTTCTGAAATGCTTTTGTTACTCCACTAAAAACACACGATAATGAAACAGTAATACTCTCATCATCAGAAATAAAGGCTCTTATTGTGCAATTACTCTTTAAGACTCTATTCATGTAGGCAAAACACCTATAAAGTACAAACACCATTAAATACCTTTTGTGACATTCTGCTCAGGGGCTGGGAAGCACATAAACATACCTTCTATAAAATCATTTTCACTATATAGCTGCCTGTCTCCTACTCCATCGTCTTCATCTTGTCCATCTTCTTCATCTGGATTATTGATAACTTCTAGGCCAGCCTCGATAACTTCCACCAATTCATCTCGTTTATCCTTTCTAACGGGTTTCTCTTCTGGATGCCGAGTGAGCCCCATCTCCAGCTGGAATACTTTCATGGATGTAAAGCTTTCAAAAGGAATGACTCCATACTCACTAGGCAGTTTGGCCCCCACGCTCACCTCAGCTTTGTCAATCTGGGAATGAAGAAACTCTAGGAGATCATTGGATGTTTGCTCTTTGGTGCCCTGGTAGTTCATACCACTGACTTTTGGGCTCTTTTTTTCCTGCAGGGACTTCAATTTGTCACTCATTTCCTGAAGCTCTTGCTTTAGCTGGGCAATCTGACGTTTCAGACTGGTAGCTCTGTTTTGATAATGCTCTTCTTGT
Organism: Oenanthe melanoleuca; assembly: GCF_029582105.1. Lineage (NCBI taxonomy): Eukaryota > Metazoa > Chordata > Aves > Passeriformes > Muscicapidae > Oenanthe > Oenanthe melanoleuca. The sequence continues at coordinate 10,978,559 of NC_079340.1, forward strand.
TCCTGCAAGAGAGCCTGATAGTATTCTTTACCCATGCTTTCACCTACGACACCAGGCAGAGATCCATTGCCATCTGTCTGTGGAGCACACTCCAGCAAATACATGAGCAAGATTAAACTGAATAGTAAAGCAAGGCCCACCAATAGCCAACGAGTCCTGGCTTGAATTACTAAGCCTCTTCTGGGCATTCTCATATTATTTCTCTTTCCAATCCTAAATGATGACTTATCTGCTCTTGCTTTCCAGGGGACATCACCCCAGACTCCAAAACTTAGAAAAAGAGAGAAAACACAAGTGTAGCAGCTACTACAAGTTCTGGTAACATAGCTGATGAAGAGTTTTCAAGCTTTGCCTTAATCAAGTATCATTGCAGTGATGTAAATCTGAAGTTCCTATGTCATCCATAACCATCAACTGTAAGTCTGGTTGACGCCATACAATTTGTTCAGGACTTCCTACCCCAAAATAAAAAACCCTGCTAAGGGGGAGGAAGATGGAAGACACCAGCAAGGAATCATATTTCCATTTCCCAGTTCAGCCCTAGTTGAAGTGGCTTAGCTTATTTGAAGTTTTGTGAGGGAAATCTGCAAAAGTAATTTTGTAAGCTTTGAACAGACAGCAATTTCCCCCCCACTGTGTGTGATAGCAATCTACAGTTTAGTAATAGTCATTTTCATTGGCTAGTCTTGCTTTTCCTCTGGCACTTGAGTATTTTATTCCATTTCCACTCCTTTCCTTGGAATCTGTAGTTTGAGTCAGCAAAACGAAGACAGAACCTAAAATTAAAAGAAAGGTGCATATTAGAAGTACAAAGCAGACAGTCATTTGAGAAACACATGAACAAAGTTCTAACACATGCATGCAAAAGACTGCTGGTGGAAAGACTGAGAAAGGGAGAAAGAAAGCATTTCTTTCCTTTGCATTACCCATCAGCAACTCCCTTTGACACAGTGTCTGGAAACAGTAATATGGACAGTCCAATAAAATGCATCTGTCACACAGCTTGCTAAAGCAGTAAGAGTTCTTCTAGTCCCACCATGGTTTATTTCACATTTGTTTTAACTCCCCCATTCCTTCTTGGGTTTTTTGTTTTGTTTTACTCTGTGGGAGGGAAAAAAAAGATACCAACAAACCCCATGCTCTTCATACTCCTCTAAACTTTAAAAAAAAAATTAAATCCATGAACTATTTTGAAGGAGCAGAAGCTTGCAATTTCATTTGCTTTTACTTTAAGTAAATACCTTTCAGGGTATAACTGTTCAGTCATGAATAAAGTATTATAGATTTAAATATCAAAGTTTACAGAAACCGCATTTCAGATTAAAGTCAAATTCAACAGAAATTAAAATTCAAACACCAATCCCTGATTGATGAAAGGGATCCCGAGATAATCCATCTGCTAATATTTCCAACTTGCAATATGGTTAGGCTAGCATGAAGAGGCAGTGGTCACACTCTTACATGACAGACCAAACCAGCTGAGAGGGAAAGACCAGAGAAACAGACCACAGTTATGCAAGAGGGAGATACCTAAAATGCTATTCAGCACTGAGAGTCAGCTAAATGTTTTATGGACCTCTTCAATGACAGCATAAAAAACAAAGAAGTAAGCTTAATGCATGTTAGTCTACTTTCAACATTAATAAAATACTTTCATTTAAAATTTGCTTGTATAAAATAAATGAAGCTCATTAAAATTTATCCAGGGACCTATTAACTCTACATCCATTTTGACTGTGTTGTGCAATTATGGCTTAGGGGAAGTTCTGAGACTCCCAGTTTAGTTTCACTATCCTTATGAGACTAGAAAAAAAATGGCTCCCTCCCATACTCCTTCTATATGTGTTAGACAGCCTTATCTGGCACTGCCAGCTGCCAGGCAGCCCATCTTGTGCTGACCCAGTCAGTCAGGGTGCCACAATGCCATCCCCATGTGAGGGTGCCCCAATGCCACCTCAATGTGCTTACAGCAAACACCTGGCACCGTGTCTCCCCAGTTGTCTCTTGGTGACACTGCTCCCTTCCCATTCTGGGATACCAGGATACTGCTCCAGTGCAAATTAGGTACCCCTGATCAGCATCTTCACTTGCAAGAAGGCTCCAGTTACAAGGCCTGAAAGATTAAGTGACTTATTCATACCAGCAGCAGTGCCTGCCACAGCTGACCCAAAGTTTGTGGGCATATCATGCACACAAAGTTTGGCAAGAGCTGCACACTCTGGAGTTGTCCAGCTGAAGTCCATAGGACTGGTCAAAGCAGTTTTTAGTATCTGTAGTGCTAAAGTCCCAGTTAATAATTTACATAGATTATGTAGAAATTCTTAATTCAGCATATTAAAGGCAATTACTCATCAGAAACGGAAGCTCTGGAACTTATGGAAAGCTACTGGACACTTTGATACAAAACAAGTAACAGTTTTATCAACTGAATACTAGATAACATCCCTTCCAGTCCAGACAAGCCAGAAGTTAGTCACTCCTCACTGCACAAACACAACATTATATAAATGCAAGCTGAATTCCCATAAAGAGTGATCAAACCCAGATGTATCCCCAGACTACTGACCGGTGTCCAGGTGTGATGAATCAAGGGTGACAGAAGAAAAATATCCACAGGATAAAACCAGTACACAGAAATGATACAATATCATCCCAAGCTTTCTTTACTACAAAGATGACCATATGACAGCTTTTTACATTTCTTACTGAACTCTTGTTCTGTTAGACGCAAGAGGTAAAGCCACAATTAACAGCATAAAGAACCACAAATTTCAGTAAATGCTAAACTGTACTAAAGCTGCTCCATGCAGACACTGACACATCTTCAGCCAGTAAAGGCATATTGAAAAATTACCAAACTATCTAACTTGCATAAATTATCAGAAAATCAAGCCCCAACTATTCTAATTGTTGTTAACTCACAAATCAATACGCCTGAAGGTGGAGCATTAGTTCTAGTAGGCTTTTGTAGTCAATTCTTGCTCCACTAATAAATTGCTCTGTGTTCAACTTTGATGAACTTTGATTTCCTTAGGTCTCATTCACCTCTTAGAAGCAAGGGAGAACAAGACCTCCCGATGTGGTGTCAAGAGGACACAATGTACCAGGAGATTAGATCCCTTCAGAGAATAGCAGGGGGCAGTGAGGGAACTCCTGTTCTTCGTACCTTTGCTCACTGTGGCCAAACACACATCATTATGGTAAGCATGGATTAGGGAAGTCAACACGCCCCGCGGGGACCCCCTGCTGGATATCTGCACATTCCCGGCCCTTCCCACTGGCACTTCCCCTATTTACAGCAGAGGGCTGTTTGGGAGAGCACTGCCCCCAGGGTGCTCAGGGAAGACATACAATAAGCCATTTCTGAAGCAATGAACTACACGAGCTGGGCTCTAAAGAGCTCACTGCTACTTTTCCTTCTAGGCTCTAATTATTCCTTCATTAGCTGAAACCCTTTATCTATGGGCTAGTGACAATCCTATTAACAAGACAGCCTTTTTACAGAGACAGGCACTGCCTATTTACGTTTGACCATTTTTTTGCAACACCATAAAGAACAGGCGTTTTTCCCACTAGAGCTTATCGTGGCCTTTTTAAAGGCCAGGAATGTTTGTGCAACCAGTTATGTCGAACATTAAAATTTTAAATTGCACATGAAGAGCTGAATGGCTAAGTTAGTTTGCCAAAGCAGTGGGAACTGAGTGAATTGACATCTTTTTCCCTTCAGTATTACTTCTGCTGAGGGAAATCATCGTAAAGGAGTAAGATATATTTCATCTTGAATACTTCAAAGAGTTAGTGAAAGCAGTAAGAATCTTCCTTCCTTCTTGTCCCATTGGAAAAGGAGGGTTTACGAGTACTCTATTTCATTACACCCTCTTTTCAGAAAAAAAAACAAAAAACAAACAAAAAAAAAAGCCTTTTTTGCATATTTACAACCCAAATTTGATACAAGTTAGGTCTGGCACAGCCCTATTTTAGGAATTCCAGAAACTAGGCTGTAGAACATGATTACAAGAGAAAGCAGGCTGTGAAACCTCAGAACAAACAAAAGCACATGGGATGTTAAGGCATGGGTTAGACTCAATGATCCTGAAGGTCTCTTCCAACGTAGTGATTCTGTGAGATCCCAAAAATCACAATAGGGAAATTAACTGGGCTATATGGAACACTCTGAAGTTTATAAAAAAGGACCGTAAGACTACCTGGTAATAAGTAATCACACAGAAGTCCCTGGAATTTCAGTGCTTAAAGATTAAGTTCCAAAACTGTAAGTTGCACATGCTGATATTTAGCTTCATATCAGTTCTTCAGAACAAGTCTTTGCAGCAGCCTGTACGATCACCAAAGAATGAGACATCTGAGGTTTATATAATGCTTATAAAGATCTGCAGGTTTTCCAGAGGCACCTGATTGTTAATTCTTTCTGCATTTCCAGGGCCCTTCTGTATATTCAACAATGGAAATGTTTCTGTTCCTTACAAAAAAGTTCATTGATTCTCTAAGCACAAGGGAATAGGCCAGCATGCTAATTAAAAATGCTTTACATTTTTTTTTTATTACATTAGCATTCTGTTTTTGTTCCTTGCTGCAAAGGATGAGTACATCTTTCTGAAGTGGGGAAACATTCACACTTGAAGCAGTGACCTAATTCAGTATGCACTTGGCTTCATGCCAGACTGTGGGGACATTCCTTGTGTGAGCCTGTTTTACTTTAGACATGTCCTTTTCATTCAGCATACCCTAGACAGTCACTGTTTAGCTGCCCATGAAATTCCAGCTTATTTTATTGTTTATAATTTCACCCACAAGCCACAGATATTCATTGTCTTAAGCCTCCTCCACACACATATTTCTCTTCTTGGCAAGTTATACAATGAAAACATAAGGTCCAATCTCATCCCTTGCATATTCCCTTCTTATTCTGAAGAACAGTGCCACTGAGAACAGAATAGCTTGAGATATTAGAGCAGCGCTTGCTGAAACCAAACACAAAGTTGGGCATCTGCTGCTGCAGACAATCTTTGCATAAACCCCAGAGTGAAAAACCTCAAACCATACCTTTTGTATACATCACATCATCTCTGCTTAGACAGTCTGCTGAGGTATATCCTCAGAAAAGACAAAAGAATTTGCCCAGGGTTTTATTACACAGTTCTAGTTGAGCCAGCACCTAAGTCAGACTTGACAGCTATTAGGAAGAAAGGGAGAGGGAAAAAAAAAAACTCACAAGAATTAACTGCCAAAGTTCTCACTTTCCACAGAAAACTAGTCAAGAACATCACCCTCTTTACTGACCACAAAAAAAAAAAAAAAAAAGTATTACAATTCTGCCATCTGATATGCTTTCAGCTATGGATTTGCCTCCCAAGCACACACACATATGCCCTTGCTGGATGGGAGAGAAGTTAAAAGCCAATATTAACTTATGGAAAGACAATCTGCATTCAATAAAACCAATAGGGAAGTGAAAATAGTCACAAAATATTTCAGACCTTACCAGTTTCACACTGAATTCTGAAAAGCCTGAAAGCTTTGCTTGTACACATTGCAAGCACTGCCCATAGTAAATCAATCAGGTCAAGCACACATAGCAGCTTATTTTCAATTTTTGAAAGTTTAAAGTATGACACACTGTCCCAATTCATCCCAACACCCCCCTTTATTGGTAAGCACTGAACTTCAGCTTACTGCTCACCTTACCCGGTTGACACCAAAAGGAATTCTTCAAGCTACCTCTTGATTTTCATAAGTTTCCTTTCCTCTGCCAAAGCCAGAGTCTCATGGGGGAAACAAGGGGACAACAATGACAGTACACTGATCACTGAGCATCTCACTTCATTTTTAATAAAGAATATTGGAAAAAAAATGAACAGTGGTGAACAGCCTGTGATGAATTTTAAACTGCTTAAGCATATCTGCAGTAGGTAACTTCAGACATTTCTTTAGTTTCTAAATGGGAAGGAAAAAGAAACCATGCCTTTGGCAGAAGGACCATTCTAGAACTCACAGCACACCAGGAAAAAATAGTTCAGGCAGGGGAACCATAGGAAAAAGTTATTTCAGTGAAGGGTGCAACAATCACAGGACTTAGTACTCAAAAAATAATATTCTCTACGCAAATGGCTTCTCTTACAAAAAGCAACATTGTTGTTTTGCCAGCAGAAACGCTGTGCTCCAAAATAAAATTAATACCAAACCTCCACCAATTTCCACTGCCACATTAGAGACTGCAGTATCAGGGAAGATATATGGGGTTTCCTATCTCCCTTGTTTCATGAGATAGATCAACTCACTCTCAACACCAGGGAGAAATAAAATCAATAAAAAACCCTACCTTTTCCAAGGACCAGACCCTGCTTATTAATTACATCTTTTCAGGACATGCAACTGAAACAACACACTTTGTACTAACTTTTAAAACACAGAAACGAATAGGGTTTCATTTTAATAGTGGTGTTCAATCATCTTAGAAATCAAGAACAATCCAGCAGGTCATGCTCTTTACAGCTTACCCAATCCCTCTCTTGCAATTTCTGCCTCAGTTTCAAGTTCCCTGGAATATGTTTTTACAACAGCTACACAAGCCATGGGGGCTGCAGGAAGGACCCATCCTACTCATGCACCAAACAGGCCTTCCCTGCCCTAAGCACATGGCCAAAAAATAAATCAGTTTGCCAAACTGACAGTATAGGAAATACTGGGGGGTTTATTGCCTCTGTTCTCAGAGAAAGCAAGCAGAAGGAGATATCCAACCACCAAGAAATTGTGCTATTTTTGCCATGACAATACCTGGAAAAAGCAGTCATGCTGTCATCCTCAAAGGAAATATTAACTGTACTGCGGCAGTTTAAATGCAATTCTTTCATAATCTACTGTGAAATAACAAGGAAAAAGAGCAACCTTTTGCTGAAGCAGTTTTATCTCCTATAAGTGAGAGAAGCAAGCAAGTTATCACTTGTCCGGGCACTTGTTGTTCCTAAACAAAACTAAAACCATTACATAGTTAAGTGGACAAATGAAAGAACAGCATTATTCACATTATTTACTTTATAACAAATCCAAAGTAAGCAATGAGCTTATGAATAGAAGCCCTGCTTTGGCTTCAGTGAATCCAAAGCAAGTCCAGTTGTCTGGAAAATGCTGAATTAAAATTGAAACTTGAAACCCAACCAGCTACACCTTAACCACACTGGTCAGTATTATTCCATTGCAGATAAAGCCAGGAAACAAAAGTCAACTCACAGTCACTTTATTGTTTTTATGAAGAGAGACATCTGCTTGGCAAGAAAAATTAGGTAAAATGTCCTAGGTAGGACCAAGTGAAGGAGTTTCATTTGCTTGCTTGTTTTAAAACTATGATCAGCTATCATGAAAGGCTCTTCTACCTTCAGCTTTCACAAGACAATAGCTTTTCTATGACAACTTTTCCTATCGCTTATATTATTCAGCTTGTGGGTTTGTGCACTGCTATTCCTGTGAACACTGTTTCTGTTGGTGCTATTCCTCTTTTTAAATTTGGCAAGAAAACCACAAACTCCAAGTTTGGTGAAGCATGTCTTCTTCCCCTTATTGTCAGGGAATTAAAGGAACAGCAGTTTTATATGACTAACTTATTGTGCCTAATTTGTTGGTTGGTAGAGTTCAACCCAGAAATAAGAACAGAAGTACAAGAGCTACCTTAGCACAGTTACCAGGGAAGATCTTTCTCCTGGTATTCCAAACATCTTGTAAGTAATGTTTTTCACATGAGCATTAGGTAAGAACCCAGCCTACTTTTACAACAGCTTTGTTAAACCCTTATTAAGGACACAGTCCCCATAAAGCACTGCATTTGGACTCCTGGGCCAGGGCACAACACCTGAGCAACCACACCCAGCAGTCTGTCCACTGAAAGGTGGCAGAGCTTCCCAACATCTTATGTAATACTGCACACCCCATCAAGGGAAAAAAGACTGGAGGACAGCTTAAGCAAAACTAAATCACACTTCTTACAGCAACCACAGCTTATCTTCAAGGATGCACAGTAATCTCTATTAGACCACATGCTGGGAGATGTTTATATTTCCTTCTGTAGGATAAAGCAACAGCTGCAGCAAGAGGCAGAAATTAAACTTAAGATGCCCAGCAGTCTTCAAAAACGTAATGCTGTAGGTAGGGCTTTTATGCAGCCTGTTTTAAAAGGACAGAAAACCAGTTACACTTAGCAGCACAGCATCACCTTGAATCAAAGTGAATGAGAAAAGGTGACATTCTTTAGGCACCCAAAGTATCTAAACAACTTAAAAGGCCCCAGCTAAATATTTCCCCCACGCAAGATGAGCATCTGAGCTCCCTCAAATGCAACAGTGCAGTAAAAAGTAACTGGTGATCCCACCTCACGTGCACAGCATTTGCACAGCACACCTACATTTTCACTGATGCCATGTTCTATTTATTAAAACCCATCACTGAGAATGACTGCAGCCATCCACTGTAGAATGATAGCTGGCAAAACCAAAGAGATGAGAATAATGTTGTTTTCTTGCCATTGCTTCACCTGAGTTTCACATCTAACTACATTCTCAGAATCAAGTTGTCTTCTGTTTTCTTAGATCTCTGTCATCAACTTCTCTATATATAGAGATCAAGATAACATAGCTGCTGTAACCTAAGCATAGTGAAAATATAAATGCCAACCTATGTCAACACTTGAGCTGCTTTTAAAGGATAATTGCCATTCAAGTTCATACATGGAACCAGTGGAAATCTCATTGTGGGAGGTAAGAATAAAGGTCATACATGACGTTTCCTCATACTGTAAAACAAATCTGAAAATGCTGTAGAGTAAAACAGATTCTCTGAGGCCCTCACAGGTGGTTCTCACATGGAGATTTATTTTTCTTAAGTTATGAAGAGATGGAAAAGGACAGTCCATACCCAAAGTGTTCTTTGTAACAGTTGCACAGCAAATTGTCCAGCATTTAAAAAAAAGTTAGAGACTTCATAATGTGGAGGAGCTAATTTTTTTCTCTTTTTTAATTTTTTTTTTCCCTATGGCAAGAGAGACACTGTTTTCAAGGATGTAATATTCCAAACTATAATGCAGCTGTAGCAGTTGAAGTGAAAACAGAAATTAAATTCTCAAGTGCATCCAACTTTCTTTAAAATACTTTCAAACCTCTATTAATATCTTGAAAACAGAAATGTTTATAGGAAATTGATTTAAATTTAATAAAAAAGTTTTATTGGACAACTATGCACCACAGCAATGTTCTCACTGAAGTTCTGATTTATTGCAAAAATTTTTGAGGGGTACCTGGACCAGAGAATATGTGTACATAAGTCTACTCAGTGCAAGTTTGAAGACTCCTAAAGTGACCACTGGAAGACATTTCTCTGCACTTTGTCCAAGTGATAGTTTGGCCTGAGAGTTTTAAAATAGCAAAAACCAGTTTAAAATACTATTTCATACAGAAATCCTGACAAAATGCTGCTCAATCACCCTCAAGTTTTTCTTAATAAAACCAAATCAGCTAGCTAAAATTCACATGTGGTTTTCAAAACTGTGCTCACTTTGCTATTCTTCAGTCCACAATCAAAGATGGAAGGAGCAACATAAATTACAAATGTTTTTAGAAAGGCTAAAATTTAGTATAGTAGTTCAGGTTCTGCTTTCAGCACAACAAATCAGCCATGAATATGTCACCAGCCATGAAAGCTGGATGCCAAACAATTGAGAAACATCTGGTGCATTCCAGAAGCACAGCTTATGTCATCTGTAATTTTTCAGTCTGACATTATAACTAAGCATTAACTTACTCTTAAAGGACTAGCAACACCAAGCTCCATCGGAAGCAGAGAAGCCAGCAGCTTGTCAGAGCTATCTTGATATCTTCCTTGTATTGAAAAAGCTGCCAGCATGAGCAACTAGAAACATCCAACACTGAACACTTTGCATTATGCTGCTTCACCTCTCTTGTTTTGTTTTTCAAGTCCCTGAAGTCAGTCTTTGGACCACTTGAATCACCCTTCCTTCCCTTTCTTCAGGAAGAGATCATTGTGGTTTGAATGGGAAAGAAGCCAAGAGTTTCTGCAAACCTCTGCTAAGTTTTTGCAGGTTCCTTGCACTCTTCTTTTGTTGTGTTCATATTTCACTACTGGTTTTTTCTAACCTTTATATGCTTGTTTTGCTTCACAGGAGGGACATACAGGTTGTTACCAGGCATACTTGTCACAAGTGCCATATTTAACACATGGTTCTACTGGCAACAACTTCTGCTACACTGTTGGAACGCTGGTTTAAAGTTGGTTTTTTTCCTTCCCTTCTTATCCCCTCACACAGTTGATTTAAATCCCTACGACTTCCACCTGTCCATCTAATAGAAGCTCAGGACCTTAAACTAAGGAGGAATTCTGAGGAGTGATATGCAAAAGAATTCAAAAACACTGCATTAAGTCTAAAATCTAATTTTAAAAATCCAACATAAAGAAACATGCATAGCAGCACTACATAGCAGAAGCTAATACAATATTTTGGATGTTAACACCCAGTCCTTCGGCAAACACTGGGGCAAAGTTTGCCCTGCAGCAGCATCTTACTGGAGCAATGTTTTGACTGTGCTGGGAAGAAACCTGCCAGCCTCTGTCCAGTCACCACTGACTGCAACCAATACTCATTGTTTCACAAATTGTACTCCTGCTTCACAAATTGTACACCTCTTCTTCAGAAGACCCCTACATGCATCAGGAACTCACAGAGCCACGAAAGATGGACTAAACTATCACTCAGCAGTCTTAATTTTCACTCTACCAGAGCACAAGACATGCATCTGCTGCCCCTGGGGCTGTGAGCAGCAGCAACAGTGCTGACAAGTGCCATCCTCTGACACCACTGCTTGGGAAAGCCTTCGAGAGACAGAAGTGCTACCACAAGTCATCTGAAAGCTGTCACCTGAAACACTCTTACAGAACAGGTTTTATTTCACAGAAACTTATGACTTAAGCTTCAGAAATGTGGGTTCACTCTGAACAGGGCTCAAGACTAGCATTTTGTGTTTCCACAGTGTGCTTCAAAACACAAGCTCATTTACATCATTTCCTCTGCTTTAATTCAGCAGTGTTCCCAACAAGCTTCAATTGCTTCCTGTGCATTGCTGTTCAACACCTGCCCCTGCAGCACCAACACCAACTCCACCCAGAACTCTCTAAGTATTATTTCTTCTGTTTCTACAGAGAAGATGCTAACACCACACACCAGCACTGGGGTAGCAGAAAATCTGCCTAGTTACTGATCTGGTTGCAACTGACTATTACACACAACACACTACTAACACAACATCTACACACAGAATTAGCTCAGAATCTCTGTACAGCAGCACCTCAGCCATCAGCTTTAAACTTTCATGTCTTCCTGCAATTACACACCTGAAAGCCAGGAACTGTCCTTCCATGTCTCTGGTAACTGGCATCGGAAAAACTGTGAGGGCTCTTTTCTTTACACAATTAACTGGGACTAGTCAATACAAAACTGCTGTAGGCTCATATACACCTTTTTGGAGAACTCAGGTGTCCTATAATTTTGGTCTTCTATGAAAGCACTTATCTATTGTCTTGACAAAAAGCACAATTAACAGTGCAGACATAAGACATACTAACCTCATTTTGTGGTTGATGTTCATTTATCAAAGTTAAATACAAGAAGCAGGTGCCTGTATAAAAGAACCTCATTCATTCAGCAAATTTCCTTGCAAGTATTGCATTTCTAAGCTACTTTTAACTCCTACCTATCCTGCACTGTATTATTTAAACTCTGAACACATGAGAACCAGCCTGGAGCTACTTTCAGCAAAAGGAGGCAACTGCTGTCAGTGACAGCCATTAAAAGTATGTGGGTAGTCCCATGTCCTGAGGGTTTGTTAGCCACGAGAGAATTTTACTTTTGCTCTACAACTGGCATACTGGTTTCCTGGAACAGAAATTCCCTGCAGTATGCCAGAGAAGTGCCTACCAAACCCTCCCCCAGCATCTGCCCAGCCGTGCCTATGCTGCTGATACAGCTACAGCACTTCCATTCTGTGCACTTCTTTAGCTGTCAAGTGTGTACTTGTACTCAGGCTCCCACATTCTTACCCCTCCATCTATTGAAGCATTGCACTGATGGACATTTTAGGTCATTTCTGGCCATAGTAGAGGAGCTGATGGGAAGCCTCACTTTTGACAGCAGGATGCATATGGTGGCTGTCGGGTGCTGATCTGTGCTTTCCAGACAGCTGCCCTAAGTGACATGCCTACCAGAAAACCCAGTACCAAAGAGAAGGATTCTCTGCCAGGAGCTGCTTCACCAGTGAAACACCACCATTTAATACAGGGGAGGGGGAGAGGTAAGAACAAAAGCCAGACAGACCTGCCCTTACCACCCACTCACTCCACCAGTGAAAAAGAATCAAAGGGGGGAAAAGGCTGAAGTAAAACACAGGCAGCTCTGCCCCTGCTGTCACCTACCAACACAGCTGCCAACACCCCCCTCAAATGCACCTCCCTAAGGAGACATGGGCACCCTCCACTGCAGGCTGGGCAGGGAGATGGGCTCCAGACCAAAACCTTCCCAGGAACAAGAACAGCTAAGGGAAGCAATCAGACCCAAGGGCACCGTGCTGGAAAGCACCTACACTGCAGGGAGCCATAAATCAATAAACAGGCCAATCACTACAGTCACTTTTTATTACAGTTAGAGATGATTGCCAGGAAATAGATTTTAAAAGTACATACAAGATTTCCTCACAAGATAGTCTCCTCACGTCATCTGATTTGGATTCGCTGAACTGCACTCTGAAACACCAACTCCTGTTGTTCTTTCCAGAGCTCACATTTGCACTCACAGCTTGAAACAAGTTGCCAGTTTTATCAACTTGCTTCTAGAGGATTTGGTGTGAGTGGAAAGAGCCTTTAAAAACCAGTAAGGTAAAGCAGAGATTGTTCCAAGATATTATTCCACTACACCTCATTCAGAAATAAATGTGGAGCAAGTGGCTCCTGCCCAGCCTTACCATAAACCAGAGCTGCAGCACAGACAGCTCAGTGCCAGCACAGAAAGTGCAAGCTTCTCACAAGTATTTTAGTGTGCCATGTTTCCACATGCAGCACCTTCAAGAATTAGGGGGGAAAAAAAGCCATTTTCCTTTTCCCTTGAATTTTCCATCTTTACTGACTACATATAGCTTGCAATTACCTTGTTACTCTTGTTTTAAAACAAACTTTCTCCTAGCAGTGACCATCAGAATTACCAATTTAGACTACACACACCACAAAGCATTAGATACCCAAGAAATATTAAGCTGGATAACTTGCCAGTCTACATTTTTAGGTACACACAAAATACCTGCAGCCTTTACAATACAATTTTTTTAAAGGCCTGGATAAAAGCAGAAGCTAGCTGCACCCCAAATGGGCTCCAAAACCAGGGTCTAAAACGGGACCCTGTTCAACTACTTTTGAACCAAAAGGCACTCATGACTGGATGGCTGCAACTTGCAGAATCTTTCCTGCCATCAAAAAAAAAAATAAATTCAAAGAGCTTATTAAAAAAAAATGAAATATTTTAAGTAATTGCACACTTTCAGATTTATTTTTTTTTAATGAGCTATAATATTAATGGATGTGCTGGGCTTTTCTAATCATCATTAAGAATGAAACTGTTCTGACAGCAAGAAGTGCCCTTCCACAAATTATTCTTACAAGCGGTGGTTCCAACTCAGAAATAAAACTATATTCCCATTCCCTTCAAAAAGCATTGTATTTCTTTTATAAACATCTTGTGAGTTCTGGTCTCATTTCCCCATTTCCAGCACTAAGCTTATAAGAACATAATTAGATGCACAGATAAAGCACAGTTATTTGTGGTTTGGTCTTTTTTGTAAAAACAATATGCTCCTGAAAATATTTTCTTCCCATTGTGCCCCTTGAGAATAATCTTTTTTTTGAAGAAAATCTTATACTCTTGAAACCCCTGTTTTCTACACCATTTTTTCAGAAGCAAAATTATTATTGCTTTTTCCCATACTTTTATTCTGAAGGGCTGATCCTTTAGAGGGCAGATGAGCTAACAAAAAGCCAAGGACATTATCAGTTCCAGCACTTATCCAAAGCCTGACTTTCATCCTACCTCTGTGATCCTGTTTCAGCATTATTTAAGGAGAAAATACTGCAAGTCATGAAGCTTGCTTCATAATGACAGGCTGCTTCAGAGACAAGCAAAATATTGTGCAATTTGTTTTCTGCAGTGAGAAAAACTGACCTCATATTTCTCATACTCACCCTCCTGGGAGTTTAGTTTAGTCTCTCTTAAAAGTTCGGGTGATTCTGATAGATTTTTTCTATAAAGAGGTCCACAGAACACTTCTGGCAAGCATGAAGTACCAGACTGTGATGCAGGGATTTAAATTATTGTGCCAGATATACCTGGTGGGTTTTCTTGGTAACAGACCACAGCTACTTCTCATTTAACTATGCCTTCAGATGATGTTTCTGACTGACTTGGGAAGACCCATATCCCAGGGGTGGAACATAAAAGCAAAGAATTTAAATTCAAGAGTAACTTGGGGCAACTTCTACCACAACATAGTAGCTGTACAGACAGGTTTGGGGGTTTCTTTTTTCCTTTATTCCTTCCTTCCTTCAGCCTGAGAAAGATGCTAAAACGAAGTTGTGGGAGCAAGAAGGAAAAGAACCATTCAAGGTCAACTAATCTTAATCACACTTAAGTTTTCATATGTTTTCTCCAGCAACAGACAAGCTAAAGAATGTTTGGGCTGTACAGTCATGTACTTCAACAACCACTGCTCTTACTCCCATGCTCAGCTGCTGATGGTTTATGACAGTGATGCTGTAGCAATGCTCAGTGTGGGTCTCCTGATATTTCTGATAAGGACTTACCGGCAGAGCCTCCCATAAAAGCCTCAGGGTGTAACTGAGGCTCATAGCTAACACCCCCCAAAAAACACATCTACCTCTGCTGACAGCAACTGGGAATATTTCCAAACTGCTGTCTTTGGTGCTCCTTGGGGACCCACTATCTAGCTAATAAATAAAGGGAAGCCAGAAGCTTCCTTCAAACACACTAAAGCAAGATAAGAACTTGCAGCTAGTGCATGCTGGAAAGAAGAAACTGTCCTACGAGGCCTACCATTACAGCCTCCAAGGGAAAGAAAAAGAGGGGGGAAAATGTATTTTTACTGTATGACCTTAACCTTAATGAAAGATACTGACTCAGTGTTGAAACATCCTCTCTTTTCTGCATCTCTTCTGAGTTAACCACGAGAAGAGAATAAAGTTAGTCCTTATCCATCATCTACAAGTTTAGCAGAAGACATCAGTGTCTCAATTTTCATCTGACAGAGGGACTTGAAGAGAAAAAAACACAAACAAAAAAACCACAGAATAAAGTAAACACTGATTACACTTCACTGACAACATGTACTATCAAGTTTAAATTTCTACATGCTTCGGTTTAAAAACGGCCTCGCAAATTGCAACACCCCCCGTTTCTGCTTTAGCATTTCTGAATTAATTGACTGGTGACAATCACACAATTTATTTTTATGTTCAATACCAAAACGTTCCAACTCTCACAGTTTGCGAGAGCACGGAATTTACCGAGCAAGAACGCGTCTGACAAAAACGAAGAGATGTAAGCCGTAGTTTAAACAATGCTCAGTATTTCGCTGATGATAATTAAGCCCCCTCCCCATCATTTCCCCAGTTTTGGGGGCTGATGGAAGGAGCGGGGGTTTCTCGCGGCCCCAGCAAGCCCAAAGGGCCCGGTACAGCCCAGCTCAGCCTGCGCTGTGCCGGGGGGCCCCCGCTCCATCCCGCTGCCTGCGGCTGCACGAACGCGCTCCCAGCACGCCTACGGCAGCGAACACAATGGAAACGCAGCCGAGAGGGACAGATTCGCTTTATTGTTGAGACAGCGCTCCGGTACAGCCGAGCGGCGCGGGGTGCCAGGCCCCGCGCCAGGGCGGTGGGGCAGCCCCCGCGGAACCGCGGCCGCCCGGGGCGCTCGGAGAGGGCCGGCCGCAGCCCTCTGGGCCGGGACACGGGGCCGGGCCCCCGCGGGTGGGCTCCGGGCATTGCACGGCTCCTTCTGCCGGCAGCGGGGAGGTGAGCGTGAGGGGCCGGGGAGGAGCGGGGCGGCGGGAGGGGCGCGGTGCCGCCGTACTCACCGCGCGGGCCGGCGCGGAGCCCGGCTGCACTTCCTGCGCGCTCGGAAATGAGCGGGCGGGACCCTCCGCCGCGCCGCTTAAAGGGGACGGGCCGGCCGCCCCCGACCGCCCCCGGGGCGGGACCGGGTCCCCGCGCAGCGCCGCGGGGGAAGCGGGGCCGCCGCACGGAGCAGGGACGGGCCGCGGGACCTCCCTCAGCGCCTCCCTCACTCCGCCCCGCGGCGCCTTCGCTCCCCTCAGGCGGGGGCGCACCGCGCTCCGATGCGCCCCGGGAGCGGCGAGAAGTCCGCGTGTGAGGGGAAGAGTGTGTCCGTGCACCCTCCATGCACCCTCCGTGCACGCTCCGCTGCTGTGCCGGCACCGCCGCCGGGCCGCCCTCAGCGCCGCGGCCTCACCGAGCGCTCCGGCCCCGCGGCTGCTGCTGCCCGCTCGCCCCGCGACACCCGCACCGGGACCCTGCCCAGCACTGGGCACAGCTGCCCTGCCGGCCTGGAGCTCCACGGCCCGCACAGCAGCGGCACAGTGATGCTGAACTCTCTGACGTTAGCAGAACCGTGAAACTGGGCTGTAGCCTTTATGGTGGAAACAAGAAATAGAATTTACTAGTAATTGTTTTCTACTTATCCAAGTATTTATGTACAGTTCTATACTTCCGTTTCATTGCACTATTTTTTTTTATTTTTTGTTTTTAATTACTAGTTTTCTGCAGGGCTTGGCCCGTGAGGAAGCCAGGCTTGGGAACTCATGCAGCTTCCAGCCAGTGAATGAATGGTGGCCTGCAGCAGTGTAACAACAGGGAAAAGCTCAGGAAGCAGGTAAGGTAGGAATGTTCTTCCACGACTGTGTACCAAATGTTCTTGGTCCTGCTCATCAAAAACAGAGTCAGAGAAAGCCAATAAGTACAGGCCTGCACCCTTAACTTGATATCCCTCTGCTGGATTGGCTGTGCCTGCTCACCTGCTTCAAAGGCTCTCCAGAACAGAGCCCCAATGGTCTGAGCAGCAGAGGCTGCATCCTTTGTCACGTCACTGCTCTGTCGAGGTCTGTACCCCATTTAGCACAGAGCAGCCCTTTGTCTCAAGCAGGCAGAAACCCATTCATAAATAGCTACACCAACACAGCATGGGAGGGGGCTGGGTGTCCAAGGACCAGAGCTGTTCAGTCTAGATTTCAAGCCTTCAGACAGCAAAAGTCTTTCCAGGGAATACCTTAAATGAACAGGGAAAAGACACTTGGCTGGTGTTACCAGCTACCTATTCAGGGACTTTCCTATCCATTAAAACTTGTCACAGTGCTAGATCATCATTTTAGGTATCCCTCGAAAATATACTTTAAAAGTGTATTCATAGAAGAGGATTATCAGAAGGTTTTAAATATTCACACGTGCATTCCTCAAACTAGGTAAACGTGGCTTCATTACTCTTTTAGAACAGTATGTAAATATATTATTTTAAACCTAACCTCATGCAAAGTTTCAGTATTGCATGTTACAGATGACTGTTGAACATCCTGCTTGTTGTCTTTGTTGTGGATAATAAGTAGGTTTAGCAGACACCAACACACTGGAGACTGCAGTGTTCTGTAGACATAACATTTGTGAGTACAAGAGTATAATGGAATGGAAATAACTGAAATTACTGATTTTTTTTTAAACTAACCCTACATTGTAGATCTGAAACAAACTCTGACAATGCTACAGCACCCACTGGCTGGCCTACAGAGAGCAACCAGATCTGAATATTGTCCTTCCAATTTCCCAGGTACCACCTTTCTGCACATGAGCTTGCTGCTGCTGTGTGGGGAGAGCTATACAGGGCCTTCCAGCAGATTATACACACAACACTTTTTCTTCTTCTCTAAGCGCCAGTTTCTTCTGTCTACCAGAATTTCTTCTCTACCAGAATAGTTTGCTTTTTCCAGATTGAGAGGAGGAAAAAATAGATTTCTTAACCTCTTGTAGGAACAACATGGATATTCATAGTCATCTCTGTATGAAAGGTCTACCGTGTCAGGAAAAATGATGGGTATGCAGTGATGTACTCTATAGTTTCCTGATTCTTCTATCACAACAAGCTGTTCTAAGATTAGATATTCCTTCATAACTCAGACCTATATTTATGCTGACAGATGTTATAGTTCCTATTTGGTGTTAATCTTACAGGCCTACAGAGGAATTCCCACGTTGTCTGTGAATAAAGCAGGTGATAAAACATTTAGGAAATGTCTGTGTTTTAAGATACAATTCATTTCAGCTTAGGGATTTTTCTTACACAGGTAGTTGCAGACCTCCTAGCATCTGAGAGCAATAATATGTATATTTATCTATTTATAATATATGTGACTCAGCTTTGAATTTTCCTAAAATATTATGATAGGATGGTTATTTAGGAGACAGAATTAAAAAATGTTTCCCTAAACTTTGCTAAACACTGTTCTTAAATTGGTACAGCTGGGGGAAAGGAAGTGGCTGGCTCACAACAGCTTATTCAAAAAAGAAGCATTTTCCAGAACAGCATTAGCTCCAGCCTCTAGTGGTTTTGGTTTGCTTTTTTGTGCTTTTTTTTTTTTTTTTTTTTTTTTTAAGCATATGTGTGGGCTGGAGGGGAAGATACAAAAGAAAAAGAGAGAGAAGAGCTGATCAGAGAACATGATACCAAAGTGAAGGAATAATGTAAATGAGGCCAAAGGAGAGAAGAAAAAAAACAATTCTTCAACAAAGGATATTTTTGTTCTATTAACCTCTTGAGCCAAAATGAAACTTGTATGTAGAATAAGAAAAATGGTCCATTATTTTGCCTGAGAATTCTGAGCTTTAATTGTCAAACAATAGTCATTAGTTTGCCTTGACACAAGGCTTTTTGTCAAATACCACAGCTCAGCTTTACTGATGGCACAATTCCAACATGATCCCATGTGGAGCTGCTTTCTTTTTCCTTAAATGTTGCAAATTATTTATAACAGATACTGAACAATGCAACCAAAATCATGAAGAATTTTTAATAGCCTGAAATCAACCCTCCTACAAGCATTTTAGTCATGGTGATATATATCCCTTAGAATCCTCAATCTGAGCTTCTCACTAAGGGCCACTCTGTGACCCTTTGTCACTGCTCCTGTCCAAACACATCCTGTTGCTCTGGGCAGTGAAACGGGCTCTTGGGAGAGGTTTCAGCAGAGTTAACTCATGTCTGCCTTGGGCAATGCTGAGCTTGACCTCAGGCTCTGCTGGCAGTGCTGCAGTGGCAGCACCAGCTGGGGCACTGAAAGCCCAGGCCAGGGCTTGCTCTGTGTCTCTGAAAGGACAGTCTGATTGTGCTCGCGGGGCATCAAGCACATGGGTTAAAGGCGCTTGGAATGTCAGGATATTATACCTCGCTGCTTTCAGGGAGGGACTGGAATACTCTCTGGATTTACCACAGCTTGAGGAGAGACAACACATCTGTAAAATTATTTTGTACCAACATACCATGCAAAAATCTTCCTGTATTTATTGTTTTTGTCAATGCTTTGGCTTTTGGTCTCTACGTTGTTGAGTGCTGAGGGACTACATTTTTTCATGTAGTGTTTTGGGATCAAATAAATAGTAATTCTTTGGTATTATAATGTACTAAAGTTTGGACTCAGAAGCATATAATTTATATAATGTTTGGGAAATGAACTGCTGTGGATTGCTCTTTTCCTGTTCTTTTGGGTTCACAGTTGCTAAATTACTTCCTTTCAAAAATTCTTATTAGAAAACAGTATCAACCAACCTTAGATTTATATAGAGTCCTTTCATACATTAAAGCAGACTCAGTAATTATGGTGCTAATTCAAGAAAGTAGAAGACATTCCTTATCATAAAAAAAATCAATACAATCACAGCTGTAAGTGAATGTAAATAAGATTTAGCTTTATCTATTATCTGAAAATACTTTCTTCTGATAACAGTAGTGCTTACTGTAGTCCGCTTGCTTTTTTCTTTGAATAGTGTTAGTTTAGCATCTGGAAAAGTGTATGGAAGGATAAATCAGATTTTTTCTGGATACAATCTCTTCAAATAACTTTTTTCTCTTTGAAACCAACATATAGTTGCTGTTAGCAACAAATGTTTACCAAGCTGTGACAGTAGCAAATGGATTATGGAAACATTCCTGTACCACCAGTACAGTGTTGCTCTGGCTGGTGCCATGGGGAAAAGGAATACAGAAGGGGACAAGCAGGGATCTGCATTAAATGCCTGGGCTCTGCTGCTGCTCCAGCTGGGAGCAGCAGGCAGTATTCTGCAGTGGTGGCTGAGCATTTTTCCTGGCCACATGGCCTTATTTTTCCTGGCAGGAACAATGGGTTGCGTGCCCAGGCTTCCACTGCTCACTCACAGCTGCACCAGGGTATCACTCCAGAGTCAGCAGTAACAACATGTATGGAAAGTAATCCATGTAGGTAGTGCTGGAATTCTCTACTGCTTTATTTCTGACTATTCCAAAACACCTTTACTATGTAGCTTCTGTCAAACAGCACCAAGAAGTGCTGTAGATATTTTTCTAAAAAGAGAAGAAAATTTTGTCACAAATACATTGACTGCAAAGCAACTCTGAAACAAAGTCCAAGCAACCATATTCTGTCCCTAGAATGGAAAACAAATAGGAGGGTTTTCAGTGGAAGACTCAGCTTTATGCAAAACATACTAAAAAATACACATTCCTTTTTTTTCCATCCTTCAGTACTGCAGAACCGTAATCTACAAATACCATAAAGTAGCATATTTAAAAATAATTCTATTAAATTACTTTTTAAACTGTGGACTTGACTACTTAGGATGCAGCAAAATAAGTAAGTTAGAATGTTCTATATATGACATTTAAGCCAGAAAATCTTTTATGAACACTCCTTGTCTGATGAGATAACAATATAAATTATCGAGGTCTTTTGGTTGGTTATCTGGCTGGGGTTTTTTCTGTGCTTGAAAGCCTCATACACCAAAGCTCAGATTATTCAGATAAATATCTACAGTAAATGCAGCCTCTCTAGAGAGAAATATTTGGGCTTTCTTAATCTGATATGCTTCATATTTTATACAAAATACTCAGTATATCAGTATTTGTGTTACTGTATGATCAGCTGTACTCACTGAGCCTGCCCAATAGTCAATAAAACCACCACCACCTTCCACACAAAATAAAATCAAAACCATAGAAAAGCACAGTACAGAGATGATCATCCATGCTGATAGTTTAGCAAACTACAAAGCCAGTGTTCATTTCTTCGTTTACTAGACAGAACCAGAGACTAAGAAACTTCTATTGTTCACTGTACTGGTCCTTTGTTTGCAATATTTATCTACTCCAGTTTAGGGTTTTTTGCTAGTGTTAAGATGTGTCTGTCACTGCCCAAAAAAATCTCCCTCCATTTGAGTGAAACTCTAGCCAGTTCATAAACAAATTATTTGTTTCTTTTGTTTCTGGTACCATTCACTGTTGCATATTCATCATTAAAATGTTTTTAAGTGTATCATCTTTCATACTTTTAAACTCCTCCCATAAAATGGCATGGAAGTAATAATAAAATCACGTAACTACTTTGATTTTATTAGCAGTCCTTTTTCAATGACTGAAAAACTCTCACAGGGCTGTAACAGTGTTAAGACAGGGAAAAAGGAAGGTTCCCTTTCAAGAGAGAATCCTCCTGGGTACCACAGAATATCAACAGACAACCAGAAAAAAAATACCACACCTCAGTTGAGCAGTTGAAAATACTTTGTTTAGATTTTCATGAAAATTGGCATCTGTTCCTGTGGTGCACAAAAGCAGTGGCTGATTTTGGAGAAGTGTTAAAGTATGCTGTTGAGACTTCACTGTTATCATTATAAAACCAGTGGGTAAGGATGAACTGATTTGCAAAGTCAGGATCAAATGTCACTGCATTCCTACCAGTCTCACAAGCTTCTCTTTAATTGCTGACTTGTAACGATTGTTTTATCTTTGTTTGGAAAAAGTTTTGCTAATGAGCATCTTACAATGACTCACATCTGTTGATAAAATGGAACTCCAAATCAAATTAATTCAAAGCAAGATTGTACATTAGAAATGCAATTACAGGACAGCTGAACAGCAAGACACTTTAAAAATCACTTGAATTTGTTCCCACTCCTCAAGAGCAAGGAAAATTTGTTCTTTCTTCTCCTTTCCTGTCCCTATTTTTAGAATGAGAAAAACCTGATCTGGCAGCCTGCATCCCATATAAATTATGAAATATCAAGTTCATAAGTACTTACTAGATGGTATTGAATAGTTATACATGGAATTTCTATTTCAGCTTCATTCTCTTTTTAATTTAAATTTAAAGAATGTTCTGGCACTATGCTAGACAAGCAAGGATTTGCACTATTTAAAAAAAGAAATCATATTTATGACAGGATAAACACAGAGAAAAAGAGCTTTTTTTCAAACTGACTTTTTCTGCAACTCAAGCATGTTAGAAGCTGTGTGCTAGCTGTGTTTAAATTACTGATGTACACTCACAACACAAAGATGTTCATTATGAGTGCAGAAAAATGCAAATCGTAAAATTTGGCCACATGTAGGAGGTGAAAAAAAATAGCTTAACTTGTGAATGTTAAAATGCTGCTGATAATTTTATGTATGTTTTCTGCTCCCCATGAGCTATGCTTAAATCTTGTGTGACAAGGTCTGTAGTGTAGACTTGATGCCTTTCATAGCAATTCAGGTAATATATGCTATTCAACCACTGGGTTTCAAGGTTTAATACCCTTGGATAGTTTTCTGCTATGTATTGCCTAGTAAATATATTTACCACTTGAAATGGTAACAATTAGAAGGAATCTCTAGTTTAGGATCTAGCATTTCAAAGAATGCATTTCACATTTTCTAACATGAGGAAACCATTATGGAAACTCAGTAGCAAACAGAATTGATTCCATAAACATTATTTCTGTTGGTTACAAAATGGTCTCTGATGGTAACTTGTTGTAGCCTAATTTGATTGCTTTCTTTATCCTTGTGCATTTAAAAATGGGGAACAATATTTTGCAGTATAAATTAAAGTATTCTTTGTAGTATTTTTACAAAAACTCACATAATCTGTTTTTCCTTGGTATTTAACAAACTGCCACAGTTCACTTTAACAAATGATCCTGGAAGAACAACACTGAGTTAGACCTCCAACAGCAATGTTTTAAAATAAAAATCCTTATAGTCAGCATAAACTTTATGCCTTTCTGTTTGCTGGCTGGACCAGGCCACTGTTCAGAAAGCCTCTGCTCAGGAAAAACAGTGAAGTAAGCGTTTAAGTGATTTCCTGACTCGATGCTAAAATCTCCCTCAATTATTTATACCCTGTACCAGAAAGAATAATTTTTGTCTTCTGCTGACACTCTTGACCACACAAAAACTATCTTGGAGAACAGTTAATTCTGCTTGTTTCTTACTGGCTGTTTCTCAAAGCTCTGTACACATTTAAAAAAATATACTATAGCTCTGGTATTGATCTCCATATAATATGGTACTAATTGTATCTTATGGATATGATCTTTTAATACACTTTTTCCACATTTCAGTCTTTACAATGCTCTTCCAAGCTTCTTAAGCATCTGAAGAGGAATCCTTACCAGCTTTCTCAAGGAATGAGATCAGCCCTCCCTTTCAGCCTCCTCCTCTGTCCCTTGGGATTCTACTCTTTTGACATGCGCTTTTCCAAAAGAAGAGAATTTATTCTGAATCTCTTCCTTTATTGTGAAATACTCTTCAGTAAAGGGATACTATTCTTGTTATTGGCAGCAGTTTGGCAAAAAAAGTAGGATGAGTGTATCCTAATAGTTTACTGTTTTGCACTGGGCTATAGCTTACACCACATTACATTCTCTGAAAGAGTAAGTGGAGTTTTTGGGGTTCCACCTCCCCCCCCCCTCAATAACTTTCAAATATACCTAAATATAGGCAAGCAAGATTCTTTGCAAACCAAATGCTTAAAATACATATTAATTTGATTTAGTTTTATTAAAAATTTTAAAATACTTCCATCCTTAAGGACAGTAAATTCAGAAAGGAAATTGTATTGGCAGGAAGCTATGAAAATGGCACATGTTCCAAATGAAAATCAGTGTTCACATCAAACTCCTTCGATCGTGATCATGTCAGGAAGGAAAGCCCTGAACAGCTGAAAAATTATATAAGGGCTTTAACAATAATTTATGTGACCTGCTGAGTGCAGAAAAATCAGACCAGGAACTGCAATGACGGATTGATACCCAACTGAGGCTGAATTGTTCAGGATTTCAAATCTATGTCAAGTACAACTGCAGTGCTCTTAAACTGTAATCCATATGAAATATACTGATACTGCTTTCAGATGAGATAAAGTTGCATTTTTATGAATTGTACCTTTTTAACCCAAACAAGGAGATAATTATTTTTTATGAGCTTAAGAGAAGGTGTACTCATCTATCCTCAGGCAGGCAAAATGCTTTTACTTAACTTCAGAACATTATCAGCAAAATGAACTTTGACATAGGCTCAAAAAAAAGAGGTTTCAGCAAGAAATTTCTTGTTTTATGATACATGTAACCCTTTAAAAGACCAGGTAAAGCCAAAAACACTATAAAAAGAGAGGAACTATTAATTTTCTCAGAATGCATTAGGAGTATTTCTCTCTCCACTGTAACTAGAAGACACAGGATGCTGTCCCGAAGTTTAGAAATGAGAAATACAAAACACAGCTTAAACAAACAACTCAGCTTTACTAGAGAACTTGATAAATACAAAAAATTATTTCATTAATTGTGTCTTCTAGGTGTAAATTAGAAATTTATTTGTGCTTATCTTTTCTCTAGTGTTTAGTACTTGCTTCCCAACAGGCAAGTTAAAATGTTGTACCAGGGATGGGTACACAAAGGCTATTGCTACTTTGTCCACATTTTGATAATACCCTTTGTACTTTTGCTAGTTGACTCTTGGGATATTGGATTTTAGACCAGCAAATGTCTAGGAATAATGTATTTATAAATGATGCCTCTAACTTCAGAGGGACTACTTAAATTTTATGAAGTTAGATAGAGAGGACATGAAAAATTTTGGTTTTCTTATTAAGACTTTATGTACTTGCATACATTTTTAGGGAATTATTCAGTTCTTTTTCAGGAAGTTTGCTTGGGCTGGAAAGACCAAACCAGTCATCACACTGCAGCCCATCTGCACATGTTCATGGGGAACATTCCCTGGTGCTACTTAAGGGCTGGTGCTTTTGAATATTATCTCCAGTATTTTGTTACAAATTTACCACTGTAGCTACAGTGAGAAACAATGCTTTCATGCAAGCTGAGTTTTGAAACAAAGTATTTCAAAATTATAAGGAATTTTTTTTTGAACCTTCAAAAGTTAAGAGTAAAAATATTCTTTTTAGATGTATTTTGAGGCTTGTATTGTTCATATAAGAGTGACACTAAATCAGTAAGGAATATAAGCTGGCTTTTACTATATGTTTTTCAAAATTACTAAGGTCCAGAAGAGGTTCATGCCTATTTTACATGGTGAGTTGTAGCTAAAATCCCCATGCTTTAAATATTATGTACCTCATATCCATGGGATAATATTTTTAAGAGCTTTATTATATGGAACAGGCTAACATCTGCAAATTAAAACTTGCAGAGCTCACAGTAGATATTCTGAGTATCCTACATCTGGAAGTTTGTGGAAACCAATATTGCAATGATTTCCTTGTGCTGCTCTAAGGACTGTACTTTAAGATTCATGTTCTCCCCCATCTGTCACAACTCAAACCACAGATCAGGTAAACCATGTCATTTCTGCAGATATTTAGAAAAGGTTGGCAGAAAGTTTTAGAAAGTTATTCCCTCCAACCTGTATATTTAGGTGAGTCATTTGTTCCCTCTGAATTCACTTTCCTCAGGGCAGTCAAGTGCATAAGTATTTCTGGCACTGATGAAAATAACCATCTGCTGTATCACTTTTTTCCCATGTGGGAAGTACATTTACTCTCCAAAGAGGAACTGAAACAAAATTGTCACCATTTTGACTAGTGGTAACATAGAATAAATAGGAAACACTTCAAGGGAAATATTTACAAAAATAGCATACACAGAAGACGTAAGAAGCTTTCACATTATTAATAAATACTTAAAAGCAATAATCTATTTATTGCTATTTCATGAGCAGGAAGGGAGTAGAAATTAATTGGATTAGGAAACATGTAATTTTTCATTAAACTGCACTTGATGCAGGTAACTGTGCATGGAAACACTAATTATGAGCCATGTATGTATTTTATATGCAGGACCTATGTCCAGTAGGATAGGTAGCAATAACTATTAGTGAAATTTTCACACAGATGAATGGTTGAAACAAATTAATGGTTGAAACAATATTGACTTATGCTGAAAGTCTAAAGTACACACTGCATCCACTGGTTATTTCAGCATCATTTAAGTGTCCCACTCACCTACCGTACAGCAATGTTGTCACAGGGCTGTTGGATTAGAAACGGGGTGTTTCACATCTCTCAGCTGCATACTACTGCTGAAGATACTGGATGAAGTTACATTCTTCATTTAAGGAAGAAAAAAACCCAAACAAAACCAAAAATCTTGATGCCTTGGTTGCTTATATCAAGTGAGGAATCCCTATAATGTCCCACAGACATAAAATATAGGAAAGCAACTAGACAAAGCATAAAGTTACCACAAATGTAATTTTTCTTTCATTTTTTGTAGATCTCTCACCAGAAAAAACAGCCCATATAAAGGGTTTAATTTTCAGTGCCCTTTGTTTCCCAAGTATGCACTCTGACAGTTGTGTCATGCCAGTGAAGATCACCCTGGTGTCACAGCAGAGCCCCTCCTGCATACAGAGCTGTGTGTTTGCTGTGCATAAGCATTACACAGCATGGCAAATGTCTGTGCAAAGGAAAAGCTGTGCTTACTGATTGTCCAAAACTAGGACAGGATCAAGTATGCAATCCAACAGGGAAGCTCTTTCAATTCCAACACACCACTTCATATTCCACTTTTTGCAAAATGAAAATCTGTGTTCAGGTTTTGGCAGTCTGACTCGAGACCATGTTTCTGAAATCACAGACTTTAATGGAAACATAAAGTTGATACACAAAACAACATCTGAAAACAGATCTGAAACATCTAAATTGGACTGTTAGTGACAGGAGCAAGCTTTGGTAGAATTGGATTGTTTAGAATAACCATCACGACGCTAACAACGAGTCACTCAGGATTTACATCCCAACATTTGTAGCAAATGAAAGGTTACCCTTAACCATGGTAGATTACAAATAAAGACAAAAGTAGTGCTGATCATTTACTCTTCCACATAGAACATGACTCATAGGCTGATTGTTCTCCCAAATATTAAGTCACTTTTGTAAGGACAACATTCTTGTATTTCACCTTAACAAATTCCAGTGACATTTTCCTTGTGTAGTTTCAACAGCAGAGTTTTAGACCGATTTTGCTGTGCCACTGTTTTTTATTTGTTACTTTCAAGGTAACAGGTTTATTTGGAATTAGGTTGTGGCAGTGTCCTGTGCAAGGCAGTATATGCAATTTGGAGCTAAGAGGAGGTCTCCAACCCACTTAACAAGACTGCAAACAAAATCTCTGTACTTGAATATCTGCAAAAGGTGTGCTGAGGCAGAGGACATCCTGTGGCAGAGCTGCAGGAGGGGGTGAGAAGGCTACATAACTTCAGGCTGTGAAGGAGCTGGATGCCTGGTTCCAAGGGCAGCCTGCAGTAAACCCACAGCCAAAGAGGCAAAAATTCCCCCACCATGCACACACAGAAGGGAGGAGGGGTGTCAGTAAGGCAGAAGAATGGACACTTGAAATGACAAGGACCAAGAGGAAGGGACTTCCCTGAAGCCTAAGGTGCCCCTGCAGAACCAGTTCAGCACTCTGAAGAGTGGAGAGGGACGACCCATCACATCAGGAGCGAGGCTGGAGCTGAGCAAGGCAGTCCCATCTGCTCCCTGCATAACCACCAGCACAACTAGCAAAGGTGACACGTGAGAGAGGCAGGGAACTCTCCTCTGAGAGGCACAGAGGGACCCACCCATCAACCTGAATGATGATCAGAGAGCTGCAGCAGGGATGTCAGGCCAGAGCCTCTACCAAGCCTCACAGCCTCCTGACCATCATCTGCTGCTGTTTCACGTGTGCACCAGGGATACAGCCAGGAATGGTCTGAGGAGGACCACAGACATTACAGATCCCTAGGACTGGTGGTGAGGGACTCAAGTGTTGGCAGCTTTTTCTTCAGTCCACCCTGTCAAAGGGAAGGGCATTGAAAGGGCCAGGTGAATCTGGCAAATCAGCAAATGGTTAGGGGGTCTAGTGCCACAGCCAGGGGTCTGGCTGCTCCTGGGGACTCACGCTGAAAACCTGGGTGGATGGAGTCTGATGGGGACCCATGTGCCAGGGGATGGGCAGAGCATCTCTGGTCACAGGCCTGCCAAGCTGCTGAACAAGGCATTAAATTGAAGCTGCTGGGAGAGAGAATAATCCATTCCACTCCTACTTGTTTGATGCCAGCACCAGCAAGGGATGCCCAGAGCCCGGAGAGGGATTGCAAATCAGCAGGAGAGAACTTCAAATGCTGCTTAATGGAATTCCAGCCAATGCTGGCAGCAAGTCTGCTCCATCAGGGGCCCAACTTAAACGCCTTTATGCAAATGCACGTAGCATGAGGGATAAGCAAGAGCAGTAGGAGACTGTGCACACCTGCGGGGCTGTGATCTTACTGGCATCAGGTATGTGGTAGGATGGCTCCTATGACTGGAGTGTTGGAGTGGAAGGATACAGGCCCTTTGGGAAGGACAGGCAGGGAACAGGAGAAACAGGTGTTTCCCTCTATGTCCATGACCACATGGAGTGTTTGGAGCTGTACTGGGGCTGGATGAGGAGTTTATAGGCCAGGATTAATGGCAGGGCAAGGACAAGTGACAGTATAGTGGGGGTTTAAGGCTACCCAACCAGGAGATGAAACCCAAGCAGATGAGACCCTCTACAGACAGACAGGAGCTGCCTCACATTCACAAGCCCTGGTTCTCATGGGGGATTTCAACAACCCAATATCCATTGGAGGGACAACACAGCATGGCATGAGCAATCCAGGGGATTCTTGGAATACTTGGATAACTTGCTTCTCCAAGTGACAGAGAGGTAAACAAGGAGAGTTGCTATGCTGGACATTGTTCTTTCCAACAAGGAGAGGCTGGTGGGGAATGTGAATCTCAAGGGCAGCCTTGGCTGCAGTGACCATGAAAAGGTGGCCTTCAAGATCCTCAGCAAGGAGGCACACAACAAGCTCACTAACCTGGACATCAGGAGGGCACACCTTGGCCTCTTCAGGGATCTTCTGGGTAGAGTACCATGGGATAAAGTGACCCAAGGAAGCTGGTTAATGTTCAAGGATCACCTCTTGCAAGCTGAGGAGCATTGCAAAGAATGTCAGGAGACCTGCATGGATGAACAAGGAGCTCCTGTACAAACTCAAACACAAAAAGGAAGTCTATGCTTCCCCCAAAGAAAAAGGGTGAAAGGAAGGACAGATAGCCTGAGAGGAATACAGAGGAATTGTCTAAGCAAACAGGGATCAGATTAGGAAGGCTAAAGCCCTGATAGAATTCTATCTGGCCAGGGACATCAAGGGCAACAAAAAAAAAAAGATTCCACAGGTACATTGGTGAAAATGTGAGCCTTCTCTGGAAAAAAATGGGAGACCTGGGACATGGAGAAGGCTGAGGTACTCAATGACATTTTTGCCAGCAAATTCTTCAGCCACTGAGGCCCAAGTTTGCACGAGCCCCTTTGCTGAGGTGGCAACAATAAAGAACCACCCACCATAGGGGAAGAGCAGGTTCTGAACCAGCTAAGGAACCTGAGGATCCACAAGTCCATGGAACCTGATGAAAAAATATGGATAACAGGGTGATTGGTGGCAGCCCACATGGCATCACTAAGGGCAAATCCTAAAAATATCCTTCTATGACAGGATTACAGTGCTGGTGGATAAGAGCAATTGATGCCATGTACCTGGACTTGTGCAGAGCATTCAACAGTGTCTTACATGACATCCTTGTCTTGAAATGGGAGAGGCATGGATTTGATGGATGGAACATGCAGTGGATAATGAATTGGCTGGATGGTCACACTCAGTCGCTGTCAACAGCTCGATGTCCAAGTGGAGACCAGTGCTGCTCCTCAGGGGTCGGTACCGGGACTGGCACTGTTTGACACCTTTGTCGGCGCACTGAGAGCAGGATTGAGGCACCCTCGGCAAGTTTTCAATGGTACCAAGCTGTGTGGTGCTGCTGAGACACTGGAGAGAAGGGATGCCATCCACAGGAACCTTGAAAGGCTTGAGAGGTGGGCCCACACAAACCTCATGAACTTCAACAAGGCAGGACAAGGTCCTGCATCTGGGTCAGGGCAATCCCAGCACAAACACAGGCTGGGTGGGATTGCAAAAGGATTGAGAGCAGCCCTGGGGAAAAGGACTTGGGGGTTTTGATTGATGAGATGCTCAGTATGACCAGGCAATGTGTTTTTACAGCCCAGCAAGCCAAGGCTACATCAAAAGCAGCCTGGGCAGCAGGTCAAGGAGTGGTTTCTCCCCATCTACTCTATTCTTGTGAGACCCAACCCAGAGTGCTGCATCAGCACTGCAGCCCCCAGCATAAGGAATTCATGGACCAGTTGGAGAGAGTCCAGACAAGGGTCACAAAGACCATCAGAGGGCTGAACACCTCTCCTACAAAGACAAGCTGAGAGAATTTGAGATGTTCAGCCTGGAGAAGAGAAGGCTCTGGGGAGACCTTAGAGCAGCCTTTCAGTACCTAAAGGGAGCCTACAGGAATGCTGGGCAGGGAGTTTTTTACAGGGGCATGTAATGTTAGGATAAGGGGAATGGCTTTAAATTGAAAGAAGGCAGATTGAGGTTAGATACTAAGAAGAAATCCTTTACTGTGAAGGTGGTGAGGTACTGGAACATGTTGCCCAGGGAAGTTGTGGATACCTTATCCCTGGCAGTGTTCAAGTCCAGGCTGGATGAGAATTTGAGCAACCTGATTTAGTGGAAGGTGTCCTTCCCCACAATGGAGGAGCAGGCAGAGAGCAGGGAGTTGGAACTAGATGACCTCCAAGTTCCCTTCCAACACAAACCATTCTATGATGTATTGATGTATTCTATTCTATTCTATGAATTCAGTCTAAAAATCCTTTATAGCCTATTTTTAACTCATAAAAGAAACATGATAGTACAAGACTGTATGTTTTAACATTACTAGTATGTCGGTGATGAAAAGTAAAAGTGTCAGATGAACACTCTTGATTGCCATCAGTCTATACAGCTTATCTTGTATCAAATTTATCTCCATTGTGCTAAAGGTAAGAGAAGTTAAGACTAATAAAACAAATTCTCTTCTCATTAAGACAAGACAATACATTTTACAAGACTTCAAATGTTGAATCTCAAGTCCTCTATTGAGTTACTAAATGTTTGCTTCCAAACCAAGATATTGGCTTTGCCAACATCATTCTAACACTTGTCATTTGATAGCAAGCTCAGTAATCTGGGAGCCTGTTTCCCTCCTCCCTTCTCTTTATTGTTTGTGCTTCCTGCTTAGATCAAGTGGTTGTATGCTAACAGCCACTATAAAAGTAGCAGTTCAAGTACATTTTACCATCCCAGAATGTTGTAACATAGGATGGTTAGTCTTAAAAATCATCGAGGATGAAGTGCAAGGCCATTTGCACTAAGAAGTTGCCAAATGGAACCATATGCAAACTGGCAACTTAGAAAGAAGTACCAGAACTACAACTCTTATCCAGCTTGATATGTTTTCTGAGAGGGGAGAGTACCAATTGTCTTCAGCATCAATAACATACTTTAAAAACTACCAATAAAGGGATTTGCCAATTTAAAAGTTAGTTGTTGACTGAACAAAGAACGAGCCAATGGACTTCTCACTCTTTGCCTCCTTGTTTTCCTCAGGAGTCCATTACCTTTCACAAAGATAATTTTAGCTATCAAACTTGTCCATAAATTTTGCCGCTGAGTGTGAAACCATCCAGTTAGCATATACACTATCATTTGCATATCTTGAAAACACAGAGTTAGTGCCATCGAATCTTGTGAGTGGAACGGGGCTCTCCTCAGGCCAGTTCGGGTATGACATGCCTAAAAATGAAAACAGATAATTTTTTCTGCACTGAAGAACCATAACTTCATGTGCAGACAGTAAGGCCCTTGGCAAAACTCCCTTCAATACTTTAAGCCAGTCCACTGGATTTTGTCCCAAATCAATTCATATAAATGATGTTTTGAAATCCCTGAAGCAGAAATTGAGATGCAGACAAAAAACCCTGGATAAATTAAAGTGCTTACTCAATAAAAAATTGTGTGCATGCATGCACATGTGCATAGTAAAAAGCTAAGAATTGTTCTTCTCATAAGCCTCCAACTTTGCATACTTTTATATTTTAGCAATCATGTAGCAATATATTGCTTTGCAAGAGAAGTTCTTGCTGTACAGGAAATGCTCCAAGAATTAACAAATCCATCTGGGACAGGATCCAAAGTCCATTTCAATGATAGAAGTAAATAATTTCAATGATTTACTTAAATGGGCGCTTTTCCTTTGGCTTCAGTGAGGTTCTGGGGACACTTCCACACCCCTACCAGGGATCCCCTACTTAATTTCAGGAAATCCCAGGAGCACAACTGAGTAAAGTCCAACAAAGTGCTGAGCACTCCTGTCCTGATTCAGCATTTAAAATTGTATTTCAGGTCTGTAATTATTCACACTGAGTGCAGTAACTCTTTCTGTGTCTAGGCACAAGTGATCACCAAAATGGATGCAGAGTGCTTAGCACCATGTTGATTAAGCTGTGCAAGCACAGAACCAAAGCAGGGTCGAGATTTTCAAAAACAGAAATCTGATTCTGTTGCTTATTAAGCATTCAGCATCTGCCATCAACCTCGTGGCAACTTTTTTCTGCTACTTCATTCTTTTAACAATCTAACCACTAATTGCCCCAAAATCAACATGAGTTGAGAAAACCTAATGAATAAAATAATAACTAAGGTATAGATCAAAAATAGACCCAAAGCCATGTATTAATGGCAACTTTTAAACTAAAAGATCCAACTTTTCAAAAGTCATACTGCATGAAGAATGAAAAAAGTATCTGTGATGTTAGTAAGTATCTAAAACCATGTAGAATATTTAATCAGAAGACAAAATATAGGAGTTTTGGCAAGAACCATTTTTACTGTCCATCTCACCATCACAATATGAAAGCATATGTTCTTTTTAAAAACATTTGCTACATCATTCAATCAAGGTTTAGTACTAACATGTTCATAACAAATCAAAGGACGTGAAAACAGCTGATATTTTCAAAATGCCCACTGTTAATTAAGTTTTCAAAGGATTTTACATGTCAGTTTAGTCTGTATATAATATTTATATACAGTATTTCTACCTTCTGTATATAATAATCTGTTTTCATCCTATGATACATTAAATACATTTCAGCTTATAGATCCAAAATGTACTAATAGCAGCTGAAATTTAGACATCCTTCTTAATAAATGAAAAATGTTGCAGATGAGTCCTATCACTAAGTTATGGCAAAAAAACAGTATTTAAAAAAAAAAAAAAAGTCTATTGCTTAAATTAGAGGTGCAGAATCTAACATATTTTAAATGTTGTAGCCTCCCCCAACAGGATAGTTGAATTAGATACTCATTAGCATTTTATATTTCCCCTGAGAATACTTCCCTGATCTTTTTTTGCTTTTATTGTATGATATCTAGTCATTTTACTTATTTTCACATCCTTTTAAAATGTTTATTTTAGACACAGCTGCAAAATGACTAAAGGATGGTCCTGATGCAAACTTTGACATTTACCAAAAGAAAAAACAAACAAACAAACAAACAAACAAAAAAACCCAAAAGAAGCTTCCAAGCAAATTTTGATTGGCTTCATTCAGACAAGAAACACTGTAATGGGGTTACAGAGTCTGAGAACAGTGCAGAAGAAAAATCAACTTTTTTTGTGTGTGTTGCTAGAATCTAGTAAATGCATGTGAAATTCTACCATAGAGTTTGTTTTCAATCCATGTGGAAGGGAGGGTTCGAGGGAGGGGAGCATTATTACAGTCCACGAGAGGTGTCTCCTCTTCTGAGAGCCCATCATCGTACAGTAAGGAGTCAGAGGGTGTGGAAGCTGCAAGGTCTAAGTAGTCCTGAGAAATGAACACACAAAAAGCTCTGTTAATGCACATGGCAGTGCTGCTGTCTGGGTAAAAAGGATAAATGTGCACCTGCTTTCTTTACAGCAAGGAACTACAGACCCACTGCATTTATCTTTCTCTAGAACCTCTGGCACCTGAGGAGGCTCTGCTTTCCAGCAGCCACAGCAGCTCTGGAAGAATCTGATTTGCCTGAACTGCTGATTTCCCTGCTAGAGACTATGAATACCTCCCCTACTTAATTCTGCACATCAACCAAACACCCAACAAATTAAAAGCTGTCCTAAGTGCTTTGTTTGACCTTCAGCTTCTGGTACACCTGAAACATATATATGGAGATACATATGCATGCTTAAAGGACAAGGTGCTCAGATCTCATAATCATGTTACAAAAGCTATTACATAACAATGCATAAAATAACTATGCATATACTGCCAAATAAAGCTTTGGCTGCTCTTCTAAAACTAAATATTTAGGTCACCAATAAGAATTAATTGTTTTTTATTTATGTTGCTGAATTGCTTTGATGTAAAAAAAAAAAAAAAAAAAAAAAAAAAAAAGAATGTGAAGCATTTTTAACTATTTTAAATGCATGAAATACTAGATTCTTCTAGTTCTGGGTCTCTAACATTATTTATTCAGGATTGAAATTTAGAAGTAACTATTCACAACAGTTTTTAAATTATTACTATTATTTAAAGAAAATAGAAAGGTTAAGGAAAATCCATCCACATTTTGGGTTGAAGTCACCAAAGCTATTAAAGAGGTAGTACTGCTTTCAGAAAGTTGCATGCATGTGGAAGAACTAGATATGTAAATGCTTCAATATTTAATGAAAAATAAGTTACTATGCTCTAAAATAAAAAGTAATTATTTCTGAACATTCAAACTCAGAAGACCACAAAAACTTTCAAAATCCATGTTTTCCACACTTACCCTACTCTTCACCATCATCTTCTCTAGTTCCTTGCTGATCTCAGTAAATGTTGGTCTTTTATCAGGTTCTTGCTTCCAACAGCGCAACATGAGGTTGTACCTGGGACCCATCACAGGGTGAAAAAAACCCCAAACTGTTAGAAATGGGTCATGCTTCTGCTCTAAGGATTTATAGTACTGAACTCAACTGTGGCATGAAGGCCATCCACAAGTGCATCAATCTCTGTTTTGAGTTCTGTTAAATGTCCCCTGGAATTAACAACTGACACTCATAACAATGGGCTTTTATTTTCAGGAGTCTCCATTAATTTAAATGATGATGAACTTGGCTGTCCTTGAAGAACTGGAGCCTTAGGTTTCACTTTCTCAAGGGAGAACCTCAAGTGTAGAGCAGCATGCCAGATTTCTAATTCACTTTGTATATGACACTGAAGAAATTTGTATCAAGCCGAAAAACTCTGCTGTTATCCCAAAAAGCAGAATTTTGTTTCAAATTGTTCAAATTCTTAAGTTTCTGTAAATTTTTCTTCAAAGCAAACCCTAGTCTAAGACTATCTGCAGAAACTGATGTTGTTTTGATTACTTCTATTATTGTTCTTTTGATTAAACTTGTATTTATTCTTTCTTTTACAGCCTCTCATAGCATAGAGTGTGGAAAGGAAGGGGAACAGAAATAAAGTTTTATAGTTGAGTGACTATCAGACAAACATTGGCAAGTTCTGGAAGTGTAACTCTCCAACCTGTGCCATTCATGTTGTTTTTCTAGCTCAGCTGTTCTCAGGACTGAGAGATCTGGCCACATAAGTGCTCTAATGGTGGAAACAGTGGGCTGTGAGAACCATAGGGAGCTATTGAAACCACTGCATTTTATGCCTTCATCCATGATCCCTCTTGTACTTGACAGGGTACAGGAGAGAATGCAATTTGAGAAAAATGGCCCTTAAAGTGGGCTTTCACAACCTGTCA
The DNA here is from genome assembly GCF_029582105.1 of Oenanthe melanoleuca. Lineage (NCBI taxonomy): Eukaryota > Metazoa > Chordata > Aves > Passeriformes > Muscicapidae > Oenanthe > Oenanthe melanoleuca. Next base: position 11,014,944 of record NC_079340.1, read on the forward strand.
GAAAAAACTCTGAGTAAAACAGAAGAAAATCTGAAAAAAGTCAGAAAACCATGATTTAGCTTCAATAAAAAAATCCCAGAAACTCAGCTGTGGTCAGCTTGCCTGAACTAATAATTATCAATGACATAACATGTTTGCAAAATGAGTATTCCTCACTGAGATGAAACAAATAAAAATTACTATTATACATTTCTTAGATGATAATTGCCAATCATTCTTGTAATCTTCTGCTCTGGCCTAAATTTGGAAATACTTAGTATTTTACTCTGTATGTTAAAAAAAAATATTATTTATACTATTATTTATTTAAACCTTTTTTCTCAGCCCAGATGTGGTCAAAGCATCCTTACAACTGAAAATCAGTCAAAAGAGTGGTCACAATGATTAAAGCTGGGAACTTTCAAAAAACCACAACCACTATCAAATTTTCAGGCTGAACATAAAATGCCTCATCTCTAATGCCATGGAAGATTACAGATAAAAGATATTTCACATTGAATGTGTTTTAATAAAATAGCCAACAAATTATGAACGGCCTCCAAAGCCATGGGCTTATCAAGTCACAGAAAATTTTTGTCTTCAAGGGTGTAGATTTCTGGGTCAAGGTATCCTTTATCCTCTGGAATGCCCTGACAACTAATAGGCAATGACTGTGCATGGAATATCTGCTTCATCTGCAGAAAATATTGAATATTCAGTATTTTCAGTATTGAATATTTCAGCTGCTACTGTGTTTTATGGACATTTCCTCCTCTCCTCACCCCAGAAGTTTTGAATGCACAAACTCTTTAATTGTTTGGCAAGCATGTTGTTCAATACCCTACAAATGGTTTGGATATAGCTGTAGGCATACTCTGGGCAATTTTTCCCCTCACTTTACTGTTCACTAATTTAATGACATTCTTTAAAGCACAACATTTTGACTATATCTCTAAGAAATACAGAAGAGTATTTATGAGGTAATTATTTGAACCTTTTTTTCAAGAATATTTATAAATGTTTTCTGAATCTAATCAGACCAAGAGTTACTTACATTTCCTCACTGCAGTTTTCTGGTCTCTCCATTCTATAGCCTGTTTTTAGGAGGTTAAAGAGTCTTTCAGGAGCAATACCAGGGTAAGGATTGCCTCCTAAAGTAACAATCTCCCACAGCAGAACTCCAAATGACCATCTGAAAAAGACAGAATGAGCTTTTGTATGGAGTGGTAGGTTTCAGGTTAGTGTTGGCATTTAAACAACAAATCTCCTCCTAGTATTTTCAGAACCCAACAAAATTCAAGACACCTCAAGCCACAGGAGATGTACAGATGCAAGTAGGACCATCCTTCTTCCCAAATACTGTTCATTGAAAAGGTTAGATACTAAGACAGTAGAGAAAACAAATACTCCTCTCTTATATTCATTTACAAAAACTAATTATACCCTGGGAAGGTCCATCTTCTCTAGACAGCAGAAAGAGGAAGTCCTTCCTCTGGTGGCCCAGCCCAAAGACTTGTTCCTCTGCTGCACAGTGCTCCTGCAGCAGCCCAACCTCCCTAATTAGCCCTTGGATTCAGAAATAACTCTAAATTAAATTCATGGAGCTGCCAGAGGACTGGTTCACTGTCTGGACTATGAGACAACACAATGTATTTATATCAATCATAAGTAACACCTTTGATTTCAGCTAGTCTGTTAGGCCATTTCAGTGATTCAGGACTTAATTTTCTTTTTAGAATGGCTCAAAGAAGAGGAAAGAATTTCCTCTGGAAATACCAAATGCCTAAAATGAACTTTCACATAGAACAGAAGAAACAGTTTTCTGAAATGAACAGAAGAAATAGTGAAATTTTAAACCTACTTTACTGCTGAGCTCAAACAAAACGACCTTGCACAATGGGTGAGAAATATTTAGATAAATTAGTCCATTTCTTGAGAGCAAGCCAGGAGAAAAGAGGCAAAAATGTTTTTCTTTTCTTAGTGAAATTCTTTTTGAGAGACAGAGAAGCTACAAATCAGTCTGAATCTGCTCTACTGACAACTGACAAAATCTGGATATTCGGAAGGAAGGAAACCAGCCAACACTGGGGCTGCTCAATGGGATGCATCTGGAAGCAAAATTGCATACAATTTATGAAAAATGCTAGCTTTGGGCAATTTCTCTGTAAACTCCATTTTAAAGAAAATTTTAGGAAGTGTTAGACACCTACTGCCAGACCCAACAGCCGTGTCTAATTCCCTATGAAAATTCCATCTCAAAGTGTTAGCCAAACACCTCACCTCCTGTCTGACTCCCTTCCACCTGCACTTCACATGTCTTAAAGCACAACAGCAACCCCAAAGGCACAGCAATAAAACTTCCCAAATTGTCAGAGAAGTCAAAGTGACTCTCACATGGTCCCAAGTGGTATGCTGCCATTCTTCTCCCTAATGCCATTCACTGAATTAAATTTTAATCACTCAGCACATTCTTGAAAGCTTATGAATATTTATAGCATTTTCATATACTTTATTAATATTTCTCCTCATACCCTTTTTGAAGCCAATTATGCTCTGTCATCAGGTTACAATTCTGTCCATGATTAATTCAAATAAACTTTGGAGGATGGCAGGTTTTATTTTTAAAATCCACTTCTGCCTAAGAGGAGTTTTACAGAATATGGAGGGAGGGATCAGATGAACAATTTCTAACTGCAGTTGTTTAGTAGTGAACATATTAGACTAGAATGCTGTAAAATGCTGCAGTACTCTCAGGACTGTTATACAAATAAAGTACTGTGGGATGAGAAATGAGAGATGAAGAACTTCCCACTGTATTATGTTTAATGCTGAATAAAAACATGATCACAAAAAGCCAGGAAATAAAAGTATATGAAGAGGAAGATAGAAGGTTAGCTTTCCACTGATGTCATCGACCCCTGAAGCAAAAATGGGGTTTTTGTAAATGCTGGCAAGTGGTACTGTTATTAAGCTCTGCTAACCACTAACTATACAGAACAGCTTGAGAAGGAAGAGGGTGGAAAACAGAAACACCGAATACCAGAAAAAAGAGCATATTGGAATGGTTGTGAGTAATATGTTCACCTAAAATACAACTGCATCACCACAAACAACAAAGAACATCCATAAAATAGTATTTTCAGTGAGTGCAATGATCTAAAAATATCAATCAACACTGCAAAAGGAGTACCTCACTGATCAGTCTGCTGCTGCTGAAATGTCACAGTGGAACCTGGTGCTGCAGAGCATTTGCTCTGCAACTCTGTGTGTGTGTCAGTTCTGCTCTGCAGGACCCTGGCTAAATTAGGAGCTGCTATAGAGCACTCCTGGATTATTTCATGTACAATGACACAGCAAAGTGAGCCAGCAGTGAGACAAAGGCACAGTGTGAGCACAGCAGACCCCTGGACCCTTCTGGCACTGCATGGGAGCAGATGTGCCCAGCACAATTCCATGCTCCCTAGGAACAGGCATCTCCAGGAGAGCTGGGCCATCAGCACAGCTCTGCACAGGGATCCTGAGCCAGCCCTGGGAAGCAGGGAAGCAACACAGCACCAGCACACTGTGCTGCCCAGGGCTCTGAGCTGGCTGGCTTGGTACCAGCTGGGCAATCTCTGCGTGGTGCTGGATCCCATGGACAAGAAACATGCTCCTGGGCTTACTTAATAGCAGCCCATCAGGGAATGAAATGGGAGGAATGCTCTTGGATCCAGATGATCAATCAGCAATCAAAGAAGAAGCAGTTACACCACAACACAATCTGTTCTGGCCCCAAACCATAGTGACAAAACTGTTTTGAAGAAAATGAAGAAATTAAAAATATGCTGAGAAGTTTTTAAAGGAATTTTAATGATTCTTTGGGAAAAGCAATTTTAGAGAAGCAAGTCAGCACAACGGGTACTCTGAGGAGAATAAAAAGAGACCCAGAAAAACCTTTAAGCTGATCTAAGTAAAAGTGACATTCTAACCAGATTTATCCCTATTTTTTATTTTCTTACTCCAACAGAAACAAAGTAAAGGCAAATACTTTGGAAATTCATTTTTAAGGAATTTCCAAGGCACACAAAATATTTTATTTCACTAAAACTGCTCTGATCTGCAGAGAGAAGAGTAAAAAGTGAAGGTAATCATTTTAGAAGTACAAATCTAAAGGTGCATACTTTGACATCCTGCTATTATCAAAATGGTTTCCCCCTCAAAGTGCAATGCCACCCAAACTGGCATTTCACTCCATTTGAATGTAACAAAAGCATTACTTTAGTCAGATTCTCTCTTTCAAGACAAGCTTAGAAGGTATCAAAATGCTACCTAGCAGAAAATCAGGCCTAAGTACTGCTGCTTTCACAATCCTTTAGAGACTTTTCTCCTAAATAAATAATCTGTAGCTTTAGAGTCTGCCGGGTGACTAGTCACAAGCATCATTCACCCCAGAAAGAAATGAAAGTATCTGATCCTGAATTAAAAATGTCTACAAACACTCCTCTGCTGGCCCATGCTTATCATACATGGCCATAGCTTAGCTGTGGTGCTTTGCCTGCTTCTCATCACAGGTGGAAATCCCAGCATATCCATCTTCAGGGTCTCTATTTCCCTAATCATGAAAATAAGCTTGTATCTTGGCACAAACTGGACTGAGCTGACTGGAGTTCTGTCATTGATTTCAACAGGAGAGAGGTCAGGCATTAAATTCCCCTTCCTTTCCTCCAGTCCATCCCTCACTTGCTACTCAGTGTTACAGACAAGTGATGAACAGAACTGAGAAGTTCAGGTATGACCATTACAACTCATGTCTATACATTCAAAATCAATCAAGTCACATGAACAGATCCAATCCTTGCTGATTTCAACAGGAATCATGTACATAAATAAACTTTTATTCAAATTTGTCTCAACAGCAAAAATCTTGGGCATCATTGCCAGTGGATGGTGCCATCCATACTTCCTTCATGTGTCTCTGCAAGAGTAATGGCTTTGACTCTACACACCTTGCTGTGCATCCTCCCCCAGCTCCATAAACAAGCACACAAACCAGAAAGTATTTAAGAATTTACACTTACACATCACTTTGTGTTGTGTAGATATGGTCAAATAGTGACTCTATGGCCATCCACTTCACAGGGATTCGACCCTAGGAGGTAAAAAGCAGTAATGCTCAGAAAAGTAAGTTCCCAAGTGAATAAACAAGGTATTTATCTTCAGAATGGTAAAACAAAGTCAGTCCATATTACAGCATTTGCCAATGCACTTGTGATTTAGTATTTCCTAAGAAAAACAGTGAGGAGAATAACTGTAAGAGTTTTTAAAAAAAAATAGTTCATGTCTTTTCACACACGTCAGCAATTTAATTATGTGCAATAAGCTGGTGTGGCTTTTTGCAGGTGGTCACCAGTTTAAGTCAGATAAATTCAACTCTTCTCTTAAAGAACTTTGAAAATGTGCAGATGCAAAAATGATGAGGAATAGTGATTAAAGAGGAAGAGCCATTTGATTTATGCCAGGGATGAAGCATAAGTAGGAACACCTGGACAGTTTAAGAACTGAACCTGGACAGTCATATCTGGTTAATAGTTTGTAAGTGGAATCTACAAGTTGCTATTTTTCACTGGCAGAAATTCACTGAGAGAATCTGAGAAATCCACCCCAAATATTCATGAAAATCTAGGTTTGCAAAATTTCCAAGATGTTTCATAACCTCCACAGCATGATTAGCATTCACATGCCTTACTTCTCATTCTCATGACATCCATATATATCTATACAAAAAGTATTTCAGTAGGATTTGAAACTTCTTCCTTCTCAATTTTTTCTTTTTCCTGTCTCTCCATCCAAGCAGACAGATGCTTGTTAGGCTCTGAATAATACTAGTGACGAGCATCTCAGAAGTAAAGAGCAAATACCCACTCAGTATGTCATGCCCCACCAAATGAAACTAAACTGCCAAGCTGCCTTTATGTAAATGCATTACTCTCAAAATACAGAGCAATTGGTATAAATCAATGTAAAAAAACACCATCAGAAGACAGCTAAATGAACATGGCAATAGAAGACATAAGAGCATGTCTTCTAGAATTTTTTTCTTCACAACTCATTTTGACTTATGCAACATCCACACAAACTGGCCTTTAAAAACAGGGAAAGCTAAACTAAAAATTCACAGTATTTATGGAGATCTTCTCATAAAATTTTAAAATTTTCACAAGCAAAAAAATTCTGTTGGCAACTCTTTCATATTAAGCCATAGAGGGAACTGAACAGCACTGCTCATTTGACACAGTCAGTGGGAAGCTGTGTTCAGGAACATCACAGTCTATCCTAGGACTGATTTGCAGAAGCTGTGTGAAACTTGATATAAATTGTCCATATCTTTTTCAACTCTTTGGTAGATTTAGTTTATATTTTTAATTACAAATAGGAAGACAGAAAGAAAAAATATGGATTTTTTTTGTTTGTGTTTTCACGTAGTTTGATGAGGAACTGGATAAATAAGGAGTGGAACAAGAGGAATAGATAAAGGAGGAGTGGAAGAGGTAATAGTTACTTGAAGATGATACGTATTTTACATATATATATATGTATTTCTATCCCACTGGTTAAGCTCATGATGTTGCTTCATTGTCATTTTTATTTCCTTAAAATAATTATCTTAAGTTAATAAAATAGCCATTCTCCATTTAATCCATGCTTAACTCCCACAGCATAAATTCATTTTCTTGATCAGGCAATAATTTCCACGACTGCTTTTAATGCACACTGTACCTTGCTCCTCTTTACATACGAATCCTCTTCATATACATCACGTGAGAGGCCAAAGTCAGAAATCTTCATTTTGCGCCCTTCTGCCACCAGCACATTCCTGGCTGCTAGATCCCGATGCACAAGCTTTTGGAAGGAAACAACAGAGGGTTTATGCCTCTTGTGGAGGAGCCAGCTGCTCCCAGCCTATCACACCCTGAGATCACACTGCCCTGCCCTACCTTCATCTCGGCAAGGTACTGCATCCCTCGGGAGATCTGCCACGCAAACGAGATCAGATCTCCCATGGTCAGGGCTCTCTCATCGGGGTTATCCAGGTAACTGGAATTCCTGTTGCCATCACTGCCCATGTAGCTCGGGCCCACCTTCCGGCTTTCCCTGAGGAAACTGCGCAAGGAGCCGTACTTGGCGTATTCCACAATTAAATACAGTGGGCCTGAAAGGAGCAAACGCACCACTCGGTGAACAATTCATAGATAACCTTATAGATGGATAATAGATAATTTCAGGCTTTCTTTCAAACAAGTCTCTTCTAATCAGCACATCGTTTTGAACAGTCAGGGCTCCAGACACCTCTGCCCTTTATGTAAAAAGCACTGAGTCAGCCATGAAATAAGAGTATTTTTAGCTTAGATCCTCTATGCAAAGAGAATGAGTTTCAGGCTAAGTCAAAGCAGAATGCTGGCTCTTGCCTATAATCCCTCATCTAGATAATGTGAGACCAAAAAACCAGACAACCTTCATACAAATTGGATCTGTGAAACAGCCTAACTTAGAGAAACTTTAGAATAAAAATAATCTTCTTGTGACACTGAGCTCAAATTATCTGCTAATTCCAGCACAGTGTTTAAGGTGCCTTTAGAAAGCACTTAGAGACATTCTAGCACTACAATCCATTAATTTCTCCTCTCTATTACCCACATGAATAATACCTACTCTCAGTGCTGTAATGCTAAATACATTTGTCTGCTGTATCAAAGCCCTCCTACCTCATATGCCAATGAATTAACTTGATATTTATTAAAAGCTTGTGACTCAGAAACATTTCACTTCCTTTGGGATGAAAAACACATTGTACTGAAAAGAAAAAAAACTAACCCACCCCACTGGTTCATTACCTTACTAAGACTCAGAGATGACTCACTCCTGAATTACATTCTCTGTCTACAAGTAAAAGTGACAATTGCAACAGAACTGGGTGGGCAAATAAGGCAGAACAAGGTTTGCAAAGAGAATCCATGCTATGATTTTAGGCTGCACAATTGCAGATGCAAAAGGATGAGAATGTTGCCACTCCACTTTAAATGAGCAATTCCTATGCACAACAAAATTTGCTTCATTGGCAATTTATAATACATGTGTCTGCAGATTTTTCCCCTTGAAACATACTTGTTGATGACTATGGTTTTTAGAAACCATTTCATAACCAGAGGGAGACAACAGTTTTATGACAGTGGAGGAAAACTGAGTACCAGCCTAACTATCCAGCTATATTTGTCTTTATATGGCTGTAGTTGTCTATTTACATTGTTTTAGTATAAATAATAACAACAATAATGAATACTAAAACTTGAAATATAACTAGTTTTGAAAACACTGGCTATTAACCTAATATAAAAATATATATTGATTGAAGAGAATTTGTAGACTTGTTAATTTAAAATAGCTTCAGAGTCAAAATGTGCATTGAAGAAAACCACAGGAAGAATGCTTAGTTACACTGAATTAGTATTTTCCTTTCCTTTTCCTTTCCATTCCACCTTTTTTTTCAGCCAATAGCAAATTTAAAAGATGCTCAGGAATTATTAAGCAGTTGTTAAAATCCATCAACAAACTGCATTTTGTTTCCTTTCTGGATGGTTTCATCTTAGCAACAAGCTTTTAGTATTTACCATCTTGACTGCAGGCTCCATAAAGTTTGATGACATGAGGATGGTTGACTTGTTTCAGAAGGTTGAACTCTGACAGGAGATCTCGTAGCTCACTCTGGGAAGCATTTTCTGCAGAAAGTGACCAAACACACGGTTTTGGTTAGGAAAGCATCACTCAAGAGTTCTCCATGCACAGTCTGAAATCTGAGATGTACCATTTCTCCCAGAGTCAGCAATAAGTTGGAAAACTCCCTGTTTTCCCACAGGAGATAAACTGTCCCATATCCAGCGTCCTGCAGTCATTCACATCAGAACCAAGTGAATGTGACTGCTGCTGCTCTGGCTTGGTAGTAGCCTGCTTTAAGCATTGCCCTGCCCTGATACAAATGACTGCAGAACAAGGAGGTCAGGCAAGAATCAGCAGCAGAGTCTGTAATATCTTAAAGACACCATGAAATTATTACTGATCTTTTCTAATGTTCTAAAGCAACTTCTTAGGGTGGATCAGTGCAATAAAAGCTTCAGAAGCACATGAAAGCCAAGATCTCATGTTGATCAAACAAAAAACGACTAACTCACTCCTTCTCCAAAATACATTTTCCAGCAGAGTAAAAATCCACTAATCTACTGGCTTACACTTGTAGCACATACCCAGATTTAGAGTTCAGAAGCTAAATGTACAGTTCAGACTGATTTTACCAGGGGACATGTATGTAGACTTCACTGATGTCAGTGAGAACCATGTGGCCCCAACAGGCTTTCTTAGCCTTTCAAGTGTTTTGCCTTTTTGCAGAATTCTTCAGACTGACAAGCTTCCTCTTTGAGTGCACCGGGGCCTGAAGGAGATCCCTAGTCATAAAGACACCAAAGGTCAGAGACAACCCTTCTTCTTCCTCATCCTTAATCTCTCTGACACAGAAAACCAGTCTGGATAGTTCTTCCAGTGCCATTACTGGCCATCGACAAGGATGTGTTCACCCTGATTTAAGAATAACAAAAATAAGTTTGGCTTCTGCTCTTTGGTACTGTATACTGTACTGTGTGTTTTTTCCATAAAGGCTGTGAGCACCAAAGGATTTATTTGCCTATTCATGTGCAACCAGTCTGCTCTCCTTATAAAAACAGTTATTCTGTTCTACTGTTATGTTGGAACTGTAAGTTTGGATCTGCAAGTTTGGATCTGCCTTACATTATCTTGTAGTCTGAATCTGCATTCAGAATAGAGAATCTTCTACCACAGAGAGCACAGTATCAGCTGGCCTCTCCCTACTGATAAAGACTACAGAAAGTTACATAAAAGAAAAATTAAGAATGTCAACATAATGCCTGTAAGAAAAGTTCTGTTTTTCAGCTCTGGAGCTGTGTGATGTGAACAAACAGAACAAAGCAAAGTTCCCCATGTACCATGCTTGTTTGTCTGCTAACTACAAATGGAGACATTTAGCTTTAAAGCTATATGCCACTCATTTTAACAAACTGTGAATACTTTGTATTTATGTACTGGTTGGTGGTTTCCCCTTTTATATTATTGTAATGAGGGCATTCATATTAGGCAGGAGGTCAAATTTAATTTGTATGAGAAAAGTGGTAATAATGGGCTGAAAAAAATGTTATCTACCTGTTCCTTTAAATCTTCATCCATAGCTTCCAGACTATTTTGGCTCAACTCCCTGATCCCTCCACAGTACCTAATACTAAATTGTCACAGTAGGGAGAGCCCTGCTCTGGTCTGTTCTTAACCAGACTGTGCCCATCTACCCAGCTCAGGCAGGAGATCTCTTTTATGCAGCAAGAGGCAATACCATACAGTGTGCCTACCACTGCCTTTTAAAGATCAGCCAGTGTGTAACAGTCCCAAACACTTGGACAAATGACCTGCTCTGCATCTGGTACAGGGAAAGCATGGGTGGTATTGGCCTGATCCAAAATAACTGCTCTTTGTCCTTCCTGGCAGCATTGCAAAGGCCACTGAAGCTAATACACCAATCCTTATGCTTCAATTGCCATGTGTGAATAGTAAAGTTAAGCCAATAAAAGCACATAAATGTTTGCAGAATGAAAAATGCTCTCCACAGTCAAGCTGGAAAATGGAATTTCAGATGACTATCTGCAATTTAATTTACATTACAGAGAGATTCATTAGAGCCTGAAGAATTACTGTAAATGTCAGATCGATTTATTTCAATAAGGTGCTTAAAATAAAGGTTTACTCCTTCGCATTGTTAATTCTGTCAATTTTTTTTCCTTCATAATAGATAAGGAAAACTGAATGTCAAACCATCTGCAAGTAAAAGCAACATTTTTGAAACTATGAAACTATTTTTGAAATGTTCTTCACTATGTCTTGAAATTTGAACTCAGTCATAAGTTGATGAAAATGTGCTAGAAAAAGCAGTGTCACTAAGTGTACAAATAAATATGAGATGAAGTAGTGACTATTGTATTGACAATGTAATACAATACAGGTCATTACTTGAGTATTACAAGTAACAGTTAATTAATCTTCACTTCCAAAAAATTTTAGTTCCTAGACTTCCTCCATGTGACCTACTGTGCACTGAGCCTCCTGCAATGAAGGCATGCACTGCATAATGCATTTACTTCTTAGGCAAAGTGGTGGGATATACAGCATCTTTCCTCTCAAGGAGCAGCAAATGTGCTTTGAATATAACAAATGGTAATAAGAAGCATAACATTTTCCTGTAATGACATGCTTTTACTTATAAGCAGCAGTGAACAGTTCAGTGCAAGGTCTCATATTATCATCTTAGCATTATCTAGGCATACAGGCTTAAAGTCTTGGGGAAAACTGAAGACAGGAGGAGATAGCACTGGGATATTCAAGACATTTTGACAGAGTTTCAAGTGATTGAAAAGCAGATCAGAAAGTATAAAACCAGATAGAATTCTCAATCAGGAGAGTAAGTTCACAGGTCTGCTCTGTCTCTTCACATGATTATAACATGATTTATTTAAAAAGCTTTGTCCAAGAAAACTGGATAGATGAAAATAATCAAAAAGCTTTAACAAACCCTTGCAACATTTCCATCAATGCCAAAGAAAATTGAATACATTTGCTATGTTAAGACAGAGGCTCCTTGCACATCATGATTTAGAATTACTTAACTTGGATCAATGTGATGCTAACTGCTAAAGTCACAAATGTGCAGATTGTGACTGTCAGAATGTATCAGAATGCCGGAAGGAAGAAAGGCTGTGACATTGCTGGGTTTTTAGCTGGCCTGCTTTCACACTAGCTGCCCTTAAAATCCATTCAGAGGTTACCACAGATAGTCTGCAAATCACTCCAAGCCCTGCTGGGAAGGTACCTTTTAACATTTTCACTGCCACCGTGGTATAGCCAGCTCTCCCCTTGAGTCGGAACGCTGTCGCCTTGACAACCTTTCCGAACTCTCCTTCTCCAAGAGTCTTGCCCAGAACTAGGTTCTTCCGAGGGAATTCCCACTTTGGATCTTCCTGCAGGAGAGAAAAGAAACCCTGTATCATCAAGCAAGGAAAGGAGTGGCTATTCCTCCTATTCAGTGTGCAGTGTTTGGCTGCTCTTTTTATCAGCATCAGTGTGTTCTTATAAAACCCTCTGGATATCAAGGAATTTTGAAAATGCATTTCCCCTTACCTGAAAACAACTCCTTCAAAACAGGCTGTACATGTAGTCTATGGATAATGGATTATATTTACAGGTCTGGGAAACTGGATACAAATGAAAAATGAAGTGATACAGGATAAATTCTTGCTTTCAGAATAACTACGAATACGTGACTTTCATGGAGAAGTAAATCAGTTTTACTCGCAGAACAAGGCTTTCTCTTAAAGATTGATCAGAGACAGGAATCATCCTCTTATAAAATTACTGCTAATAAGCCTTAAGGTTGCAAAATGATGACATATGTACAAACCAGCCTACAAACTAAAGCAAACAGAGTACATGGTATATGAAGATGTCACTACCTAACGCTCAAACAGATTCAGTGTTGCCATATAAAGTGACAGTGTATCTCTACCATGTTGGTTCATGAAATGCCCCATCTGGCAGGAAATCTGAGCAGTGTGTCATTCAAAGCAGGAAAAAATAGAGTAAAGGTATGACAGCATGACTGGGCAAAAGTCCTTAAATGTGGGTAAAACCCTCACACCAATTGAGACCTATAATCTGTATATCAGAAATCAGGATGAGATCTCAGAAGGGATGTTTTTGTAATGTTCCAAATTTAGCCTTGTTGCACTACTTTGGTACATCACAGAGAGTACAAACCTGCTGGTCATTAGTACTTATCTGGACAGTGTTAAAAGCAAAACCACAGCACTGTCATATGCAGTTACATTAGTAAAAATCATCAGCTTAAATTAGACCTAAAATGTTACAGTGTATTAAAGCATAACAAAAAAGGAAGAACACAGGAAGAATATAATTTGCTCTGCCTTATAGAGAAATTAAAATGTTTATCTAATTACTCAAGAAGTATCTTCAGTGCACCTGACTGCCAGTGCTGTTATTTGAAGGTAATGGGTGTTTCCATGAGTGGACTGCATTCCTGTAATGCCTGCAGGTGTAAACAAGGCTGACACCAAACCAGAGGATGAAAAGGGCATCAGGCTTACAGGTATTTTGAAGGTGTCCACAGAGACCTGGTTCTCCATGGAGTCCAGGGAGGGGCGGCGGACGTTGCTGGAGGAGTAGCTGATGGGGTAGGACTGCGCCGGGCGCCGGAAGGTCATTTCCGCAGAGGCGATGGGCGCCTTCGGGGCGTTCTTGTGGTACCGGTGGATGCAGTAGTAGGAAACCAGCACCGACATGACAAAGCACAGCACCACTGCCCCCGTGATCACAGTCTTGCACAGGTCATCACACAGTTGCTCTGTGGACCAAGAAGAGCTTCTTAGAACTTTCCTTGTGGTCTCTTACTTCTGCATAATAATTCAGCTTTAAAGATGTGAACTACTTCATGCTCTGTTTATTTTTAGCCAAAATAAAAACAATTTAAAATAACCATTATCTGCTTCAAACAACTGCACAAAGCTTTTCTGTTTAAACAAAGGTCAAGAGAAAATGTAATGCACTCCTCCTGCTAACACCATGGGTGATGGTTATCTCTGACATTTTGAAGCTGAGATTTTTCAGAAATTATCAGGAAGTTGGAATTACTTGAAAGTAATATAAATCATTATTCTAATTCTCCAAGCTGCCTCTGCAAATATCAGGTAAGTCTCACTGAAATGCAAATGCTGCTGGATATCAAAGGATGACCGACTTGTTTGTCAAGTAGTAATGAATAAAAAAGAATCCTTAGCCAAAGCTATAAATAACCCACTCTGGAAATTTTCAGGCTCCATAGTGGATGCCACGGTGCCAGTTCCTCACTAGTTCTGCATTAGCAGTCTCTGACCAAAGATATGATTTATTAACCCAGCTGTAAGTGTAGACTGTTCTGTATGTACACATGATATGTATAGAGAAAAATATTACTATGAGAACAGCAGAGAGACTTACCTTTGATATCATCCTTCTCACAGTAACAGTTCTGTCTTGGGAAGCAGTAACAAATCCCATGTCCTGACTTAATTCCAAGATTTCCAATGCCCTTCCCATGGCCACCAATAATGTTTCCACCTAATCAAATACAGACAATAGGCTAAGATTCTTGCATGTAGATAAAGGGAAAAAAAAGGCTCAGTTTTCCATGGATTTACCCCAGTATGGATCTGAAATATGACCAGGCAACACAGTGCAGGGACAATTGCAGGGACTCCTGAGGGAGATGGAAGACTCTAAATTCTGAAATCTCTGAGGTCCTGAAATGGGGGAACCTTGCACTGTTTAAATATTAGTCCTCCTTAGCAGTTACCGAGTTCTGTTCCTGCTTCTGATGCCAATTTCCCCTTACCTTGGAAAAGTAAGCCTACTGTTCTGGTGTCATTTGTTCCACTGTCAAATGGAGGTAACAACACTCAACCACCTCTGCAAAATGCCACATGACAGGCTAGTCAAAGCACTAAGAGTAAATGCCAAGTGCAAGTGATAAAAAAATGAATCTCACTATCTAAAAATGCATTCTTTAATATTACAAAAAGAAGAGCAGAAACTGATATCCTTAATTTCAAGTAGTCCTTCAGGCAGAGTAACAGCAACTGCATTTCCACGTAAATATTTTTTCTGTATATTTTATAAAAATTACCAACAGTAGTCACATTTTTTTATCTTTAAACTGCCTTAATCACAAACAGCATTTTACAGACAGCTCAGGTGGTTAATTTTGGAAGAGACTGCTGAGTCACTGCCCTCTGAGCTGACACTTAAAAGCATAGGTGTTCCCAGAAATTCCTCATTATGCTCTCTGCCTCTCCCCAGCCAACTTCCTCCATCATGAAGAGGTGATGAAATAAAGTTTCCATTTGCCACAGAAAATCCTATGTATTTATCTATATCTGCCTATGTTTGAAGGCCTTGAAGAAGAGGAAAGCAGGGAATGAGCCAGCCCTACCTAACCTGCTCTTGAGCAGTTGCTTACTACATTAAAATCTCTTGCTCAGAATGCAATTAGATTGCCTCTATTTGATAGGCACAGCCACAGCAGCAGCTGCTTCAGCTGAGTGCCCTTGAATGTAATATTCATAGTGTTACTGTGAGAAGGCAATTTTGGGACTCAAGGACATAGCCATCATAATGACAAATGAATTGCAAAAGTAAGTATTTTCACAACTGTCTGTACTTAAAGAATATCCTTGATCTTAACATCTTGGCCTATTTATTGTTTGCCATTCCCAAAGAAATGTCCCCTGCCAGTGAGAGCTGATAAAATGGTACTCCTGCAGCTCTGAGCTCCCAGAACACATTCATTTTTTTTGTCTGCAAGTACACTGGTTTTGGGCACCAGCCCAGTTCCCAATTGTGTCAAGTCATGAACACAATTATTCAACTCAGGTGTTAAAAGGGCATGCATAACATCCTGAAAGCTTGTCTTACTTGCCTGCTTATTATCCAGTAAGACAACATTTCTGTTGAGCAAAGCATTTGATGTTGCACATGTTGTACATATTTTAGTGTTGCAGCCCCTGGCACAAATATTTCCACTTTCAAAATGACAAATTATTGCAATTATTACCAATAAAGAATTCTTTTCAGATAATTAGAGAAGTTACTTGCATTTCCTTCAAGCATTTCTGCCACTTAAGGGATTGTTTTTATGCACTCTGATGGAATAATTATCTGATAACACTAATTTACAATACACAATCCATTCTTGCACATAAGAAATACTAAGAAGCCTCTTTAGTAATTAATTTTATAGAAGAACATTAAGTCCCAACCTGTAAGAAAATGCTAGTTCCTCTAAGACTCCATTTCAATATCTGAACTTGTAGTACATGATGTCAGAGTCAGAAGAAGCATTCAAGAACCATGTATGTCTTTATTCCTGAATTAGACTGTCAGATAAAATCCACCTAAAAATTATCATTTCACAGAAGATGGAAATTGCTCAAGAGAACTACACTGTTTTTTCTACCCTGTATATCTTCAAGGTGAGTTGTGAACTTGCAGATATTCACAGGTATATGAGTGGAATGTAGAAATATATGCTCAAGTAAAAAGAACCAACACAAATGAATTTCAATTCTTCCTTCACAAATTCTGCTCATATGAGTCTCTGCCTGGATCTTCAAACAGGTAAGGCATAGGATCATCCTGGTGGCCACCTGTCAGAAAAGAGCAGGTCCATTTCTCCAGATGATCTTTTGTAAACACATTTATTTTAAATGGAAATTTTTTGCTTCTTGCTTATTTACCCAGGAGTTCAAATAGGCATGGTTCCTATCATACTGTACTTGAGTTAGGAAGTGGGGCATTAACGTGCCTAGAACCTATAGCTCTTCAGCAAGTACCTCCACTGAAAAACACCACCTGTGAATGAACAGGGAGCAGAATGGGAATTACTGAGAAAACCTTATCCCTCCATCAGTCAGCCAATGGGTGTCACCTGCCTGGCCCAAAAAAGGTCAAGATTAATCCCCACAACCTTAACTTGCTTCCATGATTCCAATGCAAGTGTGACAATGCAGATCTGTTGAGCTTGTAAAAGCATCTGCACTTGGGAAAGTGGCATTTGAGAAGTGGTGAGAGGTGAAACAGAGAAGCCCATCCTAAACCATTCCTACTTGTGCAGTCCTGGGGGCACACGGCCGGGTCTCTGCCCTCCACCGCATCGCAGACGCCGTCCGGACAAGTCTTGATGCTCGGGGTGCACGTGGAATAGTTTGTGGTGATCCCTGGTAACACAGAAACAGCTGCACTAATACCACGAGGAAGGAAAGTTCATTGCAGGGTCTCAGGGCACACTAACGCTCCAAAGCACACGTTATGGTGCCTTTTAAAATGAACATCTGTGACTACAAACACCTGCTAAAGTAACAGGCAAGACAACAGATAAAGGCAACTGGAAGAAACCATTTTTTGCTACCTTGTCTGCTTTTGACAGCTCACTGATCACGTCACTTGCAGTTACTGTGAACACTGCTGGAAAAAGAGCTGGCTGACCACTTTTGAGACTGAAGAGCAGCTTTCACAGGATTTCTCTACACAATTTCACCCACTTGAATACAGGGGTTCCAAGTGGTTGCAGAGAATGTACGACACTTATGCAGTTTGAATGGACACAGACACAGAATGTACAACACAGAATCATTGTTCTGAAGAGTCAAGTGCTGTCAGATCTGAGCTACAGATAACAGAAAAGTGCTTTGTGCTCACTATCTGCTGGGTGTACCTGCTCCAGTCACACTGCTGCAAGCCCAGCTCTCTACCTGCTGGTGTATGTATCATGTTCAGCATCACCAGGGACAAAATATAGAATGATTCTTCTAACTTCACCTCATTTTCCTTTTAAATGCATACTTCATATGGGTATTATCATTATTTTTTTTAGCTCCAGCTTCTGTGTAGTTTAACATACCATGTTTCCCAGACAGGATAAATCAGTTTGTATCTAGGGAAGTCAAATGCACAATTACAACTAAACAGAAGTTTGACTTCACACAACATAAATGTACCTTTCCCACTCCCCTGTCTCCACTGGCATCTTCCTGTTAACACTCCCAGGCCACCACACTCTTCACATTCACCACGGTGCTTACTTATAGCACAAGAGTCAGGGCAGTCCTCTTCTTTTTTTAAAACTGTTGGGAAAAATTCAGGACAAGGGAAATGAACACACAAGCAGGTCAGCTCAAAACAGGAAAACTCTGTTTTTAGGGATAGATAGGAAGGAAAGAAAGATGAAGAAAGCAATGAAAGACTGAAAACTGACTGACCCAATTATCAGTAAACTTAGAGAACAATTAAAAAAAAAGCCCACGTGGTCCTTTTCTGTGAAATAAAAGATAAACAGCAAGATCATGAAGGCATGGTTATGTCTGCTTGACAGCACTGTCATTGCCCAGAACTATAGATATGTGCAAACATATGATAACAGAAGAATGGAGAACACAAATACTTATAGCTTCATACAGAAAGTTTAATTAGGGGAAAATACTTAGTTCTTGGGTTAGCAGAGTAGTAACCCAAAGAGCACCAGCTAGAAATGTGTGTTTTCAGACAATATAAGACTTGGACAAAAAGAAAAGTCCACTGCATGTTTTTGTTTCTTTTTATTCAACCCTTTTGCTCTCAGCATAGGAGTTCTGATCTGATAAAATGTAACAGAGGTGTTTATCAGGTACAATTGTATGGTTTTGCATAAAATGCAATATAGTTTGCAAAGAAATGAGCATGTTTCCAGTGAAATCCTCTTCTGTGGGTGTAACAGAATATTTCTAGCTTCCTTCCCCATAAGGGTGGGTCATCACACTGCCCTTAAGTAATTGAATTCGGTGTGATTGCTACATGAATGCTAAGAAAATTATTTTAAAAAATAGTAAAAAATAGACAGAAGGGAGGAGAAAAATCAGTGACCAAATATACTCAGACCATACAGTTCTTTCTTCAAATAGATAGATACACACACACACATATACCTATAGACACTTTTTCTTCTTCCACAGGAATATGAGAAATACAAAATAAAGGTCACACACATACACTCTCAAGATTCTTCTAAATCAAAGGTCATCATGGACATTATGAATTGCATATAATATCCCACCTTTCTGTGCATTAGTTCTTCAAACAAATAGCTAACACAGGAAGACACAAATAAAAGAAAACCTCAAAATGCAAACTCTGCGATCCATATCTTGCAGCTCAGACTCATTTTCACTGTCAATGCCATCATTTTAGAGATCACCCTGCTAATGCATCGCCTCATAGTGGTGACACTTGTTACTAAATAAATGGTTCTGACTGGGGTACTTACGAGTCCCTTCCAGGACAACAGTGAGGAGGGTTTTGGTGTGTTTCCTGCTCTGCTTGTCGGTGGCTTGCACAGTGTACTGTATTTCCTTGCACTCCGGTCTGCGCAGCGCAGAGGAATCGTTCACATAGAGACTCCCATACTTGTCTTCTCGGCCCTGCTGGATGCTGACAGGGTAGCAGCTGGCATTGGGGGACAGTAGCTTGTAGGTGATGTTCACACCACGGAATTTCATGCAGTTTTCAATGCAGATCTTTCCTATCTAGGCTCAAACACCAAGAAGAAATCACAGACAGGAAAAAACTCTACACAAAAAATATTTAGTGCTTCTCAAAAAATACCTGAAATAAAATAAAGCATACTAAACCTTGCTAAATTCAGTGTTTATTTGGGGTTTAAAGATTTATTATCTTCCTATAAATGCAGTATGTAAATGCTTTAAATGCAATTTACTCTCAGTAAAAATGAGACATAAAACAGTACTTCAAACTAGCAGTGGAAATGGAAAAAAGCCTTGACACAGACTCAGTGGCATTTGGTGCCTACTGCTGATGGTCAGCAGTGCGCAGTGAGAACAAGACCCTGTGATTTGGGGAACTTTGAGTTCAATCTCTGCTCTATCCCAGGCTGACCATTGAAAAAAACTCTTGTTGTCTTTGAGAAATTGAAGAGCTCAGCATGAACAAAGCTGAGACTCTCTTCAAATAAAACAGAAATTGCTATGACATAATTTTTAAAATATTACAGTCAAAAAGTTTCTGGCCAGAAGACAGCCTTAAAAGGAATAAGAACCTCATTGTTTCCCATCTGCAATTTTAAAACATTTTAATCTAAAAATGAAAATATTTTGCCATATGGTTTGCCATATTTGAACTTCTGTGTGCCAGGGTATCTAGGCTAGAACACTCCTCAGTCTAAAACACATCATCTAAGAAGCACAGGAATGTAAAGCCCATCTCCTGTCCAGTTCTTACAGGAACTGATCCAAAGCTCACTTTGCTTTTTCCATTTACAAGAGTGGGATTTCCATCAGACCCAGAGGCATTGGCTTTCTTTGCAGGGAAAACCACAATGTGAAGGGTGGGGTGTTATTGAAAGGAACTTGGTGATGGATTATTTTCAAATGCTGCAGTTAAGAAATGTTTTCAAGAAACACCACTGCTGGTAAAAGCATATCTGTACATCTTGGTTTCAGCATTCTTACTAAGGAATGTCATAAAACAATGAAGTTTTTGTGTACTAAGACCTCTTCCCATGAACCTGGACTATTTAAAGTCAGAGAGGAAGCCCTTACAGTTCTAGAAGCATGCTTTGTTATAGGATAATCCCACTACATCTAACTTATTCCCATTCACATCACTGATGGCTCATTTGGCACTGCTCCTGTTGGGATTTTAGGTGGCAGGATAACACAGACTATTAAAGCCATCAGAAGCAAGGCCATTTCTTTCTGGCTGTCTCCTCTCCACAACATGCTGGGACTGGCAGGAAGAAGACAACATTTCCACTGTTCATAAACTCTGTCTAGACACAAGGTCTAGACGTGTCCCTTCCAGAAGCGCGTCACCACAGCGCTGGTGCCGACCACAGCTGGCAGCACCCTGCACTGCTGGGACACTGCTCCTTCCAGGCAGGAGCAGAGCACAGGGATAATCCACCCTTAACTACACTGCCCTTTCTGCCTGCTCTGTCATAACTGCTCCTTCCAGGCACTTTTTTCATCACAGCAATTTCCTTCAATGGGGTTGGAGAAGATCCCATAAATTCAGGGTCCCTGAAGGGCAGATTATCCTTAGAACATCCTGGCACGTCGGCCAGTTTTGCTTTCTCTGTATAAATTGAAAAGAAGCTATAAATTTCTATGAGAAAGACAGACTTTCTTTTTTTTTCTGATTCCACTAAAGAAAATCCAACCTTGTAACTTTGTTCTGCCTCACAAGTTCTGGAGCCAGCTCAGCTCTCAGGTGCAGCAGAGCACAACTCCAGGGGAAAAAGGTAAAAGCAACTACTTCTCCCTCCTCATGAGGGTAATACCAAGTAATCAGGGTAAAGGGGAGTCAGGTGTAACATCAGCTTACAGAGGAACCTACAAATTTGCAAGACTCTCAACAGTTAACATAGAAATACCATTATTAGAAATAAGAACAGAAAAATCCATCTTTCAAGTTCCAATGTTTAATAAAGTCTGGATAATGATACTGTTCCTCTTCATTGAATTCCAGGAACATTTGGACATATAACCTCTCTAAAAATCTCAGCCAATGTTATTCATCATTTGTCTCAGTAAATGTCAATAGAGCTTTAAGTCCTTTGATAAGTTAAATGCCACTGGGCAAGCCTGCACTGTCAGGCTGTGCTTCTGTTACTCAATTCATTTAGCTGCTCAAATAGACAAATGGCATCAGCCCAGCAGTTAATAATTTCTTCACGCTCCTGTGTTTTCCTTAGGGCAAGAGACAGTTCAGCCTTCATATTGATTTGGCCCAGTACTTTCCCTGACTGCTCTGGCACATCAGGGCTAATTATGCAGCCAGCTTTAATAATGTGAAGTGCTGGGGACTAAACTGCTTACACTGACTTGTGCTCCAAGCTGAGCACACTGTAAATTCAAACCCAGTTTCAGAAGTAAGTGGATGACACTTTAACTAACTGAGAACACCATCTCCAGAGCCAGGATGAGTTTTGCACTTCACTGCTCAAGAATCAGAACAAAATCTCTTTGTGAATCTGTGTTTAGGCAGCACAAAGAGAAGGATCTCTTCCCAGAGACCTGGAGCTCTTGCCAGGAACAGTTTTCCCTGCTACTACTGCCACCCAGTGACACTGCACAATTAGTGGGAAATGCCACTGTTTTCAAAGACCCTAAAATTTCTTTTCAGATGTTTGACTCCCATGACAATATTCAACACCAGTAGCTTTAAAAATCAACTGGCTTTTCTTGGTTCTGCATCCTGAAACTAAAAAAAGCCACATACTCCCAGATTTTAAAACTAGTGTTCAAGAAATCCAGGGTATGCACAGATGACCATGGTTGCTCAAATTTAATCTGGAACTCATTCATTCAAAATATTGTATGGATACACCTATGCATAAAAACATTCACACATTTGTTTCAATTACAGTCATGTTGTGACACAAATACAAGAGTTCTAGATGCAAGGGTTAGACTATGAGTACCTTACACACCTGTGATATTATTTCTTATAGGGGGAAACCCAGGTTTCCCCCTATCCCCAGGCAACAGGCAAAGATAAAGCTTTCACAGTCTGGTGCTAGAAAAGCCTCAAACCTAACATCAAAAATAATTTGATCTGCACAAAAAGAAAAGACTATCCTCTGAAGTTTCTAACAGACTGCAAACTGAAAAATTGCAGCCACAAGGCATCATTAAATGCCATAAAGGAGTAGCTTTTGTAGTGAGGCTGCTACATAAACACACTTGGTACCTTTTTCTTATTTAGGATATTCACTACAGACTGTGGACAAAATATCCCTTGTCAGAGCAGTAGAATTTTTATTGGTCACGTACAGCCTGTTCTGTACTCTGAAGAGCTATCAAGCTGCAATGTATTTCATCAGATTAGATGTAAAAACATGCAATATATCTAATTTCACTTTTTCTTTCTTTTTGAAATTAGCCAGAGGCTAAAAGATTAATAAAACTTAATTCTTCCTAAAAATTCTTCTAATGAATTGGTTTTCTCTGCAATTGGGATGAACGTATTTAATCTCAGTCCTCCTCTCTGCTACAATAGTTACAAGGCATATGCTTTCCAGCAGCTCTCCCAAAAGGGTTCACCACTGATGTTTTTAATATTCACTTTCATAATATTAATTATATTGAACTAGTTCTTTATTAATGTACATGTTCCATAGGAATTACATTTTCATTTTCATCTGATTAATGTCAACCTGTTAGAAAGTATCTCTGGAAGCATTATTAATGGCAATGGTGGTGATTAAGCTAAAACAAGAGTTAAATTAGGAAACACAATAATTACTAACTAGCCATTACCTAAAGAAAAGCCATTAATATAGTGAGACTGCAATAGCTGGACAAATTCCTTTTTTTTGCCCTTGACATTGTTGCAGTTATTCATGCCTAAGCCACTCATGGCTGCAAGTCCTCCTGCCCACAACATACTATTTCTCTCCACTGGTACTTCCATGTGTGGCCCCTCCTCTGTCATTAAGTGGTGAGAGAGGTAGTGCTTAGCCTACCTTCCACCTCCTACACCCAGCAAAAGCCACACTGATATGACACTTTTCAGTGATTCTGCTGAAAACAGTTAAAACCAACGAGGACTGTAATGCATCTGGCCCCAGTGAGCCAGATCTGAAGCTCCCCCAGAAAGGGGAGGTATAATTATCATGGCTCTTACCTGTGCAAAGCGTTCAGCATTTCTGTTCACTGTGAACTGGTAAGTTATGTTTGAAAACTGAATGCTGACAGGGAGGATGGAGACATTGAAATGAAGTATCACTGATCTTTCTGGGCCATGAAATTCTGTATCATTCACCAAAACATCCAGCTGGAAGGAACGATGCTCTGTGACTGAAATGCTTTTATTCAGTACCAGTTCTGTGAAGGAAAGGATTAGTCTATTAGCAACCCACATTATCTGCAAATGTATCTTTTAATGTTGCAAGCCCAACAAAAATAGATGCACCAAATTTAATTATACACATCCAAGTTTCCTAACAGGAAATAGAAGGCAAGTTAAATATGAAGTATGTTCTTATGGAGTTAAGCTCTCTGCCATTCAAGATGTTTGGGATGCCTTCTTCCCTTCTACCTACCAAGCTGAGAATCCTACAACCAAAACCTCTTGCCTATAGTTTATTCATTATCATTCCATACACTCCCTATTGCAGAGATGCACAAGCTCCTTTTTCAGTACATATTTAAAACTCAGTGTTTTCTTTACTTGAAATTTCTCAGCTCTTTTGGCTCAATACTTAGAAAATGATCAGAAAAATTCAAAAGCTTATCAGTCAACTACTAACAAGCAAGTTCTCCTTTATTTGAAGAAAGAGTCCTTACTGTACTCGTGCCGAGTTCCCCTCACTTGGCTGCCATTTGGGCTGAAGTGGATTTCATCAAAGATGTGCTCTACACGAAATGTTTCACTTATCCAGGGATCATCAGTGATGATGGTTCCTGTGTATTTCTTCCTGCTGCTTTCAAGGGGATAAATAGGTGTGGTGTCTGCATCGTACACAGTCAGCGTGGAAATAACAGTGCCCTGGAAACAACAAATAGCACTGCTGAAGGACCCAAAGCCTTCTTCTGATAACTGTTTTGGAGACTGAAACACAGGTCAAACAAGACCTTACAACTTCCACTGAAACCCAGGCAAATGTATTCATTGGTGTCTTGTCAAGACTTGTTCTAGTCAGGAGATGGCAGCAAACTCCTAAAATCAGTTTTTTCCCTTCCAGACACAAGTATGATCAAAATGTACTTTGAAGGGAAAACTGACTACCAAAAGATTTTGTTATTAGGAAATAGAAGCTCTCTCATGAAATACACATCATTTATGCCCCCTCCAAAAAGGAATTCTCTTCACTGACTTATAAAGGGTCATTGCTCCCACAGAAGAACCCACATGTGTACTTCTCTACTGAAGTAAGGGGGGGGTGTGTGCAGGGGCACCTAAGACACACAGGGATTCAGACCTCTTGAAAGATCAGCTTGGCATGTAAGGGAAAAATGGGAGGACACCATTAAAACAAGATCCTGGAGCTCACCATTAACATCCTAGAAACTTCACAGGTGCAGTGGATTGTCTGTAGAAGTCAACCACTATTTCTACTGCATCCTAATAAATGTTCTGAATATAGTCCTGATACATTACACAGATTTGCAGGTATGGGACAGATACACACACACCTGCTCTAACAACACAATTTTAATACCCTAGAAGAAGCAACCCTGTAACAAGCAGAACAAACTCATTACACAGAGATCCAGAGAATTCCTGACCATGGACTCAGCAATTGTCCATCCTGACCTGGGAAATTACTCAAATTTCTTCACACTCTTTAAACACTAACCCAAACCCCTCTTTCTTTGGGATCTGAGTAAGACATAACTTGGGGCAGAGGAATCCTACAAACAGCATTTTACAATCACAGATCTGCAGAGCATGGCGATGGGCTTGTTGCCAAGATCATTACCCCAGCAGAACACGGTGCTTCCCAGGAGTCCTGCCTCCCACTGCTGTGCTCACACTTCAGGGACAGGTAAACTGTGGGGGTTGTATTGTTGGCTGGACGGTCACTGGACAGACTTAGGAGGTTACTATTTTCTGTTCTTCAGGTTTGTAGTTTATTATAAAGGTGTGGGTGCAAGACAGAGTGTAGAGCATGGAGAGTAAGAGATAAGAGCAAGGGGGCTAGAGAGAGAGGTAAGAGAGCAATTTCCTGTTTACAATACAATAAGTATTCTTCTATGATGAATATTCTGATTTTCATTAAC
The DNA here is from genome assembly GCF_029582105.1 of Oenanthe melanoleuca. Taxonomy (NCBI): domain Eukaryota; kingdom Metazoa; phylum Chordata; class Aves; order Passeriformes; family Muscicapidae; genus Oenanthe; species Oenanthe melanoleuca. The sequence goes on from NC_079340.1 coordinate 11,040,389, forward strand.
CAATCTAATACAATATACTAATTTCCTAATATTTGCATGCAACCTATAGAAACTACTAAATTACCATGTTTTATGGCTTTCTTATCTGTAACCCTTATCTTCAGACCTTTCCTGCCAGGCTTAGGACAGGATGTCTGTTGGTTCTTTGGTATTTGTGGCATTTGGTATCATCTAAACAAAGGAAGAGGCCTCAAGCCTTCCACATGTATGTTTTCAGCATTTGTATCAAAATATGCCAACATCTCTATTTCATCTATTGTTTCAGAACTACTTGCTAGGCACTTATAAGATTTTTCTATTCCCTCCCCAACAGTAAAGCAGAACATTACCAACTTTACCTCTTTCCTGTTGAACTCCACGACAGCCTCTGCAGTATCAGTGCCATTGGGAAGGAAGGGAGGAGAGTCATCTTCATCCAACACGTTGACCAGGAAAGGCACCTCCACCTGCATCTCCCGGAGCCCCTCCCTGACGGTGCACTTGGCAATGAGCTCGTAGCGCTCCCGCTCCTCGCGGTCCAGGCGCTGCGTCACCCACACGGCCGTGGAGTTCCCGTTGTAGCGGAAGGGAACGCCTTCAGCTGCAAGCACACCACACACAGCACAGTCACTAACCACTGCAGGGTCAGTGAATCCATTTGGACATCCTGACTGCACAACAAGGCAGACTCAGAAGTGAAACAGAAGGAACTTGTGTGGTTATACTGGGGTAGGGAGGAAGCATGGAATATATTGGAAGATTCTACAGTTCTCAAGCAGCACAATTTAAAGCTCAGGATATTCTTAGTCTACTTTTAGCAGATATAAAATTCTAAAACCGATCTTCTCTTTAGGGAAGGGGATAGTCCTCCTTCCCATTTGTTCTGCAAATCTCAAAAACAAAATATTCAAGCTCAGTTTAGATTTGCAAAGGAACTTCCTTTATAGAATAAAATCTAGAGGATCTACTACAAAAGAGATCTTTTAACAATGCAGCTGTTTGAATCTATCGCTAATACATGAGTGGCTCAGATCCAGTTTTACCTGCAATCAATTTGTAGGAAATGCTGAGATTCTGACACAGATGACGAACAGAGGGTAACTGGAGCTGATGAAATACACCAGGTGGTTTATTCTCCTTGATGTGAAAGGAGAGATCCATTTCTGTGAAGCAAAGCTGCCTTGCTGACAGGGAACTGCAAGCTGGTGCAGTACCATTGATCAAAGAGAGGAAAACCGTGGTGCGTGTAGTGGAGTCACATTCCTTCTCTTGGAAAGGGTGGACATACAGCATCACCTTGGGTAATGGCTTCCAATTTCCAACAGCTTCAGGAGGAAGAAATCACCATAAGAAATATTTTACAGAAGACAAACCAGCTTTTCCTTATATTTTTACCCTAGTCCATTATTCCATAAATGATCTTTTAATCATATTATATGGCAAAGCAACTCTTCAATATGCCAGGGGCACCTTAAACCTTAATAATCCAGACACTATATAACCTTAATAAGCCTGACACTATAGGGCTTGGCACCAACTTTGCATTATAGAATCTCAAAAGCAAAATCAGTGTCTGTAAGACACTGACATAAAAACACATCACTGGCAGTAATCAGCTCTTTGACAGGATTGCTTTTTGAAGAGACTAGAGCAGAGCAGGGTGGAAACAGGAAAAATAATGCATGAGATGGCAACAGATACTCATGACAAACCCATACCAGGACCAACATTTCAGTCACAGCATCCCACAGTATGGACCAAATTGTCTAGGTTCAGAGAACAGACTGCTTCATCATTTTGAAATATAAAGAGGGGGACAGAAGATAAAACAGAAGTTAAAATCAACCTGTGGCATCTACTAATACATCCTCAAGCCTTGTTTTGATTCCCTTGGCTTGACTACAGACAGCACAGTAATACCTCTGTAATAGATCTAACTCACTTGAAAAGAAGTTCCAGGTCACTTTGATCTGTATGAACAAAACAAGGCTCCCGAGTGTTAAGTAGCTATTCCTCCTTTGTTCAGCACAAATATTTGATATACATGAATGACAAGTACCAAAAATGGATGAACTATCAAACACTCAGCACTTCAAAAATAAAGCATTAAGTGTCTGAAGTTGAAAATTTCAACATCAAGGCATCTAAGTCCAAAGGTAGTGTTGATATATGGATCTTACAAACTAAAGACAGTAACTACAGACTCTCTTCAACAGTAAAATTTCTGCAACTGATCACAGTGGTATGCCATTAACTCCTCATCCATTTCCTCCTCCACCATCTAATGATACTTAATTTCCTCATAGATCAAAATCACCACAACCAATTTACTGCTAGAGAATAAAAGAAGAGGAAAAAACCTGAGAAAATGATTTTTTGTAGTTCAACGGTAAGCTCCTCTAACAAAGCCAAATCTCAAGAGAAGGAGAGAGGTACAATAAACCATTTCTTCTAAGAGCTCTTTGGTGTAAATGTGATTTGTGAATCCATGTCACCAGAATTCAAGGACCATTTACATAGGAATTTGAACCACTCTCACAGCATTTGTCTGGAAATCCCTAACACAATGGAACTGGTCTCACTTGCACCAGTAGATGAACAAACTGCAAATCTTAGTGTAAAGCTGTGACCTATACAGCTGTGAAATGCAGAAAAAATACTTCCAGTAATGCAACTGTCCCACCCTACTGGAGTTCCCAGTGTGACAAACAGGATCTATCCCAGGTCAACATCTGCTTTGGCATACTGCTATGGGTTTCATGGGGTCTGGTTCCTCATTTCCAAAGGGCAGATGTGTATTTTCCAGTTTTGATGCTCATCTTCCAATGGAGAAATCTCATTGTCTGAACATATTTAACTTTAGGAACAGATACCTCAAGAAGAAAAGCTGGTCTTCTCATACTTACACAGCATGTTAAAGTCCTCTCTATCCAGGCTTTTGCTGAGGTAGAGAACTCCTGATTTTTCTTTGATTTGGAACCAATTATTTTCATGTCTTCCTCGAGAAATGATGAGATTCTGGCACAGATGGAAGTGGGCCACTTCCTCAGGTGAATCCTTCAGGGCATGGATGCGCAGGAGGGGCATTCCTGCTGGCTCATCAATGTACACATTCTCCAAGTACTCCCTCCTGGGGAAGTACAGACCCAGGGCCACTGCAAAGGAAGGCACACAAGAGAACAAGCAGGCCCAGTCAAATGATTTTTGCACTGGTGTTTTCTTAATAGATGTGTTCTCTAAGTAAAGAAGCATTAGAAAAAGATGTGGAAAAAGGCAGATCCCCATCTAGTGTAAATAAACACTTTATTAAAACTTTATTTCATTGAAGCCAAGGACACAGCCACCAAAAATATGATATAAACATATTGCTTATGTTCAACTACAAAATTAACTGCTTTTTGAAAGCAAAACTGCTTTGCTGTAGACAAGGCCCAGTTTAAGATGAACACTTAAGGAAGCTCTGCTTGCCAAATTTTACTTAAGTTCCTATCTGCCACTAAGTTGCAATTCCATCACCTCACAGATGATATTCAAAGAATATCACACACTTTCAAAGCCTTTAAACATGCCCTCTGCTGAGAGAAAACACTCAAATTTATCTATGCCTGGCTCACTTTTCCTCAGGTTATGTAAAACCCCTCTCAGCCTTTTTGGCTCCCTCCATCTAAACATGCCAGCATGATACTTTTGGTACAGAAAATGGCAGTTGTTTAAAAAAATACTGAAAGTGATTTAAGTATTTTAAATGTGACAGATGGGAAAGCTGAGAAGTGACAGAGAAGGGAAATGTATATTTCTTTTTTAGTACAATGACTGTGACTGACCTGATCATTTCCCACCCTGGCACTGAAGGCATTTACATCTAGCAGGGCTCAACTGCCCCTTGGTGCCTGTTTCTTCAGCTGACCCCACCTCAGCAGGTCACTGTGCAATGGCCTCTCTACCTGTCTGCAGTGCTTCCCTTCCAATTTCACTTCTTGCAAATGTGATCCCAGTGGAATGCTTGATTTGCAAGGAGGTGACAAAGTGATGCTCACTGCTCAAACTGAAATACTGGAACTGTCACTCTTGGACTTTATGTGCACTGACAGTCAGTGCTTGTTCTCATCCAACAGAATACTTGAATACTGCAGAATTATGCATCATTTAATCCAACTGATAAGGAGTCAGGCATATAAAAAGCTCACACATCTGCTGAACAAATGTAAACAATAACAACTTCCATATGTCACTAACACAAAGCTCTCTCAGCTTAAATCAAGACAGATACAACTGGAAATGATGGTAATGTGGCAGTAAAATTAGGGATATAATGCCAAAACACCTTCAAAATGGCATCAGGCTATAGCACATATTTATGTGTTAGTATGGGATCCATACACTGTTCTACTGAATGGAGTGCACCACAAACAAACTGTAAACAAGAGACCTCTAATTTCATTTAGAAAAACCACAGAAACCATTGTACCTTGCAATGATTCATGACATCATCTGTGTCCCTGGATGCAATTACATCCATCAGCTTTACAGAGGACCACTATTTTTTTCCTACATATATTTTGCAATATCTGAATAAAGTGGTAAAGTAATATGGCAGGTGAATTTGTTCCAAAGGAATTAATCCAAAGAGAAGCCAACCAGAGTCTTTTTGAGAGTTTTAGAAAAGCATTAACTCTTGACATTCTCTGTCCAGGAAAAAATTATTACTTTTGATTCTGGCGCTCTCACCCTCTCTTCTTTGTAAATGCGATTCCTGAATATTTGTATTAAATTTCAAATATTTTTTTCAGTCTCTCTGTCTTTTTTGACAGAATATGTGCTGGGGAATATGTGCTGATAGAACTCCTAACAAATGGGTTCAGTAACAAGAGGAACAGGGTGATATCCAAACACAAAGCCCAGTCCCAGTAAAAGTAAATAGACTCCTTTGAGGTATTTTGTGTAAAAACTTGATTTTAAAACAATGAACATTTCTTCAGCCAAAAACTCAACATTGAAAATTCACTACTCAAGACTAAAACATTACTTTCAGCTCACAAATGCATTCCAGTGAGGCTTACACAACAGTAGCTGTTATCTCCTAATTTCCAAGACTGGGGTGAACAGTCCTGTGTGCTCAAATCATGCAGTACAACAACCAGCACCACTGCAGAGTTAAATCATCTCCAGAAGAAGGAGCACATATAGAGTATACATAAACATAGAAATGTGCAACACAGGAAGTTAGAAAGGGAAGAAAATGGAATATTTTGAGTAGCAATTATTTGCTTCTTTATCTTAAACAAGTGTGCTAATGTGGAAATGCTTTGCCCTACAAATGAGGGCTCACACTTCATGCAGGTACAGTTGTGTTTAACCCAGCACACAAATAATGACACAGACATGGCCACTTGAATGCCTGAAACCTGGCATGTAACTGCATCTCAGCAGAGTCAGCATCCCAACTGCTCTGCATCTGAAAGAAAAGGTTAATATTGATGCTGCAGACTCTCTGAAGTTCTTTGGCATCAGTTCCCAGGAGGAGTCTTCTCCATTGTCAGAAAGAAAGGGAAAAAATCCTACAACATAAAAAATCTGATTTCTATGTAAATAACAGAAATGCAAAGCAATGCTTTGTATTTTGAAGAGAAGAGGATTCCTTAATAAAATGACTTAGCATTTATTCACCAATTAGCTGGTAATGTATTTCAGATGTTTCAAAGTCACTTCAAGAAATTAGAAAAAGCTTCTGTAAGTGATTTTAATAGACACGTGGCAGTTTTCTACTCAATTCCAATCTAAAACTTACTAAACTAAATTCTGTCCATCAAAAGTGTTAGTTTTTAGTACAGAGCAGACTTTCATATTCAGGACAATACCCAAGGATAGTTTTAAGTGACACCAGTGAATATGTCAAATTTTCATTGTTAACTTAGAAAATAAGTATTTGAAGTTAAGAGACTTTACAACACTACATAATATATATATATATATATACATATATATATATATATATATATATAAATTTGATTTAGCCACATAGCAAGATTCACCCAATACTGTGAAATTACTTGGGATTTTTTAAAGTGGTTTGTGTCATTCTGACTCAAGCACTGAAAGAGATGAGAGATAGCAACAGACTGCCCAGGTCACAACCACACTCTGCATAGAAATCTTTGGGGGCTAATTTTAAAGGAGACCTTTGAAGCAGAAATGTAGCACCCACTTCTCAGAGCTGTGTTCATTCCCTTAAGTCCTAGTGAGTTTAAACCAGATTCAATAAACCTGCCATCTGGCAAGTATGCTGCAGGAGGAAGAGGTTCTAATCCTGGCCACAGTTCCTTGTGTCCTGAAAAAAAAAATAATCCATTTCCAAGGACTTGTGCAAGCTTCCTATGGAAGCCAGATGGAGTTTTTAATGAATCTGCCATTTAAATAAAGGGGAATTGAGATGGTTACATTCAAAACTGATGGTTAAAGTGCTTTTGCTTAAGAATTAAAAGCGGAGAAAAATTTTATGTTACCAGCTTGAATGAAATGCACCACAAGAAGGTTGTGCACTGTAACATCCCAGAATCATTAAAATATTCTGGCATCTGTGAACATTTTTTAGAGGATGCTTCAGCTCTCCATACTACAGCCAGCACAGGAAACATGGCAACCTGTGATGGATGAGCAATATTATGGGATAATAGCATATCAGTAACACACAGAAGAGAAAAGTGATCACGTTTAAGCGGATGTAATGCTACTAACTAATAACTCCTACAGGAAATAGATACAGTTATGACAGCAGTTTTCCAGTTCAGGGAGAGAAAGCAGGTAAAATGAGAGTACAGAAATGAGATTATATGTACTTTGAAGCCTTCATGATTGCCTTTTGAAATAAGGCAATTTTTCATGTGGCTTTTTTCAGTCATGAATGATTAGGTAAATAATGCCTTTTTTGATACAAATTGATTTTTTTCTGTACAGAATATGCTGTGGAAAACTTGAGATGTTTTTAGTGCTTTTTATGCTTGTCACTATCATCTTGAGTAGCATTTGGGGATGGCTCTTGATAAAAACTGTTAAATTGACTACAGCAACATTATATTCTTAATATCAACTCTGATGACAGAAAATACAGTTTAAGTTTTTAGTCACAAAATGAAGGAGCAGGAAATTTTTTATTAGATATAGAGGAAGACTTGACTGTAAGGCATTCTCTTAAACAATGTCTGTAACCATATTTCAAGATACAACTATTGACTTCAAACAGTTTTGAAGTAGCAGATGTCTTAGGGAGTTCACAGTCAAAATTAAAAGTTTGAATGACCACTGCTTGGTTTAAGTTACACTACACATTTGAACAAAAGGTTCACTCTTGATTTAAAAAATTCAAATGGCTGAAATATAACATTACTGGCTAAAGTCATTTTGGATTTCATTATTCATGTAATTGAAAACTGTCTCTAGAGCCTGAGTGTCTATTACCTTCAAACTTCTCACTAGTTCATGTTAGTACACTTTTGTTCAGTAAATGAAAATCTTCACAGATTTCAAGGTGCCTGCCAGATGAACATGCATTTAAAAACACTAGGACCAGTTCATTTTTTAAAAAAAGATAAAAGGGAAAAAAAATCAGCAAAATGGAAATGAGGGTTGTTTTTCATTCAGCAAGTAGTATACACCTATATAACCCACATCTGAAAAAATTTCCTTAAGAGCTTCTCAGCATTTTGGAGGACAACAAAACAATTTATTTAGAACAGAACAGCCCCAAGCAATGAAAATTTTTAATCCAGAATTGACATGCATCTCCAAGAAAAAGGAGATGCTTTTAATGCAATGATGGCCCTGTCAATGTAACATACAGGATTTAATGATATAACAGATGAACATGGGAGTCTGTTGTTAATAATCCTCCATTTGTTGCACAGCATCAGATTTCAACAGGCAATTATCTGTCAAGGTTAGTTTTGTGTTCCTGAAATAATCATCTTTACTTCTGACAAGTATCCATTATGTTCCATTACTAGTATTAATATACCTAATGTTCCATTCATCAGAGAACAAGGCCAGTAATACACTTTTGTATTTTAAATTAAAGGACTTGCCCACTTAATTCCCTTCTAGTCTCTACACAATTAGGAAATAAACTTGCCCTCATAAACCAAAAAGTCTGTAATTTAGGAAAAACACTGTTGCTTGACAGAAAAGTAGTATGGGCCAGCAAAGCTGGAAACATCACTTTGGATTCAGTCATGGGCTGAGCAGGTGGTCAGGCACGAGCCAGCCTGCACCAGCCATTAACACAGCTCAGCAGCATGATGCTATTTGCTTTTAGATGTGCCACCTTTAAGCTGATCACTACAGAAATTGTAAATCTAATTGTAGATGTGGTATGAATCCAAGAACACAAGAAATTTTACTAAAGTGAAAATGAAATTTTCTCTATTTTGCCACAAAGCTTCCCCTCTGGAGCCTAGGTTAGAGTGGACTGGAGAAAGATCACTGTAGGGATTCATACCAGAATTTTCTAACAGTGGCTGTAGTCAAACTTATGGAGCTGGATCATTGCAGAATGTCACCTGTGGTGTACATTTATATGTAGCACAATTATTGCAGAACAACAGAATAAATATCAGTACCAGCAGCCTCAGTGAAATACATGTGCTTCACAGAACATGATACCTCCAGGGAGAACAGGTCCTTACAAAGTGATGCTAAGCAGAAACAGTCCTTAACTGGAATATACTCCAGATCTGTTAAACTGCTCTTCTTTAACTTAATTGCCTCTCTTGTGATTTTCCTCACCAGATTCCCACGCTCATGTTGGAAATAACTCCAAATTTTAGACTGAAAATATAGAAATTAGGTACAAAACAAAAATTGTATCAGACATTATATTAAATATAGTATTATATAACATATAATTATAAAAGATACAAATATAGAATTAGATATATATAGTAAATATTCCACTAGTCAACCAAATGAGAAAGATTTTCTGGTACAGGAAACTATGAAAGACATAGTAAAGCAGAAGGATGGACCTAACAAAAAGAAAGTTTGTTTCTTATATCAGGCATATTGAACATAAATATAGAAAATGTCCAGATCAAAGACAGACCCTAAATTTATCAAAAATAAATGAATTTTGGTTTGTGAGAACCATTTTTGTCTCAATTCAAAACTGGAAAATCTGTGCAGTTCAGGACCTACCAGAGAACACAGGACAGCACCTCTGCTGAAGCTTCACTTGTGAGTTCAGACAAAGGTCAAACCTGTGCCTACACTTTCCTTCCAGAGCCTATACCTCTCGGTAAGTTTGAGAAAATACCTCTTTAATTGTCACAAAGGATAGAAGTTTCCTTCCTCTTGTATTCTTAGGATCTGTTGTTTGTTTTGGGCTTTTTATTACTTTAGCAAAAAGACTGATTTTTGATGTTTCACTGTTCTGAATATCAGTGTTAGCAGAACTTAAACTATCCCTTGTAGAAATTAATATGTATGGAAAGCTTCTGTGAGAGATTGCAGGGGTTTCTGAAAATTCTTCAGATCCTGATTCTGCCGCTTTTCCTTATTTATGTGATTAAATATTCTTCTTTAAAGTATGGCTTAATTGTTTGAGAATACCTGGATGTAATTTTGCTCTGTAGTAGTACAGAACTGAATGTAAGACAAGGAAACTCTCTACTGTATTCCAACACAAATTACATTAATAAATACTTAATAGAATTTATTTACTCTGCATATGATCTCATGTGCCTTCTAGAATGGGTTTATGTATTGTGTACAAAAGGATTGTGATAATGCGAGGCTAGAGAAGACCAGTGATGTGTCTTACTGTTCTGTGCTAAACACTGTGCTACACTACTTGTATCAAAACAATAAAATCCTCAATTAATAATGTAGAGACATACAAGTGCTCTACATCCTTGTTATACTTTAATTAGCTTTCACATATATTTACTCTAACAGTGCTGAGCTCATACAAAAGGTAAACATTATAGTACCACTTTGGAGAACAAAGTACTGACAACTAAATATATTTGTTTCATAAAAACATAAAAATAAATCACAGGACACTTATCTACAGAAAGTGTTCAGCATACTTGATAAGATAAAAAGATCCTTAAAGCCAAAGACAAATAAGTTTAAATTAATTCTCTTAGTTAAAAGGATATTGGCATCACAATACATTTTCTATAATAAGATACAGATTTAGATAACTGTGCTGATTCCTTAATAAATATAGATTACAACATTTTCACAATCTCAAGTCATGAAAATGAATGAAAACCAATTAACTGTTGATTTATGATAAAGATTTGTATATGCACAAACTCCTGCATTCCATTCCTACTTAAGCTCAAATTTCTTCATTTCTCTTCCTCCAGCTGCACTTGATTCTGCATCACTAAAATGAACACAAGTCTTCCTGTCAATTAGAAATAGATGAAGTCAGACATAAGGGATCACTTTGTGACAGCTCAGTGCAGTTCACAAACACCTCCATCCATTTCCTCTGCCTAAGCCACCTTCAGAGAGAAAACATGCTCAGGTGAAATAAGTACCAGTATTTCTCACAAATTGCTTCTTTTCCCCTCAGCATCACTGGACTGCAGCAATTAACAGAACTTTGACCAAATATAACAGTACCAATTTGGGATAATTGCACAATGTTTAATTATTGTCTTGATCAACACCAGTGTCCCTGCACCTGGGCTGTGGTAAGAGGAGTCTGATTTTCAGAGAAAAGTTGCCTGCAAAATCTTCTCATTTTCTAGGGAGTGGATGACTTTACAGCATCTGGATTGAATTTTTACTTTGGATTCTCCACTGTTGCACTGCAAAACCTATGTTCTGTATTTAGTGCAGATGTGTAAAAATTAGCCAGCTAGACATCTTGTAGTAACATAGGAAATACCTCAGCCTGAATTGTGTTTTATCCCTATCTAATATCTCTAGCTTCCCTTATTTTCTCTAATTCCTGCAGCTCATGGAAGAGAGAGACAGAGCAGTATAATTACTGCTGTACAGCAGGAGGCAATCAATGAAAACTTTTGCTGCTGGTGGTTGAAAAGTTGCCAGAAAAATGGTAATGACATGAACGTCCACCCCTCACAGCAAAGTGCTCTGCTATTAAGAGCTGCTATTCTCTTTCCAAACACTCAAGGGAGCTATGAGCCTGCAGTTCAATTTTTCAGTCCAGGAAGTGAAAACTCACTGCAACTGTGAGCTTATTTGTTTATTGATTTATTTAAAGTTTTGTCTTGAATTAACAGAGCATTTTGGTTTAATCATTATATTTTAGACGATCTGTGAAATCAAATGCAGAACACACGCTCTTATCCTATTGTTTTTATATTTTATTATCATTCTAATGCATATACAAAGAATTAAAATACTGGTGTATTTTTAGGTGTGTTAAGACACACCTTCACTTCTTGAATCTCTAATTCCTTAAGACACTCTGGCAGAGAATACATTTTCTTAAGTGCTCTTACAAGGCAGACTGCTTCCAAATAATTTCATAAAAATCTGTATCACACCTGCCATCATAAAAAAAAAAGGAAAAAAAAAGAAAAAAAAAAAAACAGATAAGAACCCTCAGTACCCAACTGTGAATATCCTTGTTTAATAAAACAGAACTTTTCCTTTGGGGACTTTCAGTCATTACCACACAGTAGCTACTCATTAAACTGTTGTCTTAAAGCATAGATGTTGTCAGCAGAAGGGCAGAATTGTATTGACAAGGCTTGGAAAGGGGCCGACAGACCACTACTGATATGTGCTGGGCACTGCTGCCTGCTCCAGACAGCTCTTCTGTACTGGCTGAGACAGACATGAACTACATCACATCACTGACAAGGACAGGAACGAACTAGAGAAAAGAAACAACAGTAAAAGCAGCAGTAAAATCTGGAATAGCAGGGGCTTTACAGGATTTTACTTTATTTTCCTTTAAGTGAACTTCTGGGTTCCAGCCCAGTCCCTTGCTAGAGGGCATGCCAAATCACCACAGACTGCCAAGCAAGCACATGCACAATTAATATTAAGGAATGAATTTGATTAATATATTTCATAACTATTTCAACGCCTTTTTTACTTTACAAACATTCTTACTGTAACAGCTAAAATTTTGCCCCACGTTTACACTCTCCACTGCCAACAGAAGAGAAGCAATTCTTTGTATCTCTGATAAACACAGTCACTTTTGATAAAGATTTTGCTAATGCTGCTATGCTTCAGTTTCTCTGTTGGGTAACTTCTTAGTGTCTTTAACTTTTAGCTATTTCTTCTACATCAAGGTCTGCACAGAGTCCTGGCTTTCACTGATGCACACAGATAGCCCTTGATGCTGACATTTATTTTGAACTCAGACTACCAGAGCAGTCATTCTGATCACACATTTTTGATGTATAAACAAACTGCAAGTGACAGACCCAGAGTCAAAGGAAGTGCTATCATCCTTCAGCGATTAGCTCCTGGGCAGCCCAACCCAAAAAGAATATTGAAACACAGAGCTGATACATTTACATTTTCCTCAGATGGTGAAACTGATGCTTTCTGCTCTGTCCATGAGCTGAAAACACCTCCAGTGACATCTCCTGTCACAAAGAAGTAATCAGGTTTTGCTATAGCACAGTATCTCCAGGCACATTTTATCAAGGCATTTTGCTTTTTCAACTCTTCTGCAAAGGTGCTTGTTGCACAATTTCAACAAGAGCTCATGTTTTAAATTTAAGTGTCAGTAAGAAACCTCATTTCCTCTGCTTCCCCTCTTTCCTGATCAAGGCAGCAATATTCACAGGCTAGTAGACTGTAACATATAATGAAAACACAAGTTCAGATTTCAACTGAATACCACAGAAATGCAAATTAAAAATTTGGATGACTCTGTTAAGAAGTGCCTTTCTTTACCTGTGCCTTAAACAATCCCCACACACACCAGAAACATTGTCATCAACAAACCAAGCTGGGTTTTAAAGTCATGGTACATAAACAGTTTTCCTGCATCAGGAATCAAAAGCCACCTGGTTGGATGGTTTTTATCATAAAAACTTAACAAAGCTTAAGTTTATAGCATACACTTATCTATTCCCATTTTATCATTAATGACACCTGTTATGTTTCATTCCAAAAGGAGATGACAACATACAAACCTTTACAAGTTCCAGATTTCTTTCTATGCCACAGCTACCATGAATATGCACACAGTAGGGTGGATTCTTCCTTCCATAAATCTCCTCTGCCAACAGGTTCAGCACTCCAGCCCAAAGCTAAATGTTCCTAGAATTTGTGAAGTCAGTGTGGCAAAAAGGGCAAGAAATGGAAAAAAGAACAATCTCCTGGACTAAACCCCTGGGATTCTCTGCTGCATGGGATTAAAAAAAAAAACTGGCTCAGGAAATTTCAAATCAAAGTTCCAACTTGCAGGTGCAATTAGAAAAGTTGAGGAAGAGAAGAAGGAAATGCAGCATGATCTCATAATACAATTAAATGTCCATAACAAAACATTATTTGTGTAAATCTTTATATTTAAAAACTCAGTTTCAGTTTTAACATGGATCTACATTGATTCTAGACTCTGCCACTACCTGTATGTGGAAAAATGCACACCACAACCAAGCCAGATACCTAGGAAATTTCTGGAATAGTTTCAGGCTATAGAATAAAAGCTCCAGGGTGTAACTCAATCTTCAGGCCACAGAGGTCCCTGATGAGCATTAAAGCCACTTCCCAGAGCACTACCCAACCACAGGTGTATGTTTTTACATTTTTGGCACACATTTCTTTTGCTGGTGTGCTAATATTTTTCTGAAGACAGTAAAATCCACTGGGCAACTGTTCACTGTGCTAACCACACTTCAGTGTGAGAAAAGTGAGGATAGAGCTGCTTAAAAGTATTTTGGGGCTTTCCAATTGCTCTGCCCTGCAATGAACATTGACAAGTTCTGCTGGCCCTCCCTGGGAGTTCCCACACACCAGCTGGCAGAGATGAAAGCAGCTGGGAGGAAAATAAATGTCATCCCTTTCCATATTTCTCCAATTTAAAGCAATTATCAATTTAATAAACACTGATTTCAAGGAAAGAGAAGAGTCTGGCTTTCAGCTTGCATGAATCATTTCAAAGGCAATGCTGTTCCCAGTGACTACTCCCTAGTTCTTGTATGTTATTACAAAGGGCTTAACCTCCCATATTTTTCCATGCACTGAAGAAGACTTTGCTCAGCTAGTTAACCCAGTTGATTGTGCATTTGGAGGAAAAGGAAAAGGAAAAGGAAAAGGAAAAGGAAAAGGAAAAGGAAAAGGAAAAGGAAAAGGAAAAGGAAAAGGAAAAGGAAAAGGAAAAGGAAAAGGAAAAGGAAAAGGAAAAGGAAAAGGAAAAGGAAAAGGAAAAGGAAAAGGAAAAGGAAAAGGAAAAGGAAAAGGAAAAGGAAAAGGAAAAGAAAAGGAAAAGGAAAAGAAAGGAAAAGGAAAAGGAAACCCAACTTTGTTTCTGGTTCAAAAGGACTTCCAGGGAAGCCTGGCCCACTCATGCCACTTGGAACATTCCTTGGGAGGTTCTCTGCACAGACCTGCCTCCAAGTACTTCAACATATCAGTTCCAGTAATGCTGCAAATCCAGCAGCCCACTGAGAGACAAGACAATTCCAGGAAGCAATTTAGACAAACCCTATTTTAGGATTGGCATCACACTTACATTTGAATGCTATACAAAAAATAAAGTGTCACGAGCATTGTAAGCACTGACCACAAGCTTCTGCATGAGTTTACATACTTGTATATAGAACTGTGCTTCAGAAAGATGGGAAACAATCAGCAGGCATCAGATGTTTGGTTACATGGATTGAAGTTACTGTTGAAGAGAAGATGGAAATCTGGGGAGCAACATAATAGGGCAAGATTCATGGAAACAGACCTACTATTAGCCAGTACTTCTGACTAAATTTCAAGCTCACCATCTGAGTGGTACTTCTGAAAAAGAAGACTCTTCATAGACTCACACTATGTCTCACTTAAGGAAGCACAGCAGGCTCAAAAGTTTCCTTACATGCTTCAAAGTTTTTAGGACCATGTTCTTAACAGCAGTTCATGCCTAAGCAGTGCTGAGCCTGCACCAGGCTACAGGCTCAGAAGAGCTGACAACTGCAGGCACATCTCATGAAAATACCTATTTTTAATACAATCACAGCCTCACCCAAACTTGCTGAGGTCAAGAACCCTGTAAGACTTCACCAGCTTTGAGTGTACAGGCAACATTTTGCAAATACTTGCTGACAGGATAAGAAGGCAAATTTTATCATAATCCACAGTGACATAAATGTGTGAGAGTATGGGTTACACCTAAGGAGAGAAAGATGTATGCTTGGGGACTATTGCATAAAAATGTTTAGTCAGAAAGAATGAGAAAGCACTATGTTTTAAGAACTTATACTAAGGAAAACATACTGAAAAGTCTCAGCTACAATTCCCAGGGTAATGGTGTATGTTGTCCTAAACTTCTTTGTCCAGAATTTAGGTTCAAAATATTAGTTGGACAATTAGCACTATTCTAAGAGTTTAATGTGGTTTTCTGTAGCTCTAATTCAGCAATGTTTTGTTTTTAAGGTTGGACAATATTTCCTTTTAAACCAAAATTAATGTAGCACATAAATTGTAATTTTTCAATGATCCCCATCCATTTGAATGAAAGCTATTTTACCAAAAAGCCCAGTGGAGTCAGTCAGTCTATATGTCATTAAAACCACTCTTTTTTATTGGATGCCATAAGGACTTTGTGGATCTACTCAAAGCTTTCTGGCTGACCCAATTTTTTCTGAAATACAACTTTTTACAAAGATCACATTGCTCTGACTCTGCAAATGGGAATGCCTAGCTGCAGATATTTTGTTTTGTCTTTGCACATTTGATTGGCAAACCTCAGAAAGGGTCTCACATGTTGCTGCAGTGAAGATCAACAATGTAATTTTAAAATTAGATTTATTCATTACGGGTATAATCCACTTTTCTCTGAAAAAAGGCAGAGCAAATCAACTTATACAGCTGTATGAGCAAAATATAACTCTCTTCTGGAGCAGGAGACAGAGAGTAGAGTTATACAACAGGCTCCTGTGGTTGTAAGGCTGAAGTCCAGAATAGACTGGGCATCCTCCATGGCCATACATCTTGGATCCACTGTAAATTGGACCCACCTGCTCACCTGCAGACAGCATTTCCATTTCCTCAGCACTACCCTAATCATGGAAGGCCAGTTCATCTCTGAGACACCTTGGCCATCTCTCAAGCATATATAGTCACCAGTAGCTGTTCCACTTCTAAAGGAAAATTGAGAAGGCACAACAGATGGTATTTGATCAGAAACAGAGATCTTGTGCTACAGATTTTTTTAAAAGCAGCGTATCACAGAATCACAGAATTCTTGAGGTTGGCAGGGACCTCTGGTGATCATCTGGTCCAAAGCTCTGCTCAAGCAACACCAGCTAAAGCCACTTGTCCTGTTCAAGACAACCTTTTTAATGCCAAGGCCAGAAGTAGGCCAGCCAAAAGACATTTTGATCACACAGAGACATTTACAGTCACAATGGTACTTCATACACTTCACCTTTGATTTAAGAAAACTAAGTTGCATGCAAATGAAAGATGATTTTCATAGAAATATTTCCTTTTACAAAATAAGAGCTGTCTGCCAAGGATTTAGCACAAAGATAAAAGATTAATAGCAACTACATTAAAAATTTGCTACGGATTTGATATTTATAAAAGCAAACAAAATCAATATACATAGAATCCACAGTTTATATATGCTAATAAAAACTGCACTGCCTAGACCTTAATTACAATCACAAAAAAATTCAAATTGCTTCTTTAACCAGTAATCATGTTTTTTTCTGGAGGAATTTGGATTAAATCTGTCTCTTCTTAAGTATGGAGAAACTCTGTTCTCCAAAACAATTAATTTACCCTAGAAAGCTCATAAATGAAGCTGTTAGCTAACATTCAGCATATCTTCATTATACAGTCCAATGTTTCAAATATAGAAACAAAGCAAGAACAAGATTAATACTGCTCATATTTCTCTTCTTATTTAAACGATTTATATATCAACACTTAAATTTCATATTGGTTATGCACAAACTACACTACACACTATAGTATATGCTCATTCACAAGCATGAATACACATCTGTGAAAATCTCATGAAAGCAGTAATACAGATATACACACACATATTTTGAACTCTAATCTTTTAGACAGTCAAAACTGTCTAAAAAAATAAATGAGCATAAATGCTCATATGCTCTTTTTCTAGATAGGATATTAAGTGTGTATGGATTTTATATCTGAACACATTACTACTTCCAGCAGACCTCACAGAATTGTAATTCATTTTTTCAGTGTTAACTTACAGAAGGCTGTTTGCTCTTACAATTCATACACCTCCTAACCTACTGCACAGCTTTATTTCCCAGGTTTTCCTTCAATCATCCATGACTGGCACACACAGACCTCCAGAGCTCCAACAAACCAAAAGCCTTATCAGCTTCTAGCTAAAGACAGAGAAAAGTGAGTGAAACTGGACTGTTTCCTCAAATAATGCACCACAGTGAAGTTTCCAGTCCTGGAAATACAGTTCATGTGGCTGTAAAAGCACACAAGTGGCTCCTGTGAAGCAAAGGTACTCATGCAGTCTGTGCTGAGCTTTTGTGCCACAACCTCTGCTGCTACAGGCAGTGCCAGCAGAAGCTGCTCTCACCCACATTTTGTCTCTTCCTCTCTGAGCCCATTGCCTCAGCTGTGGCACCCACTGTGGAGCTGTGTGTGACTGAAGGAGCAAGCTGGGCTCAAAGCAGCTGTGCCCAGAAGGAAGGATGTACAGACACAGCCCAGGGCATGGGGCTCTCCAGAGGAAACAAGAGCGGTTCCCATTGCTTCTCCCTTCCCCTCTCACAGAGGTCATCAGCCAAAGCAAGGAAGACTTAACTGCTCTTTAAAAGCTGCAGCTTACAATCCAGTCAATTACAATTATTCAGATTATCCTCACTTGATAATGCTTCAAAGGGATTTTCCAGAATTTTTTCACTTGCCCTCAAGGTGCCACATGTTGCCCAGCAGAGGAAGGGCTGGCAGCCAGGGGACACAGGGAGAACACTGCAAACTGAGTTAAAGCTTTAGGCTTTCACTGGATCAAGCTCTGAAGGTAGGACCTCACCAGGACTGCAACCAGGAGACTCCATTTCCCTGGCAGGATCTGTGAGATAGCAGCACCGAGTTATTTGTTTGGGAGACACCTGAGACTTGTCCATCTGCATGGAAAACGTATGCTAAGGTCTTTTAAGGAGGAATACATTCAATGTCTGCTAAGAGAACAGATTGCTGCATTACCTCTTCCACCATAATCCAGGCAGATTGTCAGGCAGACTGGGTTGGTCACCATGTGCTTTTATTTTCAATAAAAAAGTTTTTTTATTATCAATAAAAAAGTTGATGGCTTTTGTATTTTGGCATTACTTTACTCTGCCTTTGGGATGATGAACTTTCTCACACATTTGATTGATGTAACCAGCTTAACTGATTAATCACTTTGCCTCCTAGCAGTTCCTTCCTGCTTATAGCCAAGGAAACAGTCAATTAGGGCCATAATTAATTCTTCCTTTCATGATGGGGTAAATTTGGAAGGTTGTGACCACATGAATGCAGGCAGTGCAGCTGGTTAATCTGCAACCCTGAACCTCATGCTCCTAATGAACAAACTACAGCCCTTATACTTCAAACAACAGACAAAACACCCAAATCCTCTACAGTCCATTTGGACACCTACAAAATTGCACATGCAGGAAACACATTTAACCAGGCAGTTGCACTGAAAAAATCTGTGAATGTGCTTTTATGTCAAACACATGAAGAAAACCATCAAAAACTACAAGACAAAACAAAATATTTAAAACTAGCAAACCAAGGTTAAGCACATTCAGCAACTAGGCACAGTTAGTAAAACAGATTTTTAGGACAAACAATGAAAAACATCATCTGGATATAATGGAGAAAGTTTTCTCCATCATGTTTTAACAACTACACAAGCTGCTCTTCTAAAATGAACTCCACCCCAACAACAGACCTTGAGAGGCAGAAATTAAATCAGGGAAAGTGCACCTTGAACAGACTGCTCAAATGTCAGTCTACACAGTTACCTCACACCTTTCTCACCTTAAGGTAGCAGTTTTCAGCAAATATCTAAGGATGAATTCAGAGAGTATTTCAGTAGCTGCCTGCATTCTTTCAAGTTTCATCCCTTTATCTGCACTACATTTTAATAACATTGACTCCAGAAAATGCAGAAATCTTCTTGAAAGTACCATGAGTTTGGAGACTGTTAGATAATTTTTATGAAGTAGTTTTGGAAAACATGTTCTAAGTATCTAAAAAATATTCTAGCTGGTCAGACAATGTGAATTCTGTAACACTTTAAATTATTTAATGTATCTTTATACTGAGCATAATTGGCTACATAAATCTGGTAAAAGCAAGATAGAGAGGCAGATGAGCAAACTAGTGGGAATAAGCTTCTGAAATTACAAGTGAGCCAAAAAAGATGCCTTAATTAAAATTTTCTTGAATGAGTGAAGAGGTGATACTGAGTTCCACGTTCATAAATTTCTCTCAGTTACATATCTGGATCAGACTGCAGACTGAGAAGTTTGGTATCCTGCCCAGATCAGCTGCAGAGTAATTTCATGAAATTATCACAATTCAATAGAGAGACATGAAAAAAAATCTTAACTTCTGGTTTGCTTCAGCCTTGAAAGTTGCTGAATTCACATACAGTTTAACTTGGGTCTGTACTTTGCTCCTCTGAACATTCCAAATGGAAATATCATTATTAACTTAGTCCAAATCATCATTACCTTCAGACTCAGCTCCTACCTCTCCCTCCCTTCCTTTTTTTTAAGTCCCATCAAAAGGAAAAATTGCTAATGAAAATGCTAAGTAATGTAGCAATTCCCTACTGCTCATCATTATTTACATGGAAACAGAAAATGGGTACTTAAATAATAATAGCTGGTAATTTGATCACAGATTCCAGATGATTTCCAATTTTTAAGGCATTAACCACAATAAAGTTTATAATTACATTTTCTCTATTTATTCTTCCATGAATGGAATAAAACTGTGTCAGAAAGGAACAGCTGAATAAGACAATGATTTTTATTCCTCTGCATGTATATAAACATGTATACCCAAAAAAGCACTGGATACACCTTTAATTAAAATCCAAAATATTTATTTTCAACCAAATAATATTTGAAATAACCTCTCTGAAAAAGATCAAACTAACATCATGCCAATTTTTTTTCAAATAACCAAACAGATGTCCCAATGAAATTTGCCATTGCTCTTTCCAGGAGGAGAGCCTCCATGACTTTTCCAATAACTTTAACAGAATTCACACCAATTCTGTTTTCCTGGACAACATACTAGGGAAAAAATGGGAAACTGGTGTTCTGAACTCTCTTCTTATGAGGAAAATACCATTAAACCAATCCTCATTGATACTAAAACACCAGTTTGAGCAGGAAAGTGCTATATTCTGCACATTATTCTATTCAATTTGGGTTGTTTTCTTTCTTAAAAGTTGTAAGTAATTACAAGGAGTACAGTTTTAGCAGTGCCATCCAAAAGATACTAATGTATAGTTAGGTGGCTACATACACAAATGAGTATGCCTGCAGAGAAAAGTGCCTTTGTCTTATCAGTATATACTACTTGGGTACAACTTGTCCCTGATTCTTCTGTCTTATTTTTCTACATTCTTAAAACAGGGGAAGGACACTGCTGAACTTCTCCCTTTTATCAGGGTTTGCTCTCTAAACTATTTGTAATGACTACAAATTTGCCTGTTTTCCATGTAAAGACAATTACTGTAACTGTTCAAAGAAGCAGAGGGAAAAACTTCAAAGCAAAACAAAAGCAAGCGACCAACCATGAAACTGAAGTATTAAGACAATTTGTTTGTAGTGGCTTAGTTTTACTCACAAGAAAAAAAAAGAGGGTCAAAGTAAATGAGTAGTTCATTGTCAGCAAGATATGTGAGGTGCACTGGGGATGTCTGGTATCAATCTACACACCTTAGAAAACAAAGGTATCCTGCTAATACACAGCAGGACAGCTGACACGGATGTAGAGCCTTGCAATTGAGTCCTGATTTTATCAACTCTTAGAAATAAAAGAAGTCCACCTCCGGTCAGGAAACCAAGCAAATGAGGAACCTGCTGCACTGATCACTGTTCCAAGTCACTGATCTGACAGAGAAGGCTTCAGTGGCTCAGAAAGCAAAGCCCAGACTGGGAGTTCTAACAAGTGGTTGAAAAAAGCCACTTAGAGTGGCCTCCTGGATCACACCACTGTCAGCCACATCAGTTCTGTGTACACTGTCAAGAGGCTGGAAAAAAGGCAAACCTGATCTTAAATGTCATTCCATCCCCTGTAAGCACTCAGTGTGTTAGTTCTGCTCTCAAACTAATATCCACTGAAAGATGATTAAGGTTACTGAAAAACTAAGGCTGTTGAGAAGTGTCTGAAGGGGACTGCCACTTTGAGGAGCAAAATATCCACAAAGAAGCTCAATGTCCAAAGTCTCCCAGTCCACACCTCCTCCTGCCCAAACCACAAGCACAAATAATGGAATACTTTTTGTAATGATTGGGTAAATACTCATTTGGTTTAAAGTCACAATGAACAGGGAGAAAAAAAAAAAGAGTCATGTTTGTTTATATATTCCTGGTTGTTTGCTGGAAGAAACAAAGTTTTTGAATCACCAGCATATTTCTTTCATCCTTTTCACAGACCTTATGCTCTTTTCAAAGTACTTGACTTAGGACAAGAAAGAGAAGTTGCAACACTAGGGTGAGAAACATTTCCTGGCCCAAATAGAAAAGCACAGGACAGTTTGAATATGAAGGTCTACAACAGCACTAAGCTATTCTAAGATGCAAAAGATTCCTTCTTTGCAGCAGGTTTTCACAGTATAATGGACACAAATTTGTGGTGTAGTTTCTGTGTGGATAACTACTGCCAAGCCCTTAAAAACATAAATGGAAATTCTATCGCCTCATTAGAGAATTCTTCCCCATCACTGTAGTACTAAGTGGTCTCACCATGTTTAATGTATCTCCATTTCTCTGAGTTGTCAAGAATCTTATCCCTGTTTCACACCTGGGGAACTGGGGCACAGAAAGGTTAAGAATATATCTAAATGGCAAAACTATGTCCATCAGGTAAAATCTCTAACACAGATGTGCCCTCAGTACAGACCTAATCCACCCACATTCTGTTTTTAAGGATACAATTTCCTTTGCAAAGAGAAGCTGGAAGTAGTAAGGGAGTTATGTCCAAATAGAAAGCTCCTCTCTAAGAATGGTTTGCACTGACAGTTCTGACACACTGCATACCAGGGGACCCAAGGGACATAACTAAAACCATGCACCCTGCTTCATCACAGGCACCTCACTGAACTGAGGTCTAATAAATAACAGATTAAAGCCTTGGCCACGATATCATCTCTTTTCTTGCTGTGATTCTTGTAAAATTGTACAAAAAGGACTTTCAAAAACAACTTTAAAGGAGCCAGAAGGTCTCTTTATGAAGGCATCTACAAAGACTTAAAAATAACCAAAAAATCAAAGCATTAGAGTAGACTTTGCTCAGATGGTATCTGCTGATGGCCAAGGCATGCTCTGCATCCAGTGCCGCAGGCATGTCCTGAGCAGCTGGAGATGTGAGCAGCACACGGAGCCAAGCTGGGGTCTGCAGGGTGCCCAGGGACTCCAGAGCTCCTCTGGCCATAAGACCAGGGCTGCAGCAGGGGATTCTCAAGGACAGGGACTGCAGGGAATACTGCCACAAACTCCCTGAGAGAGTATCATTCAATGGCAGTTTAAATTTACTGGATTAAGGCAATGCAACAGTAGTGTGACTGAAACGGCTTTGATTTGGCTCTTAGGTGTTCTTGAGTTCCAAGATTTTAACTAATTACTTTGAGGTTTATCCACCAAAATAAGAAGGGCCTGATAGGAAATGATCACAAACACCAGCAGCTGCTATGCATAGATGCTACTGATACAGGGACAGCTGGGTACACATTTCTGCGGTCATTTCCTTGATGAATAGAGAGTGCACTGTTGCACATAAAAATGGCATTGTCAGCCCCTCTCAAAACACTATAGGTTCAGTCCTGATCTGAATGACTAAGACTTGTCTTTAAGCGACAGAAGGACTCCAAAATCTGTCAGTCCTTGTCCTGCTGGCATTCCACGCCTAGGAAGACAATAGCTTCCACCAGCAGCTCTCAAACCTGCAAGGCATGCATCAGATTCTGCAAAAGGCTACAACGGACATGTCCCTTAAGTGCACAGAGAACAGAGGTTTTAAAAAGGATACTCATCCAGCCAGCTAGGTTCATGCTCCAGCAGGAGCCAGGAAAACATGTCACAAGGTCTCTGGGGAAGAGGCGGGCAGCCCAGCACAGTTGGCAGAACAATGCAAGAGAAAAAGAGGAAATTTCCTCTCCAAAGGCTAACAGGGGAAGGGGCAAAACATGAAGCCTGCTCCTAAATGTCATTATTCAAGGGGAAGTTAATGACTCTTCCCTCATACACAGGATGTGCTCTTCCCCCATAAGCTATCATTTAAAGAATCAACTAGTACTAACTAAGCACGCTATTAGCTGTTGATATTTAATAATACAAGAACAGAAGCCACAGCTCTGGCCTTGCCAGACCTCTTGATTAAGGGCAGCATCCTAACAGTGCCTTCAGCACTTCAACAGGTTCAGGAGGTTAGTGCAAATTTCTGACAGGACTTGCACATCAGTGCTTTACTGAATCACTCACTGACCAACCTTTCTGGGCAAAAAAAAACCAAAACAAACAAACAAAAAGAAATCTTGTGGCGTTAGGAAAAAAAACCCAGCAAAATTATGACATTTGGATGTGGTAAAGAGCAGAGAAGTATCTATAAACCTCAGACTGAATTTCTCCATTGTATCAGCAAAATGATTATTCAGTAATTGATATACTGGTGCCCCAGTAAACAAAACTGCCCAAGAGTTACTGATATGCCAGTATCGTCAGTAATACAGACGATGATGAAGAAAAACTCCAAGGTGCTTCTATATTAAACCAAGCTAGATCCATAAACAGAAAAATCTCAGAGCAGGGACACAGCACTTTATTCCACAGAATCCACATTTGCACCCTGAATACTTGAATATGGAAGTCTTAGCCCCCAGAGAACAAATCAAAACACAAAAAGCCCAAACAGCCAACCAAAAAAATTGCACCAAAATGCCCCCAAAAAACAAACAAAAAAGACACAAAGAAATAAACAATAAAAGAGAAAATAAAAAAGGGGAAAAAATAAACATACCAAAAAACCCATGCAGAACCCTACTAAACCATTTCCACAAAAGCAACAATCCAAGCTAAACAAGATTTAGAAGAAGATATTATCTGCATTAACCAGCTACAAAGCTTTAAAAGGCTATAAAAATACAAGAGCCAATATACAAGGAAATGTATAAGCAAATGCAAAAACAAGATCAAAACCTAGGAAAATAATTTTCCAAGCTTCCTTCTCATGAAATGAATTAGGCCATGGAACAGTCCCATCGCTTGGGCAGGCTGAAGTTGGACAGAACACTGGAAATGCATACTGCAGGGAAACTTGGAAGCCAGACACTTCAAAAAGTCCTTTCCATCTTTAGCCTCTCTTACTCTACAACTAACAGGTCCAAACTGTCAGAGAGTTTCCAGGTTTTCACTAAAACAAGGATGAGATATTTGTCATTGCAAAGCTGCCTCTAACAGGCAGGCCAGTTTCTCAAAGGAACGAGATAAAACAGAGAAGTCAGAGCTCTCCTGCTGAGTGTTTTAGTCCGAGGGCTCAGTTTAGCAACATGAAGATGTTTATGCTGCCTGCAAGAGGACTTCAAATGGCTTGTCTACAGAAATTACTTTAGAGGAATATTTTACATGACATCATCCAACTACATTAAGTCAGTTCAATTACTGGTAATCAACTTAGAATATATCTGTGTAGTTATTTTTAGAGGTTTTACTGAGGTTTATTAGGAGAACATATTCTGGCACTCCCTTTATTAAGATGCCATAATGCTCAGCTATTTTGGAAAAGGACAATTTTATTTTTATGCCTTTTGTGTAACATTTGGGGTTTTGAACAGTTCTATCTTTTCTTACCCTCCCCAGAGTTAGTTACTTCTGAGGACAAATGTCCATTGATTAACAATGAAAACACACAGGTTGCAGAGAATTTAATTAAGGGATAGACTACAGAGTGCCGGGTCTAACTATCCAGGAATCTGCTTCTCCTTTCTCAATGAAGCTCAAGGAAAACACAAAGTCCTGACAGCCCCAGAGAAGTTATGTTTCTCGTTTTCAGAGTTCAAAATGACACACAGCATGCAAAGGACAGTAGAGCTCCCAATAAACACACTGGGATAGCCAGTTCCACATTTTGGATGCTGCTGGGATGTGCTAACTCAGTGCCAGGGGGCTCTGCAACCCTGCCCTTGCTGCAGGGGCAGCACTACAATTTCCTACAGAATAAAAAAGAGTTTCAGCAGCATGTGGGTAGGGCAGGCTCTTCTGTGGCACCACCACTACACAGGGAAACTTCACTCCTCTGGGAGCTGGAAAAGGGAGTAAATGTATTTTAAAATCTTCTGCTTACCTGTTTCACATGGATGTTGCCTTACCTCTCATGCTGTAATAGATCAGGATGTAATCCATAAAAATAATATTAAGCTAACATGAGTGGGGTGAGGATAAGACAATGCAAGTTGGAAAAATAAAAAAAAAGTCTCCCTCCCACTCTACACTTCCACCTTTTCTTTAGA
This sequence comes from Oenanthe melanoleuca, assembly GCF_029582105.1. Classification (NCBI taxonomy): domain Eukaryota; kingdom Metazoa; phylum Chordata; class Aves; order Passeriformes; family Muscicapidae; genus Oenanthe; species Oenanthe melanoleuca. The sequence continues at coordinate 11,066,253 of NC_079340.1, forward strand.
CTAGCTTTTATTACTTGACCAACATTTTTTAAGGGTCTGTTTTGTTTTCTATACACATGTAACTCCCATTACTGTCAGTGGAAATTATGTATGCACATCAGTAGCAAACCAGACTGCAGGATATTTAGCTCTCTAAGGTATCCATGTCCCTGTTACAGTCATGATTCAGGAGAAAAGCCAACAAATATATTTGGAATCCTGCCTTTAAACAAACGCCATATTACAACAGGCAAAAGTACTGCCTGATTCTTCCAAATGGAGGAAATACACAAGAGAGAATCCTACTTAAACCAACAAAAGCCTGGATTAACAGCATTTATCTTTTTCCACTATTCCCTCAATGTTGCAGTGTCTCACATGATGAAATTGATCAGAAATATCCCTTTGGAGAAACAAATATAGGATTTGTCACTAATCTTTATACTGAAATAGTTAAAAAATTAGCAATAGCAATACTTGAGAATAGCAAACAAGAAGACTGCAATATTTAGTTACTAGAACTAAGAGTACTTTTCCATTCACAGACCACAAAGAGCTTTCACAATATTGGATCTTCATCGCCATAAATCGGAGGGGGAAATAACGGGTAAAGTGGAAGAAATTTGGCCAAGAACTGAAATGAAAAGGAAACCATTTTTCCTAATTCCTCATCTGACATTTTGTCCTCTGCAGCTGTCAAGCTCTTGACAAGCCAGTGTGTTGCCCTCTCAGAAGCCAAAAATCCCATGAGATCATGGAGGTAATTCTTTCCCACATAAAGAATCCTGATATGCATAAGCTCTGTAATAACCTGTTCATTCAACTCGCCATTATTCTCCAAGTACAAGCCAACCTCCCTTCAGATACCCACACCAGTTTAGTTCCTCAGGCTTTTACAGTCACACCTCTTCAGTGTTCCTCCTCTTCTAAGGCTAAGAGTGAAAAACACACATTAGCAGCAGCATATTCATCACTGTGCCTTAAAATCAGAGGAAGGCACTTGAATTCCAGTAAGAGCACGTCTTTTCATTCCACCACTAATCATCTCACTGCAATGTTTTCCCTAAACCACAGTCAATGTTTTTATTAAGAAATTAAATCTAATCATCAGTGCAAGGATATGAACTACAGAGTCTCTGGCACAGACACTTGTCCTGCCAGGCTACACACCACGAGACTGTAAAAGCAATCATGCTTTTTAAAACTCTGTATTTCTTCAAGGAACTCACTGCTCTCTCTGTGCCAAATGCAATTCTGACAGGGTCTCAAAACCAACACAAAAGGTGAAATGAAACTTAATGAGAGTTTTGCAGCTAAAATCCACAAAGCTTGATCCTACCCAAAGTTATTTCACTTCTGTCACAGGAGGAAAACTCATAATAGACCTTAAGCTCCCTCTGAACACCTCTGTTTGAAAAAACAGACCCATATTAGCAGTGTATTAGCAGTCACAAATGCTAGTCTAGACATTACAGCTACAGCCTCCTCCTTTAATCCTCTCTGGCTCATATATACCTGCATGCACTAGGCTGTGCTCATCCACATGGTTTTCTTGGCAATTTGGATCTCTCCAGGAACTTGGCCTGAATATTGCTCTAGAAACACCCAGTGTAGTTTTACTTATAAAAGTGATTAATTGAAGACTCTAAGCTGTTACTACCTTGAATAGGAAATAAAATGTCACTCAGCAAGCCATAAATCATGGAAGCTGCCAATAAAAGCACCTGAACCGTACAAGTCAGAATCATGCAAGCCTACTATCTGGAGAAAAAGTGCATCCTTGCAACAAAATAATGCCAATTACTTGTTTTATTAAACAGCTATAAACTTTTCAGACAATAGCTGACTTTGTGCAAAATATCCTTCCCTGATTTATCATGGATAATAAGCTTGTGGATGTAAACATTCAGGCATTTTTAATTTTATTATTTTTTTCTTAAGGGTGTGAGCCATAAGGATTGATCCAAGTCCTCTGAAGGCAGCAGGGCCTGTCAATGTTTGGACAAAATTTAAACTCTTTGGTGGATGCCTATCTTATCTCCTACTAGTTCATTTATTTATCTACTTTCTCCCTTAATAATTTAACACACAGACAGCAAAGAACTGCTTAATTCTCGAGTAACATATTGACTTTGTAAGGAGTAAGTGAAACAAATTAATTCATTTAGTAAAACTTACTTGCAACGACAACAAATCTATCATAACAAGATTAATTTTATCAAGCACACTGTCTATTAGCTTGTAAAGAAACACTGTAAAATAAAAGCAGTCTTGCTGGCACATTGCATTGTCTTCCATAAGGTGTTTGCTAAACAGTGTAGCTATATTGTGATAGTGGCTTTCACTGTAAATCTGTTTCTCTCATCAGTGCTGTTTTCTCTGTGTTCCATAAATCTCTTTTGCATGTGGCAGGGTAGGAAGAAAAAGCGCTTCACTAAGGCAACTCCTCCTCTCCTTTACAATGATTGTGGAGGGATAGCTCTGAGTATCTGTTTTATTGTTGTCAGACAGACCTTATATATAAATATATTATGTATGTAGATATACATACATATATATTATAATATATATATTATATATAAGATATACTGTATGTAGCCTGTTAAAACATGCATTGACAATTTAAAACATGCAAGCTACCATGCTTCCACTTTTTCCCAGCAGAAATGGTACACAACAATCACTAACAGAGTCTGCACTACATGGATCTTGTAGTTTTCTAATAAATCAAATGGCCTGGTGAAGAAAGATATCTTAAGTTACATTGTTCTCAGGAAATTAAAAATGCTTCACAGTACATGACACCTATCAAGAGTTGTGAATAAGTATAATCATAGTCTAACAAAACCAATCTACTTCATAATTTTTTTACAGCACTTTTGACTGCCATACCTAAATGCTGCCTAAGTAAATTATTTCTATACTCAAAAGATTAAGAATTACTGTAACAGAAGAAACTGGTCTTTTTCTTCCATCTCCAGAGCTCCCCAGAGCACAGGGATGCCTTTAAATCTGTCTTGGACACAGTGTTTCCTAAGGTTTTTTCAGAACATTTAAAAAGTGGGCTGCTCCTGTTTCCACCCTGTCTTTTCACTGTCCAGGTTTCCTCATGAGCAAACAGTCTGATCCAGAATTTTTATGTGCTTTGCTCAAGGTCTGACAAGATGCCTTGCTCCAGAAGAACACAGTAAATGAAAATGTAATGCTCTTGACTTAGCATGAATGTTTTCTTGATGCCACCCCTCCATCTGCAGAAAATAATGTCACTTCTTTGAAGCAGCTAATGACAGGAGCTACAATCTGGCTGTCAACCACAACAGCAAGATTTTACTTAGCAGAAGCAACCCCAGGTGATGAACAGGAAGCATGGATGGAACTGCCATGTGAAGAGAGCCAGATACAGCTTGTTTCTGAAAAAAAGTAACTCTCTGAAATACCCTTCCATGGCTTGTTATTACATTAGACTTTTCTTGTTCCCTTGCTGCAGCTGTCTTTAACAAGAAAATTTTGAAAAAGCAAACAGAGGTGTTTACCCAAGGATCAATTCACCTGCTGTTGCTCTGCTCCACCTGGCCCTGTCGCTCACTACCTGGCCCAGCCGTGCAGCTGGGATGACTCATCTCTGCACGAGACATTTTTAAATGATCTATTTTCAGGGGTTTGGTGCTGCAAAAGCAGAAGGAAGGATAAAGGCCTTTCTTTAATACCACATCACTTATCTACTTTGCATCACGCTTTTACCTTCTCTGAAACAGCAAAAGCACAGTGGCTGAAACCTGCAGGCTTCTCAATGCCAGGCTAATGTGCAATTCACCCCCTTGTAATGAAAGGCATCATAATTCACGGGCATCTGCAGCATCCTCCCCCAGATAACAATTTACTGAAGCAGCAAAAAGGAAAGAGCTTTCCAAGTTTGTTGCAGAATTTCAGATCTGTGTTTGAATGGAGTTGATGGATTTCCAGAAGCAGAGTGGAGTGCTCTGCTTTGAATTAGCCATTATCTTTTACATCCCTCCATGTTTCCTGTCATCACAAAAGAAGATGAGTTACCCTTTAACTTACTGTGGAATAATCTCTGACTACCAGCAAAGGGGTAGTTAATGCTATTGGCAAGGATGATTTAGGAGACAATTTCAAAGTTCAGCTAACTATAAAAACAGAAGTCATACTAAAACAGCCTCATTCATTCTGCATACCGAGTGTGAGGGAAGCAGGGCTTAATACCACAAGTGCTGGGAGATGTGACAGTATGAAGCAGAATGGCAGTTTCTCACTTTCTGTCTTGACAAATGCATCCAGCTTTGCTGACAGGAATTGGTGCTCATCAACCACTGCTAAAATATAATATATTAAGTATGACATCAGTGCCCAGATCAGATCTGGCAGGCCTAAGTGTACAAAGGGGAAATCCTTACCTTACAGATCCAGCAGAATAGTCCTGACTTTATAGCTTTCATATTTAAACAAACCAAGTAACCTAACAGCTGTAGATAGGATATATTATGAAAAAGGGTTGATTCTAAATTTATTTTTAAGTATATTTTTAAGCCTCTTATAATGAAAATGCCCATTGTTTCCAAAAGTAAAAGTCCTTTTCTGTGCCTTAAGAATAGCAGGAAATGCCCTCAAGCTATTTAACAGTCAGAAGCTTTTCTGCATTGACTTTTTTCTTCAACTTGTTATTTTTAGACACGTGCATATACAAATAAATATATACATATAAATATATACATATAATTAAGTTTTTTCCACAAAAAACAAACCCTTCTTTAAAAAAAAAAGGAAAAAAAGAAGAAGAGGAAGGAGCACTTGTGTATTCAAAATTGTTTAACAAAAATTTAGTTATGGAAGATTGTCACAAGAGAGGTTCTCAGCATTTTCTCTATCACTGTATGTCTCTCAATCCTCATCCCCTTCTTATGACCAAATACATGTTTATCACCAAGGCTTTAATTGCAAGCACTACTAAACAGTTGTTTAATAAGGCATCTCTGATCTTCACCATGGCTGACAGTCCATCAGAAACCTACAGTACAAGAACCAGAGATCAAAAGGTAACACATTTTCCCATGGATATTGAGCTGCCAGAGGCACAATACTGAAACACTGACACTGAGACAAAGACCACCACCATCTGTCAATCATGCACTGAAGGAAACCATAGTTTGAGAAGTACCACTCCAGAAAGAGTAAACCCAAATAAACTTGTGTGTATTTATCTGTGTACATGACAGTAAGTAGACTCTTAATTTCATAACGAGAAACACAGACTCCTGAAAATGCAAAGTGCTTTAAATGCACCTGACTCTCCACCAGCACTTGCAAAATAACAGAAACATTATTTAGGGAGATAAAATCAGCAAAACAGTCCATGTGGCTTATTTACTTTCCAGGGTACTCATTTTATGTCACTCTGCAACTTCACACTTCATATATCACCATACAACATCTTGCTAGAAAAAAAACACCCGTGGATACTTAAACAAAGGGAGTCCATGAAAAATCTCTGTGCAATACTCTGTTGGTAGGATTGCTAGGTGACTTTTGACTAGGGCTTGAAGACTGTTAAATATTGACCTAACTCTGGCAGACATGACCATGCCCACCACTGGCCATTTGTTCCCACAACAATCCAAATTCGTTTACCCAGACAGCTCTACAAAAACATCAGCAGTGAGAAAACTGCCCATGACCACACTCTAATGACTTTAAGATTTCAGTGCTGAGATAAATGGAAAATCCCTCATTCTTACAGTTTTTCTTCCAAAGTGATTTGCAAACTCTGGAAGTTATCACCAAATGTGTTTTTCATAACTTAACTTTGGGAAAAGTCACCATGGCAAAAGGAATAGAAAGTAAGTCCCACTGTGCTTTCCAGAAGCAAGTATAACATCTTTAAAAGAAAAAAAACCCCACTATTAATAATAGTGACAACTGTGCTCTTGTTTTAATCATTTTACAGTCCACAGGTTACCTGAAATCTAGGTGAGAAATCCATCTTCATTAAGTAATGCTAAGAAAAACTATGACCCCATTGAACATGCAAGCAAACCATTATCTGAAAACCTAGCCCATTCTGCTTTTGACAGTCCTTTTGCATTGACAGTTTCCTGTTTTTTCTTAAGCTTCAGGTCTGTTTTCCCTCATCCAATAAAACTGGTATAAAGAACAGAAAAGAAACAAGCATTTTAACACCCACTTTGTGGAAATTTCCCTAGGTAAGTAAAACCTGTACAGAAAATGGAATGTAGCAGCTGAATTAATTTCATTGTGGGTTTTTTATTATTTTAATTTCTTATCTCATTGACAATTTTTTAAAGCTCATTCTTTATAAATAGGTTTATATTTTGGAACTCTGGTCAACCCTGAATCCATATGGACATTTAACAAAAAAGGTACAGGCAAGCCTTTGCACAAAAGGCTTGTGTTGTTACCATTTTGGCAATATACTCCCAGATCCAGCGGTATACCTACATCCATTATCTGGCAGAATCTACGGGCAGTTGTAATTAAAGCTGTCAGAAAGAGGTGTCTGGTGTGAAAAGGGAAAAATGAGGTTTTGCAGTTTCTCTGAATCACCTCTGCCATGATAATGTTCCTTCCTATCTTTTTAATGAATGCAGAAAGAGCTAAGGCTCAATGTTTTCATTCTATTGTGAGACAGATTGGACTCACAAGCTATTCAAAAGTTAAATGTGGAAAAAACCCAAATAAAACATTCCTCCCAGACAAAATCACATGTCTAAACAATCACAGATGCTGTGACAGTGTGCAGTCTCTATCAGGACATTTGGAAAGGTAATCACGCACCCAGTGCAATTTTATTTTCAATGGCAGTTCCACACATTTGTAGGTTTCTGTCCAAATGCCAGAAAAGGTGACAAGTAACAATTCTGCTTCAAATCAAGACTAGCTAGGATTAAGTTTAGTCCATGGAAAGGAAGAACAATAGTCTTTCTCTTCATAGTGATTTCCTCTGTCTTTCTTGCATTCAGAGTGGGATAACGTCACGCTGGCACGTACAGAGTAAACAAAAATCTTCTAAGAATGGGAAATAGGATAACACCACAGAATTGCACCATATTCCCCTAGAGTTTTGTAAAATCCCTGATCACTATCTCCTTCCATGAGACCAGTGCTGCCAACCAGTAGTTAAGTAGATCATGTCCCAAACCCCATTTTACATTAAGCACATTTAAACAAACATTTAAATTGAAAATGAGAAACTATAATGAATGGAAGATGCTAACTGTGAAACAGAACCAACAGTAGAAGAACACAAGCCACAGTTTTTCAAAGATCAAAATCTAAAAAGCATTGCATTGAAATAAGGGAGAGTTCTCAGCAGCTGATGTCAAAGACAGATAAATGGTCCTGGCAATTGCAATTTAGGATTCAGGGTGGAAAATATTGACAGTAGAGTTGCAATCCCAGTGCTAATTTTTTTATGGTCTCTCTGCTATCATTAAACTCTCATTTAACAAGAACTGCCTAGCAAATCATAAATCCAGTTCAACTCTTAAGAAAATGGATCCTCAAATCCTGTGTCTACTTCAACAAACATCAACACTCCAATGCATTTCATTTTTTATCTGAAGAAAACAGCACTCTACTCTTCTGGGTGACAAGGTTAGGCCATATGCACACAGACTTTTTCAAGGCCTTAATTGAAAATTCTCAGTGCCAGTGTGAGGTCCCCAACTCACTGCCTGGGATTTGAGAATGCTGAGCATGGAATTAGAAATTGATTTTTGAGAAGACAAAGACCACCATATATCAAATATATCCCTGGGGATAATCTGAAAACCAGAAACTCCAGAATCTCATCTTAACATCAAAGGCATCTATCTCCTGTCTATTCAGCTGCTGATGATTAACAATGTAAGTATTTTGATATTAACTCTCAAGTTGCATTAACTGCAGACTAAGTTATCATGATCTCATAAGGAGCTCTGATTGACCAAACACCAGACATTAGCTTCAGCAGACATACAAAGGCTGCACTTGTCCTGTTTGTAACACCCCTAGCATAAAACCATAAGAATTTGCAGGCAGAAGTTTCCAAGAGAGGTCATCTACTCATCCAAGGCAGGATTGATTATACATAACCAACATCAATACACTGCTGTCCCACCTGTTCTTAAGAGACTCCCAACCAACAGAAACCCCACAATGACTGCAAACAGCAGATCCTTGTAGCTCCCTGCTACCAAAATATTTCCCTTATATCACTTGCTATGTTCCAAGTGTTTGTTTCCACCATTACTCAATTTCCACTAGTACACCAACCTTTGTAATAGTTCTGCTTGAACTGAAAAATTTGAACTCTGTGCTTTCTCAGTTGTCTTTGTGAATAAATAATGCCACTCATTTCTCTTTTTCTTCAGCATTCCTAAATTTCTTGTTATTATCCTTTGCATTTCAAGAAGTATGAAGACCAAAATGCACCATTCAAAACTGGATATTGCCAGGCATCATCAGGAAATAAATTATTGTGTCACATATGACTATGTAGTAATTCTTACACTACCTTATATACCATAACCACAGTTTATCAGGGAAAGAAGAAAAAAAATCTCTCATCATAAGGACTCCTTATCAACAGAATATTTTTATAAAATAAGTAAAAATTCTTGCTACCAGTCTTATTTCAATGACAAATATAACTACTATATTCAATCTAAACCGAGTTTTTGATGACTGACTTAAATACTTAAATAATGTACATTTTCTTTATTGTCTCCTGGAAGTTGTGTTGTGGACAAAAACATTCTGAAAAGCCTAAGTAGAGACTTGCACAGATTCATCCCCTTTGTTTTCTAATTGCCAGGTATTAAGGATGGTTCTGCCATGATGCCAAAATTGCCTGTGCAAAGACAGAGAACAAAATTCTTCCAATAAACTCAAAATTTGACACCCAACTGCATGATGCCAGGAAAACAAGAACTTAAGAAATTATTAGAAAAATTAAAAAAACACAAATAAAAATAATCTACAGCAGCTAGATTAAAAAAAAAACAAGGTGGAGGGGCAGCATCAAAAGGTAAGTAAAACCTTAGGCTTTCTATTATTGCTTACTTTCTTCAGACATTTACTGCCCTAAAACCTTTGGTCCAACCTTCTCTTCAAATTTTATTCGACTAGAATCTAAGAAAATAAATAGTAAAAAAAAAACCCTTTTTCCAACAACAGGCTCACTTCAATGTCTAAGTAAGAAAAAATAATTTTATAAATGTTTCTGGTTTTCACAGAGCTTTTAAGCATGATCTATTGCAGTCTCTTAAGGTGATCCTGTTTGCTGTTAAATCTACAGAAACTAAGTTTTAAAGGTTTGGCTTCTGTCTCCCTTTTAAAATAAAAAAAATTCTGGAAAATGTATGTAATGAACTCTCTCACTAGCCAGAAAGTCCTCAGCAAAGCAATTTTAGACAACTTTTCTAATCTTCATAAAGGCAAAAGTTTACTAAAGCAATAAAATTCTTTAAAATGCCTTCTCATCTAGAACATGTCAGCAATGCTGAACTGAAATGTGCAATAAAATTTATATTACAGCCATATTGTTTCCCCTTCATTACTTTAAAATGTGTATGTTCAAACCCAAAATCTAAACACTCTCATTGCTTTATTGTTTGTTTCATAATAGCAATTGGGATGAGCCATTTTACACAAATCATCTTCCTCAGTCCTTTTTCACTTCATTGGCATCCACAAGCTCAGCTGGAGAAAGCTCTACCCAGAATTGCTGAAAAGCAGTAACAGACAATCATACAATCATCATTTTTTAAAATATCTGTTTCAGTATTTCTCTCCAAAGTCACTGTGACTATCAAAATACAAATGGGGCACCCAGTACATAACTCAAAGGCAGCAGAAGCAAGCCAAGGTACCAGAAACCATTGCCAAAAATCTACAGGTTTTTTTTTTTTTTTGGGAAACAACAGTCCTACAGAAAGGCTTAAGGGCATCTGGTCTAACTGAGGGAAGTTAGATTATTAAGGCTACTCATTGAAACTATCCTAAAGAGTCTAAAGAGTCACTCTTGCTATACATACACACACAGAACTTGGCTCATGCTGTCAGTGAACAGTACCTCAGATGTGTATCTTAGCTTAGTCATATTGACCAAGTGGTCAGGAACATTGTACCCAAACCTCAGTTGACAAGAGAGGACAAAGAAATCCAAACCACTCTAAACAAACTAGCCCTGATATTGTAAACCAGGGCAACAGAGAGTTCTGTGCAAGCCAACCTCACCTACATGCAGTTTCCAAACTAGATTAATCTTTGTATTGTCCACGCAGCGAAAGAATCTGAGATGTTATTTTGCCTGTTGGTGTGCTGGTCCCACAACAGGGAATCCTGCACCTCAGAGCCATTTCAATGGTTAGACAGCACACACCAGGAAAGGGGAATTTGAGATCAAATGGGAGCAAAGAGAAATCTGGCACCTGAATGTACTGCCAGAGAGCTTTAACTCTGGGAACTGTGCAATTCTTTACAGGGCTTTGATGCAGCAGCCCCATCTACAATGCTTTGCTGATGGGGGATAAAACTAAGCATATGCCTAAGTGCTTCAGAGATGTGAGAAGGCTCCACTCAAGTCTTTTACAAAATTATGACTTCTCACTGCAGTTGCCAAAGCAGCACTCTGTTTTGTTAATAATCAGCACTGGACACTTTCTCCAAAGGTCCTGTCTGAACTTCCCAGTGATCACAGTGCAATTTGACATGGCAGCCAATGCTCTCTACCCAAATCCACTCTCTGCCTCTACACACAATTTCAATTTTTGAGGTTTTTTCCTCTGGAAAATAAACTTCTTTTCCTATTAAAACAGAAACTTCAAGCCTTTTCTTGATGAGAATTCTTTGGATTCTTTCCTTTCCCCTTGCTGTTATTCAGATTTCATAAACAGCACACTTTCAACTTACAGTCTTGCACACCATAATCCAGCAATATAAATGTGTTCATATAATTTCCTAGTGTCTGTTTTCATGCTGTGTAAAAGAAATCCTGATTGCTGCCCTAGAGTACATATACATTTCAAACTCTCTGGTCTTCTGAGATAACTGACTGCCATAAACATATGTATTAATAATTCTATGATTAATCTCTGGATATACCCATCCAAATAGACATAATTTTTTTTAAACAGCTTTTTAAAGTCATAGACTATCATGGACTAAATTTCAGTAAACAATAGCTTTTCTTTGACTTTATGTTACATTTTATTTGCATTAATCCAAATTATTACTTCTCTTCTTGACCAAGCAGCAGGAGCACTGGCAGTCAATATCTTTCTCCCAAACGAATAGCAATAACACACAGAGCTACTTTTAACAGGAGAGGTTAGTTAAAAGTAACACAGTGGCAGGGGGTGAAAAGAGAACTTAGAGAGTAAAATCCAGTCTCAACATCTTGTGAACCATTGGTATTTTTTACATCCTTACTTCTCTTTGCACAGAAATACTTCTCAGTGTCTGCTTTAGGACCAACAGGGCCTCGAAGGGACCTCCTCAACAATGTCAAAAAAATCTCCAGAAGCCAACCAGTGTAGAAGTATCACCTCTTAAGGGAGTCAAAGGAAGCTGCTCCATACCATCCTTATTAGGGGTCAAACAAAGTGTCAGGTCTTTATGCAGGAATGGTAAAGAACTACCCACAATAATGATTCTACTCTTCCCAAATCCAGAGAAACTATTACTTGTTTAAGCCACTCAGAGATTTAAGTCTCGTCTCCAAGACACCTTCAGAAAGGCACTGACAGGACCACAGAATGCCTGCTCTAATTCAGTGGCAAAACTAGCCTTTAAGGGGCTTCAGAGATATATGAAATGCTGGTCTACTCACGTCAATATGAGTCTTTCCATTTCACAAGTGAAAAGAACAGATAATGGAATTGTCCATATAAAAAATGTGGTGCCTCTGAATTAGGAGGAAAAGCTAGATTTAATTTTATTATCTGAGATTGAAACTTGTCTCACTTAGAAAAGAGCCATAATGGACACTAAAAAAAAAAAAAAAACAACCAAAACCAACCAAAACCCAACCACCCATTACAGCAACACAAGCAACTTTGTTATATCAGTTAAATATATTGTTTAATTAGTTTTCTAAATGCATACACTGAAAAGCCATTAGACAGCCATTAGGAGTAATATATCCATTTTCTTTTTACAATCACCTGATTTACAATCAGCCAAATTTCTAAACTAATTCAGTCAAACAACATTTCTGGCACTATTACCCCAGCAAAGTTTCCAATTCCCTTTTTTGACTGTGATCACTGTAATTTTCCCTTAGGCTCTAAAGTGCTGATGATCATCTTCGTTTCAGCAGATTTACAGAGCATCTCTTAGGTTAAAATGTTCCTAGTATGTTTATAGTCTCATTTCAAGATCCAGAAATCTGAAACTATTTAGCCATTTTTATGAAGCAATCTTTAAGAAAACCAGCTTTGTGTTCTCCTTATGGGGGGAAAAAAGATCAGTTTAGATAATTTTTTTTAAAATCCTGAGCTCCCAAAGGAGCAAAATCCACCTGGTTATTCACACCTCAGCTGACTTACTATTTTGTTAACAAAAACTTTCTTAATAGAATAACTTTATTAACTAGCAACATATCTAAATGAAAACTTGTCAAAAGGCTCACAATGACTTTGCCAAAACATTGTGAAATATCTCATTATGTCTCCCTGATAAAAGAAAAAAATCACATTGTACAAATAAAGCTTTTGAATAGATTTGATTCTACAGTTTCTCCGATGCTGTTTTGCACTGATGCATTATCGCTCTAGAGATTCTGTAAGGTTTCCCATTGTGTTTTGTATTGGTTCCAGTACAGCCCAGTTTGGAACTGTGTTAGTCAATCAACAATGCACATGATATTCTAAGGATAAAATAAAAGATGGTGGTATTTTACAGAAAACAGAGAGAGTGTGAGACAACGAGCAAATGTGTAGCACAGCTGTCAACTGAATCTGAATCCTGATCTAACCAAACTAATATGCAAACCTCAAATCTGTCCTTCTCCCACATTAATTGCTGTTTTTATCCTTGCAATGCTTCAGTTGCTTGCTTTCCAAAATATAAGACAGCTTAAAAAAAAAAAAAATCATCTGGAGAATAAACAATTCCAAAGTTTCTTAAGAACATTTTGGTGAATTTTTAAGCTTTGCTTCTGCCAAACCAAACAAAAGTAGAAAGTAAGAAAGAACTAAGAACAGACTGCAGCGTGAATGTGCCTCAATCCTGGAAGAAGACGCTCCTAACATCCCCCTTACCCCCATAGGGAACTCCACCTCTGTTCAGGTAAGTTTTGCAATGCTCCTGATACAAATACACTCAAGCACTGTCAGGCAATTTTTACATTTCAAAACCAAGAGATAATTGTGGTCCATCACCAGCTGGCACCACTTAGGGCTCAGCCGGAAAACGGAAGGATGCCAATGTCTGAACAAAGCAAACCTCTCCTCACCGCAGACAGGCTCTAAATGACCTTTACACAACAAGGCTCTCCAGAAAACACCAAGCTTCTATAGCATGGATTTCTTCCAACCCATGGCATATTTGTGTTTGCTAGGCTGCTTTATGGGAGAGAAAGCAGCCTGGAGGAGCGGGACAGCAGTGCCAAGCAAAGCATGAAAGTACAGCAACAAGTGAACAAATCCTTTCCCTCCTGCCAGGGGCCAAACTGGGGGAAAGGGAAGAAATGAAAATTAACAAAATACATGTGTTTTCACCAGCTTTTTCAGTAAAAAAACCAAAAATGGAAGGGACTGTGACATGACATACAGATGGAAAACTGATGGTGAGCATGCTACTGAATATGCATCTTGCATTCAGGTGCTGAACCCAAACTGTCATACAGAATGACTGCTGATGTTAATGCTATGAGAAATCTTGTCTGTTAATCAAAGACTAACAAATGAGCTTTAAGCATTAAAATGCTGTTTTTTTGTTATCTTCATATTCATTTCCTTTATACTGTCTCTATGATAGTAACAAAACCCTTGAATGAAGCAAAAGACCAAGACTCCAACTAACTGAACGGCAGAAATAATCAAGCCAGTAGCACATATTGCCCTGACTGACACCTTGAGAAGGCAGCACATAACAATGAGAAGGGAACTAAATATTATACAAATATGGATCCAATTAGCATGAATTAAAAAAAAAAAAAAAAAAAAAAAAACATAACACAGTAAATTACTTTCTACAAAAGGGAAAATGCTGCAGGAGGTGAACTTCACTGCAAAATTTCATTTGTGAAGAAACTGGAAGGTGAAGGAGCTGACAGTGGGAGTAAAATGAGGGGAGACATGAAGCCTAGAGGGCCACAGAGGGCCCAGGCTCCTCCCTGGTAGAGTGCTGGGATGAATCCCAGTGAGTGCTGTGAGAATGAAGCAGCAGTTTCATGGCCCAATGCAGGCAACAGCAGGTGACACAGAGAGGACAAGTGCCACCTGGGGAAGAGTCAGAAGGAAAAATGATGAACATCTGGGCAGAGAAAAACAACAAAGTAAGAAGGAAACAAAACATCATGATTAATACTTTTTTTCCTATCAAAAAGGTTTGAAATTCCCACATAACTCTTTGATCCTTCCTGATTAAGACACATAATATCTAATGAAGTGCTTCTCATGGTCCTCCACAGATTCCCTTTGCCCACAGTCAGTAATAAAACAGAAGAATTTTTTCTTTACAATGTAAAATCCTGATCATATATTATCTTACCAGATAACTGTTAAAAAAAAAAAAAAAAGAGCAGGCACACAAATTAAGTGTTATGAGCTCCTGACTCAAGTCAATGATCTGTGCTCCATCCTTTGATCTGATCAGCACTGGTTTGATCTAAAGGTTTGAGTGCACAGGAGATCTTTCATTTGGCAGAATCACATAGGTATTCTTCTCCTAGAGAAAGCACCAATTTTCTATAATGAAATACAAATATTACTTGAAATATCCACACATGGGGGAAAAGAATGTCAATATTTGCAGTTGGTTTCTGAAGTTGGTTTGTCCTTGATCTGGATGCATGAGCTGAGCCTGGACTTGCTGTAAATTGTAACCAGTCAAAACATTAGCAACAATCCTAGCAGCAGGGAAATGCACTGTAAGAATCGATCCCAAACAGTCCATAAATGAGTATGAGAACTAGTACATTCATCAGTAGTTTTATATCACAGTCAATAAAATAGAAAAAAAGTTTGAATAATCTGCATTCAAGAGCACATCGTTGAAGTAGGATCCCTATCACTTCCATGAGCAGGTTTCCCTTCCAATGTCACAAAATTTGCATAGTGCAATGCTTACAAACTGTGTTTTATTCACTGAAAAGAAATTATCTCATCAAAAGTATTCTCTTTAATAACAACAATTACTTTCCAGACAAGATAATCCTACCAAGTCTTTCCCATGGGCACTCTTTTCTACATTTAACTGAACCAGGTCTTCCTCTGATATCAATGAGATTTCAAAATCAAAACTCCAGCACCAAACAACCAGGCAGCATGATATGCAAGTAAACACCCTGAAGTCCTACAACTGACAAGGTGTAAAACTTTTGAAAAAGACATGTGTACACTCCATAATAAAACCCTGCATTTCTTTTAATTGGTAAAAGAGACAGAAGCTTTTCTTTAATTTGGGAAGAAACACTCCTTTTATTTTTTGCTATTTCTAGACTACTGCATGTTAAGAACAGTGCCTGCAGGAGACTCACACGCTGTCTGTGGTGCAAAAGTGCCAGGGCTGTGCCTTTCTGCTTCAGAACAAATGGTCCAGTGTGCTTTTCCAAACCCGCCAATACAAAATAACCAAATCCAATCCTTTCAACTAACAGCACCCTCACCAGACTGATTACACCAGCTCACTCAGTAAAACGCCTTTGGGTTTGTTGTGAACACATGTTTCATGAACTACAGCAGCTTTAAGCCTTCCAAAACATCCCATTTAGATAAACCAAAGATGTGCCAATAGCAACTGAGTGCAAGGGTATCCCTGCAGGTAACATTGGGTGGGAATCCCTCCGCTCAAAGAGATTCCTTCACAACACCTGGCAAGAGCAGGACAGCTACCACTGAAGAATTCCTGGCTTTACCCTAGGATGGAGCCCACTGAAGTTTCAGTGTTCCCCACGAGGAGAATGCATCACCACTCCTAAGACAGCTCTGTTTCTAAACTGGAACTCTGCATGCAAGGGTTTGGCTAGTACCTCCAACTCACCCCTGTTGTAAACTCAGCTCCTATTGCATAAAAGCTAATTAGCATCACACACCTAATCAATGTGAAGCAGTGCTTCTCTACCAACAGACATCCACAGAACATTGCTAGCAGCTGGACTTCTTGAAATAACTATGAATACATAAAGTGTGGGCATAAATGTACACAACTTTTCTTCCTCATAGTTTTAGTAGAAACTAAGGGGAACCAAGTATTAAGCCTCAGTAGTCAAAGCTGAGAGCATAAGAAAAATATTTGCAATTTTAAGTATAAACAAGCAGTATACAAAAAACCCTATCTGGCAGCCTACTCTACTCAAGTAAATTAGCTCCAATAATATTCCCCCAAACTACGGGCAGATCCAAAAGTTAACAATTTATGGCTACATTTAATAATAAAAAGCCTTTGAAACTATTTCCAACTGCTGAGGTCTGATATTTATAAAATTTAGATATCTATCGAGTGGAGAGAACACCTTTCCCATTTGAAAGTTTCAGAATGAAATTCATGTAAAACTGTGCAACTAAAAGTAAAATCAAATGGTGGTCCAACTGAAAGGGAAATTCTTCAGGAAAACAAAAAAAAAAACCAAGCCATATAAGAAAGCAGCTCTGGAGTTCCTAACACCAGCTAGGTCAGGATGTGCAATAATCAGGGGTATCACAGCATGAATCGAAGTCAGCTCATCTGTCCAGCTTAAACAGAATTCACTGAAAATAATCTTCCAGCAAATGCATGTGAATCATTTTGGCTAATGAAAACATACCCCTCAAGCTGAAGAACTTACGTAAATTACATTTCTCCTAATTCTGCCAAAAACATTAAAGAAAATGGATTTGCCAAAGATAAAAGCAAAGTAGGCATGATAGATCATCCATTAGCAATACAAGTATGGCTAATTCTTCTTGACAGTGAAATGTCTTGGGATACAACCCACTTTATTTTTTTTACTAGATGCATGTGTTTAGATGCAGTATATCCTACACATTTTATCTCCTTATATCCTAGATTTCACTACCAGTGAAATTTTACAAAGATCAGGCCTTAACAATAACGTGTTAAGAAGAGAAAAAAATAAGGGCAACTTACAGTATACTAAAGAAAAAAAGGAAAAAATAAATAGGAGCTTTATAATCTCTGTAAGTACAGAAAGTAGTTTAAAATGGTGCGAATTAATACAGTTAATCCAAATTAACAAAAAGAAACAAATGACACACTTATAGGGAATCACAAGGGCAGAATTAATGTTGCACTCTACTCACTGTTAGACCAGCTAGTGAACTACTGGGCTGGTTCTGGCTTTACTTTTTTCCATAAATGCATTTTTGGTGTGCAAGGTTGTACTGCATTCTGTAGCATAGAACTTTGATTTATTCATGTAAACGTCAGAAATCCATCAGCAAACAAAGCCATATGGAAGAAAAAGAGATATAATGGATTTTCTGTTTGCTTTAGAAACTTGACATCTGTGGATAGCATCATCTAAGTTACAATCCAATCACTATGCATATTCTGGTCATTTCATTTACCAATCCAAAACGCATTTTACCTGATGATACAAAAAGCTCTGGGAGCGGGATAACAGAGAAGAAATCACGTTTTAAAAACTTAAAATGGGAATATACTTCAATATTTTCCCTTTCACATCATAAATTCAGAGAAAAGCCAACTCACATCTGTTCCAACTTAGCTTTTAAAAAAACGAAGAAAACCTATCAGGATTATTTATATCTTGTCTATTTGCGGCAAGATCTTCGGAGCCGGCCCGAGCCGCCGGTGGCACCTGGGCTCGGGGAAGTTGCGGGGCCGGGCTCGGCGGTACTTACCCCCGCAGAGCAGGAGGGAGCCGGCTGTCCGCGCCGCCGAGCGCATCTTCCCCGCGCTGCTGGCCCCGCCTGGCGCTCCGGGCGCACCGCCGCCGCTCCGCGGGCTCTCAGGCGGGCCGGCCCATGGCCCGGCCGCGGTGGCACGCACGGAGCCGGGCAGGCACGGGACGGCCCGCGCCGGGATGCTCCTCGCCGCTCCTTCCCCGCTCCTCCCGGGTCCGCTGCCGCCCCGCCG
This sequence comes from Oenanthe melanoleuca, assembly GCF_029582105.1. Taxonomy (NCBI): domain Eukaryota; kingdom Metazoa; phylum Chordata; class Aves; order Passeriformes; family Muscicapidae; genus Oenanthe; species Oenanthe melanoleuca. The sequence goes on from NC_079340.1 coordinate 11,084,514, forward strand.
CCACCGGCCGGAAAAAAGCGCCTCGTCCCCTCGGCGGTGCCGGCGCCTCTCGGGCTCTGCGGGGAGAAGCGAAGTCACAGCGCAGCCCCCGCTCGGCCGCCGAGCCCCCCGCGCTGCCCGGGCGGCGGCACCGCCCGGCTCCGGCCAGCCCCCGGCCCCTCCTCCGCGGCCGGGCCGCTCTGCCCGGGCCGCCCCGCCCCGCCCGCGGAGCCCCCGCCCCGCGCATCCCCGCGGGCAAGGTGCGGGGCCGGGCGGCGTCCCGGGGCACCGCCCGCCTGCCCCGGCCCGCGGCAGCGGCGGGGCGCGGGCGGGAGGAGCGGCGGGCGGCGGCTCGGGGGCAGGGAGGCGGGCGAGCGGCGCAAACACACCAGGTGCGAGACAAAGCGGGGACAGGCGCTGCGGCACCAGGGTGTACCCGAGTGGCCGCCTTCCCCGTCAGCCGAAACACATTAAACGTGTTGAATAATTAATCCTTGGGAGAGGAGACAATTTTTGCTTGATGGTAGGAGGATGCTGTAAGAGATGTGCGCTACCTGGCAGGCAACCAAAGTAGCCCGGAACGCACGCGTCCCGCTGAGCGGCGAAACGCCACTTTTAAACCGCAAGCGGGAGAGGTGGGTGGGAAATCTAACCGAGCCAAAGCAGAAATACGCTTTAACAGGTCGGGCTCGCCGAGAAAAGCACTCCGAAAAAGCCGCCGCTCACAAACACCGCCCCGAGTCCCCGCCGCGGCCGGGCCGCCCGCGCCCTGCCCCGGTGCCGCAGCAGCCGGGGAGCGCCGGGACGGGCGGGCACAGCGATGCCGGCTGGAACAAACCCTGCCCCTCTGCCAGCGCCTCCCCTGTCAGGGCATCTTCAACCTGCCGAGGAGATATTTTCTACTCCTCTCCCGAAAGCTGGTGCTGCTTCCACACAGCCGCGCTGCTCCGGAGATCTGGCCGTCAGGATTCAGACACAGAGCAGCAGCTACAGCGTTCCGTTTCCCCAGCCTTCGCACTCCGAAACGCCCAAGCAAGGTCAAGTAGACACACAGAGTGGATTGATACTCAGTGCTGTTGCACCTAGAAAGAATTGCTATGGCTTATTTAAATAGAATTCAAATAGGAAATTCTCTCTCTAGATTAGTGAGGACTCTGCTTGCAATACCCAGCACTTTGGGGGGCAAAGTACGAGAAATTGCCCTATAGGAATGGTAAACGAACTAACCTATTTTAACTTTTCTGTTAGATCTTCATCAAGTTAGATCTTCTTCCCATAAGGCTTGGGAAAACAATAAGCCAAGTAGAAGCAACTAGAACCGTAATAATGAATTTGAGATGAACAATAATGACCACCATTAAGTAATTGCTTTTGAAGCTGCCTGTCAGATAGTATAAATTAAACTTTTGAATACTTACTCACGTGTCAAGTGTTTGTGGGGCTTTTGCAAGTTCCTGAAAGAGGGAACTGAGAAGGATAGTTGGGAAGTCTCCATGAACCAAAGGAAAGTCTATAGCAAGGAAAGCAACACATAAAACATTAACATTAAATCAATGCTTTGTGGAGAAATGTCTTACGTTAAGCTAAGCTTTATCTTAAATCATATTTAAAAGCTCGTGCAGTATACAAATCAATATTGATGCCATCTAAAATACACCACTATCATCTGCACTGATAAATGCCAGTTTTCATCCAGGACAAAGTGACTTCTTGGAAGAATTTCAAGGACTTACAATCTCTTCTGGCATCTCAGCAACTGAAGCCAAAGCTATACTCTTCTGCCAGCTTCAGGCTCTGCTCCAGCACACTAAAACTGGTTTTAGATGCCATCATGTTCGTCATACAAGGAACAGAAGTAAGGTCACCAGAATAATTTTTTCATTTGATTCCCAGGCTTTTAAGCTAAGCAGTTTTATGTGTTTTCAGAGGATTGTAGCTTTCATACAACCTACCTGGAAGAAACTGGCCAACTTGGATGAGACCAGGACTAAATACGAGTGTCTTCTGTGTTCCAGCTGCTGTGATCATGTCTTTCATGTTATGTAGTCACCCTTCTTCCTGGAGCTGTTGTCCTTTATGGTCAGCAATGGTATACTGAAGAAACATAGTTCATCCAGGAAACATAGCCTACCATATGGAAGACAAAAATAACATAACTGCAGCATCTCTCAAACCCTGCAAAAGCCTATCAAAATGGAGGCATTTAAAATTTTCCACTTGAAATTCAAACTTCAGGAGAAAAAACTTAAACCGTTCCTGCCCAGCCTGGTTTCCACATCCCTGAAGAGGCCCAACACAGGCTGTGAACCATCTGCCCTTGAGTTTACATGAGCAATACAAGCCTATAGCAGCCATCTCCTTCCAACAGCTAACTTCTGCTCCACTATGCATAAAATACACATTCACGTCATTCACTTGGTTTCTTTGTCTGAAGACCTTTTCAGAACTGAATGGAAATCAGTGCTAGTAAATGGGGAATAAAAAAAGTGAGGTGTCCTTAATTTCCCAGACAAGCTCAAGATTTACAGTGACATCTCCCATCACTCTCCTAGCAGAAATACTTTGGAAGTAAATCAACACTTTCCTGCAGGCTAGTGCAATTGTGAAACCATGGCTCATACTCCTTCTCTTCCCCCCCCCCCCCCCCCCCCCCCACTTTGACTCATTTATTTGGCACAGCAGGCTGAGCTATTAAATTATTGTGGGTTTTTCTTTTATAAAGGCACCCTGAGATGTCTTGATACCATAATGCTTCCTGAAATTGATGCTAATTGATAACTGTTTCTTGGTTTCATCAGAAGTCTTTGGTCATGTTCATTTTGCATCAAGGCATGACACTTGAGAACTGTTCCACCTTTCCATGTTTTCCAAACACTCATGCATGAACACTGAAATATTTTCAAGTAAAACCCCTCCTAGAATATTGTATTTAAAATCCAATCCTTGATCAGTTCAGGACTTTAATACTTTTTTCCCCCCCATACCAGGTTGGTTACTGTAGAAACTCAATCTTAGATGCTGCTGTTGATCATGTAGAAAAAAACTAGTTGAAAACTATAAAAACAGGTTATTGACATTCAACACTATTTTGTGATCAAACTGTCAAGTCTTTCATACAACTATGGGGTGACGCTGAACAGATACTCTTCCTGAATTAAATAGTATTAATAAAAGGACAGATCAAATTTCGATCCTGACAATGACAAAGAATTTATCTGCATGTCACACTTAATTGAAGTTCTTATATGCATGTTTTTCCACAATCTCTGGGATTTATTTTCCTATCCTTCTGCCAATTTCTTTCTTTTCTACTTGTTAGATACAGCTAACATATAAACTGCACAGTATCCACGTTACCTATTTAATTTTTGTTCACTTGAGAGCACTGAAAGAGCTGAAAGCAGTGTGTTTTCCCAAAATACTCATCCAGAAGTGCTATGAATTGGTTAGAAACATTGACTACCGTAAGGAAGCAGCAAGGCTGTACTAGGAGATATCTCCATCATGGCACCTACAGAAGGGAACCAAGAAGCTATTTCTTTCAAGTCAGGAGGAAAGAAATTGTTGTGGATAAAGTTCTACAGACTGTCCTGATAACAAGAAGTTTAAGCAAGAGCTTAGGATTGTCCAATAAATAGATTTCAAGGCAAAACCAGGATTCTTGTGAAAACAGTAACAAGGGACTGGCATAACTGAAGATGCTGTAAGAGGGAAAGCAGAATGAGTCTCTGCCAGGACCGTGACCAGGTAGAACCAGTGTCCTTTGGTGACCTGACAAAGCTATCCCTCCTGGAAGCTGGCTGCACTAGGACTGCCCTTATCTGACCTGTCTTCTTCTTCTGGGCAATAAAATTATAAGTTCCTCCAACAATAGTAGTTTGCGTCATTATAAATGTAATATAGAGCCTTTTTGAAAATGCATTAATCCACAAAAATTACCTGATTCCTGGCCATCAGATTGTTTCACTGAAAGCATAAACTTAACTATCAAAACCATCATGAAATCATAAATCACAGGCTCAGTGTCTGGTGCCATCAGAAGTCAGTACCAAGTCAGTCATTGATTTATCTGAAATTTTCACCTGCTTGCCCTTATTGCTGCAGGTTTCCATGAAGTGCAGGGTGACATGCTGGAGCATTTCCATGTGAGGTGGAAACAAATTCTCCCAATATTTGCAAACAATGGGTGTTTTCTTGTTTCAATTCTACACAGAATTTCATATCATATTGCATTTGTGTTGTTACAGTCCTCTAAACTGACAGGGAATAAAAGCTCAGTTTTCATGTCTGTGTTCTAAGGATTGTCCTGGAAGTGCCATGGATGCACCTATTATGTTAGAAAAAGGCATCTGGAGTGAGGGTCACTGTGATACACACTGGAGCTCGACTGTTGTACTTTCAGTGATGTAAGTTCCACAATTCAGTGAAATCCAAAGTTATATTTCTGTACTCTCATGGACCAGCAGGGGTGTGAGTGAATGAGGATACAAATATCTTGCTGTGATGATGAGCTCTGCCTCGTGTGAGAGAGCCTGCAACCCTGGTGTGCCTGCAGCAGGACACCCAGCAGAGCTGTGCCGGCGGCTGTCATTCCACTGCTGCAGGAATATCCCCAGCTGGCATCAGGGACAGCAACAGGGCTGATGACTCATACTTATCTCATTTAGAGACAATCCTTTTTGCCTGGAACCATACTATAGCATAAACCCAACAGTTGTAACCCACAGGCACCTTGGCATTGAGGCTCAACATTTATCCCATTACTCAAGAGGCATTAATTTCCCCAAGGTATTAACAGATACTGGCATGATAAATCTCTTCATATCAGTATGAGCAGTAAAGTTCTTCTGAACTTTGAAGGCTGGATTTTTCTGGCTTTTAAACAAACATTTGGGATCTGCCTGGAAATGTTATGAACACGCACAAGGCTATTCACATATCCGCCATCAGAATCTGAATGGTAGGGGGTAGATATTTTTCCAACAACTAGTTAGAGAAATACATTGAAACTGGCAGCTGATAAATTAAAACAAGCTAACAAAACAGAAAACATCCTTTGACTCTTCTCCAGGTCCATTTCCAGCAGATAATACACTACTATGATCATAACAATAAAAATATTATTTTCATCATTGTTTCTTAGAATTTGGTGTCAAATATAACAGCCCACATGAGAGATGTGTAACCTCAATTCCCTACTTGTTAATAAAGTTCATGAAGAGCCTCCAGCCTGGGTTATGACTAAGGCAAGCTTCCTGCTCCCTGCCAGCTGTAGTACCTCTATAGTGACTCGGGGGAGGTGAATGTGTTGGAGAGTGATTCTGTTCAAGGTACAGCCAGCTTTACCCACTACAACAATTTCTGAAGTTTGTATGTTACCTTAAGAAATACTTCATTGTGAACTTAATTAAGAATAGTAGCAGCCAGATAAACCTGTAATACATCCTAAATGACCAGTAAATGTTTGTGAAGCTGAACTTTCATTTTATTTTTTCATTCCTTAATATTCTTGGCTGCAGAGAACTTGAAAATATAACCACTATATATATCCTAGAGGTTTCAAACCTGACAGCAGATGTAGTTTGCAAATGTGGAAAAGACGTTTCAAATACCATAATTTTAGAAATAACTAATAAAATAGAGAAAGTAACTCAAAATATATAAATATTTGGGTTTCAGTGTGAAAAGCAGTTAAATTGGACTGAAAAAAGTATTTCTTTCTTGAACAGTATCAAATCTCATTTGCTTTAAGTTCAACAACTAAGCTCCAAAATCGTTCAGGTCTAACTTTGCCTCAGTGCTCCTTAGGAGAGGCACAACCAACTTTGCATGAGGGAGCCAAGAAAGACACCCCAGGAGTGCTGCTCCTCCTGCCAGCTCCTGCCACCCCAGCAAGGCTCAGTACGTGCCATAGTGACAACAAGAGGGCCTCAGTTGTTTCAAACTTTCATAGGCTCAGAATAGAGGCACTATAACTAATGTTACTTGTGGGTTAGCCCCAGTGCCATCAGGGGAAATGGTGGTCTCCAGAATCATCAGGTCAGATTCTGTCAGGGAAGAGCTGACAAAATCATTATGCAGTTATGAATACAAGCATGAAGGCAAACCAAAGTTAATGAAGAGAAGATCACATTCAATGGAATAACAATTAATTTTGTCATTATAGGAATTAGTATAAAAATATCAGAATCAGGACTTATAAGGGACTTCACCTCTAAGTTAACCTGTATTGGGTTAAATGATCTACCTAATCTGATTTACTTTCAGCACCATATGTTACTAAATTGTAATCACTAGAAACCTGGAAATATGATCCTGGCTAATTCAAGAGATCTGGATTCACACTGTGCTGTAACTTTAAATATATAGTATCATGGCCATAAAAGAGAGCACTCAGTCAGGTCACACATCTTCATTTGTGCCATGGTTTATAGAGGCACGTTTGCCCCTGTATTCCATTGATCTGACAGGATGTGTTTTTTCTATTACACATGCACACAGTCTCTACATTTAAAGAGCATTACATTAAAAATGAAATCAAGAGCTTGCCTGTGAGGAAATGTTAGGACTGAGATTGCCCCATGCATTTTTTATTTGCTCACTGATATGCCTTACAAGTCTCATTCAGGAACAGCTAGGAATGAGTGTCAGAACTAGTGCTGGAACTTGTAAATTCAACCCAAATGTAGGATTCAACCCAAAGATACCTGAGACTCAAGAAGGACTCATTGTTTTTCCTGTGCATTGACTTAGCCCAGAGTCCAGTAAATGCAAGACTATGCATGTACAAACACTCTGAACAAAGGGGATGAATTCAGATTGAAGAGGTAAACCTTGTTCATGTTTTAAGTGCTTAATACTATGATATGTGGTTCTTTAATGTAGGCTTTTCCTAAAACCTTTTGAAATTAAAATTTCAGAATTTTACCACATGGAGCCACACTGGGTGGCTGCACAAGTTATAAAATTTTAAATGACCAAAAACAACTGTTTAAAAGGAAAAGAGTCTGTTGTACTTTTTACTGTAGGTAGCCATGACCAAGATGTCAAGCATATTAGTACAACCTGGTTTTCCTAAAAAAGTGACAAAAAAAAGAAAACAAGCCCTAAAACGAGAATAAAACACAGAAAAAAGGGGGAAAAAAAGCACACCATATCTCATATCTGTTCTTTAACTTTGAAATTTAATAATAACTTGAACTTTAAAAGGACTAGAAAGTCCTCAAATTCTCATCATGGTAAACAAAAAGGGAAGTGAAGGATGCTAAGTCTGGCCAGCCCAGCAGGGACTCACCCTGCAGCACAAGGTCCCTGACCCTGCATGGTGCTGAGGCTCTGTACAGTGAACATGTTGGTCAAATGGCCACTCTGGAGATTTAGCAGAAAGTCTTCAGGAAGGGCTGAGGGTGCAAGTTCCTTTAGTTAGAGGCTTAATGCACAGGGAGATGTAGATTGATTTTTCAAGGAAATGGGAACAATCCTCGCTTCCCTGAGGTCCCAGTTCAAAATGCCAGGTCATGACAGCTTTCCAAAGTATACACTGACACTATTTCTTTTTCAAAAGATACACTTACCTATATGAAAGTGCAAAATATTACAGAAGGTTATTTGAGGGTAAGAGGCAGGGTCTCTGTCCAGTTACCCATTACTTAGTAAAAGGCTGTGACTTGCACTTTCCGTTGTAAAAACAGCAACAGCACGAGATAACAGAAAATTGAACTCTACCTGTGTAAAATATGGATTTAAAAGATTATAAAAAATGACAGGGGGGTGGGTTTTATGTTTGTGTTGCAAATCAAATTGCCAAGGATAGTTTCATATTTATTTTTCTCATTTTCAAATAGAAGGAGTGAAAGATTTCTGTTTTAGTGAAATTATGCCTATCTTTAGACACATGCATAGAAATAACATAAACCCTTAGAAGTTCATTGTGCTAGTCCTTTGTGCCTTGACATCCATGAACTTAAAAAGCAGGAATCAGAGCCCAGGGGAGAAAGACAAGAGAAACTTTGAGTACCTAAAGCAGCTAACCCAAAGTAGGTTACCATCGTATTTTTAATTTATGTGTATTACAAGATGAGCTGACAGTCATATGTGTCTCCTATTATCAACGGCTAGGTAGTTTCTCTTTTAAGTTACCAGAGTAATTTCAACTACTCGGAGTCTGTTTTTGTTTCTTTGGGCTGTGGAGCATCCTGTGTCTTAGCTCAGAAATGTGTTTTCCTTGGATTTTCTCTGAAGTGGCATATATGAAGGAAACAGCTTCTTGTTTCTCACTGCCTCAACTCAGAGCAATTCAACGCAGCTGTTTCAGTTTTGTTAGCACATGCAGCAGCATTTGACTAAAACTAAGAACTCAGTGAATACAAGCAAGGCCACACAAAGTGGTGTTTGATGCAGGGCAATAGTTGTAGAGCAGACTTGCCATGCAATAATTGGAAAAGAAAGCTTGGAAATATTTGCCTTTGTCCCTTAGATTCTGACAGACAAAATTCATGAGATACAACTTGAAATGGCCTTTACTTCTATTACACTTTGTACACTGAAACTGGTCAGTTAACACCTGGGAGAAACTGGTTTTACTGATCCAGATAAAGAGAAATCAGGTAAATCAATCAACCTGCAATCATCAGTTTTACAGCTCCAATATTTCCAAGTTAAACCAGACCTTTTCAGGCCTCCTATATAGCAGCTCATGTAAACTAGGCACAGCTGGTCTCTCCACCAATAAATCAACCACTGGAGGAGTAACAAAATATATACAACTAAGGTACAGACAGGACAAAAGGTTTGATTGAAAGAGAAACCGTGCAGTGAACCTAAGAAGTCAATTTAGAGAGTCTTGACATATTTCATCAACAAGTACTGAGGAAGTGCTCCCGTGGGGAAGGTGGTTTTGCCTTAAGTTTTTTCTACTGAATCCGCAGCAAATGCTTTGCATAAGGCATCTCTGAGTGAAAGGGATGTCTGGTGTATTAAAAGGCAGCAATGCCTCTAACCAACAATCATGGAGACTGTAGGAAATAAGGTCCTGGAGCAGAGAGTTATAGGGGTGTGGACACAGGAGATCTTGGCTTGTGCAGCCAGTGCAGTGTCCAGACACACTGGCAGGCTGGGTCTCCTGAAGGTGCCCCCACAACTTTTGGGGGTATCACAGAAACACCCTAAAGTGATAAGGGATCCCTGTATAATACAGTGTGTCCCCCCATGTAATAGTAACTACTTACATATTATTTTGTAGGGAATTTATCTGTCCTCTACTAAGCACAATCCCAGCTCTATTTGGATCTATAGTAGTGATGTTATGTGCACTTTTTTCAGAGGCTGCTGTATGTCTACATGGAAAAGATGCTTAATGCCAAATCAAATTAAACAAAAAATTGCCTGTTTGGAACAAAGCATACATAGCTTTCTATGCCACTGGCCAGGAAACAAGAGAAAAGCACAGGTTAAAAGTACATGAGACTGGCTCAGTAGAGTCTTCCAAGAAGCTAAGCAGGCACTGCCTTTGGTGAATCTACTTTATTTTGCATGCCTAACAATAATTCTTAACAAGATTCCACAGATTAGAGGACATGAAATTAAGCAGTTTACATTGAAGTACTGTGTTAGACATTAAGCTGACAGTTCTCAATACCCACTGCCTAAGATGCTAGTGGGAAACAGTGTCAGAATAGTAAGACATTCACAAGAAGGGCCATGGATTAAGTCCTTTGAACCTTGCTAACTATATTAAGGAAACACTGGTTGTCACCTGCTGACATCTTGCTTTGTAGAAGACTGGAAACAAGAATGCCTGCTCTGTCAGAACTGATTTCCAAGTCACTGGGGACTTGAAGTTTAAATAGACAGAGAATGACAGGAGGCTGTAGCACAAACCAACTGGAACCACATTATCAGAGCGTGAAGTTAAGAGAAATAGCTTCTTCTAAGATATTAAACAAAAACCCTCAAATCACAACCCAGAAGTTATCTTAAAGCACCTACTGCCTTCCAACATCCTCCATTTTTGATGTCAAAGATTAGCTAGGTCTCCCACAGATCCCAAATTTGTGGCTGCTAGCATAGGAGTCCTGCTCTAAAATATCAATCAAACAATTTTTGCTGGATGTTTTCAGACAAAGTTAATTTGTTCTGTGCACTCATTGTGAATCTAATCTAGTCTTTTTAAATACATCCTGAAATGCTATCCTACCTGTCCTCTTCAAACTTCCTGTGATTACCCATGAGAGAGAGCTCCTGAAAATAGTTTTCCCTTCAAGAAATGCTTGAAATAAGACTGAAAGTAAGTTTTTATTGATTATTGCCATAAGAAACCTGCAGTGACTTCATAAAGATGACTCAGAACTCAACTTAAGCAGGGTGACTTAATGTCACTACACAATCCTACATGAGTCGGAATTCAAAATGCCTCCACTATGAGATCACACTAAAGATTTGTTCTCTGAACTTTTATTGTTTGTCCTTCCAACTTCCTCCATGAACTTTGAGATTCACATTCTTCTTGTGTACATCTTATTGTACTTCTCTGTGTAATTTCTCTGTCTGCTAATGAGCCTTCTGCAACCAAGTGTTCAAGTGCTTCCCTGAAGGCTGTGTAATATAGACATAAAAGCACAAGGGCTCATGTGAGGCACAGTGAAAGGACCTGGACTAAGGACCTGCATCACTGCATGGGAGCAGTGAATCTTCTTCAGGAGGACACCCTCAGGGCAGGACAAGCTCGGCCCTTGTCAATGTCCTGTCCAACAGCCACCTTTCCAGCACAAATGTTGAGTGAAATGTCAGGATTGACTTAAGATGTCTTATCTGTATAGGGCTCACCAGGATCTGCTTCCTGAGGAGGTTAGGGTCCCAGACCCACATCATTCCTAGGCTTTGGTACTGGGTGCTACAGACTGGCTGCAAGTCACAGAGCAGAATGGCAGACAGAGTGGCCCAGAGCCACTGTTGTTGAGGAGTGGCCTCATTGCTCCAAGCTGTGCAATGAACCTGTGAAAGTTGTTTTGCTGCCATCCATGACCCAGCACAAATCAGCAAGCAGCTCACATATGGCTCAGCCTGCAATCTCCTTAGTCAGCATCTAAAGCTGGTCCCATGTGTCACAGTTTGCAACATTTGGGACAGGACTTGACTGAATTTAAAGGCAAAGGCAATAGAGTAAATTTTTTCCCCAAATAGAATGTGCCACCTGTTCAATATTTTTCCCCCTGCCTAGTGTAAAAATGCTGACTCCTGAGTTATTAGTGGAGGGTTTCATCAGCTGTACTGGGCTCCATTGAATAAACCCAGTGATTTTGTCATCAGCCAGTTCAGCTCAGAGCCTGGCTGAGGCAGCTGCTCAGTGTCTCCAGTGTGTGAGTGGACACGCTCTGAAGCACAGGATCTGGCAGTGACAGTTTTCCCTTTCACACATCATCTGCTTCACTGCTTTTGCATAAGGGTGATCCAAAGCTTAGCAGAGACTCGTAGCTGGAAATATTGCACACGTATTAGAATTACGGTAATGCTCTCTGTGTGCAGAAAGCAATTCATTAACTACTGGCTCAAGAACCTTTGGCTAACAGTAGGCATTTAAACCATCAGGTACCAAAAACAGAGCTATGATGCCTTAGCAGGCACAGAGTATTTCTTATTTGCATTGTTGCTGCAGCAAAAGCACTTCAACTACTTCCTATCTATGCCAGAAAAAAGCTCACTACAAGTATTAGAAGAACACAGTTTGCTTTTATCATTCCAGTGTAAAATAAGCTTATGATTTATCTTTCTGTAATAGGAATACAGTGTTGTTCATGGAAATAACTCATGTCTGCTTCTCTTAGTGTTGCATGAACATTAACCACATGCTTTCCATTATCATCATTATTATTATTCATCTCAAAAGGGAGTAATTGAAAAACACATTTGCTATTAGAGACCCTAACGGTGGTCTGTGATACAAAGTGAGTTGTCCCAAATCACTAGCTGGGAATGGAGCTCAGAGTCAGTACACAGAGACCAGGACAAACACCACAGTATTTGACAGACAGGAAGAGACAAAGGAAAGTTTTACCTGTCTGCTGGAAGTTTGGCAGGAAGCCCCAGGTAAGCTTAGCTGTGTACATTACTCATTCCCTGCAATGTGCAGTCCTCACTTAACACCCACTGCCTGACCTGGTTGAAAATCAGTTACAAGGCTGCTGCATCTTTAGTCAGTTTGATGCTTTCTCGTTAAATCTCTATTTGCTGGAAATCATAAATGTGTAATTCACTCTGATCCTGCAAGTGTTAATCAGAGTTCTAGGCCTGTGGATGAACCCACAATAGTCTTTGGAGGACTTCAATCATATTACTGTGTTGGTGCTCTGGGTCACTGGTCTAACAAAATTTTTTTTCTCAAGACAGAAACAAGCAAGCAGGAACATTTTCTCAATCAAAGGAAACAGCCAACATGGTCAATGACAGACACTGGAACATAAAGTTATTTAATGCTAGAACAGTATAAAGCCACTGAGATGAAGAAAAATAAAACTAGATCCTGGTCAATTTGCCATTAGACTCTTATTCAAGGCTCACACTTTTCAGCCTAGCATTTCAAAGTCCTAGAACCCAACGTGTACTATATAACTCAGTCCATTTCCCCTGGAAGTCTTGGTGTAACAACTTATTCAAGATGCTCTTCCAGTGCTTCCAGACATTCTACAAACTCATTCCTGTGACACATCCAGTGCATTTGCCACTCCAGAGATATTATCAGGAGCTGTAATGATATACATGTGTGGATTAGGATCTCACAAGCCAAGTCAATGCTACCACTGGTTTACTGTGATGGGATCTGCTAACCACAGCAAAGCTTGCCTCAGGCTTATGATGAGCAAATTCATATGCACATAACTACCCATGATAACAGTTTGCCTTTTCAAGAGATTGAGTAGTATTTGGTCAATGCTCTCAGGCACATGGTGTGACTCTTAGGGATGGTCTTGTGCAGGGCTGAGTCGGATTTGATGATACTTGTGGGTTTCTTCCAATTAAGGATAGGCTCTGATTCTATGATGTGTGTATATGTATATGTATATATATATATATATATATATATATATATATATATATATATATATATATATATATATATATATATATATATATACCCAACTGTGTTGGAATTGAGGTGTTAAGAAAACTGTAAATAAGTATTAGATTTATTGTCTAGTAAATATAAGAATATTTACAGATTATGCAAACAACTTTCTCAGAAAGCATAGGAGAAGTGTTATATTTATAATATTAAACCAAATCCCTTTCATCATTGAAAAAAACTGGTTTTTTTGCAAATGGCAGTAGACTTCAAAAAATATGGGGATCCTCACAACTATTTCACAGAGCTTTCAAATATTTTTTATCAGACTAACACTGATCAGTAGTACCTTTAATATCTTTTTTCCTGACAGATGTCAGTATTCCTTTGCCTCTGCACACTTATTCCTCCACTCCCTCAGAAGTGATAAAAACCTTCTGCACTTTGATAATAAAGTATTTATTTCAAATAAAAAATCACCTCGTAATAAAGCAAGTGTAAACCAGATCTGAAAAAATAGTCTGTTAATCAGGGAGAGTTTTTATTAGTCAATTATGTAACTAATTAAAACCATTGATTGATAAACATAGCACAACAACAAAGTTATCTAAGTCCTAACCCAGCAAAATGGTCTGCCTGCTGCACATGCAGATAGTATGGGATGACCTGCTTACAGATAAGTCTGCAACTGCTGACCAATCTCTTTTTACTTAGTGGTAGTATTTCCCCAGCTCAGCACTTCTGACAGATCACAGCTTTGAGTCTGAGACATTTGTGAACCATCTCTTTGTTAGTCACAAATAGCAAAGTGCACATCAATAAATCACACCCTTTGTCTCTTCCCTCCCCCCACACAGTTGATGCTTTTTCTTGTGAAACCAGCCCAGGCTGAACATTATTAACCTGGAAGAAATTCTAAAGAACAGATCCTATGTAATAGAAAATGACCTCAAATAATTAACATTTTTGAAGTGGTTTTTACCTGAATTTTGTCCAAGGTACATAAATCATCATTCAGCTTTCCTCTTCCTGGCAGTGCACTTAGACATAGCCAGCCTTATAATGATGACATCACCATTCCCTGATCCTTCATTATAAGTAATTAAAGCAGTAATGTGGCTTCTCTCATGTACTAGTCATCAAGCAGACTCACTCATATGAAATCTCAGGCACAGTGCACCTGAGGTGAAACAAAAGAGCACAGGACTCAATGTTTTTTGGTGAACTGCTGGTACCTTTGTGGGAATTTATTGCTGCGGAGAGAGCAGTGCATGTTAACACGTAGGGAGACTAAATCTGCTATTAATCCATAAGACAGGCACTGCAGAGGTAAGAAGAGGTTTCCTATTCACCTACAATATCAAGGCCATAGCAAGGAAGGAAGGAAGGAAGGACTTAGTTTAGTCTGTGCCTTTCAGATTTTGGCCTTTCTCATAAACACACTGGCAAAGCTATCAACACTAATGTCTGGATAATATGTTCAATGACAGGGACAGTACCCAACAGGAACTCTGTTAGACACTCAAACACCTTTCTGCAAAGACTAATGATGATGAAAACTTTCTTATGTTTTGGTCCAAAATCAGCAAGCTGAATCAGCTACCCTACAGCAGTTTACCCATCTAACCATGTAGGCATTAGAGGGTTGTAAGCTATTATTGCATGAATTCCAGACTGCTTTTTTAACTTATTACAACATTTCAAAATATGCACTGCTTTTTTCTACATGGCAAACAATAAAGCATTTTTCTTCCATGGGCAATTACAACACAATGTAGCACATTATATTTTAATTCACAACCCACTTGGTGATCTCTTCTATGTCTTTAACAGATTCTGCAAAATATGGTCCAGTTTATGGGGCTACTTGCAAAGCCCCATTCCAGACTTAGTTGCTTCTGTGTAAAAAGAAGTTGATAGTATCCTTTATGACTGTTCTGTGTATCTCTTTTTTCTGTCCCATTGTGGACTCCACTGTCCTGGCATAATCAACACTATTTATGCTGCTGAGCTTAGTTAGGAGACTATCATGCAAAGAACAAAACTTTCTTGCAAGTATACCAACCTTCACTGATCATGCAATAAGCATGATAGATATGCAACAAAAAATGACATTTAGAGAAGGAGAAGAGCACTTACAAAGAATTCTTCTTAAATCTATGGTTTTGCTGGTGACAAATTTTGGATTACAATTATGTATTTTTATTGCTTCCACAGTTCACTAGATTCAATGATGCTCATTATTCAAGAAATCTTGGAGGACTGGCTATTCAGAATCTGATAATCTAGAATAATGCCTTAATTTCTTTGGCTGTGGTGATTCAAACTACCTGCACACCTACCCCACACCTGCTTTTGTCTTTTAAGCCAATTTTCTGCCTCCACCCATCCTGAATCCACACGATGGCACTACACCACACCTGTGTCAAAAAAAAACCACCAAAAAACCCCAGAGCTTAGAGCTGAGCATACAAAAGAGGAGAAGCCTTGCCAAAACAAGATGTCAGTTAGAATTAACCTTGCATTACTAAGTATAAATCTTCTTTTTAACCTTATCTCCAGCTGGGCAATACAAATGGAGGCAAATCTGAGAGCACAGGGAGGATCCAGAAGATGTGGTATGGTTCTGCAGATATGACCAACTTTGACAACATCCATAGAATGATAGAATCTAGGAAACTCTGTTCCATTTCATCTGGAAACAATGAAAAGAGAGGGAAAAAAAATAGGCAGAAACCATTTCATACAGTGAAAAATGATGAAGTGCCTACTGACTTTCTCATCAGTCTTTTTAGATAGGTGATGCACAATTCCTTCCACACTCATCCTTCTATAAAGGTTACATAGTCGATCCCCAGTTCCAGAGAAAGATCAGACATGACTGTCATTCCTAATATTTGTCTTACCAGTTCTTGAAAGAAATAAAAATTAAAGGGTCTAGCTGGGCTTTCTTTACAATGCTTCATCTCCTCCATATTAAAGAGTGGGTGTTTTTCCTTATACCCAGTGTAAGTTTTCCTTGCTACAATTGAACCCATCTTGCTTTGCCAACTGTACTCCCACCTATCTGCAGTGTATAAAACATATACTTTCCCTGTCTTTCAATCTACTTTCCAGTGATTAGGAGATATGTAATTAAATAAACCTTATTTTACAGGAAAGCAAGCACAACGAAAACTTACTATAGTATTTTAAAAATAGTGAGAGAAGTGTTATACGAATAGCAAGCAAACAAACTGGCTTGTCAGCTGGTTTTCATATTATTTAAAAAATAACCTTCAGAAAAATACAACACACAAATACCTCCCCCAGCCCCTTCTAGAACAGTATAATGGCAATTATACTAAGCAGAAAGATAATTAGTTATATCTAATATAGAACTCAGGATACAATAGTGGCATCTTTTAAGACCAGTCACAATTCAGTCTCATCTTCCAGTATTCAGAAAAATATATTTCCATGGATAACTGTATTTCACCAATACCTGCAAGAAAAGATTGGCTAAAGAGCATTTTATATTTCTGACCAGAAGTATAAATTATTTGCATTTTGCTTTATACAAGAATTATCATCTCTTCTCTCCTGTCATTATAATCTCTCAATTAATCCTATACCAAGGGTTGCTTAATTAGTTAATTCTTCTATTTATTTAATCTGTTTACCAAGAAAATTTTTTCATTAAAAAATGAGTACTGCAGGCCTAAATTGCAATCATCTCTTTTAAGATTAATGTGTAATGTATATTCAGTTGAGTTATGAAATTTATAGATAATATTTCTAAAAGATACATTTTCTAATTAGAATCCTAATCCATTTTCTCTCTGTGTGAAGAACATTAATAAAAAAGGGGTTTATATTTCTTTGTTTGAATGAACACTCAGTTACAATTCTGGTTTATTTGTTCAGACTGCTGACATTTTCATGGTCTTTTATTAAAGACCTGATCAACCTGCAGAAAGAGCACGATGTTTGTACAGAGCTTAGGTTCTCTAAGCCCACTTCACACCCATATATTGCCTTCTGTTAGGGGAGCACTGGTAATGTCAGCATCCCCTATCATATGACAGCACCTTCAGAGGACTGACCTCTCTGCCAGCACAATGGGATTTCTAAAGCCAGCAACCAGAATATGAGTAACAGCAGTGTTCACCTGAGCCTTTGGCCAGCAACAGTGCTGCTCCTGCACCCTGGGAATGGAGAAAATACCTGACCATGCTGCTCTGCTAACACTATTATCCATATTGCTGTCCACTGGCATCAGCTTCCCATAATAATCAACTTCCTCACAGCAGGTTTACTACTTCTAGATTAAAGTATTGGCTTAAAATAACTGAGGCCCTCTGCATGTGACTCTCTTCACAAGCTGATCACTCTTTCCCTAGTTTAAGAGTCTTGGAAAGTTAAAGCACTGACTGCATGGAGATGGGGAAACTGAATATGATTAAGAAAATTTACCTATGTGCATTTTAAAGTAAGCCATCTGAAGGTCTTGCATCAAATAATAAAAAAAATCCCAGAGATATCTAAGATATTTAATGAAACCAAAATCTTTACAGCCCCAGTATGTTTCCCTGTTACATGTTCGCTTGGGTTATGACATTCATAAAAAACCAGCAGATCAGAAATGCCACTTTTATGTACCAAACAATTAGAGATTCTAAATTTGAAGGGAATTTATTAACATTATGTAGTATGATGAGGTCCACACTAGAGATGCAAAATAGGAGACAGGCTATAAAATGCAAGATATGACCCTAGCAAAGTCATTATCAACTAATTTAAGATATGATGCTGTGACATTGAGGGAAATAAAGTAATTGTGAGAGGATGGGATGGGTAGAAACGATCCAGAGTTATGTAATTACTGAGTCAAAGATAATTGCAAACCTGAACTGATCAAGCTTTTGCTGAACAACAACTTTTCAATTTATTGATCTGTTTTGCACAGGCTGAACCACTACAAATATCTCAATTTTAAAAAGTTCTCACAGTCAGGGGTTTTATTTTTCTGGACTGGCTGCAAATTGCCTGCTTTTCTTATGTGTATGATACTTTGATTATTTTCCAGCTTCCTATATTTTCTGAAAAAATAAAGAGGGCTACATTCTCAACACCAAAGAAAAATCTGCAGATGCAAAAAATACATACCTAGGTTTATGTGTCTTTGTGCATCTTCTCTCAATGCCTCCACGTACACACACAAGATTTAATATTCAGTAATTCAGCCAGGTATACAAAGAAGCTGTGGACTTGCATACCTTGTGCAAGACTTTCCTGTGTTAGGAATCTCTGCTGAATGCAATAAAATCTCTATGAAAATCTCTCTTATGCAATGGGAATATAAACAAGAAATTCTGCTTGTATATCCATGCCTACCCTTTCAGGTACACTGCAAATTCATGCTCCACTAAACTGGCTCTTTGACTCAGATAAATTGACATTATGCCTTTCCTCTTGCCAGAGAGCTATAGGTTCCACTAAAGGGCCTGCCAAATCAGTGCAGCAAAGGCTCCACATGACACAATTATAGGACTTGGAGGGTAATATTTTCATGCATTTTTTGTCTCTCCATTTCCTCTTTCAGCTCCTTGCCTTGTATTTCCTGTGTGTCTGTGAGTGCTTCAGCTCAGCCTGCTTCCTGAGTGTTAGCAGTCCCAGGAGCCTGGAGAGAGCATTTTCCAACCAGCAAGGTACATATTGAGAGTCTGAAAATCCAGAGTGTTCTGAGTGTGAAGATCATACACATAGAAAATATCAGGAATAAGGAGAAGGTTTGTCTTTCAGGATCAGCAGGATTGCAACCTGTAATACCATGCAATAGTTTACAGACTAGTGAATGTTGGGGTTGTTTGCAGCAGAATTTTTACAGGTGGTGTAAGACTTTTCAACTTACAGTGAATACATGCACCTAACTACATCTCAAAAGCTGGTGCCTAGATCTTCAAGAGTACACAACACAAACAAAAAGTTAGTGAAAATTACATACCAATTTTTTAAAACTTTAACCTAGAAAATGTTGAATGTAAGATAAATCAGATACTAAACCAGAGCTAAATTTGATCTTAGCCAAAAGGGCATTTGCCTGTGTTCATTTTTGAGTAACATCGATATCAGATTGGCACTCATAGCCCAAACAATGACCTTTTTAAAATTCATTTTTAACCTTTGGTTTTATATAAGCAGGAGAAAACTTTGACCCAGATGTTGCCTTTAAGGGAGTGCATTTGTACTACAGAAGGGAGGAAGATGGGAGGAAGCACCTCACAAGACCATAGTAGTTTTTCCAAAGAAAACATAGCATCTATGTTATTCAAAAGGTGTAAAAGTCTCTTTAGGATATCAAAAGCAAGTTCTCTTCACAGAGAATTAACCTTGGAGAAACAGCTGGATGAAAACTAGGACACCATGATATGTTGCATAAATGTGGAATTTGGGATAAAAATATAGTTTATAATAGACTTATTTACTGAAAATGTTTCTATTTTTATTACAGAAAGAACATGTGTTCCTAGTCCTGGCTGGCAACTGGAAAGTATAGAAATAGCAGAGTAGCTATCAGTGATATCTAGAAAAGGGCAGAATATTTTGTGGTGTGTTGAAAATGCTTTACTTGCCCAGCTGGTTTTAAATGATACCAGCTACAAAGTCCTCTGGACTTTAATCATTCCAGCAAAGGAGAGAGAGTTGGAAGAGCTTAATACCTAACTCCTAATCTGGTTGCTCTCTGTTCTAGGGATGCAGGGAAATGTCTGTTTCAATCTAATAACTTTTTCATTTTGGAATTCTGCCTCTCAGGGCAACAGAACAACAGCATTGTTCAGTCAGTCACACAATGAAACTTTAAGAAATGCAATAGAAGATCTTGGAGTGCGAATATTAAAGCTACCACCTTCTCTCTTCAGCCAGAGCTGCAGTCAAATACGTGAGCTCTGCTGACAGTGCCTTCATGCTGGCTCCAAGTGACAGCAAGCAAAATAAAGGAAGAAATATCTGTAGGCTTGTCATGTACTAATATCCTTTTGATAATGCAGACTGTTAATCCTAACCCAGGTAAAGAGAAGAAAAGAAATTGGGTTCTTATCTTAAAGAGTCCACATTGGCCAGATGAACGCTTCAAGGTCATTCAGTATCGCTATAAACAAAACAAATGTATCAGCTCTATTATGTTGCCAAAATCCCATCTGACTGACAACGTTTCCACCAAACACAACCAATTTATTTTTGTTTAAAGCTTTAATTAAGTATTATAGAGTGGAGTGAAGTAATTAATAACTTTAAAATACACTGACCTACAGAGAGCAAATACCTCAATCAGGTGAAGCCTGGGGAAAGGAAATGCATGAACTAAAATAAAACAATTCTGTCCCCTCAGTCTCTCCTAGTAAATCAAAGAAAGGAATTTTTCTATTAATTGGCAAAGAGTCTGTGTCTAGTCTGGCTGCTGACACAGTTAGTCATAATAATAAAAAACATGTCTGTGGGATGTGAAAATGCAGTTTGAATGTTAATAATGTCTTCATTTTCTGTTCTGATTGATTAGTTTGAATAAAATTCAAGCAGCAATGTCCCTGCTCCAATTCCTCATCTTGGGAAAATCTCAAAAATCAAGTAACATGACTTAGTAATGCATGTATGTGACTGCCTGTATAAGGAGCTTCATTTTAGAGACAGTTCTCAAAAAAAACATAATGATGATTAGGTGAGAAATTGTTGCAGAACAAGTTTCAAATTCTGAATATTTTTCCATCCCTCACTGCTTATATTTATCACAGGTAGAATTTGCTTAGTTAACACAATATAGAAAACACTACTTAAAACAATCTGGATGGTAAAATTAAAATCACTTGCCCTATGTCCTACAAAATTTAAGTCCTCAGACCACATTTTAAAATAATATTGTTAGTCTTTTTCCAAAACCAGCCCTCAAAACCTCAAGAGAATAAGCATAAAGTCTCCAAAATCTGACCCAGGTTGCTGACACATACAAAAGTCAATGCTGGTGAACCAAGCCTGTGTATTGGGTTTGCATTTCGTCCTAACATTTTGGCATCACATCTTTTAAATACATTTAGTGTATTTACAGGTCCATTTTCCAAACTGATGAGAAGATATTATGTTATTAAAAGCATTATTCTTAATTTTCTGACATTGGACCCCAAATTTCAATGTTTTTGTCATATATTAATTATGAATGACTGCTCCTCATGAAGTTCAGGGAATTAAACTTATGCTTATACATTTGTTAAAGATCTCATTGGTCATTTTATTTCTTATTAATACAGAATAAAAAGAGCTTAACATAATCCATAATTAATTAATAATTCCAGTTACATTACCTGAGTCATTGTTCCCAGATAAAAAATATTTTCAAACACTGGAGCTCAAGGGGCAAAAGAAATAATTGGCTATTTGCTGTTTATTCTCCTCTCTATGAAGAAGCAGTTCTTCAAAATATAACTGCATCTGAGAGAGATGTACCCAGTAGGTTTGGAAAGAGGAACTGAACATGTAAACTTTGGAAATTTCATTTCATAGTCAAAAGGGAAGTAGATGCCCCAAAATAACAACATTAATATCTTAAAACTATGAAAATCAAACACTTTGCTCTTTCTTGGGATTAAATAATACTGCAAATACAAACCTTACAGATGAAAAATCTGGAAGAAAAAAGTCTTTAGAAGTGGAAACATGAAAGGATGGCATGCAGCAGTATGCAGAAAAAGCCCTATTTCCCATATAGGAAAAGAGAAATAAAGAGGGAAGCAATCTTTGTTATAAAAGATATAAAAGCTCCCAGTTTATTTACATTTTCCTTTGCTGGAGTCAATCCTGGAAATCAGATTCACATATTTTGCCCACCCCCTCTCTTGGGGCTGAGCATCAACAGCACGCTGCTGTGTACTCAGAATGTTGAATTATGACCTACTGCAGAAACAGTACATTTGGCATCACAGCTTCATAAACTGCAAATTGATATCCATGAAGTAGAGCTTTTCCAAATGTGTCCAGAGGAGATTTTGAATTAAGCAAAAACAATGATCAGAAATTATCCCTGATTTCCCTTGGAAAAATACCCCCTATTTTCTGAGTGGTTCATGTTAAAAAGAACAGACTTATTTGGATGAAGAACAGGGCTTCATTCACACAGCAGTTACTTTTCAGTAAGACAGACTGTTTTGGGAAAAAGCTTACAGTCCTCACTGCTGAGCAGCTCCTGCACAATTCCTTTATTTCAGCAGCTGAGTAATGATTTAGCTCCAATGTCCTCCCTGAGATAAATGGACGACTGGCCTCTCTGCTAGTTCTTCAAATCAACATCACATAACATTACTCTCAGAAGGACAGAAAAGAAACAAATCACTGTAGTCACAGAGGGCAGAAATGTGACAAATAAAAAATCCCCATCAGACAGGGTGGAGAATGTTGAAAGTCACATTTAGATTTACACCTCCCACTGCAGGAGAGAAAAGTGCAGGAAACAAAGTGCACAGTAGCAATATTGTGGTTCATTGTCATTGGAAAGACCAGCAAAATGCATGGAAGTGGAATTTTGAGCACATGTACACAGCATTGCTGCAGATGGGCAAAGAGGTTTTCCTTGGAGCTGAATGCTTCAGCTTTAGGGGAAAATCATACAGTCAGCTGTAACTTGTGCCATTAACAAAGACCAGTGAGGCAAAAATAAGCACCAAAATTCAGGCAGCTAGCTGAAAAATCTATTTTGAGGCAAGAGAAGTTAGACATTTCCCATGCTAACAGGGACACCATGAGCAAAAATATTCATGCAACTTTACTAGAAGCAGAAATACTAAAATATTTTAAAATTCTCTTAAATTATGTAATTCAGATCCCCAAAAGAAAGTGATAGAAAGGATTCCAAACATGTTGCAAAAACATCTTGCCTGTTTGAGTGCCTATTTCAACTATATCAGCTTTCAGCTCTTCCTAAGTCGATGATTTTAAAAACACTTACAATAAAACAAATCTAACAGTAAAGACTTCAGCACACTGAAGTTTGGATAGACATTTAAGTATCCAGTAGAGACAGAAGGGCAACAAGAACAGTTTGAAGCTTCCTGACTGTCATGCAGGATTGATGTGTTTGACTCAGAGGTATCACAGAATTGGAAAGACAGAGCTGGAATTGTAGCTGACCATTTTGTGAAAGCATCATCTCAGTTTAGAGGTCTTATGATGTATTGTTCCCAACAATAAATTAAAAAAAAAACCCAAAACCAAACAAAAACAACAAACCACACCAACAAATAAACAAAACTAACCAAAAACCTCCAGCATTTTGAGTTGGGGCTTGCATACTAAAAGTGCCCAACTTTTGAGTGACATTTGGGACATCAGGCTGGAAAGACTGGAATCTTTAGTGCTCCCTGAGGTCATGGTGCAGTAAATGAGCAAGGATTGAAAAAGATACCAAGGTGTGTTCCTGGATCTGATCTCAGACATCTTACATCACCATAGCCTTTTTTTCCCCCTTTGTATAATGAAGGCTGCTTGCTAAAAGAATTTTTTTTTCTAGGTCAAGATCAATGTATGAAATCATGCAATCTTTTGAAAGTTACAATTATCTAAAAATGAGATATTAAAACTGCTATCAACATTTAAATGAGGGTAGCTAAAATCACTTATGTTGCAATGAAGTGTCAATTTTCATTATATTTTTAATTAAAATGACATTCATTTCCACTTTTTCCCACTACTGGGAGATTCATAGTTATAAAATGTAGAAATAGGTAAACAGCAAACATTTAGCAGTTACATTTTCATAAAAGTGAACATATTTACTTTTTATAATTCATCTAGTTAACAGTCAGAAGGTTCTGCTGGGACATACTTCTCTAGGAATCAAAACAAGATGTATACTCTTGAGATCACTGCTTCCCATACTTTTACTGTTTGGTTTTTTACTCTAATTCTAATATTTTTGCTTTGATTTTCTAGCTATGTCTTTTAAACTTAAATGTTACATTACCAAAACACCCAGGATTTCCTCCAATGAAAACTAATTCTTGGTATAACAAGCAGAAGTTGATTTCTCATCTGATTTTGCTGAAGGACTTGAGGAGTAGGAAAGCAAGGGCAGGGAAAAACAGTTGCCCACCCAATTGCCACCCAACAACATACATGCACTCCAGGTTACAGAGGAGGGGACAGCAGATAGGAGGACTCTAAAAGCTTTCTGAAGCCAATTTCTAGCAACTAGTTCAGGGACCACTGATTATTTTAACAAAATAATAATTTTGGTTTGACTGACCCAAATCAGCCAGTCTCCAGCATTGTATTGATCCTCAGTACACGTACTAAAAGACAAGGAAAACACAGTAAGACAACTATCAGATACTCCCCAGAAACAAGAAACCAGGAGTTTGGCAGAGTATTAAACATCCCTTCCAGACACAGGTGTGAGGACAAATGACCACTTGAAGTTCTCCAAAGGGTTGCCCAAGAACTTCCTAGAAGGCAGCCTTCTCAGCAAACCTAGAAATTTGACAGAAGTATTTGTCTTTTACACCTGGAATGACTATTGCAGCCCCACTCAATGCTTGGCAAGTCTGATGGCTAGATCATTGTCATTACTGCATTTTAGAAAGCTGAATGAATAGCCAGGTATGCAATGAATTATTTTTTGAGGCTTAAGGAGTAGGTACCTAAAACTCTTACACCTCAGCACATCCTTTCTTTAGTGTAACCAATGACTTACTCATGCCTTCACCACTCGTAAGTGTAATGCAGTTATCCAGGACACATGCCAGCATAATCCTTGTAGCATATACCTAAGAAGCTATGATTCACAAAATACCTCAAATCTTTTACACTGAAATATTTAAAACATGTGAAATACTTTTTTGTATAAGGCATTTAAAGTCTACACAACTAAAAAAACCCAAACACTATTATTCTCTTAATACATCTTGTGGATATGCAGCCTTCCTAAACATGTCAGTTCTGTAGTGGTGGAAGGCTGCATTTCACACAAATAAGACACATCAGTTCCATGCTTTTTTTTCTGAAGCAGTTACTGCTAAGAATTGGTTTGCAAAGTATTTGAACACTGTAAATTACTCAAGCAGGCTCTTGTCAACATGCATTAACACCATTTACAGCTCTGTTTATAAGAGGCATTTCCCCACTCTCCCTCCACAGCATTTGTATTGAAGCTCATTGTTCTAAAAGTTGTATTGATGTTGCTGTGCAAAGTTCAGGCTTAGCAAAGCTGCTTATCTGCATACTGCAATACTCTAAGTAGATGCCTATTGATTTTTCCTTCTCCTTTAAAACCATCATGCCTTCTTCCAATAAAAATTTCCTTAAATACCCAGTGTATAGGACTGGAAGATAGTACATGGATATTTCAAAGAAACTCAGGAAGTCTTAAGACTAGTTAACTCTCCATAAAGAGAAACACATTGCCTTGTGCTTTATGAAAAGTATAAAATAAATTAAATATCTTAAATTAAATTCCCTTTATTCATTAAAGAAATAAAAATTCAGAAGGACACTGTGAATTAATATATCATGTTATAATCAATATCACATTAAAATAGTTGATTTTTTTTTCACATGCAAGGAACTTCTAGAGCTATAGTAACCTTAGTACAATTTCTGGGCTTAAGCATTTTAAAAGGCACATATTAGAGCCATTCAATTATGAAGACAGACAGCAGTATTTTTAGCAAGACCTTTCTAGGAAGTCATTTAAGATATATTACACATAGGTGCCCAGAGTCCTGTCATACATCTTGAGCATGGACAATATGTCTGCAAGAATGCTTCAGTTTCATGACAATTTCTCAAATTCTATTCATGGGTTTAATAATCTCCCCATTTTTAAATGATATCAGCTATTTTGGCCTTCAGAGTCCTGTCATTTTCTTTAAAGGTTAATTTTAAAAAATGGCAGCACAGCTCTTAACAGAGAGAAGTCTTTAGAATTATGCTTTCTTTAGTGCTCCTCTCAATACCAATCAAAAGGCCATGAAGGTTTGGACAGAGGAACTCCAGCCTTTATGGCTTTTGCTAATTCTATAGGAAAGGAGATCTCCAACACATAGATTTAACCTGCTGTCTTCTTTAGGTTCACAGACAGCTGGTCATGGTTTGATAGCTTATGGAGCATTTATTACCTTCTCATGGACCTTTTTACAGTATAACATCAGTGCTGTGTTTGGTGAACTTTCTGGAAGTTCTTAGTTTAGCTGCCAAAATCCTAATCTTGAGCACCACTAAAGGGCTTGCTCTGTCCAAAAAAGAAGACCTGCATTACTAGAATTTTGTTCCATTATCAGCAGGCAAAACCCATGTCCTTCTTCTGGTGACAGCATGACTCAGTTGTGATTGGTCTTTTGGCCAGTTGCTCAAGCATGTTTTTGTAAAAGAACCGTACAAATTGTTTGTAATGAAATCCAAACCTGCTGACAGGTTAATTACAAAACTTCCATTTGGGCCCTTTAAAATTTTCTCCATGATCCTAGGTTGAGTGACTGTGAGCAGATTTATGATTTCAGGTTGAAATTATGCTGAACGCAGAGGTTTTGTATCATTTAATGTGAAACCAAGCAAATCTTAGCAAATTTGGATTAATTTTATTATATACTCTTCCAAAGGTTCAAATATGAAAGTCAAAGAAAAGCCAAGAGATCACATAAATCTTTGGAGACAAAGTGGTGTTTTTGACAAACAAGTAGAGAAAGTAATAAAAATATTCAAGAGTTGCCAATATTGTGTAGTTCACAATTTTCACAGCATTTACTCTTGATTTTGGTTAGAGGGTGGTTTTGCTCGTGAGCTGTTCATCTGCTTCAAATAACAAAATACTCACTGCATTCTTCTTGTTATTGATGTGATGCCTGAAGTCCTTCTGCTTAAGTGCAGCATGCTTACAACTTAGGCAAGCACACAGGAGGATATTACTATTTCACATGGCTACAGACCATTATAGCTGTACTTTTCTCAGGAAAGATGATGGCCCCTTCACCAATGATATATAACCAGCTATGGAATCAAAAAGCCTGACACAGGAGATGAGATTTCTGAAGGCAGAATGAAAATGTAGTGATCACACAGTGCAGAGGCAAACACTGAAGAGAAAAAATATGGGGCATAAAATGCAGGAGGAGTCAGAAGACAGCCATAAAGAGTATGAGAGTCAGGAGTGAAAAAAAGAAGTCTACCTGGGTGATGAGGGCACTCAAAAATGGTGTCTGTAAAGAGATAAGTACTGCTAAAAAAGGCAAACTAGAGAGCTCAAATAGTGATCTTAGCTTCACTTCAGAGGAGTCTGGCAAGAAGTTGCACAGTATGAACACATTGTGTCATTACTTCATTTTGGAAGGCATTACTTGACCAAGATCTTAATCTGCTGCTTAATGAGATGCTAACCCTCATGAATGAACAGTGATTTCAAATATTTTCTGATTCTCACTAATATTCACTGCACTGATTCCAGAAATTTTTCTTAGTTATTATCTAGTCTTCTGCTGGGATAACTACACTAATATTCTTTTTTGAAGTGAGAGTAATTTTTTATTCCTTTCCAATCAAACAGCAAGTAAGGAACTCAATACAGAAATCTTTGAACAAGTTTTTTTTTCTCTATAAGCTCCTCTAGAAGTTAAGTGTAAAAAAAATGGAACCTGTAAATATGTTGAACAGAGAACATTTTGATTTGTTCACAAAATGTCTCAACATTATTTTGTATCATGTAAGCAAAGATAAATCAAAATTTTCTTTGCTTCTTCTCTCTTTTCCTGGCTGGGGCAAATAATATATTTCCCACCATTGCTTTATTAACCAGATCATTTCCAGTTTGAAGAAGACATCTCAGATGACTACTACTTGCAAAAGAACATTAATAATAAAGTAATAACAATATAATGCTTGTTACTGATCAAAGGATAGCATTGAGACTATTTTTAAATGCTGATTTGTTAGACTTGTGATGGGTTAGCTTGTTGTCTGTGAACTGCTTGATCTCCCAGGTTCAGACGTTTCTCTAATTAAAATTTGGATATGAAAGTCAAACATTCTGCATTTGACAAGAGGGGATGATTTTTTGTTAGCTTCTTAATAATGTTGAGAGAAACCATATGGAGATCAAACTTCTGATTGAGAAGCATTTCATTTTCACTTCCTAGACAAACCACAGTTCAGTCTGGAAATGATGCAAGTGGTGCTAGTTTTCAAGTTGAACCTTAACAGGAAGAAGAAAAGGAAAAAGTAAAACTGAAAAAAAATTTCAAACACAGCCCTGAAAGAGTCTGCCAAACATGATATGTTCATAAAAATCAACAGCTAGTTCAAAAATAATAGTTAAAATTTCTGGCTAAATATAATATTTTCTACTATACTTCCCCATACCAACTCACATGATGCTGCTTCAGATTTGGAAGCACTTACCAGAGATTGCTTTTACAAGGAGGAATCCTTGATTTCATGTGTACTTGGCTAGGGCAGCCTAAATAATCCCCTCAGCGAGAGGAACCAGGACATGGGTCCATGACAAGCACCATCTACTGCAGAAATCACAGAAAATAGAGTGCAATGGAGGAAGGCAGCAGCATCCATGCCAAGCCTTTTGTATTGATTGGAGAACCAAAAGGTGAATTGCTCAATAAGAACAGCAGTTAATCTGTGCAGCAGTGACAGACAACCAACTCTTGTTTTAGACATGGGTCTGTTGCAACATGAGAATTACACAAACTCTTGGTGGGGGAAGGGGGAAGAAGAATTTTATTAACTCGGATAAACTATGCTAATAGAGAAGGCAAATCTGATTTGATTGTGACACAAACATCCACTGTAGACACAAGGTAAAAAATAATTATAAATGGGTATTATTACAGAAATAGATCTTTTGTGTAATTTATTCATAGCTCATGATTCTGTATTACTAAATACACTGTGCTGTTTTCTCCCTCTCATCTCCACCTTTTGATTAATAAACTTCCAAAAAGTCTAAGTGAGTTATTATCTCAATGACATTCTCAACTTCTAATTACACTGATCATTTCCAAAATTAAGATATAGTTCCCACGCTGTTTTGACTCATTTTTTTCAAGCTACCACATGATGACTCCTTTTATGATCATCTAACATAAGAAAATATTGGGTTGTTCCTCAATTTTATTTGCTGAATGCTGCTTAGAGTTCTAGGGTCACAATTCTAATTCTAGCATTGTGGAAGCAAGCCTGGTTTCTGTAATAATCCTTTTCCCTTTGTACTGATTTTATCCAATATTGTGAAATTAGAATAGCCAACAGAACTTCAAAGCTTTTCAGATGAAGAACATGCATTTTAACTGAACTTTTACAGTTTTGCTATAGCAAAAAACCATTTTATTTCTGTGCTGTCATTACCTAGAAATAATCTATATTCTTAGTAAATATTAATTTATAGGAAAATAAATCATCAAAATACAGTTTAAGTGGTTGAATATTTTTAAGGACTATGAAAAACAAAGCAAGACAAATGAAAATGGAACACAGAAGATATTTCCATCATCTCTGGCTTCATAAAGCAGGGATACAAAAAAGATGCCCTGACCACTTCTCTGTACACATTGTTATAAATATCCAGTTGCTTTTCAATTGTTTTCACTCTCTCTTCCACCAAAATAATTGATTTTATTTCCTTATGTATGAGAATCATTGAATTCTTATGCTCATAACTGCAGCATAATCAATACTACAAAATAAGTGTTACAGATGCAGATATTTTGCATTAACTCAGTTAAACCATTATTGGTATTTTTCTGGGTTTTACTCAGTATAGCCCTTGCCCTCATTCAAAACCAACACTGGAGAAATATTAAGACAAATATTTTGAAACTGCAACTTCCTCTGGTTTCTCAGAGTGTGTCCACGCAGCCAAGAAGTGTAATTAAACACCTGATTCTTGCTCTCTGACACACATACAGAGGTATAAATGTATACCATAGTATATTTAATTAGGAATGCTTCTGTTATATTATCTCACCTATTTTATATGAAGTTTTTCAGCACAGAGATCATGACTTCCTGAGTCTGCATACAGCTATTACCAAAACCTGTGCCCTGATTTCCCCATATCTGCATTAAACAGTAGCATTCTATGAATGTGCTCTGATTATTGGAACCATCACAGGAAATGGTCCCTTATTTTTGCAACCAGTATGTCACCAAACCACAACTGTGGATTTATAATGCTACTAATTTTATCTGTTAACACCTATAGATTTTGTTGTTCTACAGAAACAAAGTCAAAGAGTGTAGTCTATGCCATTTCAAGATCATATCCAAGAAGGACATTAAAGAAGCATATCCTAAAATTGTTAACACCCCAAGGAACCACCTGGCCCCAGGTGCATCCATTCTTCTGCATGAAGCATTGTGCACATTCAGGAGTCGCTAGGGACACACCAAGGTGATATTTTTGAGTGGAGAGAACCAATATAGATGAATATATGGATGTTTTAACTCTAACATCATTACACAAAATTCAAGTTCTGCTCCATGGCAGCACTTAGTTAAGCAGCTTTAGGTCCAACCATCTATTTCAAATTCTCCCTTGGCTGCAGCTTGAAAAGCGCAAGGCAGGACACAGTGAGGCCGAGCATACTCAAAATAAATCTTGGCTGGTGTGGTGGCTGAGGAAAGAGTTACACCACTTTATCACATACCCTTTGTACAATGTTAAATCTAAATTAATTAAATAAATCACTTGATGAAATCACCCTATAAATGTGACAGCACATCATAATTCACTGCAGCTGCAAGATCAGGGAGCAGATGGAAGACGTTGGATTTTTCTTTGAGCTGAAGTGCCATTTTGCTGGTCCCATTCTATTTCTTTTAAGATTACTACAAGTGCATGTGTACAAAGGGCCTGATTCTGCAGCTGCTTCTTGCACAGTACTTTACTGTCAGGAAACTTTCCACAGAAACAAAGCAGCTGCAGAGCTATACCTTTCATATTTTGTTCAGCCATAAGAGGAGAATCCTGGCCTGTGTTACACTGGTGAAAAAGAGGACAAAAGTTTGCTTTAAGTTTAATTGTGGTCCATTAAATAGTGAAATGATTCTCCCTACTGTCCTCTCATTATGCACTGTACATTAAACAGAGTTCTTTTAACAAGGGTAATTGTTTCCTCTGAAGTTCAAGCTTCAGTACTAACAAGCAATCTGGATTTTTCTCATGACAAGCAGCACCTCAAACAGAAAATAACACACTTTTGGCTGGCTAGAGCTTTATATTCTTAATTCATCTTTGCAAACATATCAAGGAGGAAGGGAAAACATTAAATAAAAATATTTTTGAATAGTCAATATGTCCCAAATGAAAACAAAAGTGACTTGGAATTGCTTTTCTAACAATTTATAGCTCTGTGTAAGTCCCAGAGCAGGCTGACCACCTCAGCCATGGGCCCATGCAAGTGGATTTAGTGCCTGGAGAGCTGCCTGTTACAAACTGTCAGACTTTGCCCTGTGCTTTATTCTCTGTGTCATGACATGGAGAGAATGTGTCACACTTGGGAGAACAGGAGGGTGCTATGCAGCTCTTGGTCTTTATTTTCATCTTCAGGTTCTCAGGTTAAAAAGAGACAGTGCAGAGTGATGGACTTGCCTCATCAAAGGAAACAAGCATGAGTGTCATTCCTTGTCCTGGCAGGGGACAGCAGGCTGAAGAAATCAAAGGATTCCTCTGCAGTGACTTATAGTCTCACCCAAAAGCATACCAAACACAGTACAAATCTTTCCATAAAGCTGGATTCTTTTGTTGTTTGGGTTGGTTTTTTTTCTAATTCTCTCTCAAAATTGTATAAAGCTTTCATGAATAGCAGAAGTAATCTCGAAAACAGGAGTCAGATGGAAGAGGAAGACAAGGGAATGAAAAATGCCTATGTACCATGTTCCAAAAATTGGGAATGATTCCTGTGGAGTACAGGCCAAGACCACTAAAAGATTGAGATTAATCTCCCCTTCTCACTCAAAACTGAAATCCTTAGAAATGAGGATTAACAGTTGTTAATATATTAAACATTCTCAGGGGCATCTGCCCAAACAGTAACCACTAAAGGCAGAGAAAACTCCCCATGTTTTACTGAGAGCACTGCTTGATGGTGCTGATGAACATGGATGCTTTCAGCTGTAGGGGGAAGAGATGGGTGTTTCTTTCCCCACTGAGGTGCCTGTACACAGTGATTAAATGGTGCTTCCCAGTTTCCTAGCCTGCAATCATAATGTTCACACAGACAGAAGCCTGCAAAGAGAGGTAATGCATCTATCCTGAGCTGAACATTTATCATCAGAGAGAGGCTTAAAATTTAAGGGTTTCCAGAAGCCAGTCTAATAGAACATGGTTGGTACAGAACTGAACAAGTTACTCTACCTTCACATTTCCTCATCTATCATACTCTTAAAGTTTATTCTGAAAGTTTTAGGGCTCTGTAGACCATTATGCCACTTGGATTACGTTCTGTCTTTCTACTCAGTTATTCATTAAGCATATTTGAAAGCTTAAACTTATAAAACCAATCCTTAAACACTTAAAGATCAAGAATGATTTCTAATGAACACTGTCATTACAACTCCAGAAGTACAAACCACAGATCCAGAACATTTTCTTTAGTGTCAGTTTTCAGGTCTCAGACTTACTAGGTAATTACAGCCTCTTTATATTAGAAACTAAATAGTTATTTTGTTTGTCTTAATCATGGTAATCAACAGCCAGTTTGGCAAGACCATAGTACATTGGAGAGAAAATTAAACTGCTTAACAAGAGCACCTTTTTCATGGCCTAGATAAAATGTCATGATGGTTGCTTGTACATGAGAATTCTAAACTTTATGAGTTCCAGAAAAAAAAAAAAAAAAAGAAAATTTTGCTTCCCAGAATCTTTTCTTTTCTTTTTTATAGAGGGTTGGGACGAATGCTAGCTTCTGTTTGCAGCAATAACTTGAAAACAATAAGGGGCGGGATTGAAATAGTTAATACTGACCTCTCAAAATGATGCCCATTCATTTTTCATAATGGTTACAAAGGTTTTGAAATCAAACCTTTGGTTGAGGTACAACAGAGAGAAAGAATAGAAATACTGTAATCAGAGAATGAACAGAAGCAATTGCTTCCAACAGTTCATTTCAGCCACAAACTGCAAATGAGAAAGAGCACAAGAATGGAATACAGACAGGCCTAATTTAATGAAGAGGAAAAATTAGGGGCTTTGCTGCTGTTGAGTTGATATTGGGTGTTTGTTTTGGGGGTGGGGGGGGTGTTTGTAGATTTTTTTGATTCGGTGGTTTTCTTTGGTTTTTTTTTTTCTTTTGTTTGCTTGCTTGTTTACTTGTTTGTTTTTCGGAGTTTTTGCTTGCCTTTTTGTGGGTGTGTTTGCTGTCTGTCACCTGACCTATTCAGGTGCCAAGCTATTCCACATTAGGGTCAGAAGTATTGATAATAACAAAAAACCAAAATGAACCATAAATAATACTAAATAGAATCAATAAATTCATCATATTCAAGAAAAAAAGCAGCCAAAATGGATCTGCTTCCATTAGAGAATAATCCAAGCAGGTTTAATAATCCCACCTAATTTAGGTTTGAGTGCAAGACTAGGCCAGTGAAAGAACAGGGAGATTCAGATTTGATTTGATTATATTATCTGAAGTGCTTAATGCTAACACAACTGTCATGCAGCATGTGAGAAAGTTTTGCACAGAAAAAGCAAGTCTTTCCCATGTAGATTCATCACTGAAAAGAAGAAAAGTTGGCAGCCAGCTGTGATTGTGGGATCAGGGGAGAGGCTGTTCTCTAACTTTCTGCCCCTCTCTATGCTATAACATAGTAATTCACTCATTGATGATAGGAGACTTCATAACAAACTGCCTCAAGAACTGAGGGATAAATTCCCTTTATTGCATTTCAATGATGATTTTATCAGAGGGGATGTGATATCTTTGTCTTTAAACCTTTCAGTTGCTTGTGTTGCCATTGTGACACGGTAATCATAGAGCACTCTGTCTTTCTTTCACAAAACTACTGAAAAAATAACTGAAAGGTACTGATAAATCCTGTGCATGATTTTAGTTCCAGAGCTGTCCTCCTACTCTTGTGTAGAAAAGCTTTATAGTAGGCTTTCCTCATGATTCATAGTATTGATTTTAGGTTTTTAAATATCTAATCCAACAGTTTCAAATTAGGCAAAGAACACTCCAACTGATTTGTGAACCATCTTAATATGATGAATAGCTAGAAATCTCTCTCTTGGCCCATTCATATAAACTCCAAGCTTTACACAATTTCTCCCCTCTCACTGCTAGAAAGGCTATCTTATTAACATTACATACATCTACTCATCATTGTGACAGAAAAACAACATGATCATATTTACAGCAAGAGTCACAGCTGTGGGTGTCCCTTACAAAATGAAATTAGTTTTGATTTTGTGTCATGCCAATGTTCATTAATGACATGGACCCTAAGAGGGCAAGAACAGACAGAATGATGAATCATTGCAACAATAAATTAATATCTTAGCCAGGGTCCACACACCTCTCTCTTCTATCTGACATGTATTAGATGGTCTGCTTGTAAGGCTGTTGGAATTTGACTCTCTGTCCTTCAAAGAGGAAACTCATGAATTATAAGGATGAAACAATAAATATATATATAAAAGTATCAAAAATCTCAACAGGCCCTGTTGATCACCTGAATAAAAGTGCTATGCCAGTGGATATGGTAACAAGACAACCCCAAAAAAACCTACACATGGCCCTATGCATTACCATTTTTGTTTGAACTCCTGCTAGAAATAATTTTACTATCAGAACTCATCTAGCTCTGAGAAAGCCTTTAGCTGAATTAGTGAAACAAGCTTGAAATGTTTTATTTTGGAAAAATTACTTCAATATTTTCTGAGAAGCTTAAAGCTGAAAATAACATAGCCTAAGTTATAAAGTATTTGAGGCAAGGAGCAGTTTTGCTCTGCATCTGCAGAATGTCTCATATGTTATTGGAAAAGGGATAAATAATAGAAATTAGTATTATCGCTTAACTTCTCAAGCAAAACTGAACATTTTAAAATCCAGGAAAATCTACTTATTTATATGAGGCTAATAACAAAAATGATGAAATTTATGAAGAACACAATTTCCTACAAGAACCAGCAATACTGGAAACACTGTGATAGTATTAAAATTAATATTTATAGAAGCACTGAATTCTATGGGCTAGCAATGTGCACAAATAAGCTTCAGCTCAGCTGCATATGTAAAAAAAGTTAGAAGATAAAGTTTAAATAAAATTACAAGTAAATCCATTGGCATCTTGTTGATTTTCCATCTAGATTATAATTGCAGCAAATAGCTTTATGTTTGGAAGCACAATTTTTCTCCCTCCATGTGCTAAAGAGTACAGGTACTGCTGGTACACAATGAAAGAAATTTTTCTCAGCAAATGTCCTTTCTCCTATTATTTATCCTTAATTTAATATATATTAGAAGTTCACTATTTGAATGAATAAGTGCATTTAGAGGCTATCTCATTGACATTTTTCTTCTTTTTTTAAATAAATTTACCAACTTTAATTAAACAGTAGTGTTTGCTCTTCAGAGCAAATTTTATACTTAAATTGGATTGGTCTTATTCTTGTGAAACTCATTTTAATGTGCTTTGGAGAAGCAATAAAGTGGGACATTAGGTCATAACTTTCTAGATTTTTCTAGTTAATTAGTTTGCTGCCAAGAATATAGAATATTTACAGGCTTACCAGTTAAAAAAATTTGCCCTCAGCAACAAAAAGTAGGGAAACTCATAAGAGATGGTAGGAAAAGCCATATACACTTATGATCTGATTCACTTTTTAATTCTTACCAAAATAGCAGCACAGCTCATTAGTTTCCATTTATATTGGCCAACCCTTTAAACCACCAGGTGGACTTAGAACTCTAGTTTGTTTCTCATCTGAGAGACAAATGGAAGGTCTTTAACTTTCTTTGTTCTCAAATCTGTGTAGAAGTTAACGGGCCCTACAGGAATGATCTGCTTACTCTTTAGTGAGGGTCATGGAAAATCTTTCATTTTGAAAATCCTGTGCAATTGCCATTACTGACACTAAACATCTAGTAAAGGTGAAGGGGCTTTTTCCTTAGGAGAGAGATGTTACTAAATAGTAGTTTGTAAAATATTAGTCCACATTTATTTCATATCTGCAATATAGAAACACTTCACAAATTCTGTATAGCTTAAAAAAGAAAACTATAGGTAGGATTCATCACCCTAATTTTATTCTGAGAAAGAATAAAATTGCTGAGAAAGAATGAATTACTGAAGGGCTTTGGGAGAAGACTGGCACACAGCACAAAAGATAATCTCCCAGACTTGAAGAGGTTTGCAAACATTAAAATGCAGTCAATGCCCAAACAGCATTCACTTCTCTTCCTCCACAGGTAGAGATGGCAATATTCCAGTTTCTGAATAGCTGATGTCCTCTTCATGCCTAATAAGACAAAAAGCTTCATGCAAGAGGTAAGTGTTACTGCTCAGTAGGAATGGAAAGACTAAACAAGAAGGTAGCTGTGCTGAAAGGTGCTGTCCCAGCCTAGCCACCTTATTTCATATATTCTTTTGGCAAATGAGACAGAAAAGTCCATTCACAGAATGAGAAACTACTTCAAGTAGGCATGCTGCAGATTCCAACAAACTTTTCACAGCCACTAGGAAACCTCCTTTAGGAATTACAAAACTGGTGCAGTAATAAATCCTCCAAAAAGAGAAAAAACTGACAAAAGACATGCCGTGACATGATAACCTCTAGGATGGTTTCACATACATGCTAATCAGAAATAATTCCACTGAAGCCAAGAGATACTTGCAAGCGTAGGTAAGATAGAAAGTGGGATGAGATTATACTTCTCCAAAGGATGCAGATACATATTCATTTATTTTGGTGACACTGCATGTTAAATAGGTCTCAGCACTCTTTCTTGTCCTGCCAGGTCTTGGGTTCTACCATCCAGAAATATAATGCAAAATGCTTCTTAGTGCTGGCCTCTGAAACTACTTATATAAACAACTATGTATGTATATGTGCTCACACAAAGTTCTGTGACATGAAAGAGAAACTGGTCTACTAAAAGTATTTTCAAAAGAAATCATACAATCATTATCAGTAGAAAAAATAATTTAAAAAAACAAAACAACCAACAACCCCCCCATCAAAACAATCAATCCCTCCAAACAACAACAAATAAACCCCTCATCAAAACAGTCTTCAGAAAAAAGAAACAGACTGTTTTCTACCAAGCAATGGTCGAGGGTTCTGGTTTATTTAAGATAATCTAAAAATATATGGCTAGCTTCTTCTGACAGGCTACATTTCCAGTTTCACACATTATGTGGC
This sequence comes from Oenanthe melanoleuca, assembly GCF_029582105.1. Classification (NCBI taxonomy): domain Eukaryota; kingdom Metazoa; phylum Chordata; class Aves; order Passeriformes; family Muscicapidae; genus Oenanthe; species Oenanthe melanoleuca. The sequence continues at coordinate 11,121,938 of NC_079340.1, forward strand.
TTGTGGATCAATGACTCAGAAATTTCCTTGTTCATTCCAGTCAATTGTGCCCTGTGGCCTTGTTATGCTATGGCTGGGCAGGCACTCGATTCCCAGCTTGCCACCTCCCTGACAGATGTTATTTCCAGGGATGTTGGTAGCTTCTAAAGAAAATGTCAAATTAAAAGCACTTGCGAGTGGTCATCTTGTCCAAGAGAAGAAACTGAAGTGGTCTAGCAGTCACCCCACAATCAAGAAAGCCCATGAGAGCAGGAGAAGCTTTCCTGGCAGCCAGGGTGGGTGAGAGGCATCCTAAAGATCCCTTGTCCTGCAGGGTGCACCTCAGCAGCAGCTCTCCAGAGCCAAGGATCACTCCCCACTCCAAGGACTGTTTTAAAGGGAAAAGTCCTCCAGGCAAAATTACAGCTTCCTTCTTGCTCCACATAGCTGTGCCAAGGCAGGAAGCCTTCAGCCTTGGAAGCACATGAGGCTCTCAGGTAAAAGATGAGTACTTATAACATGTGTGACAGAATCTTGGGAGGTTGAGCCATTCACAGGTACTTCAGAACCTTAACCACTGTGCTTGTAAATCACTAAGGAATGGAAGCAATAAGGATACAATTTTCTGAAGAAAAAATAACTACTGAGTCATGCAAAGAACCAAACACAACTTCATCTTAAACAGTAACTTAAACTGTACCCAAGGACCAAAGAGGTTTAGGATTTTTATTCCCTATTGTTAAATTCACCAAGAATTAGACTTTGACTTTGAAGTAACCAAGACTATTGTGGCAAATGACTGGTTGCAACTGATTTTTCAAAATTGATACATTGATTACTTGGGTGCACTTTCACTAAATTACATGAAAGGCATTGTCATCTTCCTCATAAGTCATCTCAAGTTCAGGAGGAAAAGCTTTTAAAAAGCTTGTCTTCTCTCTGACACCAGTGAAGGAAGGAAAGTCAATTTTTCAACAAGGAGGTAGAGCAGAATCTCTAGCATGGCTATGAAAGCATACAGTCATAGTGGATCATGTACTGAGGAGGAGCCACACATTGTAATTTTAAATCCAGGATCAGAAGCCCATACTCTGATACCTTTCTGATACCACTGTAAACCTCATTGCATTAAGCAAATTCATCAAACTGTTGTTGGCAAGTCATTCTAACACAATATAAAAATGCAGCAGAGAAGACCTGAAGGGTGGCAGCAGAGACAGTACAACTGTTGGTTTTGGAGACACAACCAGAGTTACAGGCTCTCCAAAACTCCTTTCAGATCCTGTCCAGCTCTTTATAGAGGCACACCATATGTGCCAGTTTTTTTTCTGCTGAGGTGACTCCTACGTTTGCCAGCTTGCAAAGACGCAGTGAAATTGATTTTAGTTTCATGGTTAATGGCTGTGATGCAAGTGGCACCTGCACACTGAGAAGCAGAGCTCCCCCAGCACTGACCTTTGGCCACAGCACTCACAGCTCTAAATGGATCTTGGCAACCCACTATTTCGTGGAACAGATTATTACACGATTACTATGGAAATACAGGACACTAGCAGAATATTAGCAAAATAAAATATAAGCCAATAAATACAGCAATTGCTTGTTAAAATATAATTTCCAGTCAGGGAAATATATGGCAGTGCAAACAAAACAAAACCTAGGCAGTTTCTATCCCCTTTTAAATATTTAGTCTTTGAATCTTCTGGAAAGTTACATTAGTGCTTTTGGATTTAGGTTTTTTGGTACTTTTTTTCCCCTAGAATACTGCCAGCTCTTTTCCCCCCCTGCACCACTCAAGGCTCAAAGCTCTTATTTCTCTCTGACAGACTACTAGCTGAAATCAAACAATCAGTGTTGATTAAGTTTATAAAAATGGAGTTCTTCATCTTATAATCAATATTTTTGTTGAATTGCAACACTATAAATTTTCTTGGCCATTACTTTAGCCTCCTTCCCATAAGAAGTAACCCTTCCCAACTAGTAGTTAGGGATGTAACCTATTCATACATTAAAATGATCTATTACCCAAGTCCCCAGGGTGCTGTTTTCTGTAATAGATGTTTAAGTACCATACCTTATATGCATACCCAGACACATGAGTATGGATAGATAAATCACCAGTACCTTTTTGAGGTTCATCCCATGGAAACTGCACGTACCCCTTAATCCCTCCCAAAATACTGCCCTTTAATTAACCCGAGCCACAAATAAACTTGTAAATCTGTATTTAAATTGCTTCTGAAATAAAGATGCATCTAAAATCACTTCAGCTGGATGGGAAAAAATGCAGAAGAAAAGGAATGGAAAAGTCTCATGCACTGAACATCCCTTCTCTGATTAGTACTAATTGTTGTCTCTATGCTTTTCTAGTAATTTTTGCTGTTTACAATAAAGAATGAATTTTGATAAAACTTCACCTTGCCATGATTTTATTCAGCTGTGATGAATTGGAACACTGCAGAAGGCTCTTTTCCCAGAAAGATGCATCACATAAAGTACTAAAATTTTAATTACTGTCCCTACTCCTCCCTTTACCATGTAAATGAACTCCAGTCCAAATTCCATATCACCAGCCTTCCTTATAAATGCAGGATTTCAGTTGTGCTCACAGGAGCATGTCTGTGCACTGTGAAGTGCAAGACAGCTAATGACAGATCTAGTCTTGAATACTGTGACAAGTACATCAACAGGCCACCAGTTTTAGCACATGGTTAACTGGACAAAGATTGATTCACCATATGTCTTTTGTCCTATGCCAAACCCATACTTCAAAGGAGCTTATATTGCTGTCTTCATTGCCACATCTGCCCAATGCCATGACCTCTTTGTAAGTACATCAGTCAGGAAAAGTTACATTAACTCTTCTTCTGGATGTGCTTTAGGATCCATATATTAAAAATTAAATTTAAAAAATCAAGAATTTGTCTTGCACGACTACAATACTCACAAAAAAAAAATTCTCAGTGAGTAAATACTGTTTTTTGTGTTGACTCCATTTGATTCAGTCACCCGGACAACGTGTACTAAGGAAGCCCCTGGTAGAGAGCCAAGAGTGAGAGGGATCAGCTATTGCAGAAAACACCACTGACTACTAATGGCAAAACACTTTTTTTAACCTACAAGTGAAGTGCTACTCTTCTAGGCTATCACTGTTTTTACACCTACCAGAAGCCTCATAGGTTTCCACTATCACAGAAGTCACCTCACATGCCATCAGCAAAGGGAGAGATGAGAGGGAAGGAGTCCACGTGTATGCAGCAATTGAAATCAGGACTAAAATGCTAAGGTTTGAGCACTCTGGCACTCATTATATCTTTAAGTATTCAGAATATACTCTCTCCATCCTCACAGAGCCCTCCTCACCCCTTCCACCCCCAATATTTTTGATGTCTTTTGATCAGTTTTGGTGTATATACAATATATCAGCAACAGCTCTGTTAAAATGTACAGACAGTATAAGGAATATGTTGGAATATGCAAAATAAGTGTTTAAATAGCTTAGATAAAATAAACAGCTTTGACAAAATCATGAATCAACTTTTACACAGAAAGTGTTTCACTTAGCACACTTGATTATTGTGGTTTTAGAGTGTTAAGATTAATTCATACACAAGTAACCGTAATTTTCTAAATTACAGAGTACAGTCACATGAGAAAGTGCCGTATTTAATGTCTATGGATGAAGAAAGTACTCTAAACTATGTACAACACTAAAATTCTTATCACAGGACTCAATCCTTAACAAACACATGTAACAATTGTGATTGCAGAGTAACTGTAGGCACTGGAGAAGTTATTATTTCAAGGATTGCTTTATACCACGTAGGAAATCATTCTTAAGAACTTCATAAATCCTTTAAAACATTCCAAAAAGGATGTGGTGGGAGGCACATGAACAGGTGCCTTCAAATATGTATTTCCATACATTTTCCTCCTTGAGACCTGCCTAATTTAGGCTGTGGGTATGTTAGATTGTACATTATCCTAAGAAGAAAGAGAATGAAGAAACTTTGTGAAGAAGGAATTGAATGTGCCTTGGAACATTTACAGGTTCTGCATATTTCAGTTCTAAAACGACTTTCTCCTTTGCACTCCACACACATATACAGATCACACATATGGCTGGCATAATAACATTGTGATATAGTTACTTGCACTTCAGTTCTCATTAGGGTAATGGTCACTTTGGTTTTATGTTTTTAAGCTCCCTTATGATAGAGTATTACTGAAAACTGAATCTGCCTTCAGAAAGATTTGAGGAAATATGAAACTTAAAACTGACAAAATAGCCTGTCAAAGTCAAAAAAGCAGAAACTGCATATTTAAGAAATGGCACACACAGGTGTCAGCAGGAAACCAGGGCCAAGGAAAGTTAGATTGTTCTGAGTTTATACATTTGCTGCTACAAGGAATGTTTGGATGACCATCTAGAATACATAAGTAAAAGAGTTAAGGATTAGAATTATATTTAAATTCAAAACATGCCCCTAAAGTCACGTCAATTAAACCTCAGTGGAATTATTTGGAAAGATATAGTACTGAGTGTGCCCTTCCTGGCTTCACTGTTCAGACTGACTTCCATACACTGGCAACAGGATTAGGCTTCTCCCAGTAATCTCTTTATTTCCCACCAGAGAAAGGCTTCTGATTTACATATAAAACCACTCACATGCATAAACAAGTGTGCAAACACCTACCCACACACACTTGTTTATGAAAAACATAATGAAAGTAAGGCTTCCCTTGCTGCTGTAAACTAGCACAGACACAGAGATATTGAATCCTTCCAAGGCATGAATGCTTGAACTGGAACCACATTACCATCCTGGAAAGTACATCTTAGGGACACTGCTATTGCATGATTAACTAGTGTCTAAATCCCTGCAGGGAAGCAGAACAATTATTCTCAACCATAGCACAGTAACTGTATTTGTATTAATGGGAGGGAAGAGGACAATCCGCAGATCCTTCTAATGGGCAGCCACAGTAAAAAAATACCCCAACAAATTAAGTAAGTGTGTTTTTGTTGCTTTTTCAAAAGCTGTAAAATTCCTGCTCTGGACACTGCAAGACATGAAAACAAGACTAACTCTACATTTCCTTTTAGCACAGCATTCTCAATGCAGCAATATGAGGGAAGTCAGAACACTGAGGCACACACAGCTGGGTAGCTGAAGAAGCAGAGCTGATATTTGCAGGATGAAAAGAAACTACCAAGGAATGGTATTTGTACTGCTTCTATGCATGTCCATGAATGGTTAGCTTACAAGCCAAAAGGAACCAGTGAAAACCATGGCCCAGGGCACTGGTCCCCAGTCTCTCCGGGTTGTGACTGGAAAATTCAATGGCAGTTTCAGAGCTATTTAAAGCATACAGTCCATACAAATAAAAGACAAACAGCATTTCAGCATAGCAGGTGGTCCACTACCAGCTCTGACATATAGCTGTTTCAACACAGCTGCTTATTGCTTATTTGTAAAGAAATACCTTATTAATAAAGAGAGAATTAAAATAATGGATAAAGATATGCATATAAATTTGGCCTACATGATGCTAGGTTGCTACAATTTAAAACTCCATTTGAGGTAATTTAATTAGAAATATTGATTAAAATGAAGCCAGCTCACTGGAAGGATGATGATAATAGGCTAATAATAACAATTGATTTGGTTTGATAAATGAACCAAAAAGCAAGCTGAAGGTACTTAGATTTTGACCTATTTAAGGCCTGCATTCCCTTTTCTTCTTTGCTTTATTGAATTTCTGAGATTTGCTTAAAATATTATTAGAACGATACATCTGAAAAACACATAATTCACAGAAAGATTTGACAACTGCCTCTTCTGATTGCCCATTTTGAAATGCAGAGTTGTTGGGTCCCCCCCCTCACTCCACTCCAGCTTTACTGAATTACGTGTAGTGTGTGAGCAGCAGCAATAGTAATTAAAAATAATGAGGCCTGCTAGGTCTCCTAATTCTATTATCTTTATAGCATCAGGCTTCAAGCAACTCACCAGCAAAACAGCTCAGATGAGAAATCTCTTCTGAAGGTTCAGTGGTTGTTTACAATGCAACAGGATAACCTTTTCAGCCTGGAAATAAATAAATAAAATCAGAAGTCCAAAGCAGACATTAGTAGACCTAATTCAAGAAAAAGTAAGGCTTAACTAATTGATACTTGGCATAAAAGTATGGGGTTCTTTTCCTTCACACAAGAAAACCTGAGGTAACTGAATAAAGCGCTGTAACGTTAATTTTATTTTCTTGTTTCTTTGCAGGAACTCTTATTTCTTCATGGAATAAAATGTAGAGCAGAATTTTGCACATGTTGGCTTTCTGTGCCCTATTAATTCCATGTAAAACCCACAAAAGCAACGTTCAGCTTCAGTGGAACTGACAACATTATTCTAACTCACAGGGCGCTAAAAAGTGGAACTTAAACATAGGTCTGAACTAGGACTGTAACACAGTAGGTCCTTTGTCTCTCCAAAACTATTAAACAGAATTCTATTTTATTGCTGGTACACTCAATACTGTCTCTGAGCAGCAGGAGATGTTTTTTGCAGCTCACTAACACTTAATTCCTTACACGACAAATGAGGCAGCAGAATTTTTGTTCCTAGGTTTAACATTTGCAAAACAACTTTCAGATTATTAAATATTGTGCAATCTTCCTGCTTCTGCAGGCAATCAAAATCAGTAGCCTCCTGGAAAAGTGGGAATAGGTACCCTCCAACTCCAGAGCCTCATTCAACAGCTCATTTGTTTTCTCTCCATCACCAGCTCCCAAGTAACATCCTTCTCCACTGAGACTGGGGGCACACTGAGAGTGTTAGAGGTGAAATACTCACTTGTGTGCACACAGAAAGATGGGGGGAAGAGCTTAAAGTATCAATATTTTTTGTATCCTGTGTCACTTGACCTCACTACAAACATCCTCAAATCTCCTTTGAATCACAAAGGTGACCTCTGTCACTAAGACACCAACAAAGGAACTATTTAAGTTGATGATCACAGTGAGTCACAGTTTAAGCTGTGGAAACCACTCATTATTTCCCTAAATGTTTCCCAAGAACTTGATTCTGTTGCAGCAGAATTTAGAAGGTAATCCAAACTGGCAGGCACTGTTGTAGCAGATATTACTTGCAGATTTAGGGTGAGTAATAAAATTAAAGTTAAAAACATTGAAGAAACAGAACCTGTATTTTGCATAAAAATCTAAGAAATATAATTTTTTTAAACTTGTTTCAAATCAAATGACAATTGAAATACAAAAAGATAATTTCTCTCACGTATATATTCATGTTTTGCAACGTTATATAAAATAATGCCATTGCTACTAGATACCACTTATTTTTGCAATTTAAATGGCAAAATCAAATCCCCAAAATGTACTATAAAACAGATGTTTGGGGGTTTTTTTCTAATTTTGTGACACCACTCTCATTTATTTTGAACATTTCAACCAGCTTCAGACCTTTCCATAAATCACTCTAAGATATTTTAGGATTTGGGTTTATTAATAGATGTATTTCTTAGCAATAAGAAGTTCATAGGTTTACTCTTTTTACTGTATTTTTTTCTTCTAAGGTTTAAGATAATAACAGAGCGTACCTAATAATTCTGAAAATCATGCTCATACTTCAACAGTCAAAAATAAAGAGAACTTATTTTTCAGGGGCATATTTGTACTCTTGGATCAAGAAGATACACAGATAAATTGAGTATGAGGTTAATTAAGGGATTAGCAACAATTAAATGACTGCAACCCTATCTATTTCAATACAATAAAAAAGGTATAAGAAACCAAAAATAAGATCAAAATGTAAAGCTTTGCATGAGAAATAATTAAAAAAAGAAAACCACACACTACTGTTCAATATATGACTTTTCCCACGTCTTTTTTTTTGCACTCCAAATATAACAACAGCAACAGAAATATCCAAATAATAATGCAAAACATATTTATTTCAAGAAACAATGGCCTTTGCATTACTTGTTTTCTCCATGATTTGCTACTATTCTTTCAATGTGTATACCTTATAATTCCAGTATTTCTTTAAAATCAGCAGATTCTATACCCTATCTGTTTGGCACATACAGTATATGCACAATCTCTTCAGAAAATATGCCTATTTACCTCAGTTGTGTTGCCTTCCGCCTGTGGACTCTTCATGAAAAGGTAACAGCAAGAGCAAAGGTTAGAGACCGACAAAAGAAATTGAGAAATCTCTCTTACATATTCCTATTAAATAGATAAGCAAAATTGTGAAAGTCAGCACAAATGGAGCAAGAAGGAGTACTGACTATCTGAGATTGGTAATTAATCCTCTGGGACCTGTGCATCCCTTGCTAGAAACAGCTGGAGTTGAAGGGGACCTGCAGGAGATGTTCTCAAATAACTTTTGCATCCAGCAAACACAGTATCATGAGACTTCCAAGTCCCCAGACTCCTGACCCCCTTCTTTAAGGACTGCAAAACCATGTTTTCCTGTGGCCTCAGCAGAAATCCACCACCCCTTCTATCTTATATCCCCAATTATCAAATGTGGATGTTATTTTAGAACACATTCACACAAAAACCTTCACATGGCTCTCCACATATCTTTATATAAACGTGGACTTAGTTTCCATCTGCTGAGGAAAAACCCAGGCTGGTCTTGGTTGTCACGTGCAAAAGAGCAAAGACAACTCAGGACTATGTGTTTCAAATATCTTAGCAGAGCTGAGCCAAGTTCAAACACAGAATTAATAACTAAAGAATAAAGATCAAAGCATTGGACATGCAAGCAGAATCCTCAATTATTTTAGTGGCAGTTTTGAAGAGAATCTAAGTTGAGACTTGCTATGCATTTGACTTAGGAGTGGTTGTTGTTTACCATCTCATTTTTTCATCCTCAATACCCTCTTCCAGCTGTCTCATATATCACACTCATAATTGCTGTGGATTGGAGAACACCGTCCTGTGGCCTGAGTGGAAATGGAAAGCTTAGAAGGAAAGTCACAGATAATTACACTGGTTAGCATTAGTCAGAGTCCAGGGTAGTGCTGGCAGAGAAATGCAAGGAAATATGAAATTGTTTTTCAGCTGAATGCTGGAGAGTTCTGTATGGAATCACAGGGAAGACACTCAGGGAAAAATGTATTAAAAAACCATCAGTATGTTCCGAAGAGAAACAGCCCATCCCTGCTTCCTTTCTTCCTTTCTGGGACTCACAACGGAGCACTGGAACTCATAAAGGAAAAATTCAGTAACTTCAGATATAACTGCTGAATAAACACATAAACAACCTCAGTGGAATTAAAAAAAAAAAAAAAAAAAAAAAAAAAAAAAAAGGGGGGGAAGCAATAGCCCCATCTGAATATGTAGATTTAAGCATCAGAAGAAATCAAATCTCACTACTGCAAGAAAAGAGCATGAAGTAAATATATAACTCCAGTAAAACAGATCATATGGATATATGATATATCCACTCTCATTGGGAACTTTCATAGCTATCACTTGCATCATTGTTATTTTTAATTAAATGCACATTATCACAAATATAATAAAAAGCTTTTGTGAGATAGAAGCAAAACGTCAGAGTACTCAACATGGTTAGTATTTAAGGGAAGTGTAAAAGTAATCATTAGGAAGTTGATTATAAAGTTATCTTAATCAAACACCATTATAAGATGCCATGCAGAATGTGGCCTTACCATCTGTTCCCAGTTCTCTGCTCCTACCTTGGGCTGACATAAAGGCCACACCACCATAACGTGGCTGGAACAGAAGCCTGATTCAATCACTAGCTGGCCAAGTAAGAAGGGCTGGTTCTCAGGCTGGATGAGGTCCCTTGTTCCAATTTCAGGCCATGATCACCCAGACACTTAGCCAGAATGCAGGAGGAACAGGGAGAGCAGCTGGCAGTGACAGAGACTCTGGATGGAGAGTGGGACTGTCTCTGCAACACCACTACAGAGCTACACCAAATGGAGCTGGCTGTGTAACCTCAGCCTGGGCACCCAGGTACAACCAGACAAACAGCACTGTGAAACAGGTCCTGACCAGCAGAACGTGCTCCAACACACATGCATCAACTGTACATCCTAAAGCTCTTCTCAAACCCACAGGGACAACTACCTCTGTCTCTATTAGCACAAAAGGCAAAACCAGTCTTTTCAAATTTGTGATAGAATTAGAGACAGAGGAAATGGCTAGGCATTTCTCAATTATGCCTTGATAGAAGTTCATTCCCTCCACACACTATCTACTTACTTTCCAGATGGAAATAGATTAAATTAATTGGGTTAAGCATGTTTTGCTAATGGTGCTACAGAAAGGATATACAGACCTGTAGTGAGCAGGTACTACAGCAATGCAAGTGAACCACCTTGGCAGAGAACTACAGAAAGACCCATTTTTATAGATTATAGCTGATTACTTACAGCCCTTTTGTGTAAAGAACAGAAAAGCAATATTTTTCTAAATGGCAACAGCTTCTCATAATCTCCTGTTTTACACTATAGCCAAACTGTTTCTACTATTATCAGCCTCACAAAATCACAATTTGTCTCTTTGATACGGAGAGTCTCAGCTTTGCAAACAGACTGCTATTATAATTGTTTTCTGGCTCTTATTAGTGAAAATTTTAATTTGCTGAGATTACTTATGCCAGAAATGGTAATTCTTGTAAAAGTAATTGTATAGATATTGCCCAAATCCTACATTAATAGACAGCTCAGAAATATATGCGGTTATGGAAGTCGTACTGAAGAGAAAAATGGAAGAGCCAGATTCCAGTTTAGTCTCCAGCTTTGCCCAAAAATACTTAGCAAGGATCCTTTCAAGTGGGTCATCAGAAGGCATTCATAAAGCATAAAATAAATCAAAATATCATTGACAAGTATTTCCTATTGGCTCTGAGACTAGAAGCAGGATTTCTCTGAACATGTGCCTAAAATACTTTCTTTTAATGCTGAGGAGATGGAAATTGGTTTTGTTACATCTGATGGGAGTATCTGCATGCACCAGAGTTTGAGGTCTGTTTAACAGAATTAAAGCTTATTTGTTTAATCTAAATTACTACCTTGTTGAAATAGCTCTGCCACTGAGAAAAGCAGATGCTGGAGCTGGTCTTTCTAAACTCAAGACAAAGTTTGCCATGACATATGATAATGGCTATTTGGTCTTGTCTTTGTGTCCTGGTGTCCTAAATCTATATTATTAATAAATTAAATGTGGTATCACAAATTTATTTGCTATTCTACTTGATAAAAATTACCTGCTGTATCTCAAACTAAACACTTTAATCTGTCTCCAACACAAACATGGAAATCATAAAAACCTCTACTCATGTCCTTTGCCTTAGCACACCCTTCAAATCTTACAGAAACTTACACAATTCCATATCTGAACAAGTAGAGCAAACACTGCCATTAGAGTACAGTGTGTTACTGGAGCATGGGAGATGAAAGTGCTGCTGAAGGTCACCTGCACAAATGACAACAAGATTTCACTGATCACTGGTGAGCCTGCACTGCTGAGGGCACAGTTCTAGCCCTGGCTTGGCATGACTGGGCCCTGACTGTGCCAGTCACCTCCTCCTCCCTCCTGTTCCCTCCCTCCCTCCTACTTTTCCCATTTGCTGCCGCTGGCACACACACATAACCACGCCAAGAGCCTGATTCAGCTGAAAATATTGCTGGGGAGGAAGGGAAGCAGGGACAATGCAGGTCAACAGGAGCTGCCTGCAATTAGATTGGCTTAAACTAATCTTGAAACAACACCCTTGGAACCCAAAGAGGCTATTCCTCTTTGTATCTATCAAGATGTGCAGAGCTTCAGCTACCCCATTTAATTGCATAGGCGTAGCTGAAAGCTATGAATGAGAAAGGAAGGAGATAGCCTTGTCTGAAACTTTATAATGCAACCTGGTGCACTGTAGACATAATAAAATTATTTGCTAAGCCAGTCCACACATTAGAAGACCAGCTGCCTAGTGTCTAACTATGAAATTACTCTGCAAATGAAAAGCAGGAATAAAGAGTAGCCAAATGGAAAAATACTTCCTGACCCAGCCAAAGAAAATAATTTATAACAGTTCCCAGCACAGAGAAAGTAAAAAGGGTACATGCAGAGCACTAGGATGTAGAGAGCTGAACTTCAGGGTAGTCAGCAAATAATCAGATACTTGAATGGGTGTTTCAAAGACCCACCCAAAGTTACCTAGAGGAAATAGAGCGAAACCTGTTACATAGTTTAATGACAGAATATTCAATTTCTAAAGTCTGACAAGTAAGAACAAGCAACTGATGTGGTATCAACATCCATGAATGTGAAATCATCTGCCTCTCCATATCACTTTTCATTCTGTGATCCCCAAGTTCTTCACATCTTATGTATGACTTGTAAACCTGGATTATTTCCCCAAAGTCAGTAAAAAGAATATTTCATAATGTTAGTCCACTCCAAAATGGGTACAATACTTTATAGATATGGAAATAGCCATAGATTTGCCCCATCACATATCAAAGCCCCTGAGTTATCATTCCTTCCCCAGTGAAATGAATCATACAAAATCCTGTTTGCCTTCCCTCATGTTTTTCACCATAGGAGTTACATTCTCAGCAAGTTTACATTACCTTAACTGCAATTAACTTAATGGATCTATATCAATTTATTCCCACAAATAATGTGCCTTGAGTATTCTGGTGTACTATTTAGCCACAACCAAGGGAATTCAATTCTAATTATTACACTCCTTTTTTTCCCCAAAAAAACCCAACTTTATACTTTTGCCCAAAACATCTGTGGGACTATGCTAAGTAAAAAGAAGTGGCTGCCTTCTTAATCTTGTCATCACACAGCTAATTAAAAACATATATCCTTTTTGGAGGCCCAGGCCCTGGAAAAACACAAGTTTTGGCAGCCTCATCCTGGTTCCTAGTATATGTTTTTTTCATGTTATGCAGTTTTGGATTGAAAGTGTTCTGCACACAAGAGCACCAAGAGACATATTTTCTGCAGAAACACAGTGAGAGCTGAGAGTGTAATTTGCACTGTACTGCTTGCACTGTGCTCCTAACAAGAAAAATGCTGTTAATATAAAAATTTTATTCCTAGCTACTGTCAGGTTTTCCATGTTTTTTTCAAAAATCCTAAGAATTTAATAGAAGCCTCCTTCTTTCAGATGCATTCTGAATATATATAGATTGACATAAACAGATTAGGGACCACAGATGTCTGGTGACCCACTGACTCTCTTGGATACTGCAACTGAAATAAACATTACTGATCATCATCCCAGAGTCATCAAGGGAAATCAAGAAAAAATTCAATATTTTAAGACCATAGCAGAGTTCAGAATGGAAGACAAATGCCCCAAACTTCTATTCTGCATCTCAAACTTTGCAGAGAGCTGTGTATTTTTAAGAAGAGATGTAGAGTTTCAAAGGAGCTGCTACAGTGGAACTGGTGATTGCTTTTTCAGATAAGGATCCATCTCTCTCTAACTTTCAGTTACTTGATTTGTCAGGCTTTTTCATTGCTTAAGTTTCACCAGATGTGTAAAGTTCAAGCTTTGGCTTTTAATGTGAGCATTGAAAAGTTTATACTGCAAGAACAAGGTGATTTCAGTCACTTGGTAGGTGGTAATCTTTCCTCTGGTACAATTCATTAAGAATTTCATTCACAGGAAGAAAAATAGAAGCCTTTACTACATTTTAAATGTGATAAAGAAAAGTACAAGCACACTGAAGTATTAAACTCATTCTTACTTGTGCTTTTTTTGTTGGAATAAGAGCATTAAGCCCTCTTATCTACACAAATTATAGGATTGTAGAATTTGCCTGTGACAGTTACATGCCACCTATCATTTTGCAACATAAACCAATTCAGCAGGTTATTTGGATTTTCCGTGTAAGAAAAAAATTATGTTAGAGCACTCTTGGTAATGAAATAGCTGGTATTATCAAAGACTATGACATTGCAGATGAAGGCACATGCTCCCAGGACTAGACAGAACAGAATACTGAGAAGCAATAAAAGAGCTATTTAGAAGGCAGTGATAAAAATTGCTTTATATTTGCTCATACAAGCAGGTGATATCCATTTCCCAAGGCATATAGTGATTATTTTCCCTCTTCCACTTTTAAGCCAGGGAAAACATAGACAAAAAAAGCTATATAAAACAAAGGTGCAGCTGTGCACAAGAAAAAATATATTCTTACACATGTATATGTATATACAGAGAGAGACATTCACCTTTGGTCTACTTGAGACTCCATCCTGAACATTTGGTAACCACATCTACTGTGAAGCAGGAAACAGGGAAAAAATATTTTCCTACAAAGTGAAATGGAATGAAAATGAGCTCTCTAAGCTCAGTTGCAGGTTGTATAATCCAAAATTGATCCAATTTATTTCTACATTTAACAAATTTAATCAACACCCTGTCACCAGCTGACTTTTTGAGAAGACTTATGAGATTTAATGAGCTCAACTTGAAACTGTCATTGGACAATATAGACATGGGAATTAGTCAAGACTTGTGTAAAACAAAAAATTAAAGAAAATGGTGTTTGGCAAAAATGAACTCAAATTTATCTTAGTATATGTTTCTCTCTGAATAGAAAGCAATAAAGAAAGCATTAAAATTTGCCCGTCCTACTGAAAAATTGCCAAGTGAAAATACTCATGTAAATAATTTATATACATTTTAAAAGAAAATAAAATCTTTAGAATTTATTCCTTAATTTCTACTTGTATTCTCTAAAATTCTAACAAACTTGCAGACAAAAAAGGACATCTTATCCAACAAGACCAGAGGAGAGGTGGAAGGAATTTCACAAACAAATTTATGGCTGTCTCCTTAGGAACATATTTTTATACACCAGAAATGTTCTACTTGTTAATGAACTCAAAATTTAAACTTTTCTGAAATGCTTCCAAGTACATCAGATTTTTTGCAATGTTGATTCAAAGAAATAAAAAACTCTTGTTATTTTTGTTCAGAGAAAAGACAGAATATCACATTTGAGAAGATTCTATTCTTAACAAATGAAACAACTGAAAAATGCAACAATAGGATATTCCATAAGGAAATTTTTACCGGGATAGAAGTGCTTATGGACCTTCAGCAGGAAGAGAATTAATATTACAAATTCTAGAGAAATTTAAAGAGCCTGAAAAATTAAAACAGTTTGAAATGAGGATGACTGGTGCAGAATTTCCAAGTTAAAAAATAAGAAATTTTAAGAGGTGCCTGTTTGCATTACCACAGAATGGGGGAATCCCATCACAAAACCAGCCCTGCTATAAACTGGGGTAACTCTAAGAGAGGAAGAATCACCTAGCTAGAGAGTTTAGTTTTAACAGAAGAGGCTGGAAACGGACCAATATAGAGCTTTAAGGCATTTCAGTACTCTTATACTTTATAGAAGAAAATATTTCAGTAATCTTTGGTTGTTTTGTTGATATTACTGAATGAAATTTTGTGGTACTCGGCTAATTTTTACTCATCTGAGCTGCCAACTGCCTGTATAGTAGTCATCCAGTATTAATGCATTTTGGCCCAGGACTTTCATTTCTGAATTTCTGTTTGGATAGTCTCAGATATGGTGAGAATGTCAGTATACTAAAGTTTCTGTTGAAAGGCTTTTTGTACACATGTATGGGAGCTTGAGTTTGGAACTTCAAGCAGAGTATAATTCAGTGCCACACTGACACAGGTAAAACGCATGACTTGAAATGTCCAGAATATTTTTTCCTTTCTTATCTTTCTTATCCTTCTTAATATCAGGATTCATATTTCTGGAAAAACTTGCATTAAAGCCTAGCAGGCAGAACTACAGCATCACTCACCCCTGTCCAGCATGCAGTGCCCTGGCTCTTGTTACTCCCACTACACTGGGAGCACATGCACCAGTTTGTCACTCTGTGCTGGGCTCCTCTGGAGGCCAAACCCCAAATCACCCAGCAGTGGGAGCCTTTTGGCACTCTGTGAAACTGTAGCAGCAATCAATACAGCTGTTGGCCACTGTTTAATGGGCTTTTTAGTACAAGTGTGCTGAATGACAGTTTTCAGCCTGCTTTCACCTCCTCTCCCCTGCTTTCCTCATCTCCTAAAAAAAGGAACCAGAAGAGAAAGAGGAAAAAAGTAAGGTTCAGCACATGGTAGCTGATATTCCACCATTGACACTAAACTGGGACTTAAAATGGTGCCTCTGGTTTTTACCTTCAAAGTCCCTACAAACCTGCCAAGGCATGAAACTAATGCCAGCCTGAAAAAGCAACATTTCCCCCTTCCTTTTCTATTCTAAACTACTACTAAACCAAGCGTGGAATTATTAGATCAAAAGTGTGCAAATTGTATTTGTGTGTTAAGGAGTTTGCACTGTCACAGTCAGAGTATGGGCATGAAAACATGAGATTTGGGCAAATATCTGAAAGTTTCCTTCATTAATAACCAAAGGCTTTTTATCCAGCTATGTAATATCCCCACACATACATCTAAAAGGGCAGCTTTTGTTTAGAAATATTCTTTTTTTTAACACAAATTATCCCTTTCTTGAATGCATTCTAAGCTTTGCAATAACTTTGAGAGACTGATTACAGATTAATTCTCCTGATCCCTTTAAAGCACAAATTTAAATATTCCCAAATACTGCCAACAAACATTCCAATACTTTGATTCAGGAAGGCAAAACCTGTATATATCAAAATTGATCCTTCCAAGAAAATGAAATCTAGAGGCAGATTTGTTTTAAACAGTACAAAACTTCCTTCTGTTGACTCTTTTCTGCAGATATTAGGCAACAGATTTTCCATTTAGAGCCTATGATAATTTTTGTCTCATTGACATTGTAAAGGGAAAATCACCACAAAATCATATTCACAGCAATGGGCAGCAAGAGGAGACTGTTTTAATCCTCTCTAGGTTTGTTTTTCCATGGCTCTACAATTTCTATTCACTCTCCGTGTAACACTGAAGGAAAACATTCAATTTCTAGTGAGGGCATTAACTGCTTTCCATCTTCAAGGTGAATATGTTGGTTGAGAAAGCAATTGGGAGGATTTAAAGACTTGCTCTAAACTGCAGACCTGGGGAAGGGCTAGTGGCCAGAAGCTGATACAAACTCAGCAAGTTAGGTAGGAGCAGGCTCAGCTCAGAAATCTGGGAAGGAACTTCAGTGACAGGGATGTGGCTCCTGCCTCTGGGTCTTTAGAAGACTTGTGCTTTTCCAGGGAGGTTGTTTCACAGTGCCCCAAACACAGTAAGTAAGGTTTTCAATTGCATCTTTTCAAATACTGTGTGCTTGCAATGTAAATGACTGATATTTCTTCCTTGCAGTAAAAAGAGAACTTGCAATCTTTTCACAAAAATAGTGATCAGACACAAAAAGACCACAGTGAGAACAAACATGTACTATGTACAGACTCAAGGTTCATGATGACTCAAAGACTTCAAATGGCAAAGGGCTTAATACCTTCCTAAAACTCAAAGAAGAAACCTTGTAAATATATCTGGTGCAGATGGAATGGAAAACAGAGCCAGTCCCAATGACTAGCAAGCAAGTAAAAAAAACCAGTCAAAAATAAAACAAGTACACAGTGAAATTACTTTAGGAGAAAGCTTAATATATTTATTATTCAGTCACTCAACATGAGGCTGAGCACTGTCCAAGGGAAACAAGGCAGAGGCATAAACTTCTGCTCCAATTTAAGTGGAAATCCTAACCACCCCTCTGGCTAATGCTTTGCACACATGTTGATGTCAATAACAAATTTCAAAACAAATCCTCTATTGGGTTACAAAAATGCTGTGAAGACAGTACACAATCAGCTGTTCATCCTACTGGAGCAGCAACATCAGTAACAGTGACTGAACTAATTTACAATCTCACTCAACACCATAGCGCTCATATATAAACTAAATAAATGTGGGGTTTTTTAATCAACTGTGACTAAACAAGGGAATATTAAAAGTTACAGGAACATGGAATCCTTTCTCAAAAATACAGCTGCAAAATAATTTGCAATCACATTAATACTAGTTTCTAAAATGTAATTAAATTAATTTAAAATTCAGTGTTACGCAATTAAAATTTTAAACCAATTGGCCAAATCATTAGCAATGAGTGAGTTAAATCAAGTGTTGCAGAAACAGTTCAGAATGATAAAGATACATTAATAACTTAAATATTTACCATGAAAAGTAACACAATCAAAGAGGAAGCTACTTGAGTAAACAAACAAGATTAGGAACAAAATGCTGTAATAAACATTTCTTTAAAAAGTGAAACAGCGCCCCAGGCTTTTATACTCTGAAGGAAGGAAAACAGTTTTTCTGTTCACAGGTTTTAGGAGCAGCTATTTTGCTTTCTCAAATGAAAGAGATGGGCAAAACAAGACACTTAACACTTTGAAACTAATTCATCTCCTTGGTTGAGCTGACACTGAAAGTTCTGAAATGTTTTCTTTAAAACAAAGTGGAAAACACCCTTCTATTCAAACCCTTCAGAGTGTGGACAAACACCTCTGCATAACTTACAGCTTGTTGCCCCAAGAAGTGTTACTGCATGAATACAAACAGTAGAAGAAACAGATTTCTCAATAAATTCTTCTAAAATTCTGAAAAAAAATATGGCATATCTCTGTCCTAATGATGCCATAGGGTGCAGTTTAGGGACTCTCATCAGACTCTCTGTTTTTTCAAATGGATCAGATACACATGAATCAACCATGTCCAGTCAAAAATAGAAGCATTCTTCCTTGTGTCCTCTACCAAAATTAGTACTGTACTACTAATGGCTTACAAGCACCTGCAGTAGGGTGTAAAGTTAGTTTTAAATGTGTGCCTCTGGTCCCTTATCAGTAAGTTGCAGAGGAAAAATGGTGCTTAATGTCTCATCTACCAATGACAACTCAGCCTGAACAGTGTCAGAGAGCCACTGCTAAACCGTTCATCATTAAACCATCGTGCTCCAGTCTCATTTTACAAAATAGAACTGTTCTTCTGTACAGGGAGGAGGAAAACAGAAAAATATTGACAACACTGGCAGGTTCTTTAACACTTATGAATGAGAGAAAAACACTCATTTAAAATAAGTTCTAAAGAATTAATCCACTTGGCTGAAGATATAACACCAAAAAAGAAAAAGAGTTGTAGGGAGTAGAAAGACTGTCACTACAGTACCCTCTGGATAACCTTGCTTTTAAGCTGATTTGTCCAAATAATCTTACACTAAGCTTTTCTTTGCTGGTTAGTATAAATGTCTAAAGCACTGGGAAGAAGCATAAAGCCATAAATAAGTGATATTTAACCAATAAGACATGACACACAAATAATTTCTGGACCATTAATGAACGTTTCAGGTGTATGGTAAAGCATGGGGCCAAAGGTCTAGATTGTCTTATCTTTCTCATAAAACAGGAATCATGAAATATGTGGGAGGAGGACATCAGGAAAGAATCATACTCCTGTGTTTCCAGATGGATGCCATGATTAAAATACATCTCACAGCCAAGATGAAAGCTGCCTTTTTGGTCAAAGACTAATTATTTTCTGCAGCAGGAAAGGTGACTGTATTTTGGGTTAGGTTTAAATGTAAAGGTTTACCTTTCACCAGTCACTAAGTTAATTTATATTTTATACACTCTGGCACAGGAATTTGAAAGCTTTGCACTCTCAAATTTACCAACAAAGCTATTTGGAGAGACATTTATGGGAATTAGGAGTTGAAAATCTTTTAAAAGCTGTGCCAAGTTTCTTGGGAAAACAAGGCACAGGAAGATGCCAGTCCCCAATAGCAGAACTTTCTGAAGCCCCATGAGGCATTTTGAATAATTATATAGTCACTATCTGCATCTTTTTTCTTGATAGTCATCTGTCACTGGGTTTTGTGAGCTGCTCTTTTTTGTTCTTGTATTTCCCAAATGTGTCCCCTCTGCACACTCACTACCTGCAGGAACAGCTTTCACACTTCCCCCTTGGAGTTAAAGCACAAAGGCAGAGTGTTTGCATTACATCATTACAGCAGGTTGCAGCTTCAACACTACAATCAAAGTCTAAAAGGGACCTTAAAACTATTCTCCAGTTTCCAAAACCTTAGGCAGATTGATTCTTATTTTGGTGGTGCAAATTAACAGTAAGTGCAAGGAGGGGAAAAAATTGTCCTTTTTATTTGAGCAACGTAATAGTTTTCCCATCTTAATGTCCATATCAGAAAGCAACTATCTTACACAATTTTTATTTACCATTCTACTATGGATAGTGATTAGATATAGCACACCATCAGAATTACCAGTTGGCATTTAAAAAAATAGCTTATACTAATGTTTTTCACTTAAAAAGTAGAAACCTTTACACATAATCCAGTTCTCAGAGCATTCAAATTCCTGAGATGCTCTGTTAGTCAGAGCACTACTATGTAGATTGTATATAGAAGGTAATTTAGTTTGACAGCAATAATGTTTAATTTCTGGTAAGTAACTTGTTTCTCCTAACTGTGTAGCAGTAAAAGCTGTGACAAAACCTTCCAAGTGAAAAACATTCTTATATGTTTTTCTTTAGCATCAGGTGCAACAAACTACCCAAAGGATTTTATCAGACACTTTAATCTCAATATTGATTAGGGGAGATGAAGGAATTTGTTGAACTTGTTAGTTTTTAATTGATTTTCTACAACATGGACATTATGACTTCCCATTCGTTGGCTGTCACAGATACTCATCAACAAAGGAATACTTAGATGTAATGAAACAACCAACCTCCATAGGCACAGGGGAAAAGCCACAAAGTTAGCTTCAGTCCTCAGACAATTCTCAGGGTACCCTGTAAGCATTATTAAATAGCTGACTGTAAGAAGAGGTGAATAATCCTTATGCTGATCTCTTTGTAGGTAGCAAGGCTTGTATTGTCAAACACACTCATTCCAGAACAATAGAAAACAAAAAAAAAAGCCACATGTAGTGAAGAAATGTGTTCTTTCAATTCCACCTTTCCTTCAGTTTCCCATTGAAGCAATAGTTTGCTACTAACCCGTAACTCAGGCTCACGTAAAATATTGCTGGAGTATCTTGGAGGGTATCACACTGGTAAAGCAGATTGGGAAAATCTTACAGTCATCAGAGGTTTCTTCCTCTACTAAACCAATATTCCATATTTCTAAACATTTGCTAGTCTTTAGAGCAACAAATAGTTAAAAGTGCAGTGCTGAAAGGAGGCTGGGCTGAAAAATCTCCCAGCAGATCACCCAGCAGTGGAGTGCAGGGATTTGCAGCGCACCATGATGTCACACAGCAGCTGTACAGAGGGAGCTCTGCTGAAAGGCCACTGACAACACACGAGACACACTGGGGAGAAGGTTCTTTCTGACTTGCTTGCTAATCCTCCTCCTCCCAGCTGACAGCCCTGACACCTCAGACAAGGGTGAAAATTAACTGTCCTTATAAAACAAATGAACAAGAGTCTTGTAAAGTTGAACAGGCTTTGAGCTTATGAATTCTGCTGGCTGGCAGCTCAGCTTTGAGTAAAGGTCTCAAGAACTTTCTTTAAAACAGCTTTTCTAAGAGCTTGTGTCCTTTTTCTAAATTTTTCAACAGAGGTTACAGGTCTTTTGTTTCCCATTCTCATGAAACAAGTCTTCTGCTAAACAGCTTAGGTTTTAAAATGCCTGAAAGCAGAATGAACACACACATTTTTCTTTTAAAAGCCCCAACTCATTTTAGGATTATTTTAATTAAGATAGAATTTTCCTTTTTTGATAAAGAAAAACATATTTCCAACCAGTGTTTAAAGACTGAAAGTAACTGCATCATTGCCAGAGCCTTTTAAAATAAAAAAAAAAGCAGACACAACAGAAGGTTGGGTAGACAAGAGACCTCATATGAAGGGTGAGTATTCTGCCACAGAACAAAAGCTACACATTTTGTAAGAAATATGTTTTTACAAATTGCCTGGAAGTTGTCCTGGAAGTACCAGAGGGCAGAAGAAAGAGGTTGCTGGCTAATGAACCGTGGAATTACAAAAGGTGGAAATGAAAGAGGCATATCAGGTTAATAACAAATTGTGCAATATCTGTACAGAGTTACCATTTTTCTGGCATTTTTCTCGCTTTTTTAAATGTCTGAACCTAGTGGGTTCATATGTCTTCCCTTGAGATTCAGTTCTACTGTGTGATAAAACTTCCTGTCAGGAAATTTTTCATGATGTTCAGTCTAAATTTCTCTTTTCTCAACAGCAATATATTATTCCATGTTACAAGCTCTTCTTCTGCAAGAAGATAAATTATTCTTAATTTTTAATGTTTATCCTTCACAAAAAGTTATTAACCATTATGTTCTTAACTCTCTGTCAGTTGGCTAAGCTTTAAACATACAGATCACATAAATCAGATATAATGCTAAATTTTTTTTCTCTGCAGCCCCTGAAATTACATTGCATTATTTAATGCTGAAATTCCCACACAAGGGGGAAGGTAAGCAGGTGGCTTGCAGACTACTTTTCCCCCAAATAACATAATTTTTCCTTAAGCAAAAAATGGTGTTTGAGTAGAAAAAAAGAAAATAAAACCCCACAGCTGCTCTGTCAGGATTCTGGCTTCTCAATTCTGCTTTAAACCTAAGAAATACTCAACTTCCTCCTAGTTTATAGCAATAATTAAATTTAAATGGCCCTTCCACTGGATGACATAAATAGCAATTGCCTGCTAGCATTTCAGTCTAAACACTCAAAACAACTATTATTACTGTATTAAGTATATATGCAAGTCTTGGAGGGGCTAAAATTCCAGCACACAAACATGGGTTTAATGGAAAATCTTTCAGAACTGATCCACCACTGCAAGTGAAGTTTCATGGGACTAGATTTGTGTATTTTTATATGTTCTTTCCCAATATTCATTTAAACCCCCATTCAAATCACATTCTATCACAATATTTAAGTGCCTAATTACTGACATAATTTGGGCCCAGGTTGAGATAGATAATTTTGAAGCAGCAAATAAAAATGTGCTTAATTTACAAGGCTATTTTTCTTCACCAGCTTCATTAATATCTTTGAAAGAGACTAATAGATACCTTGCTTTTTTATATTTTTCTTCTCATATATTTAGTGAGAGTCAATACAAAATATGAGGGTGGAAAAAACACTAGCAAAAATTAGTATGCATTTATTGTTGCTCAGTAAAAGCCATGTAGAAGACCAATAGATAAAAATTTGGAATAAGTTTGACCCAGCTGGAAAGGGAAAGGATTTTGCTCTACAGGCCAGGTGCATTACAGGCTGGCTGTGGGATTTCTTTTTTTTTTAGTGCTGCAAATAGGATACTTGACCATCAGTATTTTTCAGTATGACTCTTTCTATGCCTGTTTTCCAAATCTTTACCTTATTTCCCAGTAGACTTACAGTATTACATGGCAATTTCATATTGTATATAGGTTTATGGAAGTAATGCAAGCAAAAATATCACTGCAATTACCTAAAAAAGGATTATGAATAGGAGCAACAATGAGAAAGGTAATGGGTTCCTTTACCTGCCATGAAAACTAACTTGACTTTGCCAAAAACACTTTCAGGGTCAAAAGGCTTTAGTCAGTTCCCACAATGAGGAAGAAAAAAAAGCACATTGCTTGCATTAAGTCAAAACAACAATGAATTTGCAGTTGAAATCGGAAACAATGACAAAAGAAGATGTTAGGAAATATTTAGTTTCATCACCTTTACAAGAGAAATCTGTATACAGACTTAAAATTAAGTGGATTAAATGAAAGATTATTTAAGGTCTCTTTCTGACAACACCATTGCCTCAATATATACTTTCCTTTTTTTTCTTCACTCTTCTATCTCATAGAGATTTCACTAATTTCATTACTTTAGTGAGACACAAACACATTCCAATTTACATTTAGGTAACATTAACTTTCTTGCTAGTTGGAAGCATTTATGCAGTAGAGAGGAAACAGAGAGGATGTGCAAACATCTGAACAGTTTCCAGTTCTTTTACCTTCTGTACTTCATGCTCTTTCTATATGAACACACATTTAAATATCAACTTACCTTCTGCACTCTCTGCAATTATATCTCTCTCACAATTATATATCAACTTTTTACAATTAATAAGATTTGGTTTCAAGCCCTTGTGTCATTACAAAGGCCAAATTATTACAGCAGTAGCTAGAGCCAATTTGGATCAAGCTTAGGTGAATTTAGAATAAACTGGTTTTAATGATGGGTGAAAATACCTCAGTCTGAATACATATTATCTCTTGATGTCCACGTGTGATGCAGAAATGCACACAATAATAGAAATACATTTAAAGTTTTAAGTTCAATCTTTGACTGAATGTGGGAGAAAATACACTAATTATTGTTATTTTTAATGGATAGGATTGTTCCCTTACCAGATTACATGTACATGATGAAACTGTGAAATTTGGCAGTGGAATACCAAGGCCATGCTGACTACATTTCTTCAACAGATCTGCTGGCCATCCTATAGCTGCACCCTCAGAAGCAAGGCAAGCTGACAGCCAGCAAGAGCTCACAAACTTACAGGACAGACACAGGCCAAATTTCTCCCTCTCAGGACAAGTAAGCTCATTGCTGTTATTGGCTATTTGTATACCAGTGACTACCACCCCCCCCTTAAATAAGAACACACAAGAGTTATCTCACACAAATATCTGAAGAGCAAAGCAGGGGCCATAAAAATAATTCTAACCATATTTTACCCTAAATCCAATAGTAATTAAGAACTAACTCTGGGGTTTTTTTCCTTCTTTTTGGCACAGTCTATTGACCAATAATCATCTTCATGGCTCACTGAAAGAGCTCAGTAGGCAGCTGAGTAAAGCTTCTTTGCTTCCAGTCCTGCAGCATTGAAGGTGTCATTGTACACAGTTAAAAGTTATACACTGTTATTTTTTGCTTTGGAGAACACAATACAAAGGCCTGCTCCAAGCCCCATTGTACTTTCTGGATTTGTATTCATTTGACATTATGCTACTTTGGAATCAGGCTTTACCTCCATAAATATCAGAAAGCATTGCTGAAGAAGTAATGCATGTCAAGTGGCCTGCAATCCTTGAACAAAGCAGACCTTGCTCTCCCCATCATCATTATTCACCAGACGTGGCAGAATGAAAGGCTGAAAGGATCAAAGAGCAGAGCACCAGCAGTATCTACTAATAATTGACAGTGTAAGCAACACCACTAATCAAGGCCAAAATACAGGACATCATAAAGGACAGACATTCAGATTCTCTGGCTTAGCTGACATCATTTATACTGGGACCAGCTGAGCAAAATTAAAGAAGGTACTTTAAATATAAGGAAAGATTTAAGTAAAATAAGCAAAAGCACAATTGCACCTGAAAAAATTAAAAATAAAACTAAACATTAATTGATTAAGCTAACATCAGTCTCTACTGAAATTTTCTGATCATTCTTATATAGCAGATAACTGTTACTCGTACACAGAAATACATAGTTGGAGTAAATTAATACTGCCTTTCAAATTTTATGATTCAGATTTTTGCATTCCTCTCTGTTTCCTTTAAGTACAATATGACAAAGTAGCAGCTCTCATTTCCCAAAAAAATCTAGGAAGAAAATGAAAGAAATTCACTGATACTGTCTTAAATTGTCAAAGAAAATGGCTGAGAGAAAAAGCTCTGGCTGCTGTCCTAACCAATACTGACTTTCATAACCTCTTTGTCTAGAACTTGTGTGTTTGTCAATACAACCATTTCTACAGAGGCAAAATCTCACTACATTTTACCATCTTCTTCTTTACTTTATATCCTAAGACAAAAATTCATTTACTTTGTTTGTAGTCAGCATTCATTGCCTGTAATGCTGAACAAAGAAAATAGCTGAGTGATCAGAACTGTCTGAAAATAAACAGTAGAAATTAGGCAACTATGAAAAATTATCTCTTTTTCCAAGAAACAAGCAATTCATTTAGACATTCTTTGAACTTGACTCAAAAAGTTTAGCTCTAGTGCAGAAATAATTTAGTTTGACCAGCTCATTCAAGCACTGACTTCTCTACCTTAAGTGCCAAGGTTCCCCAGTAATGAGTGTTGGGCTGACTGGTTGCACTGTTTGAACCTGGTGCTTCTTACCTAGCAGCTCATACATAGAGGTTAGCAAAAACCTGTACACTGAGTAAAGCCTTTAACCATCATCAAAATGTCCACATTTTGCAGTAAACCTTCTGAATAATACAGTCCATTATCTATGGCTACAGCCAGTGTCCTCAAAGTCAGTTCCCACAACTGCAAAGCACTTGCAGATACAATTTAAGCATTTTTACTAAATAAAGGACAGTGGGTTAGTTTGCTCCTCTGATAAGCACCTCAAAGGAATTTCAGCTGAATGAACAAAAGAAAATTATTCTATGGTCTCAGTTTCAACAATATTTGAATATTTAACTGTTTTGAACAAATCAAATATAATTAAAGTTGTAAATATCTGAAGTCTTTAGACTACTATTTTTCAAAGCCAGGGACAATAGAGAATAATTTGACTTTTTCATGGCTGACATGAGGACTTTGTAGGAAGCTGTGCTTACAGTTTCAAGCTTAGTTGAGACCAATAATTGTTTATAATTTTTCTATGCAAGATAGTGGAAGATACACTGATAAAAACCCTATGCAACAGAAGACGATGAAAAACACTTAGATAAAAGCCAAACTGCCTGTTTCAAATGAACCTGGCAGAAATGCTTTGACCTGATAGCAGCAGGAAGTATAAACCCGCAAGGACTAACTTACAATTAAATATTTAGAATGATAAATGAATTATCATAATAAACACTTAGAATTCAGGTAGAAAATGACTAAGAAAACCACTTTTGCTCATTTGTGGTTTTTTAAAAGAAGGTCAGCTTCTCTTTCAATGTAAGACAAAACTCATTCTTTATATAATTCATTATCCATTGACAAAGAGGTTGATTGCATCAGGAATAAATGTGACCCATTTCCTTCAGAATCCCTTCAACTCCTTTGCTTTTTTATTCAGAATACAACAAAATAGCTTTCTAAACAGAAAAATGATAGCAGTAGTGTTATAATTTTACTAATTAGGGATCTATTTCAAATGTACACATAAGTACACATTTCTCTGAGTAAACATCAGAGCATCAATAACAAATATTTTTGTGTTTCTACTTCAATTGGATCTGTGAAATCAAAGACAATTTAATCCCCTTCCTTATAACTCTAAAGCTATCCAAGTCATTGATGTATAATCAGTGTTAATTGTAGCAGTTAACATTATATCCTCTAATTACTTTCCTGACAGGACTTAGCCAAGTGAATTCCTAGTGTTCTGTTTTCTCTGCCAGACTGTAGTTTACAATAAAATACTACTTCACTTTGCATTATTATAGCTAAAGTTTTCAATGCAATTTAGGCAAAACTATATTCTACATGACAGCAGCTTTGGATCAAATGACACAGAAGGAAGTGTACCTCCTCTATTCAGTTTTGTGGTCCTTGTACTATTTCTTTTGCAAAATAAGCAAACATGAGATGTTAATATTTTCATATTTTACTACTGTTCTCTTTTTCATAGTGTGCCTGGCACATCTGGTAAATGACCTAAGAAGTTTTAGGATAACAACAAGTTCTTTTCTAAAAATCAGAGGCAAGATAAATCACATCTTGTAATGCTTACAGTCAGATAATCCGTGCTACAACCAGCTGCCCTTCATGCAAGACAATGGTTGATTCTGTCACCTGCAACCTGCTGCTTCTCCTGCTCAGTTTGTATGTTTTCCATCACCCCTTCACATCCTGGGTAACTTCTGTGCAAATCATACAAAATTAATTTCACTTTGCCAAGTTCCAGTCTTTAGTCTATTTTGTTACATCATCATATTGATATTTCAGTGGGATAGAATTAAATAGAATAATCTGCTTTGTTCACTATTCATGTTACCACTTAATAGTAATACATCACTATTTCATGCAATACCCAGCCTAATGATAAAAGAACCAGAAAAAAATCCTTTGTTTTGTTATGTTTGATCTTCCACTAGAACTGAATTTAATTTAAAAGTATAATAAGCCAACAGAAAATATTTTTCCCTAATTGAGATGTACCATCTGCTCCAGTAATCAGCAAAACACATCTCAACTCATTTGGATGTTTGATGCACTGCTTTTGTACAACTGACAACAGGAAATATGAATATGATTAGAATACAAAGTAATTTTTTGTTCTAGCAATATTTGTTTTACACATGCACTTAGTGGACCTACTTCTCTGAAAGCTAGTTGGTCCTCCTATTCTTCTACCCTAAATAAATTTTACAGGTGTTTCATTCTCAGACAATCTAAAATAGTAATTTTGTCTGCTAGACAGTGACAAAACAACTAATTTAAATTCATTTTATATTAGAAAATATCTGAAACCAGTTATTTTTCACAGAGATTATCTCTGCTGATGACTTACAGAAAACTACATTCTAAATTACACCTCTGTAGTTTGAAACTTCTTCCAATTTTTATAAACTCAAATGCTATGGTTCTGTAAAATATTTAAAATTTGGAAGTGGATTTGATAGCTTGAAATGGGATTCTCTCCACATACTAAACAAAATGTAGTTCAAATATCTAAGTTTGAGGTCCATACTATTTTAGCTTATATTAGCCTGTCAATATTGAAAGTATCTTAGTCCCTGAAGAGCACAGGACTTATCCCAGAAAGATAGTCTGCACCGTGGTGTGTTAGTTGTAAGACTAAGTTTACAGAACAACCTGCATTTAAGATAGACAGGGACTTCTCTACCAGAGAATCATTTAAAACTTAAGGGAAACCAACTGAAAGAATAACATTAAAGTAGCAAATAAATCTTCCTTTGTAGGAGGATTAACCTGCAGTGAATCAAAGCATTTTGTCTTAATCCCCTTGTGTACCTCTTACAAGAAAAGGATTCTGTCTAGTAGGACAAGGATAAGAGAGAGATATATAAATGTTGTACAAAGAGAGTTTTCCCTTTGATGTTTCATGACCTACACGTGGAACTTCCTCTTAAACAATTCAGGACCACTGTCAATCAAGACAATCAATACGGATTTTCTGGTTTATAAGACAGTTATAAAGCTTAAGGCCACTTTCTTTGGGAAATAGAGATTTTAGCACAATTGATTCACTTAATTATTTGAACTAGTTTTAATGTAAAGTTCTTATTTTGAATGTAGTTTCACTTCAAGTGAGATTCTTCCATATTTACATTGAGAAAGGTTTTGGGTTTGTACAGTTGGTTTTCATGTTTTCGACGTGAAAGAGGGACCAAAGGCTGACTCTATTTCTAAGGTTGAAAAGTGAATGAAAAATTGTTTTTGAAGCACCACAAAAGCTATATGACAACAATTAAGTTTTAATTCTTTTATAAAAAAAGATAACCAAGAGGAACTTAAAAATTTATGTACATATTTCCTTCTTCTCATGTTATAGTATCTGTGCAAAAGAAATATGACTTCAGAGCTCTGGTCTCTTAGGTTCTCACTTCCCTTCTCTGCCAAAACTCCATGTTCTTTTTTATTTAAATTATCATAATTATAATAAGTGGGGTTTTTTTGTTTTATTTAAGAGATATATGTAGAAAAAAATGAGTAAGTCTTCAAGAGGAAAAAAGATGGTGTGAGGAGGCTTGAAGAGGTGCACAAAGGCTCATCTATTCTTGTAATATTTTAGCATCTTTCAGTAATAATAATTCTCAGTGCTGTGCTTTTTCATCTCAGAGCTCAAATCTGATGAGAAGATTCCATCTATTTTGGATGCAAAAAAAGTACTAAGAGCCAAGCAATTTAGGAGTAGGGCTCAAAAGAGATTCAAGTGATTCCCTTATCCCACTGAGTATTCCACCAAATTATTCCAATTAACATTAATCAAGTGTAGCTAGTTGCTAAGATAACAACTGGTATGAGTCAAACACTTTTCAGCCCATCAAGTGATAGATTTCAGAGGTTTTGTATCTTAACTGACAACACTACTATAAAGTTCAACATTCACCAAGACACTTTATTTCAGTTCCATTTTAGTTTTGTTTGTAGTAACATATTTAATCTTTTCAATTTTTCAGTGAGGATGTACTAAAATTTTCAATTTCTGTAAATTGTCTTCTTTGCTTGGTATTATTTAGCTCAGAACATTTATTATTTTTTACTGATTTTTGGAGAATAATTACATTTATTTATTGAAAGAAATTCTTAACTTGAGAAATAAAATGACTTAAAAAATCCAAGCAAATTATGTTTGCTATGTTTCAGTATTTTCAATCTGTTTGAAAAAAAATTCAGCCCATGATTTGCAAGTTTTTGACAAGATCCAAGTTCCAACACAAACAAAGGCATACAAATAAACCTGTATCAGAAGGAAATGTTTTGTTTCTCAATTTTCTACTCTAATTGAAAGAAAGCAGAGATGCTTCCTATTAACTAGATGTTTATATGGAAATCAACAACAACAAAAAATTAATTAGAAAACTAATATCTAATCTTTGGACCTCTTCTGTCTTTCTATCAATGAAACTATTAGTGTGCTGGCTGTGCATAAATGCTTGGAGATTGTCATCACATGAGATATTTTATTTTCCTTAAAACAAGGCTATTAATTTTCTCCCATTGAGGTAATTTTTCTAGAGAGAATAAGTCAGCCTAATCTCCTTCCTAGTTATGCAGTTCAAAATACCCATAGATTATGAGTATATTTATCTCACACTTTTTGATGTGGTGTTCTCAGTCTGGATTCCATCAACTTTTATCTATGAGAAGAAAGACTTACATGAGTATTTTGTTTCAGCTTATATGTGGTCTTATATCATACAAGGCTCTCATATGAACAAGCACATTTTCTCAGTCAGTCAGGCTGGGCAAAGGAAGAGTCAGAAGAGAAAGAGAGAGGCACAATAACTATGTCTCATGCATGAGCTCCAGCTTTAAAATTTTCTGTGCAACATGGAAAACTAACCATACACCACACAATAATCCTGGTTCTACACTTATGTAGGTTATAGGAGTCTAAATAATGCAAGTGAGTTAAACAGTACAAAAACATCACATCTTCCATAATTTCCCTATTAATCTTTACATATAATAACTAACAAGCAGGCTACAAATCTGCTGTACTTGCAATATGTTGAGCTCTCAGCTGTCTCCCCTGACAATGTGTGAATACAGGCTATGCAAAAGTCATTGTCACCCGCAGGGAGGTGAGTGCTAGCCTTCTTTTCAGCATTTCAGGGTCCTACCTTGGGGCCTATTAGCAAGAAGGCAGACTGCTTTATTATTTGAAAAGCTGTTCAATGTGATTTATGGCCTTGTATTAGCCTCCTCATCTTGAGATATTAGACAATCATACTTTGTCATGGACAATCTGAGGTGGGGAAAACACAGAGCATTCATCTTCTCTTGCCATCCAGGACACTTCTTTTCATCTATTGTTTTTTCCCCTGGCATATCATTTCCTTGTAATCAATTTAAATTGAAAACTTTAATGACCTTCCCTGAGCATTACACAGTCTTTTCACCTACTCTGAAGGTTTTTCTGCAAAGAAATTAAAACCCCAAAACCTTTTAAAATTTACAGTATTTTCCCTCCCAAAAAAGCATACAAGTCTCATTTGTGATTATGAAAATATTTTGAGAAATTACCAATTAAGCAGACCCAAAATACCCAGCATAAATATTTCCACATTTTGTGTTTTAACCCCAGCTGGCAAATAACCAGCACATAGCTGCTTGCTCACTCCCCCTTTCCCAGCCAGGGCAGTGGGGAGTAGAACTGGAAAAAGGTAAAACCCTTGAGTAAGAATTGTTGAAAAATTGAAATAAAGTCAAATTACTACTACTACTACTACTACTACTACTACTAATAATAATAATAATAATAATAATAATATTAATAATAATAATAATAATAAAAGGAGAGACAGAGAGAAATAAAACACAGGAAAGACAAGTGGTGCACAATACAACTGGTCATCACCAGTTGATCGATGCCCAATCCCTCCCCAGGTACTGATTGGCACCTCCAGGCTGACTCCCCCGGTTTGCATACTGGGCATGACACACTGTGGTGTGGAATATCCTTTAGAGCTGCTCAGGACAGCTGTTCTGCCTTTCCTCCCTCCCAGCTTCCCTCCTTCCCAGCACCTCCTCACTGGCAGGGGAAACTAAAAAGCCAACTGAAATTTACTAAAAGAGTGTGTTATCAACATTATTCTCATAGTTAATTCAAAACACAGCACTGTACCAGCTACAAGGAAGAAAATTAATCCTATCCCAGCCAAAACCAGGACAGTATCCACCCCTCATTGCATACCATTTATGCCATGCCTAGCTCCCACGTTTTGCAATGCATCACAGTTAGTCACCATCATTCTTCTTCGATATACAGACACACATATATAGGTATCATTCCCTGAGGCTATGCACCATTCCTGTGAGAATCCATTGAGTTAATTTATTCCATGACTTTTGGCTCTTCCTGTCATAATAGTTGTTCAGAGCAGAAAATTTGGTGTGGTTTTGGGTTGCTGCATCACGGAGCCAGTTCTGGTCCCATCACTGCTGGGCTTGTCCCATTCAATTTTCATTAATCTGGGTGATTTTTGCAATAGTGTCCCTGATATTGCCTATAGTCACCACAGAAGTGATTATATACTACATAGCAATTAACACCATGCAATTTATTTCATTAGCTAGACTCACCTAAAATCCAATCCCCTTGAGGTGCTTGTCAGCCTTCCCCATCTCCACCTAAGCAAACAAACAACTACATGCAAAATAGGTGCAGAATGAAAACAGATACTGACATTTGGAACCACAGTGCCACAAAGCAACTGCACGCCTTAGGCAGAGTCTGCTGCAGGTCATTTGAAATGATAAACCAAAAGGTCACAGAGGATATAATAACTGATCTTTACCACTGCCTTTCTGAGGGATGTATCACCTGAGGACACACAAAATTGTTCAACAGCATTCGTGGAGTCACAGCAATGCAAACTCAATGAAAAAGTGATGTTGGAATACAAAAGTATAAAGACATTATAGATGTTTTTTTGAAACCTTGGAAACAAAAGAGTTGGCTCTGCTCTGTGGGGAGTAGATGGACATGGATTAATCTTTTGTCTTTTTACCTTTAAAGTACAACAGACCTTTCACTGGCAACCCCGATGTATTCCTTTATACTAGGAGGAGAATAGGGAGAGAAAATCTGGTATTTATGGATTTAAAATAAATAAATAAACCACCCCCCACCTCCAATCTCACTACCATAAAAGGCCAAGGACTTCTTTTTTCCTCCCATTCACAAACAAGGGAAACAAAATGGAACAAAAACAATCTGTTAGAGAGACAGACCTCAAATTAAGGGTTTTGTGATTAAAATCTTTCCCCACAACATTAGGAAAGCTGTGCTGGGCTGCTTGCCTTGAGGAAGAGCATCTGATTGAACTGGGGATTCCCACTGCCACGTGAGTGTCCTAATACAGGCCACCAACAATTCCAAAGCACCCTCATTTATTTTCATCAAAAATTTCTCTGTTGATACCTCAGGAACCTCTCTAAGAGTATCTGAAGGAAGGTATCCCTTTTTCCAAAAAAGTTTACATTTCAAGCACTCTTAACCACATTAACTCTGCATGGGATCAGGTTCTCATATCTAAAATGCCTGAGCTGAATTCAGAGTAAAGGAGGAAAATAATACCAAGCATTCAAGTGTTCTACAAGTTCAAGTACCACTGACTTAGAAAACCTGGGCATTTAGAACCTAAAGTTTGAATGAAATATCAATAATATTTAAGTTTCAAAATACCACTGATGCTTTTGAAATTATGCTTCTGCTTTTAAACCCTTACTTTTGCCAGTTATACCAAACAACATAGAATCATGTAGCACATCTTCGAGTGTGTTAAGCAGCATCACATGAAGCTGTCAAATTTACACCAGAGACCAAAAAAGCTACACTAAAAGAGTGTGAAAATTTAACTGGCTGATTGATAAGGCTTCCATTTGCATTATTACTTTGGATTCTGACATAAATGTAATAAATGCCTTGGTGAAATGATTAAACCAGAAAAAATTGTCAACAATTCTGTGAGTACATTCTTTTTGGAAACATGGCTCAAACTCCTAATCTCTGTAGTTATTTTGAGACTGCCATTTCTCATCAGCCAAAAGGTGCCATGTAAATTGTGCCATTATAGATATCCTTACGTCATCATAAATTTTTCTGCAGGCAGAGAGAGATAAAAAGATTGCTTTTGAGATATGTTCTTCTGTTCACAGTAAATCATTCCCACTGAAATCTCAGATACAGAAATAGCCTCTCTCCTGTCCTGCCTGTTAACCCTTTGAACTTGTTTAAAATGCCTTTACATCAAAAAGCCTTGAGATGGCTGTCTTGCTGAAATCACATGGTTAGGGCTGGGCAATTCTAGAGGAGGAAGTGTGGATAATGTGTTTACACAAAACAGTCCCAGGCTGACAAACATGGTAGTGAATCCAAGTTAACAACAAAAAAAAAATGTTTAGATGTCTGTATTTTTTAGCTGAAAAACCTTTAAAAACCCCAACCTGTAAAACTTAAACTAACATTTTGATGATTCATTTTGCCTCAGTGAACTTGAAAAACGGAGTTGCTGGTAACCTTTGTAGTTTAAAAATAAAGTACTTACATCCTGGCACAAGTGAAATAATTCATCAACCAAAGACTGAACAAAACAAAAATAGGAAAAAAAATATTTTCACTCCATCTTTATGTTAGTGACATACCTCAACTATACCAGCTGCCAGCAGGAAGAGCACCAGGGTGGCTGCCTGGGGAACAGCAGTGGTCAGGAGGGATGATGTGCTGGACTGGAACCCAGTGGCTGCCAATTAGAAAAAACACAACACACATTATCAGAAAAGTACAGTTGAAGAGGTCCATCTGGGCACTTTATAATCCCTTCACATACGCATCAATATTTAAAACATTGTCTTCTTTCATGCGAATCAGCAGGAAAATCTGTTTTAGCCAGGCTACAGACTGTCTGAGAAAGCAGCAATTAAAATCTGTTATCCACATCCTATCACTTTCACTTCAGGGATTTCTCTTCCTCCCACTCTCCACAAAACTAACAGCAGTGCAAGGTTTTGCCTTTATGATTGAACGCTGCAGGGAGCAAAGAGCAGACTGTCAGTTGTCAGTATTATCACAGAATCACAGAATGGCTGGTTTGGAAAGAACCTCTGGAGGTCATCTAGTCCAAGGCCCCTGCTAAAGCAGGATCAGCTAGAGCAGGTGCACAGGATCACATCCAGGCAGATTTTAAATAACTCCAGAGAAGGACACTTCAGAACCTCTTTAGGCAGCCCATTCCAGTCACTCCCAAGGTAAAGAAGGTTTTTCTTATAGACAGACAGTTTCCTGTGTTTCAGTTCGTGCCCATTGCCCTTTGACAAGTTGCTGGTCTCCACTGACAAGTGTCTGTCCCCATCCTCCTGACGATTACTCTTTAAGATTTTAAGATAGAGTGGCTGCAGTTCAGTCAGGGTTATAGGTATGGATTAAGGGTATAGTTAAACAATTCTGTGTTGGACAGTTTCAAGGTCACATACACACAGCACTTAAAGTTATGGGGATGAATAGAAACCTACAGAAGCTACATCCTCTCTCACTGTCACCTTGGCCCCATGAGGCTGCCAAAGAAATTAAGGACACATTGTACTGATAATTCACTCAGTAGTGTGTGTGGATGCTCTAATGAAACAACTCAGTGGATGAACAGCAAGAGGAGGAGTCCCAGTGCTGTGAGCAGTGGCAGTGCAAACCATCACAAAGCACATGGGGAAGACTGCTGATGACCACACAGCTAACCTTGAATTTACAGTTGAAGCCAAAGGACAACCAGTTTAAATCATGTCTGTGTGTGGGTACAGCATCCAGGCTAAGATCCCACTGCCCCAGTCTGGAGAGCTGTTGACACAGTGCTGTACCTAAAGTAATATATGTGTGTTCTTGAGAGACCACATTTACTTCAGCAAAGACCTGCTCTAGCATAAAGTGGGATGAGTTTGTGCCTTATCAGGCAGTGAAGAGATGAGCACATTCCCATATAAAATACTACCCTGCCTGATGTTCCTGCACTCTGCAGAGCTGGCTGATAACCCCTCAGAAGTATTCTGTTAAAAAAAAAAAAAACAAACAACAACAAAAAAAAACAAACAAACAAAACAAAAACACAAAAAAACTGCTGAGCTGGTTTAATGTCTCCAATTTGACAAACTTTTAGAAAATCAATAACAAATTTCTGAAAAACTTTAGTTAACATCCACAAGCTTCTTCAGCTGAATCCTTTCCTACTAATACAGTAAGCACAGTTCCAAAGGAAAAAAAAAAATATAGGTTATTGATCCAAGTGCTTTGAGACATAACTGATTATTAACAGGAGGCAGTAAGAAATATTACCCTTTGGTTCAGTGCAGAATAATTAAGGATATTAATCAAGTCCAGGTTTTCTTGTGCAGATTCTTGCCTTTGCTATGAATAGTAGCCTGGGATTCAAAAGGGTAATGAATACCATAGCTAACATAGGAATAACTACATAGTATATGTAAGAATACAGCCATCAATTATCAAATACTAGTAGGGTCAGTAATTTCATTTTCTTAAAAATAACCTATTTATCTTTTGAAGGTAAATTGTCAGCATTAGAAATGATGATCATAAAAAGCAATGGATGTTGGTAACTAATAGCATGTCCACAGATAAACAGAAACTGCTACAAAGTTTTTGACACATTTCACATCTAAACAGTAAACCAGTGTCATGCAGAAATCAGAGAAGAAAAGGCACTTCCTATCCCAAAATATTGTCTCCTTAGAAAAAGAAGCAAACACTGGAAACCAGATGGCATTTCTCAAAGGAAAAGAAAGACAAAAATCACAGGGGGTGGTAGGGAATAAAAGCAACTCTCAGACTCTGGAAGAAGATCCCCAGCAAAGCAAAAAGGATAAAGCTACTTTTTTTTTTTTTTTTCTTTTCTTTTTTTGGCCCAGCTTTGTTCCTGTGTTCCCAAAACTTCACAGAAAGTGCATCATGGAGTTGCTTTCCTAGCAGCTCTCCTCAAATGCCTGGGAATTATTCAAACTTCAATACATCCTGGTGCTTATCGCTTCCCTACCTGCAAATACACACCTCTTGATAAATCTTTATTGCACAAGAGCTGCCATAATTTTCAAACTAGTTCCCTTGACTTTAGAGCACATACAGTGTTATGTATGAGAATCTAAGGATTAATCACAGGCTTCATACCCTTAAGTGTTGGGCTTCATCCAGGCTGTGTTGTCCACTTTGAAAGTATTCCCATCAGTACATTACTGCCATTTATTCCTAACACACTCTTACACTTTTGTGGTGCAAGCATAAAGGGGACAAAGATGGATGAGGATGATCTTTCAGAGCATTCTGCTTTAGAGGTCCCCCATACTGAGGAATCTGTGTGCATAAAGCACAGAGTATTGATGTTAAGCTTATCTGATTAGTGAAGAAATATTACTTATAACCAATAACCCAGACATCCCCTATTCTTTCATTTGTAGCTTTTCCTTCATGCATTTTCTTATGCAGAAAATCCCCTGCAGACTTTACCCGGAACATTTAATGAGGTTTCTGTGTGAAAAGACATACAGTGTTTTTTGGACAAAAGAAATTAAAAAGCCATCTTCATTTGCACATAATTTTGTTGTTCCTGTACAAGATACCAGATATTTCAGACACAATGGATAAGATGAAATATTTGCAGGCAGCTCCAGTGTCTCTGCGTGTGATCTGTGAAAAGCTGACATCTGATCTCCATCATCCATTTCCCAGACCTCTCAAGCAGTGTCCTGCAGGCCAGGGGAGCAGGTGACCTGCTGGATTCCTCTTGCATGTGCCCCTTGTGCAAACCTCTGCAGCATAGGATCCAATATGCAGCCAGCTGTAGTCTCAACAGTATGTATGTTTTATCTTATCTTGCCCAGCCAAAGATAAATGGAGAAATGCTCCTTTAGCCACATGACCCCAGAACAAAAAAGACCAAAACCAAAAAACAACAGGCGCAAAACCCCTCATTCTACGGTCTGAACACCCTTAGGGTTCTCTTCCCTGCAGATCACTCAGATGACAACTTAAATTTCTCACTCTCATCAGATAAGGAAGAGGGAAGAAACTTCAGAAAATTACTTCAGTTCATCAAAGATGTTTACTCCACACTTTCTCTGTTGCTACCTAATTTCAGAAAAATTTTGACAATAGCCACTTGGCTAAGGTTTGGATTCTTTGTTAGTCTACTGATAAATACTCCCTGTTAGTCTACTGATAAACAAGAAACATTTAATTTAGTCATGTGTCTAAAGTGTGCGGATATTCTGTATTATAGCAGATCACTTTATTGTACAAGATGAAGTTTGATTCTTCTGTGGACTTCTTTTAATTGGAACTATGCAAAAACGATGGTTATAGATATATCAAGAGTATAGAGCTCTTACATTATAGATGTATCTGGATTTAACGTACAACGTATTCTGAAAAGCTGTAACATACCTTCTCGTGTGTCTGTCATTTACCTACACTGTGAAAACAGAATCAGTCTACATATTTGTTCCTTCCC
This sequence comes from Oenanthe melanoleuca, assembly GCF_029582105.1. Lineage (NCBI taxonomy): Eukaryota > Metazoa > Chordata > Aves > Passeriformes > Muscicapidae > Oenanthe > Oenanthe melanoleuca. The sequence goes on from NC_079340.1 coordinate 11,160,551, forward strand.
CTAAAGAAGAAAGAGCATCTGAGTAGTAACATGAGCATTGGAAACAACACTGTCAACAAGCATGGCTCAAGGCATTGATTCTGTAATATACATATTCTCCAAAATAAGAAAATGAGTAATCCAGATAAATCACAACATGAGATGACTAACTCCCATTACATTATGAAATTTCTGTTGCAATGTGTTGGGGTGTTGTTAACTTTAGCATTTACTTTGTGAACTAGATGGTCAACAGTGTCCCTGTTGGTAAAATTACCAGGAGGAAAAGACTAAAACTGAAACATGCTTTTTCTGATTTATCAAGCTTCTTTTTACCAAATTCAGGAGCCAGAGAAGAATATATGGGTCTTATGCTACACCAGAGCCATAACATTTAACACAATATTTGGCATGCTTACCTCATTTATGCACTTCCCCTTTCACTAGCAGGGTTTCACTAACTCCCCTTAATACAATTTGTCTTCAGAGGTCTGATTTTCCTTCAAGCCTATATTGGAACAGTGGCTCTTTGGCACTTAAGCTGGAGAATAATGCTTCTCTATCCAACATACTACCGTTCACCAGGGGTTCAGAACTTCATTGTGCCAAAGTATTCTAAATGACTAATTTCACCTTGATTTTCCCCAGTGACAGCTAAAGTCTGTGTGTCAGGTACTGGCCAGCTGGCAGCTTAGTTTTCTAGGACACACTAATAGTAGGGATGACCATAGAAACAGAATTAGTGGGGAAATAGAGCCCATCTGAATCGGTAGGGCATGAACCTCTACTTACCCAAGTGTCATACAGGAAACTCTACAAGAAAGGAAATTAGTATTCCAAGTCTACAGCGGCCATACACCCCAACTCCACCCATGGAAGTCCTGAATCCCTGGAAAAATGTGCAATATCCTTAATTTCCCGAGGCAACCCAAATTCAGTTGGTGTTCTAAATGACATTAATAGCAGGGGAATATTAGAAGCAAGCACTCAAACTGTGCTGGAAATTCATAATCATGACAGACAACACTTTGATTTTCTTTAACAGCATCTAGTTATACAACTTTCTAAATTGATGTCTGATGACAATCCTGGCCAAAAGTATGCTCTCAGCTACAACTTACTACAACCTACTCATTTGTGCATAACTGCTACGAGGTGCCATTTGCCTCCTGTTTATGACAGAAGCTCTGTGGTTTACATCTTACCCTATTTATGTTCTTTCATTTCCTTTCCATAAAAAGAGCTGCTTTGTCTTGTCTGAACCAGAGAAACTGAGAAAAACAGCAAACAAAATAAATGATTCAGTAGATACATGAATCACTAACATTAGCAATACTATATATATTGGTTTTCCAAAATTGTTTCAATGCCTAAAACCTTGCCATGGGGCAGCAGAAATAATACACCATAACTGTTGTTTTTGGAAGTCTCCAGATCTGATTATTGGCATTAAAGTATCACCATATTTTACTAAACTGAATTAGTGAGCTATTTTTGCTGGAAGCAGCAAAGTGCTAATTGTTGTTACAACATTCACCACACTAAATGCCTGGGCTTTCACAGACCTGCTATGCTGCTGGTAAATCCTGCCCACTGTCCATTGAAACATATGGCAATTTACAGAGGAAGAGTGCTGATTGTGAATTTCCCTAAAAGAATACTTAGCAAAATGCCAGAGTTTTAATAAAATCTATGTGTGTGGTTAAACTTTTCCATTCCTTTAAAATATCAGCATTGGAGGCCCTCTAGTAAGTAGCAATCAGCCACAATGTAAAGAAAAATAGTTTTAAGTTACTGCGAAAACAAAAACCAAAGCCACAGTTTACTGAAATGCAAAGGGACACATTCTCTTGGTGAGCCTGCCTACTATCAAAACCCCACAGTTCTGGACTCTAGAATGGTAAGATTCCTGTGCCCAAAGAAACCTTATAGCAAAATTGATTTGAATAGATGCATAATCACAGTCCTGATGCACAAGGAAAAATATTGCCTAGAGCTACGTGTTCAGTGTATGTTTTCACTGTACCAGCTGAAGAATCTTGGATTTCTCAGCAAAACTTCCTTTCCTCTCATGGCAGGCCTCACCAAAGTGCAAAGAAAAAAATGAAATTAATACCTTAACAAAATACATAATTTTTCATGGTTCATGAGACACCATCATAAATCTTTCCTAAATCCTTTTGAATGCAAACCCACATTTTGCTTGGTTTTAATTTCATCATTATAGATCAATATACAGAGTTAAACTTGATTGTGCTGAACCATCCCCACAGCATAAAGCAATCTAAGAACTAACTAGAGATAGATAGGAATGTACTTTTTTACTAACAATTATCTTTGAGATGTTAGTTTTACCTCTTTATGTCACATTGAAACCAAGGTAATTTGAATTTTCAGAAAAGAATGTGAGAGTGACTCCAGTCCCCAAGTAAAGGTCAAGCCAATTACATAAAAGTAACTTTACTAAATCAATATTAATCCAACAAAAATAGTCTGTTAAATACTCCCAGCAAACTTAATTCACATCTCCTTTGAACAGCATAAGATTTAAATAGGACAAGTATTATAAAAACTTTTATTCATTCCTGCATCAACACTGCTCTTTACTATTTCAGCTCATTTCTACTCATATTCCACTTACTGATGAGCAACATAATTTGTAAAACATGATGAAGCAATTCAGTTATATTGAAACCCACCCTCCTTTCCAAAATTTCAAGTTGAGAAAAACGAACATGAACCAAAAATAATTGAAACCAGTTAAGATAAAAATTATTTAAAAATAAAATCCCACATACTGCACTGACTGCATTATTATTTGCCTTTGTTAAAAACTGTCAGTAGTTTTTTTTTTACTTGTTCTTATTTGAAACATTTATATACCTGTTAAATGGCTAACAACTAGTTTTGCTGCTTCTTTGTGTTTACTTTTACTGCTAGTAGTACAGCTTTGCACCACTGCTTTTGTAGAAAAATGTCTCATTTATAGCTATATATGTTGGCATAAATCATTCCATCCCTGGAGGGAGATGAAGGAACAAAGAGTATGAAAGGGAAACTAATGGGAAGAGAACATGGCATATTATGCAGGGTTTATGGTTTCATTTGGCACTGCCAGCCAGGCATCCAGACAGAGCAGAGAGGTGGTGAGGAATACAGTGCTTCAGAAGAAGCACTAACAGAAACATGATAAAAGGTTTTCTACCTCCCTCTTATCACCTGAAAAAAAAATAAAATGGAAAGACAAAACAAAATAACAGCTTGGAAACCACATCACTGAAGCAGTGAATACACAGTAATGCATTGTGTATAAAGGACTCATTTGGGGCTTCCTACATGAAATTGACTTTACAATTCTTGCAGCTGCAGCGTGGGTCAGCCTGCCTCCCGTTCTTTGTCTCACAGATGTTCTGATGGATATGGCAAGCAAATATGATCCTGTTCACAAACCTTATGCCACTCTTGAGTCTGGTCCTGATGGACATTCAGTTCCTCCTCATTCAGCCAAAAAGCACGTTCCCCTGCCATGCCACAGTCATGGAGGAGATAAGTATTTCCTGGCAAGCAGTCAGGTCACCTGTAAATGCCTTTGAGTCAGAACAACTCGAGCAGATAGGAGTGCCAGGCAGAAATGATGGCATGGAGCTTCACGGGCTCTGTGCCAAATGTAAATAGGCCTGTAGAATAGCCTTGACCAGCCTGGAAGTGTTCAAATCACTGGCAGTACAAACCTCCCCAGACCACCCTACATTAAAGGCAGAGGTCCAGCAGCCTGATCTGTGCCCGGAAGCACTACAGCACAGAAGCAATTGATCTTGCTAAAGAGCTGCTTCCAGCCTGCAGACGCACAGGGAACACGATGGTGACACAAACACTAGCAGTAGTACCAGCACAGCAAGGGAAGCCTCTGTGCATGCTGCCCTCCATGACCTAATGCCAGTTCACAGCTCTTTGAAGGGGACTCCAGGCATTTCTGTAGGGCTCTTCCAACCCTGCCTTCATTTCCTCTTTGCCATCCTGAGTACAGCACATGGGTGCAGTATTCTCACATCTACAGCAAGGCCCAGTGTCACAAATCACTCCCAAGTTCCAGAACCTCTACAGAAGCTGGGGAGACAGCTGAGCAGGTACTAAGGGTACAACCACCAGCTAAATCTGTCAGGCTGGTGCTGTGGGAGCTGCCAGATGGACTCAGTGATGAAATGTGCGTGACACAGAAAAATCCCAGCGCTCACATGTGAAACGTCTCTGTCACAGTGCAATGTTAACTACAGGTGAGGGTGCATGCAGTCACCCCAGGACAGATGGGGTTTTAGAAACAAAGAGGACCAGAACTAAACCTTCTCATCTATCTCATCTTACTCCCTGGGGACCTTGGAGGCAAATGTAACCATAGAGTCCCTCAGAAGCTTGCATCTGCCAATTCATATAGAAATTAAGCAGGAAAATAAAGCTAAAGCAATCTGAAATATCAGGCAATATACCTTACAGGTTGTCATCTATCTAAGCCAGTTAAAAAAAAAGAAAAGGAGCTGATCACGTAACACCTTGCATTGGATAAAAACTGATCCAGCAGATAATACAGATACATGCAGATTCTACATAATTGCTCAGGGAGCTACAGCCAGAAGACTGTTAGCACCTTCCTTTGACATTACCAGTTAAAGCCCACTAAAGAGCCCAAGACAGTGTCTTCCAAACTTCATGGCATAACATCCTATGGAAATTGCCCTAGAATTTGCTAGCTAAAATTCAGGCAGTGCAGTGAGCACGAGTGGTTTGCTACACAACATGCTTAGCCATCCACCTGCATTAGTTTATACACTGTCATGAGCATCTGCAATTTCATCAGCTAGGAGTAAAGACAGAAGCTTTCAATATATATGCTACAGGGCATATGCTGATCATGGGCCAGTGTCAAGAAAGAGCACACCCTCCTTGCACACTATTATACAATTACAGGTAAACATATTAGGGGGATTTATATCTTCATTTGAAGCATCTGGTATAAATCAACATTGCAGGCAGGATACAAGATTAGAAGGGTCATTGGGTCTTTCCTGATACAGCAAATAATTTGTTCTGTATCAAGCAAAACATTTTTTTTCCTTCCCTAATTCCAGTAACTCCATTCAACAGCTTCAATTTCCCTTGAATTGCTTTCTTGCAGCCTCCTCAGTGTGTCAATCACAAAGCAGAAGCTAATCATACAAAATTGTCTTTTCCACTTCCCCAAACGTCTACTAGATAGGATTCAGGCAGAGAGATTAAAAAGCTAAACTCAGCAACTTGTTCTGACTCTTGCCACTGCATTCCAGTCACCAAGGGGGTAATTTTTTTGCTTCAAATATAAAAAAACATTCATAATGGAGTTTATTTAGACCTTCTTGCTTTAAGTAAGCAAGTTTTTAATCTATCACATACATTCCTGTAATGTAGGTTTGATGTTAATGGGTTGTAAAGTGGGTAATAATTTTCTAACTGACCTCTTCAATCAGATTAGATCATATTATTGACCATGCTGTTTGTTTTATAACCACAATCATATTGTGGAAGAACATCTCTTGCAAGTAGCACATTTGTAAGTGCCCATTAAGGCAAAGGATGACAGGTCTGCATGTTTGGCACTTTTTAAATATTTCTCTTTACCTTGTTGGCAGTATTCCCATCAGGATCCTAAAGCTATCCATTTGTATGTTTCTGGGTTCCTGCCTGGGGGTTTTGCTTTGTTTTTAAAGATGCTGTAAAAGAGACAAATTCAAAAAACATGCAAACACTGTAACTTTTGGAAAAGAACACCCAAATCCACCAGCCATTCCTCCATTTTTTTGAATGGTTCTCTTGCTCACTGCAACATCCCTTCTTAAGAGTAAGCTCTAGAAGTTTTTTCAGAGTGACCCAACAGGAATTTTTCAAACATTTGTAAGAAAATTACCATTAATGAGGTCTTTTCAACACCCAGTTATGCATTCAATAGCTGCATTTAGCAGGGGTTTTTGAGCTCCTTATCCCTTCTAAACAGGAATAATAGCTCATGGTCAGGCACTGGACTGGGATTGAGACTGACACAGTAAATCCTCAAGCCCTCAGGGCCAATGTCAGCCCAGGAATGTTTCAAACCAAGTTTCTCAGACAATGGTTTTACTTTCTTTTAGCACAGTTTGATGTGCCTTCTGAGGGACTACTGCAACTTATTGTGATGACTTGTAAGCAGACTAATAGTCTGAGTAAAAAATACAAATCTGAAAAAGAGCAGCGGAGAAAAGCAAGCAAACAAAACACACTGGGAGCTGCCTTTGCTGCTAGAGGAAACAGAGCATTAATTTTTTTGTCATCCAGCCCTGCAGTGTGGCTTTGGCAAAAACACTTTTCTACTAATGTGCCAATTGTTCCTCTTTGAAGTGAAAATAATATTTTCCCTCATTACTCTCACTTGTTAATTTTTTCATCCAGTTTTAAGGTTTTCCAAGGCAAGATTTATATTCATATGCTGTTCAACATAATAGGATCCCAATATTAACTTTGGATATTAAAAATTTTCCCATAAAGATTTTAGTTTCATGATATGAGGATTCCAAATAAAACAACTGAAGTATTTATGACAGGCAAGAGAGGGGAAAAAAAATCCTGTCTTCCATTTTCATTTTATTGCACTTGACTGAGTCTCCAAATGGTGTTTCAGAGTTGCAATTGAAATGATAAGCACAGAGAAGTAAAGGCAAACACCAGAAGGAACACGAGTGGTGTCAGCTACATATTATTCTTTTCTAGTTGTTATTTCTAGTAGTGAGCTAAGTTGTTTTCCTCCAGTTCAATGAATATAAATATCCAGATATTCTCTCCCTCCCTAAAATTGAGAGATTTTCAACGTAAATTCACTGTGAAACTTCACTAACTGATGCTGAGTTGTTAGCTTTTTATTACAAATGTTTTCTCTCCACATGATATAAAGATTTCTCATAGTGCAGTAGAAGTAACTTCACTGAAATTGCCAACACAAAATTATATTCTAACTGTTGTTAAATCTGCTACTAAATCCCCACTGAACTTTAACGCAGAGTAATTCAAATAATCTTTTACCCTGCAGTAGCTTGTTCATTAGGCTAAATTTTTATGCACGTAAATTACCCAATATAATTTGGATTCTTGGAAAGTATTTCTTCACTATGTACACAGAGATTATTGAGTCTTTAGTCAGGAAAACATGAATTAAGTGTTAAACTGAAGAACTGGAATTCAGCCCAACTGCTCATTGTTGCTGGTTTGTTTAAATTAGGTTGCCACAGAATTTTTAGGAAATGCAAACATGGTACAAAACCCAGATAGAATTAAGTTCTAAAAACATAAATTTCTGGTCCATCAGAGCAGACTTGGCTGAGTAAGCTGTCACTCATGTCTATAGAGTCATGGAATGATTTAGGCAGGAAAAGAGCCTTTTTGCTGCAATGAAGGTGTTGAAACACTTGTAGAGGTTGCCCGGAGAGGTAGCAGAGGTCTCATCCTTGGAAACATTCCAAATCAGGTTGGGTAGGACACTGAGCAACCTGATCTAGTTGGACATGTCCCTGCTTACTGCAGGAGGGCTGGAAAAACTATTCTATGATCATTGAGTCCAAGCACAAACCTAACACTGCAAAGTCCTAGGCTAAACCATATCCTTAAGTACCGTGCCCACACATCTTTTAAATTTCTCTGGGGAAGGTGACTCAGCCACTTTCCCTGGGCAGCCTGTTCCAACACCTGACAAACCTTTTGGTGAAGAAATTTTGGCTACTAGGTAATCCAAACCTCCTATGGAGCAATTTGGGGCTGCTTCCTCTTGTGCTATCACTTATTCCCTAGAAGAAGAGACCAACAGGTGCTTGCCATCAGCAAACTTTTGAGGAGCAGCAGATAGCACAGTGCTGCACTCAAGGACCCACTGCTCCAGGATGACAAAACTGTGCTGGTTTAGGTGGGGATTTTTATGGGGTCCAGAGTCCACATAACAATTCATCTCCATTCACTGTTCCCCTATATGCCCCTCAGGTATTAGCTTAATGCTGGATTAAAGGAAACCAAACCCAAAGAACGCTATTCTCCCCCACCAAAACTTGTTTAAGTTCTCCTTGAGAGCACCTCATGCCCATTCAGTGCTAGACTACAGATGGCTAAAAAATTGCTAATGTTGCACTGCAGAGCTGCTTTTAAAAGGCTCTAGAGCTCAGCTAAAACAAAGCACAATGCTATATTAACTGTAATGTAGGAAACAGGAAGAAACTTTCACTTGAATTTAACATACAGTGGTGGGAAGATAAAGGAATTCTCAACAATCACACTAATGCTGAATCCTTCCTGTGCTACATTCTGTAAAGTGGCTTCTATTTGTTCAGACAGAAGCAGAGATTTCTGTCAAAAGATATTTGACTTTTTGAAGAAATTGCCTAAACTAACTTTTGATTTGAATTTTTAATTTAAAAAGAGAAATTTTAAAATTTTATTTTCAAAACTACTGATTTTTAAAGTGTTATTAAACATTCAGATTCCCTGTCTTTTCTTCCTTTTCCATTGCCTTTGAATGAAGAAGAGTTGTGTGACCATTAGAGTCCCTTTCTTCTCTCTTCTTCAAAATCTTCTAATGAAAGAATAGCCAGATCAGGTATTTCAAAACTTACAAAGTAGCCAAGACTGCTCCCTTTTACCAGCCAAAATCCACTTGTGAAAGTAGCAGGATTAACCTACATATGTATGTGGTTTTTCAGGATGAAAATATATATGTAATTACAGGGTATGTTATTAAGATGGTGGTTTATAATCAGAATAAATTGATTTGCGAGTCTGAAGTACAGCAAGAAGCAATTATTGTACTTGGCATCTGATTTACTCATTTAACAGACAGCTCTATACCAGGAACTGTAGTTATATGTTGCTGAGACTTTTGGTGGTGGTAACTTGATCTTAAAAGCCTCTCTTTAGCTCTCACATGTCAATACACTCTTTTGAAAAGATCAGCAAAACTGGGTGGTTACAAGCCTTGCTCAAACATAAGGGCAGTTTTCACAGACAACACACCAAGACTATAAAAGTAAAGAATGAACTCCAGCTAAATAAAAGTAATGGTCCTCCAGTGGAAAGACAAAACACAATTAGAATTCACATACTTATTTCAAGATCAATATTCTTCTACTGATTTGCTGAGGAGGCTTTTATGAAATTTAAGCATAGTTCACTTTTAAATACTCTTACCGCCAATGGGTATGGGAGGCTGTATTAATTCCTTTCCTTTTATAAATCAATAATTAGATTGCCAATTTGCTTAAAGTGCTTTGGAAAAAAAGGAAGGAATATGGAAGCTATATTTTATCATTCTACAGCACTTGTTGAAAGGCTCAGTAACTCATACTATCACACTTAATGAATATTATGACACTCAGAAACAACATGGAATGGAATCAAAACCAAGTATGAAACTTTTTCTACACAAGTTTGAATAAATACATAAATAAACAAATCAATGTTTACTGTGACAGACAGCACACAGACACAAACACAATTCTTGGGCCTAGTCCATCTTCACAGCATAACTTGTGCACTGTAATGGTGGAGATGAAAGCCTAGAGACTGAAGCAAAAATATAATCAGAATACCTTTTGATGAGGAAAGCTGCTTGGGTTTTGAAGTGATCCCAGAACAATTCTCATTAGCTAGAGGTAAGGAGGAACTAGGAGAGAAGAAATTACCCAGCCACCTTAGAGATTAAAAGTTCTGTTTGTACATTAAAGTACTCAGTAATCCTGCTCTATTCACCAGGTAGAACTCCAAAATGAGGTATGCTGCAGGATCAGCAGGAGTGAATTTCCTTACAGAGAAGGGCTGTGCCTTGGAGAAAGAGTATAAACAGCAGAAGTTGTCTGTACTTGTGGATGGAAAATCAGGAAACACTCAGGCTCATAAGAATAGGACATTATTAGACAGTTTACCTTATAGCTATACTTAAAGACAAAAAAATTAGGAATCATCACATCCATTTCTACTTTTGATACTTTATGATATTTTCATAGTACCTTATTCTGTAAAATAGCTTAAGAAAAACCTTTTTTTTTACTATTTTATTGCAATATTACAGACTTTGTCAGAACTTGTTTTTCATCTTCCTTCCTAAGAAGGTGTATTCAAGACTTGGCTCGATTACAATATTCATTCTGACTTACTTGAACTTAAAGTAGACGCATCTTTATTTTTAAAGTAAACTAGGAAAAGACCATTCCTTTATCCTCAGAGAAGGTCCTGAGCACTTAAAAAAACTCAAGCAAAATCAAAGCTGTTTCCTTGATCTTCCATTCTTCCTGAGTTGTGAGGCCTTGTCTTCAGTATATACAGGATACTGACTAGATGGACCTTTGTGTGCAATACATTAATGGAATAAGAATGAAAAAAATATAAACGTTTATGCAAAAATATCCACAACAAAAACCTTCAAAGGAACACTGCAAGTTAGTGCTTTGTGTCAAAGCTAAGGTTGCCAACTGATCCAAAAGTTCTAAAATAAGGATATTCTCTTAACAAGAAAAGTAAAGATGAACATTGATGCTTTTTCCTGTGAATTACAAATTTTGCACCCCAAAAGCATTCTGAAAAAGAACACTGGAATGATAAAGGAGTCATTGGTTGAGGATGACAGGAGGAAGGCTGTATTTGGTTAATAGTTAGTTACATCATTAACACATATGATCTCTGAATTCCATGTTAACTAATGTAGTTAATATAAAAAATAATAGTACATTAATAATAATTCAACTCAATAATAGCAGAAGTTAATGTCTAGACAGTCAAGTCAATGATATTTTTCATCCTTTCATTAGTGATCAAAATAAGTAATTACAATTCAGCATAAACTTCACATTCAGTGTGCCTGTTAGGTCTCTGTACAATCTAGTGCATCCCATATGGGGAAACATCCATTTCTTCTGAAACATCCTGGCCCAGCAGACACTATCCTGAGGCAAGAGCCTGTTGTCCTATGTCAGTGGGCCCCATTCAATTCTTAAAACTCTGAATTGGCTCAAAGAAGCACAAGTCAATCACAGATGGCCAGGGAAATATCTTTTGTTATATAACACCGTGTGCTCTGGCTCCTTTTCTCCACTCCACTCTTCCCAAATAAGTTTTAAACCATTAAGAAAATGTTATTGCTTTGTTTCAATATGTGCTCTTGGAGATTTAGCCTTCTAGGAGGGTATAAGTACCCCCAAACCACCTTAATTGCTGGGCTGCAGCAGAGCCTGATACTGGAGTGTCTCCAACATTACACAATATATGAATGGCAGGTCCTGGGCTCTGGGTCCCTGCAGCTTCCTCACATTCTAGCAGCAATATTTCAAACCTTTGCTGTCAGAGAGCAGCAGAAACAAAAACCCGGTTTGTAATAAGGAGCATTCTGAAAGGAGAGATAACAATAATCAGGGAAATTGATAATTTTGCAGGTTTTGTTCAGGAAGGAGGCACCATCCACAGTTTAATCTGCTTTTGGCATCAGATAAATACAAAAGGGAGACTGAGGAGATTAATTAGTTTACTGAGTGCCCTTCACTATTATTGTTGGAAAAATGCACTTAGGCAGCTAATAAGGAAAGTATTTTAACTCTAATGGACATAAACATTGTATTAGGTTTTGGCATTAGAAAATGGAAACAGAGTTGTCTTAAGGCTGGCTGACATATTAAATACTATCTTCTTTTCTTCTACATTAGAAATGTTAATTGAACAACAAAAGACATCAATATACCAGTGAAGTTCTCCTCAAGTATTAGCAACTTTCCCTGGTGACCTGACAATACTGGATAGGTGAACAGCTGCTCAGGAGTGCAACCATTATGAATTCTATTCCATTTAATAGCAGATGCAGGAAATGGAAGGTTATATTACAGATCAATACACAGACAAAGGGAACCTGACAACCTTTGGTTAGAATCAGAAGAATAAATGGCATTAATTAATTCACAGAGTTGTTGAAAAAAATACTATTTTTCTGTAACTGAGAAAGAAGAGAAATGCTCTGCTGTGAAATATAATATTGATTAATGTGAAAAGCAGCCTCAGTTATAAGTATCCTGCCACTGCAGAAATTGTAAATTCTATTCAGGTTGCCGCTTGAAGAAATCTTAACTATTTTTTTTATTGTCAAATATTTAGCTGACAGAATAGTACCTAGCTGTACTGACTGTACTTTCCAGTTTAATAACAATGACACTATAATGACACTTAATTTTTAAAACTATATTTCATAGATTAATCTCATATATTTATAACCCCCTAACTCTCAAACTCTGATCTTGAATGTCAACAGCGTGTGAGATACTACAGCTTCAAACTCCATTTATAATTGGAGGGTTTTTAGGCTTATCACATAAGAATTGTATAACAGAAGTGTGACATGCTAAAATATTCCTCAGAGAGCTTTAGCCTCTGGATGCAGTCAAAGAATATATATAAAGATTATTCCTATAACAGGGGTTAACATATATCAGCTCCAGGGTGGTGCAAAAAGGATGCTGAAACAGGCTCATATTCACAGCAGTTTATTAGAGAGTCCATCACTAATGGCATATATTGAGTCTAAAAATAGAGTTTAGTTTTAGGGGAAAAGAGGGAGGGAAAGTTCAGAGCACTTTTGATGAGGAGCAGCTGCCACATGGCTGATTGTCAGTAAACTCTGTACATGCAAGTTAACTGATCCCCTACTGCAAAACAAAAGTTACAATCAAAGGATAGAAAAAGGGGTGACTTGCACATCAATGTGAGAATCTGGAATAATAGCAGTATCAGTATGTATAGCCACAAGGCTTTGGGAGCAACAACAGAGGAACTGGAAAGGAGAAAAACTGTTCTTTTGCCAGATTTGGGATTTTGAGTTATTTAATCAGTGTTTTTATTTGGGAAAAGAAAAAGGGAAAAGCTGAAGTATTTAGAGCATACGGATAAGATAAAGTCATCTCACAAAACTATCACCTAGATTGACAGAAAAAACTTTATCTGCATTCCTCAATATGTATCTTAATAATGCCTAGGCTTCTATTTTAACTGAATATTTCCAGCACTTTTTCATAGAGCACTGTTCAATCTTTGCCCAAAGACTTTCCTAGAGTACAACACAATCTTCTACACAATCAGATTTAACTTCCAGAAATCACCTGCTAACAGAGGTGACCCAGGAAGACTCTTTTACATCTCTGCACAGCATTTTATACCCTTCTATAAAAACCATACCCCAAAAAAGCATGAGATAGGGAGTACAAGAAAAGGAAAGGATTCACTTCATCAAGCTAGTTCTTGGTAAAACTTGTCCTGGTGTTACTACTGATTTTTGAGGCAAATGAGAACCAGTCCTCTTTTCTGTGTCCTCAGTGGACAGAGATAACATCACATATTCCTGGGGACAGGTGGCCTCTCTACCTGGATCTAAACAGTCCCAGGCTGGGATAGTCAGCCTAAATGGACAAAAAAGACTAACCAAGCAAAGGAAATATTCTGACCTGAACTTTGCAAATTGCCTGAGGAGTTCTCTGTGTGCATTATCAAACACAGATCTAAATAGAACACCATTAACACCTCACTGTTCCCATTGATGCAAAGCCATTCTGGAAAAACCTGCATAAGTTCTTGTACTAAGGGACATGAAAAGACTGGCAGTTTACTTCATACCCCTTACACCCAGCTTACTGGCTCTTAGATTTTCACTTTCTTGCAGCAGTGACTAAAGCTAGTTGTCATAAACTGCAGACCATGTAGTCAAAAAGAGCTCCATGAATGCATAGGAAAAATCTGCATGGCTTTTTTTCTGTACCTCACTCCTTCAAGCCTAGGGTTGATTGCCTTCTCCTGAGCAGACCAAAGTAAAATGCTTCCCATTCCAGCCACAGCTCTCTGTTAGAGAGCTTTTTTCCTGCTGCTGCCTTCAGTCCACGTATTCTTTGCAGCTCCTCCCCTACAACTATAAGTGGGCCACAAACTACTATTTTCTTCACTACTGGATTCCTTCCCTTCCAAGTTCCTTTCTTCTACATTCTCTTTCTTCCTGCCCATATTCCCGTGGTATCATGGATGTCTTTGTGCACACATGAAGGGAACATCACGTTCACACTAATAGTGGAGAAGGTACCTGATGAAATAGAAGACTGACTCAATAATCAGGCTTAGGAGAATGCCCTTTGAATCCTCCTGGTGGAGCAAAATAAATTGTGGCTAAATATCACCTGAGATCTCTGACCATCCAAGCCCTCATATACCTTAGAAAATAATCCAAATATAGAAACAAAGCATAAAAGAAGTGACAGTCTAGATGTGAGTCCTGGCTGACCTTTATTTTGAATTCTAAAAGGGATTCTGCTATACTGATCTTCCATCTTCTCTGTATGAAATGCTACTAGAAAATTGTTCCAGCATATCCTCTTGGAGATCTGCAGGAAGATGACCATCCAATTAAAATTCATGGCTACTATTCCCAAAAGCACATTAATGTCCTGTAACTGTTAAGCAGCAGATACTGCATCTGGAAGAAGTCATTCAACAGTCCTTCCATAACCATAAGTTTTCTGTAATTTTTGCCAGGTTTTCCAGACTTGCCTTTGATTTTATCAGGAGTCATCTGGTAATTGTATTTTCAAGCTGCATATTTAGTTAGGCAAGGGGGATTTAATGTTTTTATTAGTGCCTGTAGCCCAAGATGTAGTAAAAGAATTCTTGTAGAAGTAGCCGTGGACTTCAAACACCTCCAGACAATTTTAGCAATTATTAGAAATTAGTGCCAGTTATCTTTTTTAACTACAAATTCTACTACTTTGGGTCAATAGATCATTTTCTGAAGATCTTTTGAACAACTTTTAGTAAAGATGTTCTCTTCTAGAAGTGTAACATAATAGATATAGATTTGTTCTTCAAACTGGATAGTAATATTGCAACGGCTACAAATTCAAAAGGGCTGCCAGGAAAAAAAATTTCATCCAAAATAATCATCAGCAGCACCTAAACACTTCTGCCCTGTCCCCAACAACCTGCAAGTTATCACACTTTCTGGGGTGAGTTAGGAAGAGCATTGCCAGGGGGTCAAGAGAGCTGATCCTGCCTGTCTCCTCAGCCATGTGGGGCCTCACCTGGAGTGCTGTGTCCAGTTTTGGGATGCTCTGTACAAGAGAGACAAGGAGGTCCTGGAGCAGGTCCAGTGGGGGACAATGAGGATGATGAAGGGATTGAAGCATCTCTCTTGGAAGGAAAGGCTGAGGAAGCTGGGCCTGTTCAGCCTTGAGAAGGGAGAACCAAGAGAGAAGCTTATCAATGTCTAAGAGCATCGAAAGGGGGGCTGCCAAGAGGATGGAGCAGGCTCTGCTCACTGGTGCCAAGCCAAGAGGCAATGGGCAAAAACTGATACACAGTAAGTTCCACCTGAATGTACTGTGTGGGTGGCTGAGCACTGAACAGGTTGGCCAGGAGACTCTGTGGAGTCTCCCTCATTGGACATCTACAAAAGCTGCCCAGACACAATCCTGACTATTGTGCTCTTGGGGACTCTGAGGATGTACTAGATGAACACCAGGTGTCCCAAGCATTCTATGATCATTTCATATTCACCCTCCATATGGTTAATTCTCCAGGAGGTCAGAAATGGACTTCCTGAGCACAACAAACTCTCCTGACTAACAATGAGACTGTGCAACTTCTCCCAGAAACTGGAAAATCAAGAATGCACCTGTTCTGAAGGATCCACCCTCTAAGAATTACAGCCTTCAGCACAGATTTCTGATACAGAAATCTCCTGGAAAGTGACAGCCACGTTATCTTACTCATGTTAGAACTATGGAATCATTTTGGTTCAGGTTTCCATGAAACCTTGAATAAGTCTGCTTACATTAGTAGATATCTGTTGTAATTAAGAAAAAAAGACTGACTGACTGAATCACTTAAAGTGAATCCATAAAGCAAGTACACAGATTAAACACAGTTCTCACAGCTTCTGTTTCTATGTTGGGACACATCACAGTGATAAGCATATGATATGCTGAAAGCTATGTGATTAATATATTTTCCATCCTCTTTTGTCTACTCTTCTGCCCTCTAAATTATTTCCCATAGGACTATTTCCCATAGGACTCTTAACTATTTTATACCCTTAAGCAACTTTAGACAGCTTCAAACTTTTAAAATTAATCACTTAGTCCCAAAACTATTTCTTCAATCTACTCTGATGAGTGGTTTCCTTACAAATAGTCCCTAAGACCTCAAATGCATGAATTTCAGTCATGCAGGAGTGGCATTATTTTGTCACCCTACAGGTTAGTTGATACCATATATTAAGATACAAAAACATAAGCTTTGCACTTTCTTAGAGAGAAGTCAATTTCTCGGGCTTTTGCTTTTAACCAGGAAAATTCTCAGAATAAAAAGTTCAATAAAGCATGACACTTTTGGTATTTATAAACTATAATTTGCTCCTACATGGTTTTCTGCAAGCTTTGAATTAGGGTAATGAAGAAATGATGTATACAGCAGTTTAAGCCAGTGATTTCTTCAAATGTTTCTTCCCCCTGAAATACACATAATACAGTGCATTGTAGCATTCTGCTGAAGAGTTTGACATGATGTCGACACCTATAACTCGTTTGTTGTAACTCATTAGTGCCCAGAGAGACCCCAGAGCAATGCAATATGTGTAAAATCTTCAGGGCCATGGCCCTGCCATTAAAATTAAAAGTCATCTATTAATCTATTTTGAATATTACTGAAGAGAAAATTTAAAACTATGAATAGTATGTATATGTATGTGATGATATATAAGCTACACAAATATTATTCTAATTGTTAGGAGAAAAAACAACAATGGAGAAAGACAGGTCTAGGCTGCAGTGATTTTTGTGGGAGTTAAAAGTCCAAGTTTGAATATTCATAATCTGATGAGTTTCTTGTGCAAAGGTAGATTAAGTCTTGCAGGAAAGATTAGAAAGGAGAGGAGTCTCTCTCCCTCCCATTTGGGTTGCTGAGGAGCTGGCCTTAAACAAGTTGTTCCAGGAAATACCATTTCCTTCTCCTCAAGTCTTTTTCTATTTCTCCCTTACAGAGGAAAAAAATGCATTACTGGCAACGTATACAATAACACTAAATAAACTTTCAAGTTAGGGCTTGCAGAGGTCTCCAAATTGTTCCAATCGCTGGTGTTCCCCAACGCCTTCAGACAGAAACTCTGCTTCTTTCTTTTGGAAAATCATGACATAAAACCATGCTATTTCATCTTACACACCAATGAAAGGGATTTTTCTAAATGCAGAGTTCTATACTCAAAGGGGAAAAAGTACCACACTGATGGCTTAATCCACTCTTTTAGCAAGGTGAAGAAAAAACAACAGTGGGTGAATCAAAGCTGCCAAATGCCAGTATTCTGCTTTGCTTTGCCAAAATACATATGTTGCAGAGCCACCAATCTTTATACTGGAATAAATACCTACATTTTCTGTAACTCAGCATAGTTTAACAGGAAATTAGGTTTCTACAGGCCAAACTGTACTTCAGTTATATTGATTTTTATGTGGCTGCCACCTAACTCTGGTTTCATAGGCACTGTCACACCCAGATGTACTACTTAAAATGTAATATGAAAGTATATAATTGCAACTAAATGCCCTTGACACTGGGATGAATTTCATATCAGGCATTTTCACCTCATACAGTTTCAGAATGATCTTCATGGGCTGAGTAGGACTGCTCAACAATGGCTATCACAACCTGGTTTGTAAGTAATGAGATTTGTATTTCTAACTGTTCAAAACTAATACTTTCAGAACTACTGCTATTATTTCACTATAAATTATAAATAACATTCATTGTAACAATATGGGTATACAAGCACACAATTTCATTTCAATACGTATGTTGCAGTTTTCAATAACCAAAGATAAAGCCCTACTTTTAGTACACAGATGATGCACAGTTTTATTGATTTCAACTGAAATTGTTCTTGTGATTCTACTAGCTGCATTCTAATTTTTTTGCACTTTTCTTTCCCTATTTTAATTTTTCAGAGTTTCCTCCCTTTCAAAATCAATCTGTGATCTTGAATTAACAAATGATAAATATACACACTATGTTTCTTTTTCAAAACCATTTGACATTTTCATTTAGAAGCCCATTTGCCAATTCTGTCTCAGATTGTCCTTCTCTATCTAATTCACAAGGGACAAGTTGTTACATGCATGAGAAACATAAGAATAAATATTTGCACCAGTTGTTAAACTTGTACCCCAACATTTATGTATAGAAGTGTAATTTTTATGTTGCAATTACAAAGTCTTTTTTCAAGCATTTGGGGACTTTCATTGCAGAAGTCAAATTGAAAAGAAATAAGATATTTTACTTGTGTAAAAGAATAAATATCAGAGGAGGCTATCATCAGTAGGAAAGTGATTACAAATGTATATTGTGAAGTAGAAACATATAAAGCAGATAGCACAAACTTCCCCAATGAGGCAAAACAGTAGAGAGCAGCACATGTAGGAGAGGGGGCTGAACACCCCAGCCAGTGCCAGGAGCCCAGTTACTCTGGCAGAGCAGCAGCTTTGGTCTGACAGCCATGTACCATGAAGTTCAAAAATTTCAAGTGCTTTCAGAGTTCTAGCCTTAGGGCCCAAACTTAAATATTTTAGTAGAGTCATTTGTACAATCATTGTTTTAGTGTCTTGTCTTTTAAAATCTTTACCAAGCTGTGAAAACCCCTGTCAACAACTTCATATATAGATTATCAATACTTAAGCAATTAGTGGTCTTATAGCACTAGAAAGCTTTCAGTAAAACTACTGAATTAAGTTTTTTGCAAAGTCTAATTTTATCTCGTGGAAAACAGAGGGAAGCAGTTTGGGATAGGAAAACAATTTAGTTCTTAACAGGTCAGGCTCTAAATTTTCAAGATATATTGGCTGAAGAATTTGGTAATTCTAGAATAAAATTTCTTTCCAGCAATATTTTTAAAAGCAAACAAAACCAAAAAGCATTTGTCATTTGTTTCGCTCTGTGTGATGGTATAAAGTCATAAATTGCATAAATTTTCAAATTAATTAGTCCAATTATAATAGAAGAATGAAGAAAAAGCAAACAAGCTATGTGATTAAGTTCTGTGATATTTCTTTTCCTTCACCTAAGTACTGCTCACTCTTCCACTTCCCTGTTCTCCCAGTCTCAACCTTCAGAGTACACTGCACACATACAGAAAAGACAGGAAAAGTGAACAGGATGCTGCAGGAGAAAGGCCTCAAGTAACTAAATCCTTTGTTCTGATTTGTGATTGCACAAGCTTAAATCTGTGCTTCAGAGCTGTGCATTTTGCACTATCATGTTCTATGGTGACATTCTCTTTAATTTTATCTTTAAGAGCCTAAATATTAGACATGGATCAGGTCAGGAGGAAAGTACACAAAGTATACCCTTTCTTTCTTCTCAGTAAGAATAGTAATTTCCTTGAACTCTAGTTTTGACTATTTTCTAGTAGAGAAATAGCATATTATATGTTCTATTTTTTTTATTTTTTTTTCATCAGGGGAAAACAGGGAAAATTAGAAAGAAGAGAGTCTGAGCATTATTTAAAAGACCCCATCAAACTCCACGTGGTCAGCAGTGATAAACATCAAGTCAAGGGCATCTATTAAGCTCTAGTCAGAGGTCCTATGGCTATTTCAGAAAAATTCCCCCTTTTTACTCTAGGGTCCAGGTTCATTAAGAACCTTAAGGTCCAGCAAGTGAAGGAGGAAAAAGGTGGGGGTGTGTGGATTTTTTCTAAAAATGTAATTCAGGATACTTTACAATGTATGATCTAATTCTTAACTCTTTACTGATTCAATATAGATTGGTGATAAGATTCCATCACATTATTCTAAATCCCAGTAGAATAGTCATTGCCATTTCCAAATTATATCACAAATTATTATACATACAGTGCTGTATTAATGACATCATGAGATTTTAGAGTCCAAACTGGAAGGCTTAGAAGCATGAAACAGTACCAAAAAATAAAATGTGAAAATTAAAGTATGGAAGAGACACTTCTGCATGTACTTTACTAACATCACATTTTAATCTTTCAACATCATGATACCCCAGCAATTTAAAAAAGCTTTAGACCCTCCACTTGCTGTCTATATGCACCCAGTTACAATTATGTCCATTAGTTGCCTTAGCAACAGAGGCAGAGGTTAAGTCATTTTCTAGAAGAGGCCCAGTGCAAATTATGGCATTATACCAACTTATTGCCAATCGTTTTAATTAAAACATTTCGCTTTCAACTCAGCTAACAGCAGAGATCAGTAAACAGGGCAGATCAAATTACTGATATTTAACTCTCCTGCCTTTGGAAAGGCCCACTGCAGCTTAATTACTGTTGGGTAGGACTGATGGAGAAAGAGCAAAGAACCGAGATCATTCCAGATAGGTTCAGCATATGAAAAATACAATATCGTCATTCTAAACATGTGCAACACCAAATAAAACTGGTAGAATTTCTGGGCACTTATCACTGTGCTGTGGACACATCCACAATACTGGCAACAAGAACTGGCAACCTTTCTCCATAACGTTCCTCTGCCACTTTTCCATTTCTTTCCATGAGGAAGTTGAAGAGGCAGAAGCTGCTTGCCCCATTTTGCCTTTGTGATGGTGAAAATTAGTTTTTCATTTCCACAAAATGTGCTTGAGCTCAGGAGAGCCAGTATATCCAGGCTCATGCACCTGGGAACTAGGGGAATGCCTTGAAGCCACAGAAGACAAGAGAGGATCTTGCACAGGTGACAGATTTTAAAGGGAGCACAATGCATGCAGTATAAGTTAAGAAACAGGGAAACAGGCCAGGAGACTCTGGGAGTGGGTCTCAGCACAGTTAGAAAGCAGAAAAGGAACAGGTCCAGCATGCAGTCACTACTGTAGGATAGCCAAAGTACCCCAACACTTGCCAGCCAACACAGAAAGAGTCACTACCCACTCCTTTCAATGCAGCCCAATGAGTGCTCATCTGAAGTGTTCATGTTGAGTTTCTCATCCACCAACACCCCCAAGTCCTTCTCCTCAGGCCTGAGCCTCATATTTTTGGTTTAAAATCATGTGAAGGCAGTAATGGAAAGACACAAACATTTCTGCATCTTGAGTCAGCATCTTGGCTCTTATTACAATATTACATTTAAACATATGGACTCTTGTTTTGTTGAAATAAATTCTATTGCAGTATTATAATAGGTTCTATCTGTTCCTTCTTCAATGGAAAGCTGATCCAAACCTATTTAAATACTGTTAAAATATAGAAAAGAGCATTTTTCTTGTGGTAGTGAGTGAATTGTGAATGAAATTATGCAGCCAAATCACTTTCTCCTAGCTCCTAAGTAGACCAATCCTTCTTTCCAACCAAATACCTTAGGGGTCTATTTTTTTACCATTAAAATGCGTTTATAAATCCTATTGCTAATTTATTGCAAACTAAAGGGGATTGATTTTTTTTGTTGCTTTCTGAGCGAATAAAATTCTGAATATATAATAATAATAGTAACCCATTCATGTGCTGATAGATTTCCAAAATGCACCAGAATATATCTTAAGATGCTTTTTTATTATACATACCACTGTGATGAAGAAGTACATTCACAAGAAGAGGGTTAAATTGAAGTAAGAAGAAAATATCCATTAAGAAAAAGCCATTATTCTTCAGCTAATTGCAGGAGTTAATCAGAATAATTAACCTAAGAGGAATCATAAAAAGACACCTACTCTCTAAAACATACAAATGTATGTAAAAAATATAGAGCTGTTTCTACAGATGAC
Source organism: Oenanthe melanoleuca (assembly GCF_029582105.1). Classification (NCBI taxonomy): domain Eukaryota; kingdom Metazoa; phylum Chordata; class Aves; order Passeriformes; family Muscicapidae; genus Oenanthe; species Oenanthe melanoleuca. The sequence continues at coordinate 11,182,346 of NC_079340.1, forward strand.
CTTCTAAATTACTAAGATAACTAATGCAGCACCTTCATGCAAACAGAATACAGGTAATTTGTAAATAGAAAATAGACAGAAAGAACATGAAAGCTTTATAAAAGCTAAGTTTTCAAGGTACTGCAAGCCATGAAACATTTTAATACTTTCTGTGTTCTTTCTCTGCTAATCACCTATTTAGTTCCATAAGCAGCAAGATCAGTTTGTATGATTATTTTGAAACCCTGAGAAGTTTGCCACACGTTTTTAAGAAACAGAAATAGATGGTGGATATGTAGAGTTTTGTCACTGATTTCACAGATTACGAGCTGAGCAGAACCTGATGATAACAACATAAACCCAAGACTTTATCTTTAAAGAATATAGCATTTGATATGATAAATCTGAAATCTTTTTCCTACCTCAAAAAAAATTTATAATACAAGCCCCTTGCAAGCTTCCACTTAACACTGCAAGTGCTTTAAACTCTTAGGTTCTGAAGTCATATTAAAAGAATTCTTGTAAGAATAGGACATTTTTCTCAAAAAGGCTATTTTTAATCTTCCTGTCTGTCCAGAAAACTATAAATGTAACTGTAATCCTTTAACTCAAAAGCCTAATGTAAAAAAAAAAAAATCACCTCTATTCTGGTTTTATTTTTATTCTTATTATTTCCAGATTGATAAATTAATACTAGAATTTGGGAAGGCTGATGTAACAAAACCACAGGACTATCACATACTTTTATATACTGAATTCATTAGTAATACTTAGTTTAAGGAGAAATTTTGACTTATACCAAATATTGATATGGTTAAACTGTTTGTCACTTGCTCATAATAGTAACAAATACAACAGTGAAATGTAGGGGTCTGTGCTTTATAATGGTTTCTTCTGGGGAGCAGGGGGATGTGGGGGTGTTGATGTTTCTTCATTCTCTTTTAATGAAGAACCTTTTCCTTAGAAAAAAGTATCAACTTTTCCCCAGCTCTGCAACAGCCTGGCAAATCAAACTTCCCTGATATTACACCCACTTGAATTAAGGAAAGTTTTTAATTAGTTTGCTAGTTTGGGGCCTTACATACAACAGTATAATTGTTTCCAACCAATGAATACTTAAGAAAAAGTGGATTTCATACACATTAAGTCCAAAGTTTCTAAACAGTTCCTCTTCTATTCCAAATATGTGATAATATTTTCATGAGTTGAATACTACTTTGTTGAGTCTTTTAAGCCACTGATTTGATTGATTGCAAGGTTTGAAGAAATTACAGGAAAACTATTTATGTGTAAACCTGATAAGGAACAGTTCAAATTGAATTTCATCACAATAAAGATGCTCTTAAGCCTACTGCATGCTATTCCAAACTACATTTGATATTTGAATTCACTCAGAACAAATCTGTATTGCCAAAGAGTTCTAGTTTTAACTGACTCATATTAAAGCTAAGCTTCTTTTTAGAAAAAAAGCAAACATTTGTGAATTCTATCACATTAAGCACTCCAGAAAAATGCACAAGAATAAAAAATTATTGATAAAGTTTATATTGTTTCAATCCAACACTTTCACACGTCTCTAAATTTTACTTATATTTTAGTAACTAGAAAACAATAATCACAGTTCCTTGGATAAGCTTCTTTTGCTAATGATTTAAAATATTTACAAAAGTCAAATGGATTGATGGTTAATCTTTTGAAACAAGGCAAAGCCTCTAATGGGGAAAAATTGCAAAAAAAACTCCATTCAACCTCCACCCACACTCCCACCACTGGTACCCCTTAGGGCAACAAGAGCCATCCTGCAAATTAATCTTGTGCCATCTTCCTCACCACTAGGCATTCTGACTTACACAGGGAATTTTTACACTGATAATAGATACACACATAGACATGCCCACACTCTGGCATTGCTTCTTTACATCAAGAATTTGATTGTAACACTCACTAAACCTTGGCTTTGGGCCAGCTTTCCATTGGAGGAGGAGCAGATAGAATATAGTATAGTACTGCAGGACAATTTATATCCACAAACTAAGAGTCCATATGTTTAAAAGTAATATTGTAATAAGAGCCAAGATGCTGACTCAAGATGCAGAAATGTTTGTGTCTTTCCATTACTGCCTTCACATGATTTTAAACCTCAGGCCTGAGGAGAAGGACTTGGGGGTGTTGGTGGATGAGAAACTCAACATGAACACTTCAGATGAGCACTTGCATCCAAGGCAGCATGGCCTGAAGGGTGAGGGAGGGGATTCTGCCTCACTGCTCTACCCTGGTGCCACCCAGCTGGAGCAATGCATCCTGCTCTGGGGTTCCCAACATAAGGACATGGACCTTATGGGAGGGAGTCCAGAGGAAGCCACCAAGATGAACAAAGTGCCTCTCCTATGAAGACAGGCTGGGAGAGGTTATCCAGCCTGGAGAAGAGAAGGTTCTGGGAGAGCTTAGAGAATCTTTCAGTACCTGATGGGGCTAGAGGAAAGGTGGAAAGGGAGTTTTACAAGGGCTTGTAGTGACAGGACAAGGGGGAATGGATTCAAGCTGAAAGAGGGCAGGTTTGGATTAGGTATTAGAAAGCAATTCTCTGCTGTGGAGGTAGTGAGGCATTTGAACAGCTTTCCCAGAAAAAGGGTGCTCCATCCTTGGAAGTGTTTAAGGTCAGGTTGGATGAAATTTTGAGGAACCTGATCTAGTGGAAAGGTCCTTGCCCATGGCAGGGGGATGGGAACTGAATGATCATTAATCAGATCCCTTCCAACACAGACTGTTCTAGATTCTAGTGTCTTTATAGAAAACAGAAGCTTTGCAAACTGATTCTTGCAGATTTTCTTCAGTTTCAAAACACCTAGTTCCCATAAATTATGCCAGATTTCCACTTCAGCCACCAAACCTTCTATCACCTCTCCTCTGAAATCTATCATCTCTTCTCTGAAATCAGCCATCTGTTCTTTGAAATCCATGTTTAACAACACCTTTCTTTCAGCAATGTGATATGTTGAAAGGTTGGAGATCTCCTTATCATCACAGCTGTGTCTTGGTCAAAACACATAACCTACAAGCAACTCCCTTGATGCAATCATTTTGGACTCTTATATGCTGATATTTTACTGTCTTCATTTAGACTGGGAAATAAGTAAATGTAATTGTGTGTATTGGGATTGTTTTGGTTTGCTTTTGCTTACAGCTTTTCCTCATGTAAAGCCCCTAACCCAATGTAACACAGACTGACAGCACACAATATTTCATTCAAATGAAATAATTGGGTTATAATATTTTATATAGACTAAGAGCACCAAGCCACATGATACATTGCTCAGGGGTGGTGCACTCATCAGACCAAGGGAGTTCTGAAAATCCTGAAGTTCTGAATCAGCTTATTAGAGAAATCTAAACCAAAATCAACCAACTAAACAAAAAGTACATAAAAATGCTCAGACAATAACTTTTAAGGTAATTCAGTCTCCTAAGACAGTATTATATGGGCATAAATCAAAGGGCAAGAAAGAAACTCTGGTAGCATTGACACATATGTTACTATGAGCAATCACATGTTTGAGGTAAAAATTTTTACATTGAGACAATTTTTTCAGTTAACATTGACAACAGGTACCTAATGCTGGCCTCAAAAAAACATAAGTTTTTTTGGTTTTTTTTCACTGATTTAGAAGACTGAAAAATAATCCATTCACAGAAATTCTAGATGGATTAAGAATTTTCTTGTGTTTTGGAAGTTTTCAGTGGGGCAGAGAAGATATACAAAGCAAATGAGTCTCCTACTCTTGGGGAAGGCCTTACTAGAGAAATACAGTACTCCACCTCTCTCCCTCTCACTAACTCATTATGGCAATGAGGCTATAAATGAGAATAACCTCAAGCCTAAGACATGCAGCATGCAACACCAGCCAAACATTACATAGCAAGCAATAGGAGATGTAAATTTACCTTGCTACCCTTAGAAAGTCAGAGAATGGATCTGAGCTCCTTTTTAAGTAACTGTGGATGAACCAAGATTTGGGCTTTACTCCATTTGATTTCTACCCACAAGAAAATAATGATGTTTGCTGCTAATACCAATGGACCAGTTGCTAACAAGAAACCTTAGTGAGTTATACAACAAACAATACAAGAAACCATCCTCAGGACCACTCACATTCAAAGGGTAAGTCCTTTCACACCTCGATCAGGTGCAGGAATTGCAAGAATGAGCCATTCATTCCCTCATTTACAGTTTCTGCCCTGAATACCTGCACACTTCTGTTGCTTACTTCTCCTTACTGCCCCTTTGGGAGCAATGCCTGTTAATTGAAATGGCCCCTCTTTGTAACAGTCAGCAGAGGGTTTGATTACTGTATTCCAATAAATAATATGGCTGTATTAATTCAGACAGAGCAATTAACACATAGGCCAGACATTTTTATTGTGCCACTTTTACTGTATATTACCAATTAGGTGTTTCTATCTGAAATACTATCCCCTATTGAAAGCCAAATAAATTCAGCTGCAGATTGATGTTTCCAACAATTGTGTCCCCCATTAAGTAGCATCTGACAGCCCCTTTCAAACCATACACATTGATCCTCCCTGCCCCAAACTTGCATCTGGATTCACACTCAATCCTTTCTGTCTGTCTTCTACTTTTAAGGAGCAAAAATTCATGCTGATATTTTGAATCAGATATTTTAAAAATTGCATTGGAAAATTAGATTCATGTTCCACTTGTTTTTATTTAGATTCACCATAAGTATCATTCATATAGAAAGAAAATAAAATTTACCCTCTAGTAAAAATAATATTCTATCAAATCAATGCTAAAACTTCATCAGATTTGGAAGTGTAGGGGAGAAAATGAGGTATTTGTAAAGCACCACAGTATTTGCATAAAAACATCTCTTCTTCCATCAAGAATGTTTCATGGCTTCTCAGGAATTTAGTTTTCAAGGAGCACAAAGAAAGCAGTACTTTGATAAGTTGTATGCACTGATGGTGAAGGAATCACAGGATAGGTTTTATTCACTGCCAGAGGTTTTCTGAATCACAGCTAAGCTTAAAAATGCTGTATCATTCTTATGAATAAATCACAGAACTACAGTCTTTTTTGTTCTTTTAATTGTTGTACATTATGTAAGCTTTATTATTACAGTATTTTTATACATGTTTAAGAAGATAAAAACTTCTTTGTATGAAAAGGCTTTACAGCTAGTTGCTTGGACAATTTCTGGTGTTTTTCAAAAAGATAGTACTATTAGCCTAATTTAGACAGAGATCAAGATGCCACAAGAGCATGTGGAACACAGAAACTGAAGCCAAATTTGCATTTAAGGATATTTCATGCGTACCAATCTTACATCTTCTTACAATCTTCTCTTTAAGTCACAACTCCAAAACTGAAATAAGAGTTATCATTCTCTGTTTTGCCATGGCATCATTTTCATTTGAATCCTCGTCTAAATGTCTTCAGGAAAAATTATTTTTCTAACTGTTGATAACTAAAAGAAAAATCAACACCATTGGGAATATTCTGAGTGTAGTCTAAAGGGAACATGAATGAAATGTTTAAGAATGAATCCTTGATTGAGAGGAATGTGTTGCATATTTTCTTATCTGTTAGTCTGGAGTAAACCTTTAAAATATAGTCTTCTAATTTGGCTTATAAAATAAACACTGAAGTTTGTTATTAAAGCTATTAAATAGAACAAAAAGTACAAAAACAATGCAGAAACCAGGCACCATTTCATTGTACAATTTCTCCAGAAATAGGTTTCCCATCCTTCATTTGAATAAAATCCAGTTTGCACAGAATGACAGATAGAAAACATGAAACCATGGTATAAGATATGGTATCAGGTATTTGATCATGGTATAAGATATTTGATCCTGACTGCTCTCTACATGGTATGATTTGCACTACAAACCCTCCTGTTGATACAAAACATCTAACTTCTAGTTCATGACAGTTCTAGAGAGTGATAAACACTTAACAGTATAAAAAGTACAAGTTACTGGGTGCACTGCCTATTCCCCTGAACTTCCCTAATTCCATAAGGCTTTCCTCAACTCCTCACTGCATGGGCAGGTATCAGCTTTCTTCCCCAGAGCCTCTGAGCTGCTCTCCTGCAGCTGCAGCTGTGAAAGGAGGCAGAGCCAGTAGCTTTACAAGTTTCCTGAAGGAGCCCATAGGCACTAAGTGCCATGAGTAACACAGAAGGAATCACTTCAGCAGTGTAAGGTCTGTGTCCACAGCTCCACAGCAGCCAGCAAAAGCAGTCACAATTAAATATGCATAGACCCACTGCTGTCTTACATTTGGGGTCTCCTGTAAACTCCTCAATCAGGCATAAGTTAATGTAGGTGTGCATTGCATTCCTTGAGAAATGAGTTCAACCTGCTTGCACAAGTCAATTGGTCTTCATCATCTTCCTGTCATCTGACTTGTTAATACTAGTTTAACTATAAACCCCCCATTGTTCATAGGCAAACTAATACTGATTTGAGATATAAGAAAATGTAGTGAGCTTGATGTTATTTTAAAACCAGGTGGAGCTGCTGACAAAGTGAATGTTGACATTTCCAAGCACAAAGCTCAGGAGCAGGAGTTGCTGAGCTGAAGCTGGCAGGAGCATATCACATTCCTACAAAACCAAAACAGCAAGTAGCACAATCCATTAGGAAGTAAGTTAGAGGGCAATTCTTAAAGAGGTGGTTTAGGAAGCTTCTGGGGTTTTCAAAATCTGCCTCTGAACTACATAAAGCTACCTTCCCTTATAGCCAAGATACACAAAAATCAGGGCAAAGGGGTAGGGATGGAAATCTCCAAAAACATTTTCTTCCCTTCAAGGAGTCCCCTGATAACAGTCTGTCCATGCTGCCTGCTGTACAGTATAGCCAGCCTGGCATATGAAGAAATGGAAACATGGTAGCTCTCCAACACTCACAAAAAAGATATGCTCGTCTTAAAAACTTGGGTGATTGCAGACTTCAATAATACCAGAAGAATCTGATGAGCAGCATGAAGTATTAAAGTACAGTTTATTTCACATTGTATAAAGTCATCATTACCTTCAACTCCCCTGTAAAATAGACAACAGAAATAGCTAACTAAAGAACAAAGTCTTCTATATAGAAGCACTACAGTAGCTGAAAGATAAATAAATCCCAGTGAACAAGCAGCAGACACTAGTACTGTTGAAAGAGTAGTCTCCCTTCCATTGAAAGGTGACTCATAACTGCATGACTCAGTTCAATGATGCACAAAACGCAGGGAAGTCATCTCAAAGTTCTTGAGTTTACTCAGCAAATAATAAAAAGAATGATCAGCTACATTTGACAAATTAAATTTATATTCTGACTCAGCTGCGCTTCTGTAGGCAGTACTAGAGCTTCTCATTATTTGGAAAAAGTTGTGAAGTTTCTCTTGTCATGCCTCTGTCTCTCCTATTGTTTCCCTAATCTGTTCGGAGAGCATCCATAATGACAGAGCCAGCGCTCCATCACCAAAAGATTTCCTTATTTTCTGTCTCTCCAAATATGGATTAAAAGTGTCAGTTGTGGCCTTTCTACACCTCTGAGGGTTGCTCTCATGTTCTTTTTAGCATAAGGATTTCAAATTCCATCTTTCTCCATAGATTACTTACAGCACTGCTTTTCTCTGAATTTCCAATCAGGCCATCTTTCCATGAAACTGTGGGCCATATGAAGATAGATCCCTAGTGATGCCTCACCAATGCCAAGCAGGGCGAGGCAATTTCATGTGTCATGCAGATTCTACATCTGTTTATAAACTCCTCTTCACTATTCACAACAGCATGAAATTGCTGACTCAAATTCAATTTCTGATTGACTAAAACCCTAAATCCTTTTATGCAGAAACTGTTGGTTAGCCTGCTTACATCTGTTCTTTAAAAATTATTCAACATGGCTGTTAGCAATTTTTTTTTTTTGTCAGAGCAATTCTGACAAAGTAAATATGCCTACTGCAAGCATATTAACCAGAAGACTCTGAATTTCATAACTTACATGGGCCACAACTTAATACAGAGGTACTGGCAGCTCAGACTAGACCATAATATTGTGTGGCCTAACTCCAAGAACAGTGTCTCTGTTTCATAAACAGTGGCACAACAAATACAGCCTTTTGTCATGTGGAAGAGAAGCATAGGGGAGCTGTACAGTATGTATAGTACCTTCATAATATGATGGAGCCTTTGGCAGGAAATATGTCAGTTGAAGGCAGCAGGGCCCTGTGTCTAGAACTGCTACAACTCACCAAATGCATATGGCTGGGTTTGTCTTTTTTGTTGGCAGGGAGATTTTTATTCACCTGCAGCTCAGTATTAAAACACCTTTCAAATCTGTGAAAGTTTTGCAGTGTGGTGATAATATCATAGGAGGCCTCTAATGTAAGATACTAAAAAAAATTTGCTAAGTCTGATTTATGCATTGATTCAAACTTTCAGGACCAAATTGTAATCTCTGCTAGTTTAATTTTACTTGGTTATTCAAACCTATTCAGAATATCAAAATGAAAACTGTATTCTATTAAGTTGAACCTGGCAGCTCTACCCATTCCTGTCTGAGTTAAGAATTTACAGAGAAAGATAGTACACAGCATAGAGAGGGGAAGATACCAGAATAGCAAAAGTTGTAATCACAAAAAACCCCCAAAACCTAAAGTGCTATCTACTACTTTTTTACTTAGTGCTGATCCAGAAAAAGGAACATTAAAACACATAAGATTTTAACTGATGCTTGCTCCCATAAAACAGTTGGCATCCTCAAACAAAGCTTCTATTAACCTTGTCAGTATAGCAATATCATGGGATAAAGCTCTTCACAATCAACCTTGTTATTCTTTGCACTATGAACACAAAAAACCCACACCACAAAACAGTGTTTAAAATATGCAATAAATTGCACCCAAGAGCTGTTCCTGATATGTAATCAATCTTGACAAGCTTTGGACTGACTTTGCTAGCCTATTGACCCTGCCCATAGGCAAAGCATGTCTCTGCCACAGCAAACCTTTTCTGGACACCCCTGTCACAGTGCAGCTCCATTTGAAACAGCTGAAAAGGTCAATGACTGTCTCTCCACTTTCACACTGAATTCAAGTCAATTCATATCTAGGCATCCAAAGTGCTGTGATTCACTCCAGGATCTCTGCACATTCACTTTGCTCTTTTTGCCATTGCTTTTCCCCATGGCTCCATCCACCACTTTCTGAAAGCGTCTTTGGCTTATTCGTACAGTTACAAAATTTTTAATTAAAGATCTCATTCCTGCATTTTATAAAGCTATTCTTGTCTTGCAGCTAGCAACCAAGTACAAATTCAGAGATTTTATTCATCTTTTACTCAGACACAAAATATAGAAATGTGCACAACCTCTGGACTATTTTCTCAGTCTGAGCTGTTATGGCCATTGCAATCACTGGAGTAATTTCCAGACATTAAAGCAGTAGCTTGGCACCTGTTAAAGTGTAAGTGAGAGGAGATCCACTGTTCAAAGAAACTCTCCTTCAAATAACTGTACTGACTGTCCCTCACAGCTGATAATGTCTCTCAGATGTTCTTGCTGGGTTCCTGAAAGCCAGAGCAGTCACCAGTTATTTACTGCTGCTTCCAATTGCTTGCCACTAAGAGGAGGAGAGCAAAACCTACTGTTTAGGCTACAAGAGCCATCCACTAGCACAGCACTCATTACATACTTGTAGTACATTGCCTACAGGAAAGAGCTGAAAGGCAAAAATTGTCTTGAATGCCCAATTTAAAACTAACTGGAAGAGCAAGATGAGGAGCAGTGGAAATCGTGAAAACAGCATATATTTGCCAAGGTATCTAATAGACTATTTTAGTTAATCTTATTTCCATGTCAGGTCTTACAGGTTGGTGAGCTTTCAAATCAGATTGCCATTAGAGGACCTGTTTTGCCAAGGAAGTAGCAGCAAAATTACTTTTGACTTAAAAGCAGGCATAAACCATTGAAGGATAAATGAACCTTTGATCAATATAACGTGTAGTCTGGGAAAAAGGTGATTTTTTTTCTCTTCTTGATCAATCATTGCTTTCCCATTCTTTCCTCTGCATGAAAATTATAGATTCCAAGATACATATTTTTTCAAAAACTGAGAGAATTTACTTTAGAGATCTTTAGTTGTACATATTGAATTTCAAAAAAATAAAGAATTTTGAGGTAACCAAATGAAAAGAGGTGATAATTTCCAACTCCAATTTGACTTGAGTAGAACAAATATCATTTTTTAATGTGTAAGCCAGTGAAACACACTTTAACTTCCTATTCTTAAAAGATAACAGTAGTACTTCCAAAGTCAAAGGGACTTCAACTGTCAAGTAAAGTACTTTAATGATCTGAGTCCCCTGAGAAGATAGCAAGTGCAATTGGCCCCAGAAATGTTAAAGTTTATCTGACTTCTAATTCTGTTACTTTTCCTCCCCAAGCCAAATCCCTTAAACTGAATCACCCTTTCCTGCTTAGCTTTGACCCAAAGCTCAGACGTGTCAATGGAAAAGCACTTGGCTTGTTCATTTTTCATAGATAATTTTATTTCTTTCATCAAAACTCATGTACAAACAGCAATATCATCACAGAAATAATTTTCTGATGAACACAGTGCTGTCTTTCCCCAAATACATTGAAACAAATTTCATTTGGGAAAAACATTATTCTTTCCCTGAGATTATTATTCAATCAGCACAGTTTGCACTGGAGAAGTCTCCAAGAAGATGGCTCCTGTTGCAGGGAATTTCAAGCCCACATCTCCCAAGTACATGCCAATAACTCGATGCAAGCAAGCCACAACTGCCTGGTATGCCCTGTGGAAGCAAGGCATAATACCTTGCTTGTAAGCAGTGATAGCAAAAGCAATCAATATTATCCATGAACATGAACTACCCAAAGGTAAAATTCCCCTTTCAAATCTGTAAGGCAGATTTAACCCTAAAAACAATATTACCTTGTCCCTGAAAAGGAAACACTCAAAGGAAGGTGAGGAAGGAATTTGTAAGAGTGAAGATCTTTTCTTTGTGCAGATTCTGTTTCTGGAATCTGAGAGGAAAAAGGAACAGAATCTCTTACACACACTTCACTTGTTTTCTCTTTTCATATTCCCTAAAAATGATTTCTAAATAATTTCTGGGTTTTCCCTCTCCAAAGTTCTTGAAGGAACAATCAGATAAGTAGGTGTTAACATGCTCAGAATGGGCCTGGGCCCAGGGCTGCTCCCAGTGCTATTGCTATACATCAGAGAATGACACCTACGAATAAAAGTTACTGCTATCTTGCAATTTCCTGCTGTCACAAAATAATGAAGCTACTTTTAAAACGATGGTTCTGCTCCAGTGGAAATATTCCCTTCTATCTGAAGCACACACAATGCATAATAAGGTATTATAAAATATACACACAAGGTACTAAACCTTTGGCCAACATGAAGAATTTGAACTGGCAACCTCCCGACTTACACATCTGTCCTGTTTCAGTCTGAGCTTAGAGCCAAGCAGCTGAAAGTTAGCATATTCTCTGCAGATTTACACTAAGTAGACTTAGCAGCCATTCACTGGGATCACACAAAAATTACCTTTTACTACCAAAAATGTGTTTATTTGATCTAGAGCCTTGTTTCCTACCTGAAAATAAATTAAAACACAGATGTGTTGTTTTATCACAGATGTGATAGACGTACAGTCAGCTCCAGGGCAGGTCCAAAGTCTAGAGAATAGGCTTACTATTACATGGTTCTTTCAGATTGCTCTTATCTTCCAAATATTTTACACTTTTGATGTTCCCTCTGGGATTTTTGGAAATCTAAAGTCCCGGGTTTGGCTGGGATAGAGTTAATTTACTTCCTAGTAGCTGAGTACAGTGCAGTGGTTAGTTTCAGGTTTGAGAACAGTGCTGATACCACACTGATGTTTGGCTGTTGCTGAGCAGGGCTGACCCCAAGTCAAGGACTTTGCAGTTTCCCATGCTCTGCCAGTGAGCAGGTGCACAGCTATTAAACTGCTCATATCTCAACCCAGGAGTTTGCTCACTTTTTCACCTTCTGATTCTCTCCCTGCCCCACCAAGAGGGAGAGAGTGAGCGGATGTGTGGTGTTAATTTGCTGTCTGGGGTCAAAACACATCAGGAAGAAAAAAAGGCTTGGATTAATATTTTGCTGTAGACTTATGTTCTATAAGAAATTCTATCTTTACTAAAAATTCCCACAATGTAAAGGGAAAACAAATATAATTGTGTATTATCAACTGTAGGTGCTATATTTTATATAGCTTATATAGCTTTTATATAGTTTATAATTAAACAAATAGAAGCACAACACCAAAACAAAACAAAACAAAACAAAAAAAAAAACAGAAAAAAACCAAACAAGAAACCAAACAAAAAACCACATATGACCACCTCCAAAACACACCAAAACCCTAAAACACCACCTAAGCCCACATTAATCATTTGCAGTTGTCTGTAATGGTGTAGGTGAGGTTCCAGACGTGTTGGCTGATGATGGGTTTCCAAAGAGTTAACATATTGCAGCCAGAGCCCTCTCTGCCAACGACTGCTTTTCTGTTTAGTTCTATAAATGAAATTTATTAAAACCATTACATGCACAGTGATGCCACAAAATCCAGAGCAAAGTTACTAAATCTAAAAGAGCTTTTATTTAATCAGGAGATAGCTAACAGATGTAATGACTGGGGGATGAGGCAGAACCTGGTTTTACATTCAGACCCTGACAACATGGTTTTATCACTTTCAATAATGTAGTTTCCTTATTTCTCTAAAGCTCTTACTTTAAATAAAACATGATCATTTCTGAAAATGTCCCATTTATTACACTCAAACATTTCTGCTCATGTGTCCAATTGGAACCAAATATTTTCTTGTCTTCCAAAAACCTACTCTGCTCATTTTTTTTAAACAAGCAGCTCTATCTCCCCATCCATCTTGTCTGCACAAAGAAGGGATAACCTGCAGCTGAATTACAGAAAGCCTATTCTCCCAGTGGGATCTGAGATAAGATAGACTGCATTAACCCTAAGATTCATTTCCCAGCTAGGAATTCTCCCTAACTCTTTTAAGAAGATCACAGGAAACAGGCTGGATAATGGTAAGAGGTCTATTGAGTGCACTTTCATCACCAGCTTTCATGAAGAGAGAAATGGTAATAAGGTCACAGAAACCTAAAATGCTGTGGGTGGCTAGAAGACATTTCTCTAAGTACACCAGCATTTCACTTGATATACAGTGCAGTATAGGCCATGACTATCCAGACATCCAGGATGCTTTCTAACACAAGTTTCAGATGAAAATTCTAACAGATTCATCCAGTTTGCTGATCCTCTCCATAGAGTTTGCTCCCTAAAAGGATTCATCAAAAAGTTATTAAAGTTATTACCTACATAACATAATTTTTTAACTAATTGACATTTTCAAGACAGATACTTGAAAATTTTTCAACTTTTTATACAAGCATGAACATTCTTACCTGCCATCTGGTCCAGAGCCATCCTCTAAGCTACAAAAACCAAATATTTTGCACCATATTTTCAGCATCCAAAATGCTTTCCACACATTAATAAATCCCATGCAAGTCTTAACTTGGAACAAAGGGATTTCAAAAATGACTTTACCTCCATAAATTCTAACAGCGAATGATCAGATAATGATCAGTACCCAGCAGTTTAATGCAAAAATCTGCGGTTTAGAAAGTTGTCCTGCCCTCCCCTTTTGCTCCCTAAACCCATATACCCCACAGGAGAACACAAGCCTGAAACACTTATTCCACTATAGCTCATGAGCCAAGAATACTTGTATGTTCAGTTGATTGACTCAGCCCAGCACAACACACTCTCCACATTTCACATTGCAATGGGAACATCAAGCTGTAAAGCCATCAAACTTCTACTTCCCTGATCCAGCAGCTCAGTGAAATTCTCAGATGGAAAGCATTACTTTGAGAAAAGGTCTCCATTTTGAAAGTGAATAGAAGGTCCTCATTATTGTCTGTGTTATAGTAAAAATTAGCCATCATCTTCTGAAAGTAATGAAAGTTTTTTGACAGACATTTGGGAAAATCGAGTGCATTGAACTGGCTCATTTATTTCCCTAAGTCTAGATGTTAAGATACACAAGCAAGCTGGGCTTCTAACTAATAATAATATGAGAGGGCTCTCATCTTGAATTATTCAAAATATAATTAAAAGTCTACTTTGTTAATATGGTTTGCACCTAGTTTTTATAGCCAGTTACATGACAGGGTTGTGTTATGATTATTCTGAGCCATTCCTTCTTCTCCAGCTGGATTGGACAGAATGATGGGATCAAAATTTTTCGAAGCTAATTCAACCAACAGCACACTATATTCACATGTTCATCTTCCTCTTCAGGTCTTTTAAGAGCAACATAAACCAGATATTTAGGTTGTGCACTCATTAGATAATTCAGTAGACTTGCTCATCTGTTTGAGTATACAACAAAGTAGTTTAAATTACCTCAAGCCTGAAGCTAATGATTTTGATTATCACAGTCCTTACATCTGCTCTGCAGCTGTCTTCTCTACAAAATCGATAGCACAACTGATTTAGTGCCCTCTAGGACAGCTTCAGAAAATTCTCCTACAGTTAATGTAGATGCAATTTTTCTTTGCTGTACTCCTGGCTGAGAACACAGGAAAGGTGCAGTGTCAGGACAAATCCTGTGATTCTCAGCCAGGCTGACCCCCATAAACCCAGCAGGAATCAGAGCAGCCCTGCTGAGCTGTGATGTGTGGCAGGCTGAGCACAGGGAGCCCAGCTCTGTCGCAGGGCATGTGCAGCACAGCCACTCCTCCTCTGCAAAGGGAGGGACCTGCAGCAAAGCTGGGGCAAACACTGTCCCCCACCACTGACAAGCTTTACTGGGCTCTATCTCTGTGCACATTTTAGAGCAGCACTGTGCTAATGCATAGAAATCATACAGTGACTCCTGAAGAGTCCTTGTCTCCAAAATTCTATCTTCTGTTCCTTCTTAAGCCATCACTTAAGGGACATGTTTTAGCTTAATAAATGCAGGAAAACAAGAGAACCAAAGTGAGTGTGTGCTCTAGTTTTGTTCCTATCTTGATAAATTAAAAAATAATTTTCCAGGAATTAGCTGTGCTGCAATTTGCATATGTCTTCAAGTTCAGATGACCCTCCTCTTATTTACTTCCCTGTCTACTCAATAAATGAAATATATAATCTTTCACTACTTAAAACAAATAGCAATCAGTTTTACATCATCCCAGTAAGACTCATTCATTTGGTGAAAATGAAGTTACAAAATTCCAATTTTGCCTACGGTTAATACTATTACAAAATTGTAATATAACTAACATTGTATTCCTGCATTAATGGAAGTTCTGGTTTTGTTTTAAGAATATTTTTAATAAATATGCAACAGAAAAAGTCACCAATGAGGAAGATTAGAGCATCATTCTCTCTCCCCTCTCTTAGGAATTGCAGTTTGAAAGCAGTTCAAAATATTATGTGGACTAGCTTTGGCAGGCAGATCCTGATAAAACATACCATGTTCTTGCCATGCAATCTGACGCACTGCACTTGGCAGTGCCTGCCTGGCAATGGACAAGAAGTAAATTAGCAGAGAGGCTGAATGACCCCAATCTCACTCAAGAAATTTAGTTCCTTCATATGTGGGTTGAGGTTATTGGCAGAAATATTAGCACTCAAAATCTGCATTGAACCAACTATGTATATTATTTATGTGTTGTTCTAGATACTGCAGAAGAAAACATCCTCTTCCATTAAAATCAGTAACCGATTCCTAACTCCACATTTATAAAAAGATACATTAATAACCCATTCTTTAATAACACTTAAAAGTAAAACCAACAAACCACATCCCACCTCAAAAAAAACCCCAACCAAACAGATCGAAACTCCCAATTTATCTACTGTTTATTGTGTAAAATCCCTTTCTATAGCACATGATTTTTATTCCTCCATTTTCAAAGTTTTCACATCATAAATCTTCAATTCCCAACTGGTTAGTTCAAGATTACAGATATGCTAATGCCTAGTTATGTTTCTTTTTTCAACTAAACAAATGTGATTTAAAAAAACAGAAAGAACTTTTGCATTCTATCTTGCACCATCATTTCCAATCTCTGTGTTAAACCAATTTCCAGTCTTTGTGTTAATCATTTCTGTGTTAATCACCAAACACGTCAGGCAGTTGACTGGACTGTAGACTAGCAGTGGCCTGCACATGGAGTTCAGAAAAGACAGTATGGTTTTGTAGGCCTGACCTGCAGGTGCATGGGAAATCTAATGCCTTCTGAAGACAGGATTATGGATAGGCACTGAGTATTCCAGTGCTGCAGTAGATTTTACATACCCTAATTTTGCTGCTCATGGAGTTGTAAACATTGGCAATCACGCTTTTGCCATCATTTTGCCATTAGCACCCTTGCATCAATGTTTGCCATGCATCATTTAAAGGATTAATAAACCCCATCCACAAACTGTTGACATTTAGCTAGTTATTGACAAGTCTGACACCTGCTCTCACAGCTAATTCCACATGGCCACCTTTGCATAGGAGATTCTTTAAAAGTACCATCAGAAGGGGGAAAGGGGAGGAAAGCTTATCTTCTCTGCTACAGGCAGTCCTTTTGCTGTGAAGATTTTGACACAGATAAGGACTTCACTAGCTCTACTGGGAATTAAACCAATTGACTCTAATAGGCTTTAATGTATAATGATTAGCTCATTTATAAAAGATTCTACCCAATCCTCAATTATTCAGATATGGGTCAAGATCAAGGGAGTACATCAAAACAAATCCTGCACCTGCAGAAGAATTCAGATGTTAGTTAAATGAGAACAGATCGATCTAATCCCATACAAAGATGTAAGGAGAGCTGTGTTAGAATTCAGGACAGCTGGGACATCACCACTCCCTGTAACACTATTTAAAGTAGCATCAACTACTCAAAGTGCATGCCTCTCTTCCAGGCTGCACTAAATAGAACCATGGATCATGATCCATTGTTCACAATTTGTCATAGGTGGGTGCCATTTTACTCTCAAGAAAACATGAATATAAGCATTTGAGCTATAGATTGATAAATGCATCTTGAGCACAAAAGCTGAAAGATGAAAGATATGCATCACATGCCATGCCATTAGGTTGAAATTCACAAGCTAGATAAAGCTACAGATTCAGCCTGCAAGAAAATCTGACTTTGTTGAACTGTTCTGTCTTTGTGTTAGTCTTTCATTTATGGTTGATGGAGGTAAAGTAATATATTTCAAATGAAGACTATAAATCTTGAATACAAGAAATTTAAACAGAAAGGATATCAATTTAAAATATTGAAGACCTGATCTTGTTTGGTTTCTTGATAACTAAAAACATTAACCCTGGGATGAAATTTCACCATCCGGATAGTCTGCACTTCCTTTCCTTCTGCTATTTGTTTTCATTTAGAAAGGATCAGATTGAGAACTCATTTTTCTCATAAGAGGTGCACAATCTAAAATCTGAATTTTCTGTTAAAAAAAAAGGAAACAATTTTTCTTTGATTTTGGTGTTGTTGCCCAATACTCTTAAAATATCGTAACAGAATGTGAAATAAGCTGTTAAAAAGTGTAAATAAAGTTATATGTAAGTTAGTTATGACACTCTTGCAAGTCATAAGCAATTCTCTGGGCATCTGACTTGCCTATGACTGCACAAACAGTGAGCTCCAGTGGAAGTATCAGTGTGTTTGGAAAATGTTAAAAATTGACATAATTATTAATCTCAAAGGGCATTTTCACATTTTTTTACCATCTCTACAGCAAGGTTGGGGCAGAAAAGTGATAAAAATATTGAACATCAGAAGCAGTTATACAGTTTAAGTTGCCCATGTACTCTTTGGAGCTTCTAGAGATTGATGAACATGTATTGATATGATAGAAGCACGGCTCTGGCTCAGGTGAGTGACTGAAACCTGCCATCCCACACATGATCACTCTCTAAAGTCAGCTGACATTCACCAAACACACACTCTTGTGGGATTTCTGAGAACCACAGAGGTGTGAAGCCAAATGGAATTTCAGGAAATTGTGTTTTTTCCCTCTAGTCCTGCTTCATAGCAATGAGCAGCTTTTCAAGCAGTATTTTCCACACTCAGTTTCTCAGTTGAGTAAATGTTTACTCAGATGTTATTTTCAACTGGGATGCTACTTTAACTGTGATACATCTCAGACTTAATACTTCCGTGGTGACAGGACCAGTCCTGTGCATACTGAAGTGAAACAGAATGCTGTATGCATCTCTGAAAATGCAATTAAGCCTCAGTGAGGCACTAAGCTTTCCTAAATCATGTTTTTCTCCTTCATGTTTTACAAAAGAAGATCATTGTTCCTATGGAGAGCAGACTTGTATCTCTATCGACCCAGCAGGCCTGCACAAGAAACCTAAATTGCCTCATAACCAGCTCATGACCTTGGTGCCTTTTAATTATGTGGGTTTCCCTGTGGCCTTTAGTTAATGTAGACATGTGGGGCAGGAAAAGGGGAGTTTACACCCCACACAGAAGAAATACAGACTGTGTATTCAAATGTACAGATCTTGTGCCTTACTTCTGAAATGTGTACCCTACATAAATTCAGTAGTGCTTATTTTCAAGCTGCAGTGCTCTGATTGCCAGCCAAGAGCAGCCTAATTGCTCCACCCCTGCTGTGGCTGCAGTATCCTGCACTCACACCTAAGCATGCTTGAGCCTGGGTAGATCACACACCAGCAGCAGGGAAAGAAACACCTGAAAGGAAAATACGTGAGCAAGCAGTTCAGCCAGCTCATGCTGAGCACTTGATGCTGCAGCATAGCCAGGATATGTGGTCAAATCCCACCCAAGTCTTCAGGAGGTCATTTACATTCTCTCCAACTACTTCACTTCCTCATAGAAGGTGTTGGTACTTCTTTTCATCCTTAGGTTCAGGCTGAGCTATTTTATGCACGAGAGTCAATAAGTGGATAGGTAAGCCCAAAAAAATATTGTATTTAATTGAGAATACTCACTAGCCACAGAAGGTTTTCTGCTGAATTAGGGTAGCTTATGTCAAGTTTCACCTCTCTTCTTTCATTATTAAGGCATCTTATCAGGTATTTGTTTTTACTGTTTAAAAATCTTTTTCTCCCTCTGTATTTCCAAAGTAACAATGAGGCACACATCAAATTAACATTTTTACTTTCTACAGCATTCCTCAAACAAGATTTCTACTGTTTACTGACCATTCTAGCCTAGTTTTACTGATATGTCTTTCATTCCTCTTGGCATCTTGAAGCAGAAACTTAAGAATCTAGGGGTGTTTTGCTTTTAAATTGGCCTTATGAGCATAATTCAAGAATAGGCTTGAAGAACTAAATAAGTCTACCAATGTCTACAGCCTTAGAACTGAATTAACATCAGAATTTCTACTGTACAGCTCCTGTTTACCTTTTTACAATGGCTGAAATGTTACTCTTTGACCCTTTCTGTTAGTTTGCTGGCTGCCCTGTGCATCTGCATTTAACAGATATTTTGTTTGGGGAAAAATATTGGTAAATATCTTTAGTGATCTAAGAGGTCAAATATTGACTCCCCGCCCATTACATTCTAAGGAAAGGTGTCTGCTATATCCAATAAAATCACTGAAACACTTTTAATTCATGTTTTTCTTGCTTCCTTGCCTGTGTACCACACTGCTCCTTAGAGTGACTTTGGTTCTCCTGCCGTGTTGCCTGACTGGAGGATGTTCTGCCAACCATGGACAGATAGCCCCCTCTGCCAGCAAGTGGTAGAAGCTCTCCCTGCACGTGAAAAAAAAAAATAAATTGCAAAATCACACCTACTTTTCAAAATTATTTTTGAAATAAACAACAATTCTCTCAATCTTTTGTGGACATCCTTCATCCCCCAAAAGTTCTAAAACATATTAATTGTCTCCATTTCTCAAGCTGTGGCAACAACTCTTCTGAAAACACACTTACAGGATTTCAGCTGTTTGTGCAAGGCAAGGTGGCTGCCACAGAGCACACAGTGGTGAAAGGATTCTTATAACATTCCCTGGTCCCAAATGCAGGCATAATACTTAAACAAAGCTGCAGACACACCAGTAATGAAAATCTGGTGAACCACTTACTCTTGACTCATAGGAATGTTGAATGTAGAATATCCATTAGTTTCCTGACAATGTGGATTATTTATAGGCAAGTCTGATAGCACCACCTATTATTAAGGTTGCTCAATACTTCCTATTCTGTGACCCCTAGTTTCAGTCTTTTTATGCCTTTGCCACCTGGGATGAATTTTGCATACTGATGCCTGACTTCAACAATCCTTGTTGAAAGTTCAACCCTTTTCAGGAGCAATGTTTTTGTTCATGTTTTACAGGATCTGGGAACCTCACTGAAATTTTTCATTATCTCTCATTCTGCAAGAACTTGAACTTGGGCAGAACAGAGCATATTTTTTGTTTGCATGTAAGAAAATCTCCCAAATATGGCAAATTTACGAGCATGTGAAGGATAGGGGTGGGGGGGGGAAGACACCAACAAACAAAAGAGCACGTTTCTCATATGAACTGAAAAAAGAATACCAAAATAAACCAAACAACCAAAGACCCATTACCAGAGAACAGTTGCTATTTTTATATGAATCATTCCTTCCTAATAATATATGTTCTAGCCCAAGGCTATGGAGAAGGGGGGAAGGCTTGGTTTTCCCTCCTGGAGTGGCTGTTCTTTGGTGTCCAAAAGAAACAAATTAATGTAGTACTGGACTTGAGCACATTGTCTGAGACTGAGAACAGAGTGGCACTACTAACGCTGTGCCACTGTTTTCAGTGGTGATGTCAATTTATCTACTGACAGAGAAAAGCCTCTCTGTTATCTGCTGCTTGTACCCTGAGCACTTCTGGGCTTTGGGTCAATTAACACATTCTTACAGGCTGGAACAACTACACAATTGTTGGTTTCAGCTAAATAAGGAATGAAAGTGCAAACAGCAACCTGAAACATTTTTCTGATCCTACACTGAAGAGGGCTACACTAAAAATGTTCCAGATTTGATATATAAAACATTTGCATGCTTAGAATCTACTGATGACAAGCAGGTCTTCATTCTGCCAGGTTTGCTTGTCAGGGATATGTAGAAACATAATAATTCCTGGCAAAAAAACAGTGGAGTACAAAACAACTAAAGGATCCAATCCATCTGGGGAAGAAATAGGGAAAGAGTTGTGATTCCTTACACAGTGTTTTGATAATGTGAATCAAAGTTCCAGTGCAATCACAGCTCAGCTGCCTTCGACACCTGGGAGGAAGAAGTGATCTGCACATGTGCATTCTCCATAGGAAATGCCAAGGGTCAAACACCACGGCTCTCTAACATTGACTACAAATTGCAAAAGCTATCTCCAAGGAAAACTCCAGCAAAGGAATACAGCTAAGCAGCTTTCTTTTTAGTTGCTATCTGTTGCTGTGTTTCCAAGAGTCAAGCAAATAGACTTGATCAGAGGAACTATACAGAAAACCACAACAGCCTCAAAAACACCAAACATCTGGATAACTTAGTAAGTACATGCATTTACAGGCATGAGCACCATGGAATTAAACCAAGGACGCAAAGACATGTCAAGTGGTTTCTATCTCACATTGGGCTGACAGAACTCTCTAGAGGAAAGCCCACCCTGCTGTCCCCGTTCAGAAGTGTAAGCAGGACACTTTTGTAATGCCCTTACTGGCCTACTGCCTATGCTGGAGTCATCCAGCTGTCAGAGCATCATGCTGCTCCTGCTACAGCCCTTCACAGCTGCCAACTCCTGAATTACTGGGAAATTACTTGGCAAAATGACATGGGGATAAAAGAGAGAATCCCAGAACCTTCCCCATCACAGATGAGAAGGAATATTCCATTGCTATCTGTGTATTCTGCTAAAGAAATTAAATGATCTGGCATTACCTCATTTGCGTATCAGTTTTTAATAGCTCTTATGCTAGATGAAAAAAGGAAATTGCTGAAGACTGCCACAAGTGAGCTAAAGAAACTTGAAGTTTGCACTAAACTCATGCACTACTATGCTACACTTTATTGCTTGTGCTGTTTTCCTACAACCAGTTTCATTCCAAGTGGAAACTCAGTTTTCAAAATTTCCCAAGGATTTGGGAAAGCAGCAGAGGTTAAAGTAGGGAATGGAACACATGCCTCAGGCAATCCAGCCTGAGCTTAGCCATTGTAAAAAAATCTCCACAGCCAAGTTAGGTTATTGAACTCAAATGGCCCAAAGAGAGATTTGTTGAGATACTTTGGTTTAAGGTTGTGCACTGATATTGAACTACAGTGAAAAATGAACAATTAAATGGTGCTTCTCTTAAGAATGCACAGCTGCAAGATGATTCTGCCAGCCTAGTATTTCAGCCAAATAGTCCCCTTTTCAGAAGGTACTTGCAACTTTCATCAAGGGTGTTGTTTTTAAAGCATTTCTACTCTATTATTTGCCATTATTTCCACTGCATTACTGTGGAATATTTAAGAATGTTTTAGCATCTGTAATGACTTTTTATGTCATCTTTAAAACTTTGTTGTGCAGTAAACAAACACAGGAGCCCTGATAATAAGTTTAACCTTCTAAAGGGGCCCACAGGGGGAAGTCACACATATTTAGGCTTCTATACCTTAGCAGATCTCTTAGCAGATCCTGAGCAGCAACAAAAGGAACATACTCATTTTACTATTCTTCAGAGAGATTTCTATGTTTTTAACAGTTTTACTCAGAAAGCCCTCTGAAGTTTCTGTCCTTTTGTGGTGTGCTAGACAGATATGAGATGAGAGACAAGTTCTACCAGAAAACTTACTATCCAAACACCAGGAATGACACAGAGAAGCAGGAGTGGAAAAGAAGCAAGGCAGAAAGAAAAATAAAGCCATTGAAGTGAGATGAAAGTATCCTTGGTCAATGATTTTTTTGCATGAACCGTTTTAGGGGAAAATATTAAATGCTGTATTTCAATAACAGTACTTCTAGTCTCTTAATTAAATATATATCAAAAATATGTTCATAATTACACCAGCACTTCACAGCTGGTATGAAGCAGCATTCCAGGAAGAGAAATAGGACATGGTAAAAAAGTTGTGCTGATCTGAGGAATTCCGAATTCCTCCTTCATGCACACATTTTATTGCATCTTTACCTACCATATCTTACATAGATACATGCTGTCATTGTAACTTCAAAGTATTTCATCAAGCTGGCAACACACACGAGAAGTTTAACAAAACTAACAAACAAACAAACCAACCCAAAGCAAAAAAAACTCAACCAGAATGTCTGGATGGTGTTATCACAGACCACATTCGTCTAGTACAGAAAACACAAAGTTAATTCCCCAGACAAAAGTATAGAAACAGAATGGTCATGACAAAAATCAGTGAAGTCATAAGCAGACTTATCAAATCTCCCAAGTTACTGGGAGCCCAGAGAAGTTTTTCACAAGCTCCATGTGACACTTCTAAGTCTATTTTCAGGAATATGCCTAGGCATAGGGTAGGAATTCAGCCAGGATCTCTGGAGCGCATGAAAAAAAGAAAGGTAGTTGTGAAAGCCTGCAGAGAGAGTGAAGAAGAATTCAATAGAAGGAGAGCTTCAGAATTAGCATATCTTGAAAAGTAACTTCTATCAGATACAATATGCCTTTTTATCTTTTATATACATAGGAAGTTTACATATTAATGTTTGCATGATGGTAAATCGGGGGACTGCTTCATTTGATTTGAAGGAGCACTTCTCCTCAGGCCAGGCCTCTGGTTTGACTCAGATTAAATTACAAAGCTAAACAGAACAGGAAGGATCTGTGCTCCTAATTCTGCTTGATAGATCACTTTGTCATTTTCAGATGCCAGATTGAAGATAGCCGCCTCTCCCTTGGCAGGGAACAGCGCTTTTAAGCTCCAGGCTATCAGGGAGAGCAAGCGCCCACAGTACGTGCACAGACTGACAGTTGCATTAAGATGTTTCCTGCTGCTTCTCTGAAAACTTATGGCAACCTGCTCATTATTAGCCTTCTGTACTCTCAGAGAGTTAAATTGGGTGAGATGAAGTGGAAGTCACAGCTGAAGGTGCTCTGGGCTGTAGCACCTCTGCAGATGTGCTGACTGGGGAATCATCCTATGAGAATAGGAACCAGGTTTAGCAGAGATTATGCAGAATGAATGGGAAAAGTTTCTTCAGGAAATTAGTTTTTTCCCATTCTTTCTGAATCTGAGGGGATCCAAAGGCACTTCTCTGTCATAACTGTTTCATGTTTAGTCATGGTTGTTGAAAGCTCTTCTCTTAATTTGCTGTACAGCTCTCAAATTGCTGATTAGGGAAAAAAATAGACAAAATATGAAGGCAGATCTGAGAACATGTGGAGCCCATTAACGAAACAAATTCATGGCTTGTTTTCACTTATCCCTATTTAGTATTTGTAGGGGGATTTTACTTTCTGCAATTTATCAGGTGCAAGCTGAAAGGATATAAAACAGATTGTAGTCAATGTACATGTGTCTACACACAAACCTATCAGCTGAAGTAATGCAATACCACCCCCAATATGGAACTACTGAACCTCAGACATGCACTAAAAGCCTGCAAATTCTCCTTACATCCTGTTTTGTAGTATATTAAGCTACAAAAAAAAAAAAAAAAAAAAAAAAAAAAGGAATTAAAATATCAAAGGCAGAAGGTTTCAGGAGTTTTCAGGCAGTTGGTAACAGGCTGCTATTCTGCTGTAACTGCTTGAGCAATAAGCAGTGCACAGGCCCCTGGGGCTCACTAGCAACGAAGCCTCAAATATTTCTGATACAATACTACAATAACATGTTGCTCTTACACAGGACCTTTCCCATAAGATGGATACACAGAAGAGGAAATAGTAAAATGCACAGGCCCTCTAGAGGTAAGGTTAGTATTACTTACATTTGACAAGTTTTGTATAACCTATACCTAATCCTCACTGGGGAATTTTCAAGCATCTCAAAACCTTTCAGAGATGAAGTGTGGCATTTCTATAGAGAGACAGAAGCAATTTTCCCAGGTTAAAGTTGAGAATCTAGTCATGACCACCTCCCATTCTTGGTCAATTTTCTAGTATCTCTCCTTGATAAATTTTTTGTAAGTAAATTTATTCACTATGTCTTAACAAAGCCCTAATTTTTCAAAGAATATTTTTAATTCCTTAAGATAATTATCATGCAACACTGATTACCTGGGAAAATAAAACTCATAAGAAATAAGCTGCTCTCCTGCAGGAAGCTACATATGCAAGAACTAGCACTAAAACTCATGCAGCTGCTGAAGAAAGCTGCTTCCCTTGTTCCAGTCAGACTGTTAACTAGGAATCAGATGAGGAATTTGCAACTGGGGGGGCAGAAGGAAGACAGAATTAAAATCTTGTTGATCTGAAATACATCATTGTCTCCTGAAGTTCCACAGAAACAGTTGGAGCACACAACTGCTCCAGTTTAAAACTGGAGAGGAGATTCTGTCCCTAAGACGGGATAAACATGAGTGGATAAACATGAAGTAGGGTGCATGAAGTAGACAAAAATAGATATAGATCAAATATTCTTTCTTCTACTCCCACTTTTTCTGAATTCTAATTATTGTAATAGGAGCTCAGACTGTTGAGCTCAGAGCTGCTCATGACCCTGGTGGAGCCACAAGAGGCTCAGCTGACAGAGCTCACACCATGGCCAGGCTTTGACAACTAACCATGGAAGCACAGGAGAGCAGCACTGGCTGAGTGACCTCCGAAGGAAGAAAAAGATGGCCTTGTGCTCTGCAGAGTAATTTTATTTAGTGGTTTCTTAATCCTTTCTTAGACTTTGGATCATTTTGGTGGGGAGGTTGTTGGGGCATTTTATGGCAAAGTGTAAAGGAGAATATTAATGGAAATTCAACCTTTCCTTACTTTAAATCATTTAGTCATTTCAAATTAGGTTAGTTGGATAAGCTAGAAAAGCTGATCTAGATGAACAAATATGTTCTACCCTAATCCATCTGTGGTGATTTCTCAACTCTTTGAAATACACAATTTCATCTTCAAGAAAAAAAAATCCTCAGAGAGGTCAGTCAGCATCCTCTACAGGATCCTGAACTTGTGGTAAAGGATCTGAGATAAAACTCATCAAAATGAAGTCCCAAGTTTCAGTTTCACACTTAGCTAGACCTCTTTAAACCTCACAGTGCATATAAGTTTGCTTTTTGTTGCTTTTATTTTTCTTAATTTCTTTTGTTTTATTTAGCTTATCTGGATGGGTTTTGTAATACAGCTGAACATGTGGCCACACACAGATGTTGTTTCTTTTGCAAAGGAGGGAATATCTAGCCAGATACAGGGAATAGGTACAGGCAAAGAATTACTAGTTTTCAGAAAAGCAATATCTGTTTACATATTCAGGAGATTTGTTTTGACTCAAAATATATATGGGAAATTTTTAATCATGTATTTTACTGAGAGACTGTGGCAATTCACAGAAACAGAAAGCAAAAGGCAGTGTCATTTCACAGATCAAGGCTAGTCTGAGCATCTTATAGACAAATATATGACAGTGGTCCCTAGGGAAGACCCGTAAAGACTCTTAACAATATACACAGCAGGGTAAGAAAGAGCAATTGTGTCTATTTTCCTGGTCCCCACATTTATTCAGATCACATTATCCAAAAGGAAGAGGAATCCTATGTCTATCATTAGAAGTGCTATTCAATTATATTCAACTAAAATATAACCATTTTTAACAGCAGAGCTATATTAACAAATTAACAGAGCAAATTAACAACAGTGCTGTAGCTGAAGAGCCAAGGAATGGAACATGCATAAGTCCTACAGTAATTACCTAATATATCACGAGAAAGTAGTAATTCCTTGGCTATAATATTTTAGATATTTTGCTCAGCTGTTCTGCAGAGATGCACTGGGTACTTTAGTGGAAAAGTACACATCTTTATTGTAAGTTTTCTCTAATATGCTAGTGCACTGGGATTTGGCATGCCTGCCTTTCTCATCTAATTAAAAAAAAAAAAAAAAAAAAGGAGATGATTCATTGATAATGGAAATTATTCCTAAAGTAAATTGCAGTCTCTGCTGTGCTTTGGTATTTGTAAGCAGTAACTGGAAATTGTTGCATTTTTGCTGTGAAAGAAGATAACACTGATGCTTCATCTCAGATGAAGTGCACAGCACAGCAGAGTTAGTGAGGGCCTCTACAATACAAGCACCTGCAAACATTGCACTCAAAGGTCACTGCTGCTCTGCCAAAGCTGCTCACAGCACTGTGCTGTGCCGAAAAGGAAAGGTCATGTCCCACAGGAAGGAAGTTACCACTGGTGAAGGAAGAAAGCTTGAATGGTCACAAAGGTTGTCTTCACATTTATTTGTCTCCATTTTGGTTTCCAGATCAATTCTTGGAACAAATTCTAGGGTTTATCTATTGTTTACAGTACTAGTGTTAAAGACTTCAAGAGAGAAATTAGAAAACCAGTTCACTTTATTAAATGGAAGACATTAATTTGACTAAGTGTAAATGAAATAGGACTTGGCAGCAGGAGGAAGACAACTCCTGCACTGTCAGATGCCACAAGAGAATCCTCTGCCAAAACGCTCCAAAAAGATGTTATGTTAAAAGCCCTACATTACCAAAAGCTCACACTGGCAAGTCATCCTTCCCCCTTGAACCACTTCTGTCCCAAGGACACCTTCTGCCCATGAAAGCTGTAGCTCTGTGCATGTTAACCCCTTCACAGACATCATACATCAAGCAGCAAACACAAGTAGTTCATAATGGGACATTGCACACCCTTAACTTCCAGACTGTGCTTTTAATGAATGAGTTTCATTTAAAAACACACAAAACTATAGGTTTACACTTAGTGCAACCCCAAATTATACACAGCTTAGTTGTTTATTTGTGCTGAAGTTGGATCAATATAAACACACCAGACTTGCTGAGATACAACCTGATCCAACATTTAAGGTTTATGACTGATATTTTTTTATTTCTTAAATAGAAAGAAAATTCTTAAATAGAAGAATGAATCATAATTCTTGACCAGTCTACGTCTGGATTTGAATTTCACACATCTTTTAGAGCTCCAAAATAAAGCTAATGGATGCTGCTGTGACTCATATGAGCAATCACATCACATGAAAAAAATTCTGTTCAAGATGGAGTGCTTGAGCTCCAGCTTGAGCTGGAGGGCAGACTATATCCTCTGGAAACTCAATTCCTTCTTCTCTTGATGAATGTTATCACTTTCTTTATTTCAGTTTTATATCATTATATCGACCTGATCAACTGAAGCTCATTTTAAACCAGATCAAAACTGCAATCCATTCTTCTTATGAAACTGTGAGAATGAACATTATGAATGAAAGTCAGACTGCATCACTTTAAACATCACCCAAACGCACAAATCCTGTTGTTCTCATTACCTCTTTCTCTTTTTCTTACCAAGCAGTAGATTCATGAAACATGGCTTATCACAAACCAGAAGCTTGGTATCCCCAAAGTTGCCCCAAATGAGCAAAGACAGTAAATCTTATCCTGAATATAATGTATTTTTACATTAGCAGGCAGGCACACCAGCTGCTGACCAGTGAGGGAGACACACAAGGCTTACCCAAAACAAAAGGATAATTGTCCTGATCAGCCTGAATACCTGGGATTCTTTTGCCTTTTCTTTAGCATTGATTTAGTGAAAATAGGGTTCCAATTTAAATACCTTTTACATAAATAGATATGATTACATATGATTACTGGGCAGCTCCAGCCCTTTCACTGGGCTGGAAAGGTGGCACACAGGCAGGCTGTCCACACCACCTGCATGGCTCAATGCATCACAGCCACGCAGCTATGAAACATCTCGTGAGTCAGATACACTTCTGCCTCCTTACATTTTCTTTTATAGACTGTCCTCACTGTCAGCACCCAACCTGGTTATAGATATTTGAATATATTAACCTTGCAGGGGTAAGAAGAATTTATCTGGCACATGCCCAGAAGTTCAAGCATATATCAGCTTCTGAATCTGAACATTTGTCTGTATTGACACTTCTAATAAGATTTAAACTCTAAAGTTGGACTTCTTCCTAAGTAACCCATAAGCAATTTTTTTCTAATATCAACGTAGAACAAAAAGGCTATGATATAAATTTGCAGAAATACGCTAAAAATTAGACCAAATATTTCCAAACCTTTGAGAAAACATTTTATTAAAAAATTCAATTAAAAAAATTATTTAATAAAATATATATTTATTTATAATTCTTTTTCAGGTTAGAGGGTCAGCTCTGACATTGTCTCTGAACTGTCTTTCCTATTTCTGCCTCAAATTTCATTATATCACAGATTCAGACCAGATGTTATCAGGCAAAAAAATCAACTGACTCCTTCAGTGACAAAGTTATGCCTATTTCCTAGAGGACTGAATTTAGCTCCACAGGCTCTCACTGGCAAAAAAAGTGATGGTGCCGTCCGCCCATTGCAGCCAGACAGAGCCATCCTACCGAGGAGACACCCAGAGACACCCTATTTCCCACAGTGGGAGCAACCTCCCCTGGATCTCCACATGGTCGGCAGTGTGCCATTAAAGCCACTTAGGATAACAAGCCCCGTATAAACAGATTATCCAATAGACATCAGTATCTCTTCTTCTTCTACAATGGAACATTCAAATGGTGGTTTAATGTGGCAGAAACAAAACCAAAATCTGGAAAATCTAAAATCTTCAAGTAAATAATATTTATTATGAAAAATAATATTCCAATAATTAAGTCAGCTCTTGCATCTGTGAAAGTATTTCATAGGTCAGGTATTTTTGACAGTGAGGGAAGAACTAAGTACATGAAAACATCAACATAACTGAGTGAGGATTTTGTACAACAAGAATTCCTATAATTTTTTTTCCAGCAGACAGAAAGAAGTTACAATGCTCCTGTTGAACTGAGCTAACCCTTGCAACATGGCTTGCTGAAAACAAACTCAATTGCCCAACATCTGTACTGCAGCTTTCATTAGCACAGTTACTGACATCAGTCCTACTGTATTATTGATCAGCATCTGCACCACACCTCGCTGGGAAGCACGGGGCTGTCTGCATTTCCTGCAGCTTTGATCCACTTGGCATGAGGCAGTGAGGAACAGGCTCTCTCCTGGCAGGCTGGGGGGCTCCCCTTGGCCCCACCACTGCTCCCACACCGGCTCCAACTCTCCGTGGGGCTTCCCAACACAGGCTGCTGGGCTGCAAAGCTAACAAAATAAACCTCTGCCAAAGCAAACTGCTGACTGTTGGCAGAAAAATCGGTTGAGAAGCAGAAGGGTGGGATTTCTCCTTTTGCACCTGGAAAAAATATGGACAAATCACTGCCTTCATGCTCTCTAAGTCAATCACCCCCAGCTCAACAAAAATGGGCTAAAGTACACTCATATTATTGACACCTCAGAGAAGAAATCCATCTGTAGCCAGTAAAAAGATCTCAAAGTGAGTGGTATCCTGTGTTCAAAGAGCAACATATGTGAAATAAAGCCTTAAAATTCTGAAAGCCATATTTTTTTTAAAATAGCTGAAAACATAACCCCAGAATGAAAATTATGAGCTACACTTAGTTATATTTAGAATTATGGTCTCCTTAAATAGATCACATCAAATACTAAGACCTTGAATATAGATTGTAATGTTCATTGTAGGCTGTAAAGTCATATCATCGAAATTTTTTTTTAAGAAATTCAGGTACTCAAATAAGGGCAGAGTAATTTTTCATCAGAAAGAAGAAACAGTTTTGATCTGCATCTTTCAAATTGGCAACCATTCTGGCAAATATTTTTATTCAAAAAGGGCAGAAAAAAGGAGATGTCATCAAAATTTTGCTGCAATATTTTCAAAGTTTAAAAACTGACATATTGTTTCAAGGCCTAATTTACTTCAGTTTTAAAACCTGAAAATTAATGTAAAATATTCTGATTTTTATTAAATATTTGAAATAAATATCTTATCGATTTCATTGCATTTTAAATCCTTTCATGTCAATGAAATAGAACATTTCACTGGCAAGCAGGAAAGTTCCTGAATTACTGTTTTCTAAATATGAGGAGGGTATTTTCTGCTGCATATTTTACCAGTCATTTTTTTTTTATTCTTCCTTCCGTCTTCCACCATTCAACTTCCTTGTACTAAGATGGTTTCTCACACACACAACCAAAACTATAGAGCACACTTAATTTTAGGTGTTAATCCAAGTAGAATCTGGGTATAACAAAACTGACTAACAGAACCAGAGGAAGCATAAAGCACTCTGAAATACATTCAGTAAATTCACTGCTCTGCAGAATGGCAGCAAGGCCCAGGTCTATCAGCTCTCATCCAGATGATCTCCTCAAATCAAGGGCAATTTTTTTCCTTTAATTTCAACAGGAACAAGCCTAGAGCTGAACAAAATTAGAAATTATGGGCTTCATGTAGATAAAATTATCTAGCAGCTGTTATGTGGAAAATTGTAAGATTATTGCAGTGGTACCTACTGGCCTTAAAACACTTGCATTTATTAAAACATTATCAAGAGATAAGAATTGCAGTCAGAGTCTTGGAAATTAAATTTAGGCACAGCAAACATACACATCTTAGATGGCCTAAATGGCCAGAAGCTGAAGAAACCACACTCACATACACAGCCAACATATACACTTTTCGTATGGTAATGCTATATGAAAGATATTGTATAATGCATACGTGTATTTTATATATATATAATGCTATATAATGCTTTTTTAATGTTTTCCATTTAAATAAAAAGATACAGCACAAGGTACTGTATTCTGTAAGATATCTTTAATGAACTAAGTTTAGCCCTGTTCTATTTGTCAGTATGAAGAGGAAATGTGGTATAAAAAATCTTAAAAGTTGAATTTTTAAAAGAAATTATGTGTCCTACAAACAGAAATACATTTAACTATTCTCATTTCTCTAAATAGCTAATAATGAGCCCTCAGACAAATTATTTGGGTGTTCCTCCACTCAAAGCAGAAAATCCCATTTTGCCATCCAGACCACTGTGGGGCATTCACCCATGTGGCAAACATCTTCAGCTGCTGCTGCTGAACTCACTAAACCTGACAATCCTGTGTTCACAGAATGGAAATCATGGAAGAAAATTTCTCTCTTTTGAACTGTCTACATGAATCCTTCATGGTAGGTTTTCTTTCAGGGTCT
Source organism: Oenanthe melanoleuca (assembly GCF_029582105.1). Classification (NCBI taxonomy): domain Eukaryota; kingdom Metazoa; phylum Chordata; class Aves; order Passeriformes; family Muscicapidae; genus Oenanthe; species Oenanthe melanoleuca. The sequence continues at coordinate 11,214,589 of NC_079340.1, forward strand.
CTCTCTATAACAAAATCTGCTCACATAGTAGGGTAAGGTCTGCAGGACCATCCAGGGCTTCTGGGCATCAAACTGCAACTACTGAGATAAGGTGTGGTTACATTAATCTTCCTCATTTCAAATGATAAATGCAAGTTCCTGTTGGACTGACAGGACACGGGTCTTGCAAGTGAGATGAGATGAATGCAGTTCTTTGACAAAAAATTTTAGGAGACAAAGCCAAGTATGTGTAAAGTCAACATAACAGTTAATACTTAATTAGAAATTTACCAGAAACATCACAGAGAAAATTATTCAAAGCCTGTTTAACTCAAACAGTATCTTTCCTAGGATTAGTCTAGGCCCTTACTATCTTATATAATTTCACTGTTACCTGCCTTTATTCTGTTCCTTTCTGTCACCATCAAGGGCAGAAACCATGTGGCACCACTGTCATTGCCACATCATTATCTGTTGCAGCAGAAATACAGCAATAAACAAACAAACAAACATCACTACTTTTTTTTCCTGACACCACCACTACAGTAAAAAGCAAAAAAAAAACAAAACAAAACAAAACAAAAACAAGCAACAAAAAAAAACACAAACCTCAGAAGAACCCCAAAGCACTTTAGTCCATGAATATGACTGCTATCTGTTACCACACTGGAAATGTTGTGGGAGTTTTCCTGGCCTGTTTGTGTGTGCTTGCTTTTACGAGGTTCTCCACCAAGAACAAAACACCAGCAAGCCTGGTGTCTCCTGTAGGGTTGATTATATTAGATCATTTTATCTTATTGACAGAAGGGAGAGACAGGCTGGGCGTGATGAATGGCTATTGTTATACCCTACCTGACCACCCTGGCGCCCACCCAGGCACGCAGCCTGATGGCAATCAGGTAGCCTGACTCATGTGATATTTGACAAAGGATAGGTCAAGATCCTCCCCATCTGTTATCAGGAAAAGCCTTCTGTCTACTTGCAGCAATACTGCAGTGTTACTTTTACCACTGAAAAAAATGTGTGGAAATGAGAGGTGCAGTAGTTTTCTCTACTACTGTATTTACACTATTAGAAAGGAAAATGAAGAACTTGGATTTGAATAAATGGCATCTCTCTTCTGTCAGCACAGCCTAGCAAACACATATGCTTAAAACAGACCATGTTCTTGAGCATTCCCAACACAGTGAAATGTGATCATCTACAGTTAGCCACCCTTATCCATGCTCAGCTGACTAAATAATGAGCCTGCTTTAAGACTTGTGTAGAATTGAATCACAGGGAAAATTTTAGAAGATACCACAGACATTAATACAAATACAAGTGTTTGGCTGTCTGAGGAATGTAGCTGCAGCTTGAAAACTCAGAAATGGGAGCACTTCTGTTGAGAGAGAGGAAATTCCAGGAACTGCAATATGGAACTGCACACAGGGAATTACTAATACATTAAAGTAAAAACCTTCTTCTACCTCTAATGACATGAAATAAAATACAGGATGATGAGCAGTAAGTGCATCTGCAAGACCAAGCAACATTGTAATTTTGGACCATCTAACCTGAATTTCCAGAAATATCTAAGTTTTTCTACTGAAACTATAACCCTGCACCTTCGTGGAAGAAGTACTGTAATGTTAGACTAGATGATGCATTTCCATTCAGTCACATAACCTGTGGTGTAAACTAATTATAAAAAGAACACCTTCCACATTCAGGGGTAGAGTCACATCTAGCTCATGTGTCTTATTGCAGTACATTAATCCTACTCAGTATAGAAACTGAATGCTTCTAGGCAACTTTTCTTGTCTTCACCATAAAATTAGATAAACTTTTTCTACTTTTTCTGTGTAGGGTTCAGAATTTTTCAGTTTGCCAATATTAACAGCAAGCAACTTACTACAATAATTAATATCCCTTAATTTATTACTAAGTATTGTAATTATTTTTTTTTCTGTAGAGAGTTACTCTTGATAGATTAGACAGGCACATACTTTCCTACTTTTAAAGCTGTCCTTGTTGCTAGGCAGCAAACAAGAACATCATCACACACTTTGGAAGATCTCACCAAATAAATTATCGTCTTTTTTTCTTTATTTTGACCTGAGCCTAATACTGAAATTTTTCTATTCCATAGTTTGGTGGATACTTTGGAATTAATTAATTTATAACTTGAGGCTCTTATTTTTTTTTTTATTTAAGAAAGTCATATGCAACTACTTTCTGTCTCTACAGACTGAGGACAAAGACGATAAGCTGTGGAGAATTATTATTGCTGGCTAGCTCAGTCACAAAGCAATGCCTGCTCATCAACATGCACAAACACAATGTCACTGGACAACTTTCAGCAAACTAAAATCCCCCATGACATGTGGTAGCCAGGGGCTGGAGCTGAAGGGCTCAGGACCTGAGCAAAATTTTTTTTCTTATACAATCCCTGGATAGCTAAGATTCTGATTTTCAACCCTTGCAGGCCAAACTGATGAATTTAGCAAAAGTTGGGGTGGAAGATTGGAGCTTATTTCAATCTAAAAATGCATAGATGCTTTGAGAAGTTACATACTGTAATTATACCACCCTATATGATGTTGGTTATGGATGTTTTAGCAGCAACCTGGGTACTATATCATAGCAGCTCTCCAGGATGATAGGTGGAGTAAATCATCTCTAGCCTGGAACTATAGCACATCACAGCCACAGAGCTCTCCAACACAGCTTTATTGCCCTTTATAAATTATTAGACAGGTAAGAGAGAAATACTTCTGGCAAAGTCCACAGTGATAGGCAGTATGGCAATGAATTTTCTTGTCATTTGCTACTGATTGTCATGCAGTTCAGCCCTATGAGAGTAGCAGATTTAAATGAAGACCTCCAACAAATGCAATCCTTGAAATAGGGTTTTCTTTCTTCCATTTCTGTAGTTGAATTTGAAGCAACTCCCTGTCCTACAGCAACAGAAACAGCATCATACAATTGGCAGCGCTTGTTTCCATGGAATGCAATGTGCTTGGTGTCACCACTGGATACTGGCCCTGCTCAAGCACAGCTTTTGAGCATTGGTGCAACAGTTTGGATTCGGGCTGAGTGGACTGTAGGCCCTTCAGCTCCAAGCAGGAATTCCCTACACCCACTTTGCACTTTGGAGGTGAATGCAAACACACAGAGCCTAAGGCAATGGAGCAGTGCAAAATCACAGCTGGTAAACATCCAAGATCTAAGAAACTTAGAGAGGCATGATGATGAACTCATGAAAATGGGTAAAACAACTCTTGTCAATCCGAATTACTTAATGTAAAAAAGATTTTTTGTCACGCAATTAAAATTCAGACACAAGCCATAAAATCTGTTTTTAATGACCATAGTGCCATGAAAAAGCAATAAAGGCTCATTACACAAACCTTTCTCCTAATGTTTTCCACTACAAAAAAAACCTGAGGCCCATGTTACATATTTTATAAATCAAAAATGTCACTTGACAAACATCCTCACAATGCAGTAAAAATGCATTCAGTACAGCAATTTCTGCAGTTAAGGACAGAAAATCACCTTTTTTTCAAATTATGAACTGAGGTAACAAGATTTCCCATACATGATAATATAGGAAATAAGTAATTACAACAAAGCAGTGAACCAAACCTTAGTCCCCTCATGCATAAATTTTTATCATCAAAATCTATATCAGTCTAGAACATCACCATTTTTTTTCTTTCTGAAAAATTACTGTTGATGTCTTAATCCTACAATCGAGCTGCATTCACATAAAAGTGGAAAAATGAAGAGTTTGTACTTATTTTTGTTCAAAATAACATCTCTTGCAATGTCAGCCTTAATCCAGAATTCAGAAAATGCTGAAGTCAAATACAGAGCTACACAATCAGGTTTAAAAATTCCAAGTTTAAGATTATTTCCTGGAACATTTCCCACGTTTCCAGATAAAAAGGTTTCTAATCATAGTCTCAGGTAAGGCTTCCACCTCCTCTGCTTCTGGAGTGCTTTTGGCTTTGCATTGATAGTCTGGGTGCTAAGGGAGAACCACAGATAATGATTCCATCGCACACAACCAAACACTTCACAAACATCCCATCATGGTGCAGCCAAAGCAGGGGTTGTAGTGTAGCTCATGTGACACACAGATGGACATAGCCATAGCCAGAGGCAACACAGGCAAATCTACAACCCCTTTTGCTTAACTAATAAATATATGTTCAAATACATCACTCATTGCAGATAAATATTTACACTTGGCTTTTGAGGTGGCACGTGATAATCTTGCTACTCAAAGTACTAATTTATGCATATTCTATCCATATTGAGCAGATCAAAGCTTGTGTCTTGTCACTACAAATGCATATTTACAATAAGCTTTAAAAATATTTATATCTGAATTATCACACCTCTAAAATCCCTCATTAGGAAAAATAACTTGAAAATCTCCACACAGGTTTCTTGTAGACTCTATTACTCATTGCAGGTGAAAAATTCATTTATGGTCCTGTCTTGCACCAAAAAGTTTTAAGCCTGTAACGTTCACAGGCTCAAAAATCTTCTGTTTCAGCAGAACAACTCCTAAGACACCCTTTATGTATTAATGAAAATAACAGTAAAATAAATTAGAAATGAAAAAGTAAATCCAAAATTGACAGGAAATAGGTGAACATGCAAGTGTTTAGATCTTTAAAAATTAGTCTGTGTGCCATTTCCATTCCACAGCTGATAAGCAAGGGCTTTATCCCTTTGGTTGACATGAATCTTACTAATGCTTAAAAGCATGTGTCCTACTTCATCTGGAAAATTTAATTTGTGAGGTATTTGATAACATAAGACACAGGAAAACAAAAATATACTATTTCTGTCTTCTTTTCTGGGTATATTGCACTTATGGAAAAGAAAAATACAGGACTAAAATCTACACAGTGCTGGTTGTAATCAAATACTCCCTTTGTGGAATTTACAGGAAGAGTTATGCTTTTGAAACAATCATATGTATAAATAGTTAGCAGACTTGACGGTATAATATTTTGCTCATCATTTTCCATCTATTTGCTTCAGAACCCAAATTTCTATATGGAAAAGACAAAACTTAAAAAAAAAAAAAATACATAAAATTCCATGTTTTGCTTCAATTTAACTAAAAGGCAGAGGAAAAAACAGGAAAAAATTACAGTGATAGAAAGACTTCTTGTGTAGAACAAGACTGTTTGATTCAGCCTGTCCACACTACATAGCATCTGATGACAGGCTCTTTAACAGAGCTATAAAACATGCTAACAGTGCTATTAAGATTACTTATACCATCTCCCAGCATAAATGCTCTTGGCAAAGTCACATTTTGTACCCGCCTATGCCAAATTTCAAAGGAGCTGCAGATAAGACAAGAGAAGTAGAGAAATAGACACTTGTTTGCAGCCTGGAAAAATCCAGGTGGATCCTTCTGCATTAAGGAAAAACATCACCAAGTAGGGTCATAAAGACATGTCAGGCCCTAAAAGAAACAGTGCTCCTCCAAGAATGTGAGGTAGGTACTCAAATAATGGGTAGAGTTAGTGGAGAATTCCTCAAAAAGCATTCTAAAGATAACTGGGGAGCTGCAGGATAACTGGTAGAGTACAGTTGCCAGTGGCTGAAAACCAAGGGGGAAATACATGGTTAAATCCCATCCAAGCAACAGTGGTTGGTTTTCGACTGTGAACCTCAGAAGCAAGCAGAGAACACTGTTTAAATCAGAGAAGCCTTGAGGAGCTCAGACAGACTAACAAGAGCCTCCTAAGAAAACAGCAGGCTAAATTTACCATTGGCATATGCCCAGCTGCCAGAGCTGAGAGGACACCAGCTCTTTTCCAGTTCCAGGTACCCTGCTGGTTTCTACTTCCAGAAGTCACATAATACAGACTGATAGCTCAGCAAAAACGTTTCTTCTGTATCCAGAGATAATCAAGAAGTAAAATAAGTGATATTACAAATAAGAAAACAAAATTAGAATATCAAGTTTGGGAGAATAGAAAATTAGTATTATTACAGTCTCCTAATGCTAAGTCCTCTTACTGCTTCAACAAATTAGGTTTCAATAAACCAAGATAACTGAAAATTCTACAGGCTCAAAAATCTCCAAACCAAACAAACAAAATTAAAACAAATCAAACAAACAAAAAACCCTAAACAAACAAAAAAACCAAAGGAACATTAAATTCACAGCATTTATCTCATTTTCTCCAATCCTTATTTTTCACAGTCTCTGTGTAGAATTTAAAGGGATTAAAATGCATTCCAAATCTTCTCGTCTGAATAATTTCTGTGTCCAAAATGTTATATGTTCCATTCCTATGTGGTCCCTAATCTTCTATGATTCTGTTTTGTCCCAGCAGAGTGCAGATGTTTTTACTGAGATCTGCTGCAAACAGATCTCACAAAATAGGACTATATACCATAATAAGTAACTCAGTATAACAAGAAAATGCAGATAACACATTATAAGACCTATTGCAGACCCAAGCCCAACTTTAACCTTTTATATGAAGATTATACAACTGCTGTGTACTTTAATGGGAAGTACACTTTAACCTTGAAATAAGTATCTTAAACTTGTCCACCTGCTCTCTTTGACTCACTCTCTGCAAATAGCAGTTCCTGATAAAAATGAAAACATGCTTTTGCTACATGACTTCCAGGAGAGTCTCTAGATCAATTAGCATTTGTATTATCATTTCAGGAAGTGATATATAACCCTGGCCACTTTTTGAGCTATCTCTTGGAGAGCCTCTTACCCCTCTGTCAACTCACATTTGTCTGTTCATGAAGTTACTGGAAAGAATGACTCAACATTAATTTCAATTACAGCAGAGTGAAAGTCCATTCATAAATATTGCCTCTGACAGACTTCACTTGGCTTCTTGACATTGACCTTGATTAACCGGTACACACTTCGTACGCCAAAGAGAAAGAATCAAGAACTTAAACTTTGCTTTAACTCAAATACACAGTATTTCAGGGGAAAAAGAAAAAAAAAGCTGACAAAAAAATTAAAACAAGATTTCAGTATATTAAAGCAATTTCCAGCAATTATGCCATCTTAGTAATACCCTTTACTGTAATCACCCAAGGAGTACTGGAGATGCACTAAAGGCAAGATTTCATTCATTCTGAGGCGCATCTAATTGAATCTTAAAGTACCAGTATCAGGGGTTTTTTTCCTTTGTGAATGCCTACAGAAATGTCAGGATCAGGTTTCAAGTATTTATAATTTATTCATAATATAAACACAGTTTGATGGAAGTCCAGTTATTCTAAGAACCAGTTTGAGGGTACATAGTGCACCAGTCCCCAAAATATAAAAGATTTCTGAGATGTGTATGTATACAGCACATGCTGTATAGACAGAAGATTCCCAGAAAATGAACAAATAGTCTTTCTGTGTGAGATATGGGACAGCAGATGGTGAGGTTAGTTTTTTCTGTGGCATTAGCATCTTTTCTCTGATTGTCATAGTGCCTCAGGGTGCTTTGAGCATTTAACAACCCAGTAAGATAAGGTGAGGAACAAAGACAAGGAGAGACTAAAGTCCAAACCTGGAAGTATCTAAGAGCATAAGGATTATTGATTACCAAAGTCATGGGATTACAGGCTTTTTGTTCTCCTGAGAATTGGGCCTAAATGATTATCCAAAGTGGCAAGGAAATTTTGAGGGAATGAACTTCCACCTCTATCTTCTGTGCCAGCCTGCACAATCATTCCTTAGATTCCTGGTTTATTTTGTCTTCATGATTTGAATTGCTGCAGCTGCCAGAAGATGAGGCCATGTGCATCTCTTCTCAATGAAAAATATTGTGAAGACAGCTTTGGTGGAACTATCAATGACAAAATTCACTTGACTCTGTCCTAGTGTATAGGGCAGGATAAATACTGTTCAGATGATCTATAAAAGGCAGCAAAAAAAAAAAAAACTTTGAAGAGGCTTTCACTTTTTAAACACAAATATGACCTCAGATACCATGCTGTCTTCATGGTTTGGCTTTTCAAGTTTATGCATGTCACAGTTAGTTATCTGAATTGGATTATGTATTGTAAACCCATCTGGTGTAGCCAGATTATAAGAAAGGGTTTTTAATGCCAACCATGAGACAATCTCTCTGCAGTCATAGTGATACTGTACCATGCTTACTTCCTGCCCAAAATCTGCACAGATACCTTGCAGCAGGGTTGAGTCCATTTCAAAATAATATATTAGTTAATTTAATTAAATCTTCAATGCAATATGTTCTCAGGAGACTATATAAAATCACAAACAATAGAATACAAGGACATTATGCTGCTGAGCTAATTGCAAATACATCTAAAAAGCCCTTTATCCTAATTTAGTGATAAAATCTATTTCCCAAGCTTCTTTCAGTCAGGTGACATTTTCTGCTGAGATATATGCTCTGTGTAAAGCCAATATTCACTAAAAGCAATCAGTGGTGTTGCCAGCACAAGTACTGAGAGCAGTGGGAGAGCCTGCCCAGCGTGGTTCAGGATCTCTCTGCCTTGGCCCTGGGTGTTTGCTCTTACACCCCACTGCTGGGGTAAAACCCAGCACACATTTTCCCTCCAGGAGCAGAGAGGAGCTGTCTACCAGAAATATTTAAGAAAACTGCAGATTACAATAGTTAAACAGCAAATTAAGCCATAAGGTTGAAGGCAATCCCCCACAAAACAATGGATTTGCTGCACACCCCCTGCTGCAGTTTCCATGGCTCGCTGGCTTCTCCTTGGAGAGCTCCCACTCCTGCCCATTCCCCTCATGGCACAGCTGTGCTGACACATCCATGTTTCCCAGCCTCCCTCCTCAACAGCACCCTGGGGCTTCCCAGGACAAGAAACCCAGCCCTGAGCCTGCCATGGCAGGGCCCTCACCATGCTCTACCTTGTCCCCGCGGTGCCAGGCCTTCCACACCGATATCCGAGCGCTGGGCACGGCGGCTGGGCTGTGAAAGCGCCGGCGGAGAGCCAGGCCCAGGCCGGAGCAACCTCCCCTCACGCGGCCGTGGCGGGAAGCGCTCGAGGAGGCCATGGCTGCCACAGGCCACGGCTGCCACAGGCCACGGCTGCCACAGGCCATGGCTGCCATAGGCCACGGCTGCCACAGGCCACGGCTGCCACAGGCTATGGCTGCCACAGGCCATGGCTGCCACAGGCCACGGCTGCCACAGGCCACGGCGTTTCCTGCCGCTTGCAGCTTCCAGGAGGGCGTCCTTTGGCTGGGTCATGGGGTAAGCACACAGGAGGTGCCACGTTGTGAGGAGCCAGTGAGTTTTCCTGCCTGCCTAATACACTCTCTATCAGTCTCCTCCACCACCTTCTCCCAGCCACTACTCTGCAAATAAACTCACTTTCTTACAGCCTAGAGCGTAGCCAACTGAACAGCGATTTCCATTTCTAAACGGCATCTTAATGGCCTTGTGGAAAGCACCTTTCACTTAAGGCAGTTTGTGATCCAGCTGTCACAGGATGCCATTTGTTTTCCAGCATTCCTCATGCTCCTAAGATGCCTACTTTATCAAGGCCTTAAGGCCCCTTAGGCCTTTTAGTTCATCTGCGCTTATTATATCCATGGGCAATAAGGTACAATTTACCTTTCTGTAAATACAGATTTTATTAAACTCCTAACACAATTCCTTGCTGATTTCCCACACTTCTACCATGATCTTATCCTGCATCTGTTTTAGATCCATTATGTATTCTGCTTTTTGTAGGTAGCAGAGCTACTAACACCCTTAACGTATCTCTCTTTCCAATTTTCACGCTCTTTGACTCTAATTGGCTTTCTACCAGCCAGCAGCCATAGACAAGAACAGACTTTTTACCATGAAGTATCTCAATTGACTTTAGGTAATTCAACCAGACAATATAAATGCCTCTTTGAAAAATTCAGCAGTTACCATGTAAATATCTTAATTAGTGAATCAATGGAGGATTTTCCTTCACTTTCAGGGCTGCATTGGAGGGTGAATCTCTTTGGCAATGTGTTTTAAAAACAGTGGTTACTGCGTTACTTGCTTCCCAAGCAATATGCAGCGATGCTAACGATACAATTGTTTGGCCATAACCTCGATGAAAAAACCATGAAGCAACTGAATATTGTAATTTTCCTCTCCTCTTTCCCTAGATTGGTGCATGTCACCTCTAGAAAAGTCACATTCCATCCTACACTGATGAAGAAACGCAAAACAATTCAGACTTAGATTTTAGTTTCCAACTGGTAAAAAACAGAAACTGTATTAGCACTTCTCAGAGCCTTGCTGAAGCTTACCAGCATTCAGTCTTAGCCAGGAATTTATCCAAAAGAAAAACTCCCAGCATCTAAGAGAAGAGACATTTCACAGATGTTAGTCAATTGATTAACTATGTAGTTGCAATGTAATAACCCCATACATGTGATTGGGGAATTGTAACTTGCAGCTCTTCAGCTGTTTGACACCATTTATTGATTAGAAAAACAGATTGCCATTCTCAGAATTGTAACATAATATTTTAATTACTGCCTTATATAACATCTGAATTTCAGCCCATTAGGATAAAATTATCCACATAGTGACTAAGTTCTCCTCTCACCCACAGTTCCCCCAAAAGCTGATTTATCAGTGATGCCTAGTCAAGCATGATTCTGCAGCCTTTCTCCCCCACCAAATAAGTTTAATCTCTTTTAACCTCATTTTGTTACGGGAAGACTCAATCAAAGATGTTTATTAGAAGGAAAGTAGTTGGATGCGTTTTATCTCACAGTCCTTGTAGAAAGTTATAGAAAATGGAATAAAAGACCTCTAACACAAATACTTTAGAGGCAGTAACACCTACATCACTAGATTGTCCCCTTTTTATGTTATTTACAAGAATCTGGTAATGGGGTTCATCCCACAGTATCTGATCCCATTTGCTACAGAAAGTAGAAATTATTAATCTTCCAGTAGAGTTCAACAGTTACTAGGAATTTCATGCACAAAGGACTCAGCAAGAGACAGGATTTGGAGTTTGCTTTATCAACATTTTATTGACTTTTTTTCCTCCTCTTCCCCTAGGATTGTTTAATGATCTGCGTGGGGAGAACTGATGAGTGAAATTTTAACACTGAGAACAATGGACCTAATACCTCTCTAAGGAAGCTCTCCATGTCTTAAAGTGACACTTGTGCAGAATCCAATAACCCAGAACAATCCCAACAATAGTATTAGTCATTAGATTGTGTTGTAAAGGCAACATTATAAACACCTTTACACAACACCCATATCTTTCTACAGGAAATACACACACAAAAGAAATATGTATTATTTCGACATTAAACTCATATCTTGCATTTAAGTTTCTTTTCTGTCCTTCTGTTTAAGCAAAGCAATCAAGTCCAGATATATAAAAGCTTATTTTTCTGCGCTGGGAAGGAATATTTCAGGTTGAGCTATCAGAAACTAAGGTTTTCTAGCAACATATACCTAAAGAACTTAGCTAATTTCTATCATTCAGAAGAAGCAAAGACTAAGGGAAAAGAGCAAGAAGGCATCAGTGTGAGACAGTGGGTTCTAGGAATATAACCTACTTTCAGCATGCACGTAACACCCTGTGAAAAATAAAAGTGTGTACTCTAACTGTGCAATTCACATCACAGAGGACCCTTAAGACAGAACTTTATGCATCACTGTATTGTACCAGTAGTCAAGCAGAAACCTATCTAAAATTTAGTCTCTAAAACATAGGGTGAACTATCACCATTTAACTCCTCAAAGGAGATGCTGGCATATGGACAACCTGTGTGAGAGGCTTCAAGGCAACACAGGTGTTACAGTTCCATATGCTGTGTATGAATAAGACATTTGAACAATAAAGCTGATTTAAGCATGAGAATCTGAAGAGAATCTCAATTATTTCACATGTGCTAATTCCAAAAGTCATTCTCATTTGTGTGTATTATGAAAGTCCGTTCTCCTACTGCAACAGTATTGTTAACATTGATACTGCTCTGAAAATAATCTTATGTGGCACATTTCTCTGAATGTGCTCTGTCACCCATCTACCCACTTGTCCTTTAGATAAGCCAACTGATTGCCCCAGACTGTGGTTTGCTTGTTAACTGAGCAATCAGTGGTTTTATCTTAAGGCAGCATAAAGAACACTGCTTGTGTTGTTTTTTTAAAAAAAAAAAGCTTGTGTTTTTGATCAGTAATGTTGTTCTGTACACTTGTATACACTCATTTTCATATCACTACTTCACAACAGCCATAATCACAAAAGACCAGAATCTGGAAACTGAAGAGAAGTCAAGGAAACCAAGAAATACACACAATTCATAATAGTTTGCACACCTGACAGCAAGGGAGATGAACACAGATGTTTTAGAACCAGGTACCAAAATTTGCAAAACCTACTGTCTCCCTTCAGAGTAAAATAAAACCTTGTAACTTAAAAAAAAAACTTATTAAAACATTTTAACTAACCTTGGCTTCCTGGTGCATTTCTGCATCAAAAAGTTAAAATTTTCCAGGTTTGTGGTGATTTTCTGCCTTATAATTTATAAAACATAAAATGGCCTCCCTGGGCACTCTTACCATGCAGAAAGAAAGCCCTCAAAACCAGATTTATCTTTAGTGGAACTACTCATCAAAAAAGGATGGGGGGGGTTATTTTGTTTTCTTGGAGAATATAAAGAATTTTACTGGTAAAGGATTCTCTGTTACAAGCTCTTGGATTGAGGTATATGTCCCACGGGTGTATAGAAATCAGAAAGTGGGCAATGCTCAATGATCATGGCATGAGAACAGAGTTTAAGGAGCATACAAAGGCTGTTATATAACCTATTAATTCAATGGCTTTACAGCATTTTCTGCTCTGTTGGGTACAAATGAAAGGAAAAATTACCTATTCCAAGCCTATAAGACTTACAATCCCTAAAAAGGGTTGGCAGAATCTATTCTGGGAGATAGTGTTCATGCAACCAAGGGGGACAGTTACTTCTCTGCTCAAAACTCCAGCTGGAATTGAAACGGAGAAATAATTCTCTTCTTTCCAGAACCAAACCCTGCTCTGCAATAATGAATTTTCAGCCACTCTCTGTGTAATTTTTGCTCACTAGAAAATGAAACTCACCAGCAGGAACTCTGCTTTTGTCATTGTGAGTGATTTCAAGCTGGACTCTGCTTTAGCAAAGGTGGAAATTTACAAGTCTTTGGATTTATGGCCTGTCCTCATAGAAGGCAAATGAGAAGTCATCAGGGGCAGTTTTATTCTGTGTAAACAGAAGGAGCTTAGAAATTACTAAATAAATACAGAGTAGAACCAAATTAAATGTTCTGACCTATGATGCTGTGCTTGGTTAATCACTAAATATTTCTTCATTAATATAAGGAAAACCACAATTACCACACAAAAGATTTTCCTGGGTTTGGCTGGGATAGGTTTAATTTTCTTCTTAGTAGTTGGTACAGTGCTTTGTATGGCCTTTTAACACAGATAACAATCTAGGTCCCAGCAAGTGGGCCAAAAGTCTCTCTTTTCCTCTTTTTTTAAATCAGACATAAGCAAAAAAGACTTTTTTACTTACATGTTCACCCCTGTAACACTTTTTCTAGAAGGGCAAGGTGATACCTGCAGTACACAAGTTTCACCATGACTTGTATGTGACTTAAACAAAACCTTTTACAGTTCACAGTAGCACAGAAGCAACAGTCTGCCACATTTCACAGGCTTACATATATTTGCACCTGCTAGCTAAGGTAATAAAGTGCTTCCTACTTCCCAAACAGGAGTTCACAAATCACATCATGTGAATGAGCAGAGAGCTCTTCTGGTTGACTGAGCATACCAGGTATGACAGGAACTTTTTCTTCAACAAGCTCCACAGCAGCTCTCAAACAAAGCATTGTCAGGAACCATTGCCTAAAGTTACCCTGCAGCCTTCTCAACACTCAGAAAGATTATTTACCCTGCAGCCTTCTCAACACTCAGAAAGATTATTCACACACACACACACATATATTCGATTTAAGCATCCTCAGGATCAAGAAAGAAAATTACAAACCACAAGAAATAAAACCAAAACCTAAGCAAAATACACAGCTCAGGCCCCAAAATCTTGTGTTTACATGTGTTACTCTGTACTGGACAACTTGATTCTTACAATCAGTATATGAAAAGACAGAGAACAGCATCTGAAATTCAGAGAAACATGCCTCACAAATGCTTTCCCCATTACATTTCTGTTAATACTTTGAAAACTTAATTCAGCCACGCCATTAACAATATAAGATAATTTTAGTTGCTTTTACGTCAACTTTCACAATTAGTCTGATCAGGTAGCATGAGGGCATACTTGTTATAGAAGCACACTCCTTCATTTCAAGAAGTAATTGCCAACACATTCCCCTACTCCATCAATAAAGCTTTTCTTTTTTCCAGGCTCAATCCCTGCAGTGAAATGGCACACAGATGACAGCACTCAATTAAGTTCAGAATTAATGTAGCATGAAAGCACAGCCTTACTGAGAAGGCCAAGTGAAATTGAACAGGAGGATTGCAGGTATTTTCACCATATTTTACTGCAAATGATCACTCATTTTTCCTGCCATGGAACAGGTTAGTAGGGCAGTAGTCAATAAAGGGGATCTTTGGAAGGCAAGGGGTTTCATTGAACTCTTTACCATATTAATTCAGATCTAATTCTTAATATTCACCAACAGAGTTGATCTCTACATCTGTGTTGTTGTCAAATAAGGTACTTCTGAGAGGAAATCTGATTTTTCAATTACCTCTATGGATATTTGTGAAGCATTTCCATAAATTAAGTTATTAAAATTAAGGTCTTTCATTGCATGATGAGCTCTCTGGTAATTTATGTACATGTATACATACTTATATGCATATTTACAATATATGCATAGTTATGATTTTTTTTTTTTTGTGGATCAGCTAACTGATACAGCTTCAGACACTGATCTTGTCAAAGAACTAAATTATAATTGTGTTGGCTGAAAGTTATTATCACTGTCTCAAGAAAACTGGTGGGGATGAGCAGGGGGAGCAAATGTGCCTATGGTCAAAACAGAAGAGTAAAATTTTGAGACATTGAAAGCAAAAATGTAAAAAAGGACTTTAAATTGTTCTGGATAATTTTGAGTCAATCTATTTAAACATATCTATCTACCTTATGTTTTTTAAATAATTCAATATGGGCCACTGAACATATGAATATATTTTATGAATATGAGACTAGACTTTTAAAATTAAATTAGTACAGGAATAGCATTTCAGCTATGAGAATGGTTTTGAAAAATGTCATGTTCAAAACAATCCTTTTTTTCTGTGAAGTTTCAGGTCTAACTATTCCAATTCCTCCCCAGAAAGGCTTCATTCTTTTATTTTAAGTCAGCAAGGGTATCTAGCAATCATCTGGCAAATCTGCAATCAGATCAGACTTGAGAATCCTCACTCCTCTACACACAGGTAAGTAGCAAACAGAATAACTAGAATTTCAATATTAATTACACACAGTTCTCCTCGGTTTGAATGTACATAGGAAAATTACAGAATGTGTTGATTGGCATTTAAGTGTCTCCAAAATCCATGAAAAACTTCTCTCACCCAGAGTGTGTTCTACACAAGCAGTGCACCAACCGTGATTTAAAAGCACAGACCTTTCTCAAATTTCTCACCTTCTCAAGGAAAAGACTAAAATCTTCGAGGGATGTTTTTAAAGTCCAGTGTTCTCCAGCTTGTTTTCCTTAGCACCCTCTCTTTTTCTTCAACTGCAGGGCTGTTTGGTATCTGATATCAGCTCTGTCATCTTCCTGAAGGCATTTATAGGACCTTTGAATTTCAAGTGGTACCGGGAACCACTCTTGCAGAAATCATGGCACCATCATTTCTTTTTGTCCCCAGGGATAAAAGGAAAATCAGTGGTACCAATAGGGAGTATAATATTTAAGTGCTCTATTGAAATTTTTCAGACAGGAGCTTGTTTATCTTCACTAAAATTTCAGAGGCAAGATAATTTGAAGTACGGTGTGGTGAATCAGAGACTGACAGGTTAAAATAATTGAAAAGGAGCTTGAGATTTTTTGTTAATTGCCTGCTGCAGGAGAAGTCCTGTGCTGTGCCATGCATCGAATCAGTGAGCAGAGACCCAATATTTGCTATCAATCAACATTACAAGCATTTAATGAAAAGTTTCATAATGGAAAGGCTGAGTGAGCTGAGACGGATCATTTCCATTAACCAACTCCTCTCCACAACCTACAACTCCATTATGAAGTTCAGTTTCCTCATATTAAGAATTGTTTCTGAAGCACATAAGAAAACCAACAAAAAGCAAACTTTCTTACATCTTCAGTAAGGTAGAAGAAGGGAATTGGGACAAAAGGAATTCCTTTGCTGCTTTTTTATTTTGTGCGTATGTTTTAACAGGAGTGACCTAGAAAAGAGCAGAGAAAGATAAAAGGAAAAGAATGGCATAAAGTACTCAAACTTGTCAAGCCAGATGTGACTGACAATAATTTTATAATTAATCTATGTAAAACCCCTGAATACAGGGACCGATATTTCTATAAAAACCATTTCCTTGGCAGGAGAATTTGCCTCTGGGTTGTGTGCCTGGCAAAGGGAGTAATAACACTTCCTCTAAACATTATATACCTGCTTTCTTTTTGAGATAGAAATATGTGAAGTTTGCAAATGGAAAATGAATGTGAATGATGCAACAGAATTTACCCCTTACTAGAATTCCTTTAAATTTAACTGAGGACGTGCAGGAAAATGGAATGCCTTCAAAGCAATCTAATGTACAACACAGTTGTATCAAGCACCTGCTAACTTCAGCCTTCTAAAGCAGACTGCTGGTGTCAGGGCCTGAGTCTGCACTCAGCTAGATGTGTCTGGAAGTAATCCATACCCACATGTTATAGACAGCCTACTCTCCCAGTATGTACATCCACATTCATGGTACACATCTTCTCCAGAAACTCACAATCTCTTACTCATATACTCCATTTATTCATAGATATATTTAACAAGAAAAGGGTCCTTAAGTATAAAGTGAAGACTGATGGAAAGCAAGAATGTAATCCAGAGTACAGAAGGGGAAGTGTATAGGTGCCATGGGAAAGCCAAAACTCAAGCAAGCAATTCATGTCCACAAACAGCATTAATTGTGTGTCAGCTATCCTGTCTGCATTACAAATTAAATGTTTGTCTAAGCTCTCTAGACCACAGAAGCTTTTGAATTATTGTCATCATATATTTTCCTCACTCTTTTTGGCAAGAGAAAGAAAACATTTGAAGGACTCACAGACATTAGTCAAAAGATTGATATTGTCTGTTCTTGGCTAGAGTTTATGCAATGACATTAGAAAGAATTTTTAGAAACTTGTCTGGCATTAAGGTGAATAATCAAGTGGTTAAATATATAGTCGAAATGCTATTCTATACTTAATAATACAACTTTATTAATACATGTGTTTGAAACAAAACTAATACAGGTCCATAGAGAATATATTAGCAAAAATTCCATAACCTGTCATGTAGATTTGTAGAGACATCACTGTCATTTCTGGAATAATGTCAATGAAGAGATAGAGCTATGAAAAGTTGAACAGGAGCCAGTCTTTGCCAGATATTAATTTTTCTTCATTTATTACAGAAGGAAACTCACATAGTTCAGTCATGTTTATGATTGTTTTAGAAGAAAGTAACAGAGAGAATGATTTTTCACAATCCAAATGCTTAGGCTGTATTTT
The DNA here is from genome assembly GCF_029582105.1 of Oenanthe melanoleuca. Classification (NCBI taxonomy): domain Eukaryota; kingdom Metazoa; phylum Chordata; class Aves; order Passeriformes; family Muscicapidae; genus Oenanthe; species Oenanthe melanoleuca. The sequence goes on from NC_079340.1 coordinate 11,232,306, forward strand.
CATTTTCATTAAGTGTGTCACTAAGGGGAATGAAAAGCAAGATAGATGTGCTAGTCCAGGAGAATCACAGTGAAGGAACAGGACAATTGTACTCACTAGTCCAGCAAGTCTAGAGGAAGAACAAATTAGTTAATATTTCACTATTTTTTAAATGTTATTAGTAATTCAGAAGAACAGCTAAAACAATTTTATAAAGTTTACTGGTATATTTACCTTCCAAAATATTTGATATTTGTCTAAAATATCCCCAAACCCACGAAGAATAATTGGAAATGAGTGATTTTGCTAGTTGCATCAAATACCTATAAAAGTTAATGTTCTGAAAGAGGGGAGAGTGGCAGAGAGAAAACAAGCGAGCATACCAGACACCTGTAAGAGCCTGGGTTCTTGCTTGCAACTCTGCAGCAGTCAATTTTGTTTCTATCACAGCCATTCTTTGGGCATCCTGGGCATGCTGATGGGGCATACAAACTGACTTCAGCCCTTTGTTTAGCTCATCAAGAAAATTATTCTGGTTAAAATGCCATCATTTCACACACAGACTATGAGACCAACTTAACCACCTGAAGCTTGACCTGATGTAGCAATATCTTTTCAACCATAGCAGTTATGTCTCTATCTCAAAGGTAGTAAGAATGGTACAAAACCCAAACACTGGGTTTTACTTCATTGCTCCTTTCCATCCTTTGAGACCAGGATGAGCAACCAGAAGGTCTTAAATAGCCCTTCTGGGTGATGGCTTCCCCTCTAATAGCCTCTACAGTGCATTTTCTACTACAGTTTCAGAGTGCAGTAAATGAATTTGGTCTCAGGACAGTTACCCACATTTTCTGTTACAAGGGTATTTTCAAAGCTAACAGCCAGCAGGCAGCTACAAGGACAAAATTGGTCGGTCTGAAGATCCTTCCAGCTCTCTAGTGGCAAATGTGAAATACTATAATTCCTCCCTGTATATTTCTGGCCATTATTTTTTATTGGACTAGTTATAGCTGTGCCCCAAGAAAAATAGGGCTCATCAGATAAAAGAAACCAGGCAAAAGAAATAATAATTTCTAGGAAACCCTGGACATTAATCTTGGTATTACTCAAGATTTCATACTGCGCTGCTACTTCTGCTTTAAGAACAGCAAAGCATTGTGAAGACAAATATACTCACACCCAAACTGTGACTTTCCAAAGCAGACAATTCATACTGGAACATGAAGGGGAGTGGCAGGTGCAAACTAATTGAAAATAAGTATTCCAAAATTGTGGTTCCTTTAAAATATTTTTGTTTAAAATACTTACATATATATGGGAAAGGTGGGATTGGCTTTATGATGATACTGCCTGAATTGGTACCAGGTTCTGTGTTAAGTGCAGACAGTTACAGCAACTCTTAGGAACAAAACAAAAACCAAAATTTCTACAATTTCCTGAAATTTAATTTTGTAACAGAGCACATCTACTTCAGGTCAGGCATCAGCCACTGTGTTCCCAAGCCCTACATGTCCTCAGCTTTTAAATGTGGCACTTTCTTATGTTTTTAATCAAAAAAGGTCTTTGGCAGCCATGAATCCCTAAAGATTGTTTTTTAAAAAGTGTATTTTTTTACACTAGGCAAGAATGTTTCACAATTTATCCATCTTTATCACCATATGGTCAACTTTTTAAATGCATTCTAATTAGTACTACATCCTAATTAGATCTATATCTTTAGCAGTGACTATTGTGCTGTGGATCTGCTCACCAAGACAGCTCTCCCAAGTTTGTTTTCAGAGGAAGCACTACATGCTGAAGCTGAGAAATATGTATTTCATCAGCTGAATATTTTTCAGCACTTTTCTGGTCAATTGCCTGAAGAGAAACCAGAAGCAGATCAGGATGAGATGATACTTGGCTTTCTGAGTTCTTAACACGTTGTAGGGTGTGATTAGAAGTAGTGCAGTAGAATACAAGTTGTTTCTGGAGATTTCTTCTCTAAAAGCATTGTTCTCCTTTCCTGTACACACAGAGATAAGGAGTTTTCACAGAAAACTTTCAGATAAAGTTTTCCAGACCTGTCTTTAAGGAACATTACCTTCCTGCCAGTTCATTGCTTCAAGTTTTGAATTCATCCATTTGGTAGATGGAAAGAAAAAAAATCAGGAGTAAAAAGCAAGGAAGAACAGACATGTAGGAGAATAACAACACTTAAGTCTACTCTTTACCCATGTCTAGCTGCATCTACAACACTTGTGAGACTGGAGGTAACAAATCCAAGCAGAAAGACAATCTAATCTGCATCACTGCTAAACAAGGAAATTCAGAGGTTAGTTGCTGGGTAAAGTGCTCAACTATTCAGTCCAGGTTTCTAGGATGATTGCAGTGCTCTTGCAACAACCTAGCAGTTTTAATCTAGTTCTAGAGCATCAACAATACATGACAAAGCACACCAACAAAGCCTGAGTACAGCCATGCCCCTCAACTTCTCACAGAAAGCTTCCAGTTGTGTAGTAAACCCACAGTTGCCTTGTGATCTAGAATTCACTGCTGACCATGAGCACAAGGAAGTCAGCAATAATGGAAATAAAGCAATTAGGTGTGGAGAGCAGCTCGTGCTGCTTTTACAGAGCACCCCAAGCAGATTTCATGAGTGCCACTTCCCTTGTCAGTGCCTGGTTTCCTTACGAGGAGTATGTGGCTAAAAAGTAAAACTATACATGCATTTGTTGGTAGTACAGTATTTGTAAACCTGTTAAACTTATTAGCATTACTGTTGGATTTTATGTGCAAGCACACTCAAAATTGTGTTATAAATTATGGGGGGTTGAATTTTTGGTTGGATTGTTTTGTTGGCTTATCATGGCTGGGTTTTCTTCAAATTTACAAATGTTTGTTTTGCTTTCTACCCCCACATCTTTATCTAAAGTTCTTAAAGGCCATAAAAAGTATTTACATGCCTTTAAATGAACTATACATTTCACACTACAATATTTAATCTTCCATGATATTGAGAAAATGCACTCTGTTCTTTGAAGGTAGCAGTACATCTCACATGTTATTACTAGAAAAGGTCATGAAAAGATCAATACATGCCTTGTGCTTACATATCTTACTAGAGAAAATTGTCCTTTACAAGCAATATTAAAAAACCTCCCCTAGAAAGAAGCAGAATCATAAGGAATAAAAGTGGTAATTAACAGAAGGCAGATGGAATGTCTTGAACTTTCAGGATTTGATCCTCTGCAGCCTAAGAGGAGATAACAGCCAGAATAGATGCTTAACACCAAGCACAGATGTAAGCAGAGCTGACTAAGAACAATGGGGGGAGGGGGTGATCTGCATGGTTACTTACTTACTGAGGCTGAGACTATAAACAGTAAATTAAGCAAAATTGCTTCTTCCCAATACCCCACCCATGTATTTTGTTCTAATTATGGCAGAATTCCCTGCTCCTTCTAAGCACTAGCTGCATCTTGGAGCCAGTGAAGATTTTACTCATTCACAAAGGAACCAGATAACAAATATAATTTAAAGTTGTGGTGCAAGTCACCAGTTGGCACAAAGTTTATTTTAATGATTTGTTGCTACTGCTGCTGATCTATAAATTTATTTCTGGTTTGGGGTAGGCATAACAGAATCAACATTTCCCCATCGTATCCAAGGCCTTGCAAAGATTTGCCATTACAGATAACATTTAAAATCCATTCCATTATTTAAAATTCATCAGCCAAAATGTTCATATGTATCACAGTTTCCTTCTTGCATGGCTTTGACCACCATGAAATCTGCATCATTCGTGTCCTCTTCACTCACTGAAGAGTGAGGTACCAAATTAACCAAGTCTGAAATCCAAGAGGGATTTTTATTTTGAAAGTTGGAGTTACTACAATGTAGGAACATAAGCCAAAATTTTGATCATAGGCTCATGATTATTATAATCATAGGCTTCACTTACTGTCTAAACTCCTCAAATAAGTTGTTTTTCAACATTCCAGATTGCCCATCTGCCTAGGGCTTGGCACACAAACATCAGGTAGGTGAGGAAGACTGAAGGATCCAGAACTTTGCATTACTATCTTCTTAAAACACATAAGGCAAAGTACTTCCAGATATTTTAGCTGCCTGGCCTAGCAGACATTCTCATAGTACACTGAATAAGTTTAACTCCATACTATAAATAAGGTTTATCATCAGCTTCAACCCCAGTGACACTGCCCCATTCATCCATTTTTAGGATATCCCAGTAATGAGAACACTCACCCACAAAAAGAAAAATCTCTTGTTCTGAATATATTCAGAAGTGACTTTATAAGATTCATCACTACAAGAACAGATTTCCTCCTACAGCTCAAGAAATGCTCCCCATTCTTTTTCCATTTACTCTATTTGAATCCTGAGAGTCCCTTTTGAATTCTCAGAGGTCAGACCAACATCAGCAGGAGAGATTGGTAATACCTCCACATAAAACAGCCTCCAATCACACACAGCACAGCTCCAGGGAGGATTGCCAGACAGAGGCAAGGAGGACAACACTAGCACCCTGCATATTATACACATCACTAGTCAATCCTGTTTCTCAAAAGCAAACTGTTAAATAACTTAGTATTTTGCTATAGTAGTGTGGGAGTTTTGGTAGGGTTTCTTTGGTGGTTGGTTGGTCATGTTTTGAGGGGTGGTTGTTTGATTTGTTTGGGTTGTTTTTTTGTTTTTTTTTTTTTTATTTGGTTGTTTTTTCATTATTACAATTTAAATCACTGCAAGATTCCCAGTTTAAAAATAATCTACATTTTGGGCATCTTATGGGATAGAAATAAGTTCTAGTGTGTAGGTGTGCAGCTCATTTGTCTTACTAACTCCCTTCATAGAATAGCTCAGTGGGCAACCATCTCCATCTGTTGAGTTTTGTGTCTTGCTGAGAAACCAAGGTCTCTTCTGGAATTTTGCATGGAAAGTTTGGACTCTCAATTTTCCTGGTAGGAAAAGAAGGGACAAAACAATGTGTTGTATAATCCTTGTCTCTTACTCGTACTCAGTAACTTATCTGCTCTCACAAAGACACTGGGACTACAACCTGCATGTCCACATCCAAGAGAGGGACAGATTTCAAAGCTGGATATTCAAGCTTGTATACTAATTTTCAGGCATTTCCTCAGAGTACTATTGTTGTGCTCCTTCCCTGGTAGGTTCTTATATATTTTGTCCCAGGTAAGTGCACCCACCTGATATCCCAAGCAAGAGTCTCTTACCAGACTGAGAATCAGTTCACTGTACCCAGCTGCCACAGTTTTACTTCAGCTCTTCATCCAGATACTTCAGCAAAGAAATGGTGTTGAAATAACTGCCTCCACCTGGAAGCAGTTTCTGTGGCTGGTGACAGATTTGCAATACTGCAGAAGGTAGAGCTCAAATACAGGCTTGTGAAAGTGGCAAACACCCCTGATCCCAGCTCTGTACATCTCAGGAATAAAAATGACTTTTATCTCTAATTGTTTTCAAAGGAAGGTCACTTCCCATGCATTGTCTACAATAGATTGTTCTGCCTTTTCTTTTTAATAGCTCACAACATTTAGCTAACTAATAACAGAGCATTTTCCACAGGGTGTCATTCATATCCTGTTACCACCGAGTGACCAATAGTCAGCATGCAGCCCTGTTTACTTAAGCCGTTGCCTGGAAACTACTGTGCTTTTCCATTTGAAGCTCAACTTTCTTGCAACACAGACAAACAATGAGATGTAACCATGTGGGCAAATAAGCAGCAGCCTGCCTTCAGCAGTTTACACCTATTGTTTCACTTGCCATAAACAGTGATTTTTGTTAGTGAAATAATTTTGGCCCAAGACATCCTGTAGCGTGATTAAAAATCAATCTGTTTTTTTCAGGACTCTCTTGGAAAACAAAATATTAATTCCTTTTTTTTTTTCCCCTTGGAACCCATAGTTCTAAACTGTTTTGTTATTACAGACATGAGACTTTCTTGTTCAAATTTAAACAGAGAGACACTTGAGCCAAGGTTCTGTGTAAGATTAGGTCCCTCTGTTAGACCTGTTCTGTGAGAAGAGATACAGAGTCAGTTCTTATTCTTTGTTGTCCCTTTATTCTGGAAGAAGTCTAAGCACCTCAACATACAGATTACATCTTAGCCTTTTTCTAATATTTATCCACATACATCTAGTCATAAAATAAAACCTATGGCATTACTAAATAGTGTATTGTAACTGCTAACTTCACCTCGTGGTTATCAAAACCAAACAGCCAGTGCAGACTGATAGGAAAAGTTAAAGTGACCAATGGCTCCTGGTGGGAGAACAGTCCCTTCATTCACATCAGTGATTTGGAGGAAATTGGAAGAATATAAATTAAGCAAAATATTGATTTTTTAACTTCCATTATTTCTTACTCTTGGTAGCAGCTCAATGTACCTTAGACATGGATTTTCTTTGGCACTGAACAGACACAAACAATTGTTCTTTTTGTGTTCCTCACCTCAGCACATCAGACACGGAAAGCAATAGAGAATCAATAACAACTGCACATAAGCAAGTACCTGGGCTGGAGGTTTCCTTCTGGTCCAAGTGTCAGGCTCAGACCCTCACCTATGCAGAGATCCATAACTCCCCAACACTTTGAAATGCAATCTTCCTGTAATGATAGAGGTTGCAATACTATGGCCCAGGCTTGGTTTTCTGAGACTGGTCTAGGTAGTCTCCATTTTAATGTGTATAGATATGGACAGAAAATTGGGCAAAATATATTTCTCCTAAACCTGATTAAATAAATTTTATTAAGTTTCCTTCATCTTTTCTGAGTTACAAACCTCAGTCTGGATTTTTATGCAGCTTCAGGCTACTAGGAAAGACAATTCAGCAAATTCAGCTGGAGATGAACTTTCCTTGCATCTGTGTTAGACCTCTCCAGTCACTCAGTAACTTTTCCATTTGCTTCAGTTATGTAACCACTCTTGAAATAACATATGGATTTACTATAGAAATTCAGTTGCTCACACTGACTGTTTGAAATTGAGCACAATGATTGACCTTGAACTATCTCAGCAATAATTCTAGCTGATTCCTTAAGAGGTCAAATAAATATTCTACCAATATATGGTCACTATAACAACGCACATACATAAGCCTGTGTCTTGGTTTAGGACTACATTGCCTGACAAATCTGTTCAGGGTGTACATGGAATACTTGTGCCAATAATGAGTCCATATATGTTATTACACTCTATACATGTTTACAGGTATACAGGTTTTTAAACTATATGAGAGTGAGTTTCAGTGTGCAAATTAGATTGTCTTGTTCTGGTACAAGTTTATGCTGTTGAACCAGCACATTCAGTCAATATTTAATTTAGACAATACAGAGCATATAGATTATTGGCCTAATGGTTGTAGGCAAATTATGAACAAAAAAGCATAGCATGAAGACAGTGAAAAAAACATACAAATATCTCTTTAAAAACTGATAGTTTCATCTATTGCTTGTCTGAGTAAACAAAAAAAATTAAAAATCAATGCATGCAAAGAAAAATTACCAAACTTTGAGCAAGCACTATCTTCAGTGCTTTCTAAAACTGCCTGCAGTCGTGCTAAGCTTACATTACATACAACTTCAAGGGTGAGGATCTCAAAGTAAATATTATCTGTGAAAACATCATCTGAATTACTTTAGGTAAGGTGTGCAAAAGCCATAGAATACTTTTTGAGCTTGTTCGGGTTTTTTGTTTCAAAAATAAGCTCCAGCTCTGTATGCATCTTTAAAAAATTGAGCAATTCTCATTGAATGTTCCCAGTATTCTGTATGGATTAGTAAGCAAGGCTGAGAAAAAGCCCAAGAGTAACAGGAATGAGGCACTTTGTGGAAAAGTGCAACAAATACATTAGCAAATATTTCAGTGATTATTGGACTAATGGTCAGGAAAACATGGTAAAATGGCTTTTGAAACATTCTACTGATATTCCCTGAAAACACAATCCTGACAAAAGTTTTGTTTTTCAAAGGTTTGCCCATGAACATTTCTTTCTTCCCCCCATTTACCCCCATTGTTGTCTACCCATCACTTTTTCCCCAGAAGAGTGCCCTTGATATCTATTCGTGTTCTTTCTTTCCCAGACACACTCACACGCACTCTCCTTCCATTTGCTCTGAGACACAAAGAATAGCTTGCACATTGCCCAAACTTATCACTTACAGCTAATAAGTTTTGACTGGTATAAAAGACTTCATGTTCTATAAAGTAGCAGAGTATGCAGGCTATTTCAAGGTTAAAATATTTCAAATTGGCCCACCAAAGGGATACAGAATAGCAAAAATCCGGATATTTCAACTTCTAAGACATCCTCATTCTCCCATTGTCTTCCATTACACATTTTGCAACCCAAAATTCATCAGGTTTAACATGCTCCCTTCCCCCCAGCACAAGACAACTTTACTTAAGAATCCAATTTGTCTGCCATTCATCAATGCCCTCCATGTGAACCTCGTGGCATCACAGAAACATTTCCATCCCCTGCATTCACAGTGCTGGAGTCTCTTGAGCCAACAAACTGTCAAATTAGTGCCAACTCATGACAGCTTTATGATATGTAATCTTGTTCACCAGCAAATGGTCTGAGACCCCCTGCTTGCTACTGCTGTCATACAAGAAATGCTTTTTTTGTGTGTCTCTGATATATTTATATTTTGAAAGCAGATCCCAGCTGGGAAAGTAGTGGTTTTGCCTCACAAAAATCTTCCATACACACACTTAACTGCTCTCTCCATGTGTTATTTAAAAAGCAGCTTTTAGGATTTTGCATGAAAGGTTATGTTAGGGAAGAGGAAATTAATTAAAAATTAATTTAAAGTGTACTTTGTCCTGCTGATTCAATATACTTACATAGCAAGTAAAAAATCCTTACTCCTTCAACATTCCATCACAATTCACACAGTAAAAAAAATATCTTGTCAGGGCTATGTGGGCTGTAAAGTTCACGCATCAAAAACTAAGATGCAGATATATCAAGTTTATTCAAACATATTCACAAAGAGGAAAATTCACTGGGAAACGTTCCTGAAGGTTTCAAGATGATAAACAGTGGACAACAGAACAACATGGAGAAGTTAAGAAAGTAGCACACACTCTTCTTACACAGAGTTCTTTGAGACAGGAAATTAGGACATTTGTTTTACATAACCTTATTCTAGTCATTACAATATAAAACAACACCAGAAAACTAGCTGATTCTTTTACATGTATCCTGAAGTAATCAGCTTTTACATCCTTCTTTGTACAAGTGATCGTAGCTGCCTGCATTTATTTCTTAATTGGTGGCAGAATTAACCACAAAAAGTAGCCAAAAGGAAAAATTAGTGTGTGAGAAATGCTTAAAAGCAAGAATGCTATTTTCTATTTGCTTCATTTATAATTCAAAAGATATAAAGGGTGCAATTCTGTAAAGTACCCTTCCAAAGCACCCTAGCAAAGACAGTGGAAAAACAAAGATTTACACGAACAAGCCCTATAAACAGGGTAAAAACAGTAATAACTACAAAAAAAAAACAAACCAAACAAAATTAAAACACACCACACAAATAAAAAAATAAAACAAAAACAAGGGGACACACAAACACAAATGGGAAATATCAGTGATGACTTTCACTTGAAAAAATTAGTTCTACAGTCTTACCTTCAAAAAACTCCAAGTGTAACAGGATTGTGCTAGAAAACAGGCTAATTTTCCTACTGCCTGTTCCTCTGGTCTAGAGAGCAGCAGAAAACATTACTACTTCTGCTTAAGAAAATCTATTCATGGGGCAGTTTGCCTTTCTAGGCTTGAGGTGATCAGTATTGACTAACAGAGGACTCAGACATACCTTCACATCGAGTCTAGCAAGTGGTACACCCAGATTACTTACATAAGAAATGAACAATTAATGGACAAATTTCCCTCACCATCCAGTCAATTTAGCCGTGTTAGGACTTGCAAAGGCTGCACGGCCACATTAAACATTCTTGCCCTTCATCAAAAGCCTAACTCAGGGCCTTGGGCACTAGGGTAACCCAAGAACTGCACCTGCTCACAAGGCAGCCTAGAGCTAGAACACATTCCTGCCATGCTGCAGACCCCAGAGAGGAAAGCCCAGCCCCTCTCACCTCATAGATGAGGATTCTGTAGCTTTAAGACCAACAATTATTGCAGATATTCATCTGCTATTTTATAATTGAAGCTAAGACACTGATTTCTTTGGGGGCGCAGGGTGTAGTATTTTTATACGGCTGATATTAAAGCTTGGCAATTATAGAAGAGAGGAATCTGCAGCTCATCCCATTTCAGCTTTAGTTTATTAGAAAATGTTGCTCATCCCTGTGTTCTGGCCATCTAATGCTATGTCTGATAGTTTGGTATCAACAGAAAATGACAGCACAAGTAAGCAAGTTTTCATCCTTTATCAAGCCATACAAATTAACCAATTCAAAAGTACAAAGCCCAAAGTTCTTTTGTTCTTGTTCTTTCAGGAAGTGAAAATATCCACATGATTGATGGCAAAATTTTGCAAAATAATTTGTCCACTGGAGTTTCAGCTGGCAGAACCATTGCAAGGTACTAGCTGGAAAGACAGAACCTCAGAGGGTGTTTATGATACTTCAGACCTTTAGGCATTTTCTGTGTTCAGATAAGAATTTTTAGATGAAGAAAAGAATATTATATTGCCTGTGCAGTTATCTATAGTAATATGACTTAAAACTATTTGAATTAATTTAGAAAAGTAAAATCTCAAATCCATTTGGATTCATCTAGCCAGGGACTTTCAATGCAGCCAGGAGTTTGCCATGTTGTAAGAATCAGAAGCACTAAGCCCTGAGCTAAGACCATACAGCCAGTGCTCTGCATATACATCTGCCTGACTATGAGCAGCCAAGAAATGCTGCTTGGTCTTTCCTGTCACACACCAACAATCCATCTTTCCCATTTACCTGCCATCTAATCAGAAACAGAGAAGTGACCTTTCCACTTACAAGTTAACAAGTTAGAATTGCTGCTCACTTCACAGAAGGACAGCCAGAGGCTCCAGCAAACACAGGATCTACAAATGCATTTCAATGATGCAAGGCATAAAGTCAAGCAGAAAGATGGGCTTTTTCAGTCTTTTTTTTTTTTTTTTTAGAGAAGTCTTATGTTGTAAACGACATAAATCTCTGTCTCTCCTTTCTCAGTATAGCACACAGAAAGGCACCTTTCCTCCTTAATGCCTGCTTTGAGTCTAAACAGAGAAAGGGTGGCAACCAAGCTTCTTGACACAACAAAAAATGAAAGCAAATCCCTGGTGTTCCTGCTGAGATGTATCCTTTCATCCTCACTGTGTCCCCAAAGCAGATAAAAGGGCTAGAGGTACTGCAGTGCATTCAATATATAGTACAGCTTGTATTTATAAATAATAAATATATTCAAGTATAACTATAAAATATGCTTATTCATTGTGGTCTGTGATCCTTCCATGAATGCTGCTGCTACCAAGTGAAATAAAGAGTCACCTGAGGACAGGCTGTAGCAATGAACATCTCTGTTGTATAGCTGAAATTGAACCTTTCTGTGCATGGTCTCAAGCTGATGAAGTCCCATGATTAGAAGTTCGTAAAATTGTGTTTGTAGTCAGGGAAAAAGTGCACAAATCTCAGTATGGAGTGTACTCAACCTTTAATGTTCACAACAGTTATAAACACTCACATTCACAACTGTCACTGTTGACTGACAAATAAATTCTAAGAAGAAATGGATCATTATTGCAGATTTTGAAGAAAAGTACTCTAGAAATCCTCCAAATCCCAGTCTGCTACAGACAAGCAGTAATCACAATATGGTGTGCTCATGAGGTACTTGAGAATGACTTCTGAGAACAATCTGTGTTTATCAAAATTGCCAGACTCAACTATACTTTGAGTGCATATGCTTTGGGTCCTATATTGTTTTCATGGAGAACTCAGTTCTGCAGGGAAATCGGATCAATAAATCTCTCCAGAAGAACACAGTTTCCAGATAATTTTCCATTACTTACTATTCAATATAGGAGCATTTGCCAGCCTGCCTTTCCCTGATCAAGCATGTCATTAACTGTCCCCAAGAGAAGGGATCTGCTGTGCCACACCAGACACGCTATCCTCTAGAGGATCAGAAAGAGCCAGCGGTCCAGGCATCGTTTCATCACTTTGGATTGAATTTGTGTTCAGGCTTCTCATAAAGCAAGAACTGAAAATATTACATCTAAATAAAGAATAGCATTACTCTAATTCATACTTAGCTTCATGGAAGGGCATTAAAATTAATTCTCACCACTGTGCTAAAGCTTCACATTTGTTTTCAAAAAGTACTGCTCAGTATTAATAACAGATGCTCGATCCAGCTAATCCTTCATGTATCCTGTCATTTGCTTTGCCTTTCAAGCTTGCTGTTCTTAATGGGCTCTTTTTCCAAATAATGCAACTCCTCATAGATGCTGTATTATTGCAACAGACGGATGTGTCTCTCTTCCTCCCCTCTATGCACACATTTTCTGATGTACCTTTCCAACTTACTACAAGAGTGTTAAAAACCATATCCACACACAAGAATCATCTTATTTGAACTGCAATGTACTGTACCCATAGGTGAACTGTGAGTCAAAAGTGAGCATCATTTCACAGATAAGATAGTAGAACAAGACACCCAAGACACACTGCATTTGATTGCAGGCTCAGCCAGGATTCCCTACAGCCTTAGGTGAAGTCCATAATCCTTAAGACAGACCTTTCTGATCTGTAAAATGTGAATAGTTACACTGCCCATATTTTTTTGAGCAATTTTGAGGCTTACTGTTCTGTACTTGCTGATGTTCAATATTTCACATCTTGGAACACTGACAGGGATCTCTGAACATTTCAAGGAAGACTAGGAAGAAAGGTAGGAAATAATCCTCATGAGTCAGGCTGTTTCTTTTTCCATGCATACATATTTATAGAAAAACTAACAGTCTTCATTCTTCCTTTGCCAGAAACAGGATACAAACTCTTCAACACAATTAGATAGGAAGAGCCCACCTGACAGTTGCCTCCATGAAAAGATTAGAGCCATGTCTAGAGGCAGGATCATCTCTCTTCCTCCTTTCCACTGACAAAATCTGTGATAAATAAACCTCATTCTCTCTCTCTCTGAGCAATTATGTAGGTGTTGTTTGATTTTATATAGCCATATATATACACCTACAGGTATATATAGGTATATAAAAATCACACTCCAACAAAACATGGCATCAACTCTTGGCATACTACATGAAGATGACTTTTGTAAAATCGAACTACCATTCTGCTTTAGAAAACACATTGTAAAGAAAAAGTAGTGAGGCTGTATTGAGCTAATATAGAAATAAAAACATATATATAAGCTCTGATGTATGTACACACACGTACTCCCACACACAGAATGTATAGACATATAAAGAGAAAAAAAAGTCTGTTTCCAAGTCCAGAGCAGGATTTCTCGTTCACTACGTAATAGCAGCATTAAATTTAATCATAAGTTGGGAAAATACCAATAAGATGGACAAGGAAGAAAATCTGTTCATCATCAGAAGTTATAGCTGGTACAACAATATTATAAATTACCTATATGCATATCCTTTCCCTTAGTGATTCCTTTGAGTAACACTGTTCCAGGAAGATGACACAATCTTCATTCTATACTGCAGTCATCAATGAGCTGATGGTTTTGTGCACCAAAGCATGTGCTTAATTCAAATTCTGTGGTTAAAGTTAAGCATGGGTTGGTGTCCTTCATCTATGCAGTTTAAATATCACAGGGAAATAAGAAATGTGCTTGATCTTGATTTGGACTGGACTTCTACAAGTTCTGTGTGCAGCCCATCACATAGTGTGAACTCTTTTGCCTCCTTAAAAACTTGGTGTGAGGATATTTGAAGATAGAAAATTCAAAATTCTTTTTTAAGAATTGAAAACCTCACACATGTCTCTAGCAAGAGCACAGGGGCACATGCATTCACATAAAAGGCTTGAGTGTCACTGGCAGTTGTATGCCATCACCTATGCATTTCACAGTTTCCAAGTTAAATGCACCTGAGAAAGACAATTTGATAGTTATCTTTAGTCTTAGACATCACTGACCTTTGATTGACACTGTATAACATGGAATACCTTAAAGAGGAGCAAATCACTCATGCACATGGCCCCAGCTCAATCCTGTTTCTAGGGCACCCAGACTCCTGAATTTCTGATTAACTTCCCCATTCTGGTGCCCTCTGAGGTAAGTGACACAAAGGTTGAGAGACAGAGCACAGTAATGAAGAGACAACTGAGACTGCCAAGTTTCCTATTCCTGCAATCACTGGCATTGCTCCTGGAACAGAGAGGAATAACAGTCTGTTAAAGTACTGCTGCATCCCTTAGCTCAAACATCTGCAGAAATGAGGGGAGTTACTCTTCTTTCCCCTCTCCTTTCTCCCAGCTTCTTGGACACTTACACTTGCAATGCCTTGTGGACTCCATACCACAACACTGACTTAAATCTCATGGCACCAAGTCACACTAATTTTATTTAGCTCATAACAATAAGCTTCTGTAAGAGCTTTTCAAAGGATTATACTGAGAACTCTTAGAAAAAAATGAAACATTTCTTGATCCCAAGGAGTAAAGAAAAGCATTCACATAATATTTTATTACATGTGAATTGCTTTCAGTGTTGAAACTAAAGCTTTGGAGAAGGCAACAGAACATAAAATCAAAGTCCCAAGAGTCAAGCTGAATATATCTAACACTGATTTCCACTGAAAGTTTTGTTATATGTAATTGAGAACACTAAGACAGAGTCTTTCCTATATTTGCATAACTAATATGTTACACAGGGAAAATATTTATTTTTAAGCTTGAAAAATACAATTTTGAAAACATAGGTAGGACTTCATCTAGAAACATACAGGATTCATCTTTTGTGAATAACAATGTGTGCTGAAACAGCTTCTCAACTTTCTCCAGAATTATTTCTTGAAGAATTGGAAGCATGGAAGTAAATTAATATAATGAAACTCTGAATTAAATTGTTCTAAACTAGTGCATTATCTGAAGAGAGATATAAGGGTAATCTAGCTTGTTACCAAATGGCATCTAGTTCATGTTCTGAGCATCCTTATCATAGTGAGATATGTTTTCTGTCTTCTGAGAGTACATACATCTCCCTCTCTTAGCCATTACAACTAAAACTAGTATTTAAGAGTTGGAACAACTTGGCATGTGAAAAACCTCGTCCTCATATGGCACTAATTTAAGTAGATCGAGAATGGCTATCCATCTAAAATGTAAATTAAGCCATGTATTATATGCTCCATGAAGAAAACACAGGATGAAGTTCCATATCAGTGACCATAACAATCCCTGCTATGCTCAAAATCTACTCCTCAAAACTAAAAATAAGCAACAAAAAGACCCCCAACAAAACCACCACCCTAGAAAAACAAGATAAACACAAATAAAAATATCACCCAAACTACACATATTTCCCCCACCTGACTCATTTTCCCATTCTGTAATTCCATGGAAGAGTTTAGTTGGCTTAGGAGGGGGAGTGAACATCAGCTTTGCTACACTAAATTGAGTTTTCATCTCAGAGAACTTTTAAAGTGCATTATCTACAGCATTCAGACATGAAAACTGTCTAGCACACATACCCTGTATTAGATGTGTTTTCCAAGCTTAGATACAAGAGTTTATTCCCCCCCTTCTTTCTCAGGTCAGAAAGGGCTAACACTACTTCAAAAGATAGCACATACTCTCAGCTGGGTAAGCTTTTCACTGTGGGGGGAATTGCAGTCCCAAAGGAAGCTCCTTTCTTCTGTTAAAAGGAGAAATTTTGGCTGCTGAGAGAGGCAGAGCTGTGGGAGAAGGTTTTTAATGAACTCAAGTAGAAATTGTGTGAATTAACAGCTGTGTCACTGGATCAGGAGTCAGGAGATATGTGCTCTATTCCTGGCTTTGTGACCTCAGGCAGATCAGTTTTACTTAATAATTACTACACTACAAGTAATTGGCAGCCAAAAAACCATGTAATGCAATACTCATACAGTACTGTTAGCCATTTCATGTTGCTTTCAGTTTAGTAGCAAACAAGACAGGAGGTGTCTCAGCCCTTCTGAAGAGATCAAGTACAAAGACCAAACCCAGGACCTGGTTTGCTGAGTGCCATATCCATGTACAGTGTGGAGCAAGGACTGAATAAGTAGACAAAACACGGGAAAGATATCCAAGAAATAGGATTGCCCTAGACCTACTGGCCAAGCAAGGAGTAGCATCCAGAAAGCAGCCACTTTCCCCTCCAACTTGGTCTTTTCAAAAAAAGTTATCAGCATCACAGAAACAATTGGAAGAGTTACATACAGAAACAAAACCAAAAAACGACCTAGAACCAAGTGTTTTAACACACAAACCTGATAAAGTTACAGGACTGTCTAAGACTTTGCTGGTCACAATGTCAAGTGTATTTAAGGAAACCAGTGAAATGGAACAAACTGTACCATGGGTCATATTTGGCTTCTGAAAGGAGCAAGGATGGCTTAAAGTTTGGAAGGGTGGGAGGATTATTAATCCTCTAAATACTCTTTTATTACAAGACTATAAATCACTTTGCTGTGTGTTATAAAACAAAGACCATATCCCAAAGCCTAATACAATTTAGAAAGGCATTATGCATCCTCTTCCCTTCTGGTTTTGCAGAGTCTCTTCCCATTTGATATTAACCCAGACAACCTGTCTCTTCACATTAGCTTCAAGCTGCCTCTAAACTTTCAGTGCACCCTGGGTATGAGATTTCTGTTCTCAATCTGCACCTCAACCAGTAAAGTTTCTAGTTATACTGTCAATATTTTCCCTGGGTCAGGTCAATATTTGATCTCTTGGCTTTCTTCATAAATGAAATTAATACTGCAGCAAGAAAAAAGCCCTCTGAGTTTTATCAGTTTTGAAACATAAGCTCAGAAAGGAAACCTCAGGTGTCTTTTGAGAATGGAAGGAAAATATCCCAGCTGTGAACTTTAGAAAATGACTGTCGTTTTTTATTATCTACCTATACTTGCAAATAAAAAAATTGTATCTATTATCCTTCAGAAAGCCCCCCTTAAATATTAAGATACATTAATCTAATTTGCTGCAAAATAAAAATTACGTATTTTTGTGCTTTCTTTCCCCTTTCTACATAAAATTGTGTGGCTGTAGAGCTCAATAACCTAAAAGTTTGTTACAGCATAAATTCTTCACCAGAAGAACTACCCAAAGGCAGTATCTGCTGGTGTAGCTGATCTCCACCTGCATTAACAGTGCTTGTGTACAGTGTCCAGTTTGCCATAGTGAAAGTAAAAATGTAAAACAAAAAACCCACACAGCACTCTTCAACTCTCTTTGCTGTGAAGAAAAAGGTGCAATGTCCTGCTGTGGGGTAGCAGAGCTGTACAGCTCACCCTCAGAACAGGAATGGCCTCAGACATGATGGGCTATGGGCAGGCACGACTCAAAGCTGGGTGTGTCAGCACTGTGACAGCACACAGACTCAGAACAGGCTGGCTCTGTGCATCCCAGGATCAAAGGCAAAACCCTCATGGACTGCAGCCTCTTCTCTAGAAACACAGCATCAGCTTCAACACCCACAAAATATTAGCTTAAATCCAGCAGCATGAGGAAAATAGCTTCGTAAAGGCTGTTCAGCTCCACCCCAGTAAAATCAGACTGCTCAGCTAAATTAAAAGCTAGATTTTTTATACCATTCAGGAACAATTACACTTATAATGTACTCAAACTATGAATTTGTAGAAATCTCATATTTGGTTGCCAGTATAAGCAAATCTTTTTCCCATTCTTTTTGTAGTATTTATCACCAACACACAATCATATACCACACAAAATTTTTGAAAAACTGTGAGAACAAATAACATGTTTAGAAGAGATACACTTTTTTCCTGCAATCAAGTATCATTATAATGAAGTTCCTAATGACTTTTTCAATTATTATTTTGTGGAAACCAATGTAAAGTGTTTTGTACTTTATCTGTATTTCCTGCCTATATTTGCATGAACTTCATTGCAAGAAACAAAGACAAACCAGAAAGGTTAAATTCCTATACTAATATGAAAATAAACACATTAAGAAAATGCAAGAACTGACATGTGCTTTCTACCACCTTGAGTTTCAGACAACGGAAATTCTCCAATCCCATATTACTCCAGTAATATTTGCAAGAATTATGTAAACCTGTACCACTTCTGCAGTAACATGGTAAAATGAACCATAACCAGTAAAACACAGTGACCAAAGGCAGTGAGAGCAAACATCACCAGGTGAAAGCCAGGCACAGCCAGGAGAGCCCACATCAAAGGGTTTTCCAGTGGCATAAACCAGGCTCAGCTGCCCTTCCTGCCTCTGACCATTCTTCAACCCACCATATGTTCATTTCACACCATGAGATTCCTTCCCAGAGCACAGAATAAAAATACTACCTCTGTTAGCTCCTTTTGCACTGTAATCCCACAGACCACACTACACGCAGGTAGATATTCTGAGCTTATTATTGCTGCTCTTGGTTTTGCTGACTTGTGACCCATGAAACCAGTGTTCAGTTATACATCACAGAATAAAAACAGCTTTCTCATGTGCCTGCTTAAATATTAGTCAAAATATAAATTACTAGCATAGAACCTCTGCAAAGAGTATTTCTAGATCTATTTCCTAGTGCCCAGCACGTAACAAAACACTTTCCACAGAAAGAAGCCAGCCCAACTTCTCTTATTCCTGAAGTCTGGATCACAGAACAAGGAAACAGCAGCCACAGAAAGACCCATAAGAGCCTGTCTGTTGCAGCAAGGGCTGCAGTCTTGCTGAGGACTGAGCAGCTGAAGTTATCCCCTCTAGGCATCCTGGGATGCCAGCAGCTCCTGCTGCAGGATGGGCAGCAGCTGGACCATGCCTCCCAGGACACCAGAGAATGGAAGTTCCCATAACAGCAACATCTAGGGGAAGAAATAGTCTGCTTAAGTGTGCACAAACCCAATTTCTTTCCTGATGTCCTGTTCTTTCCTCCCTCCAAGGAGGCACTGCTTTATTATATTACTTGGCCAAGAGCAGTTTTTCAACCCAAGGGCAATTAGTTTAAATTTTTCTGTGTAGGAGCTCAAACCAGTATTTGTAAGTGACCTCCAAAGGGTCCTTGTTGCTGTAAACAGCACCTGACAGCAAGTTAGAGGTTCAGTGCAGTAATAAACAAACCAATGCTGCTTGCTTACTTTATATACATCCAGTAACCAGAGAGCAGCTGTTCCCAGTTGCAGGGTAGCAGGGGAAAATTTGGATCTTCAGCTGCCAATTCAAGAGGAAAAAAAAAAAATGAAATGTATCAATTTCCCCTCTTCTTAATACAGAAGGGAGAAAAGGCACACTTGCCTCGTCGTAGCACTCCTTCTCTCTGTCCTCAGATCAAAATAAGCAGTCTGGGATTTCAGTAGGACTGGAGCAATTACTGAACTGCTCTGAAAAACACAAACCCTTTGCCTCTAGAGGTCCTGTTCTTGCACTTCCAACAGACAACTTCCTACAAGAGAAGGTCTGACATCTTCATTTCTTTCCATTAATGAAACACTGCTAAGGGAAAACACCTTTTAACAGAAATTATCTATTATCACCAGCATAACTGGATATAATTTAAAAAGCCTAATGTTGTGTCCCCTAACAAGCCATGGATTTTAGCTCTATCACATCTATTTGTGCTAACTTGTGATGGAGATAATTTAGGAAGAGAGAGAGGATTTAAAAGTTTGCACAAAAATCTAGCAAAGTGACAATCCCTAATAACCCAGCTCTCAAAATTTTTCTAGGCAACGTGTAAAAGCAGTTGAGGCTTTCAGTCTATTACACAGAAAAAGACTCCCCAGGCAAGTCCAGATGCTTAACCAGAGCTTTGCTCAAAAGCCAGAGAACTGAACAGGAGGTCACTGAAGACAGGAATGCATGGAAGCAAACTGCTTCCATGCAGCTGCATGGAAATAAAAACAGAGACAATGAAGGGTCTTGAGGTAAAAAAAAAAATAATAAATTATAATAGTCATCAGTTTAAAAACAAATATTTTAGCAAACCTTTACTGCCCATCTAAACACAAATAATTCCTTGAACAGAGATAGCACGTGGCATGACTGGGTTCAGCCATGTGAACCTACTCAGCCAAAACCAGTCACTGAAGTCAGAGCTATTTCTCAAAGTATCTGACAAAAACACCTCTCTTCTGCTCACCTGGGCAGCTGGCTCACTCTGGAGTCCCTGACTTGGCTCTGCTGTCACACTTGTTAACCCATTCAGGGGCTGAGCCATCACTCTGCAAACACCATTTCCCAAGAGACAGCAAATGAGTGTATGCTGGCCTGTTTCCACCTCAGATTTATTGCACTCCAGGGAGAATAAATCTTAATACCTAAGGAAAAACTATCTATGTAAACTTATTACAAATGCATAGTTTATGAACTTATTTTGAAAAGTTAGTTAAAGTATCATGGTTTCTTCTTCATTAAGATTTGCTCCCCTTTTTTGCCTCCATTATTTGACTAACAGGAAGCCAGAGAAGGCAGTTAAAGTTAGTTTAAAAAGTGCCTCCTTCTTCCTGTCTTAAAAGCAAATTACTCCCTGGATATTGAAAAAAAATTAACTGTATTATTTTATACCGAGACAAAAGAGTTACATTTGCCTGCTATTTATTAGTAACAATATTCACTCCAAATATTCATGGACTTGGACACACAGCTGAAATTGCAATATGGATACTGATGGAAGAACAAAAATAATCCATGGCTTTTCCTTTATACTTTACACACCACATCAGTCAAGAAGCAACAGCCACCCCATGCAGCTGCTCAGGCATCACCAGAGTTTCAGTGAGGGAAAAGGGACCTCAACCCTAAAAGTATAAAGATAAAAAAGAGAGCAGAAAGCCCCAGATATTCGAGGTGTGCCTGCCCTCACATCTCCAGGACTGCTGAGTCACCTCCTCACATTTCACATCTCTCAGAACAGTCACTGCTCCTGGACCCGTTATTCTAGATTTTCCTCCTAACAAGGATCCTTTGCCATCCATTTACCTAAGGCAAATGCAGCAAATTCTGCACCAGAAATTGCTTCAGAGCTGCATCATATATTGTAAATGTCAAGGATGAGTATTTATTTTTTGTCTGTTTTACAAATGTCTTACACTGTATTAAACCAAAGAGGCTTGGAGAGGTGGGGATGTGTATCCTTCTGTTTGTAAAATTTATTTTATTCAGAGCACAGCGTTTTCTACAGCTGCAGCACCATATTCTGCAGGAAGAAATTTAATAAGAGTATTCTTAACCTCCAAGGAAGCTGAGGTTAAAGAGCCCTCTACTGAAAGTTGTGTTTTCTCACAAGTTTGCTACATTTCATAAACTCTTTTTCTCTTCCTCATGTCTCAGAATAGCTGCATTGATCACTCCCTCATAGCCAATACTGCCAGTCAAATTCTGGAGATATTAAACATGTTTATTAAAAATGCTTTCTAATTCTGCTGATAGAAACTGCTCACTAAGCCTGAACTTTTAATTGCCAGATACAACCAGAGAACATCCCTCAAGGCCTACATTTAGGTAGCTAAGTTTACAAATTTTCATGTACCCAGGTGTTCTGCAGGCAATGAAGAAGAATATGCAGTTCTTCCTTCCAAAAGTGTACACCATAACTTTTAAATCACTTTATTTGGGGAAAAACAAAAGTTACAAAGTAAATAGAAGAATGTTGATGGTTCCAAATTTTACAGAATATCAATTAAATTCCTTTTCAGTACAAAACTCAATGTATAAAGAGAAAAAAAAAAAAGAGAAATTGAAAATAAATTACAGCAAACTTTCCCCTGATGGCAACTAGAGGATAAAACACACAGTTCTCTGACACAGAGAAGGTTAAGAGGACAAGAGAATGAATTGGGTGGACATGAAAAATTGAAGGAAAGACAAATTCGGAACTGATGTCAGGCCCCACATTTTAATTGCGGAACTGAATGCCAGACATTAACACTGAGCTGGGGTCATCCAGAGAGCCACCAAGGGGCACCTGGGGGACACTGGGGTGCAGCAACTTTCTCCAGAAAATCCCACTGGTCTTCACTTACTGGTGCTGTGGCTGTGTTATATGAAACAGCCAACAAGAACTGGGGTGCTCCTTCAAGACAAAGGAAAAAACCACAAAGAAAGAAAATAGTCACACTGAGGTTGTCAATCAAAAGCAAAAGAAAACTACAGCCATTCAAAATAAACTGCCCCTTTGGAGCTGAGGTCACCTTGTCAATATCAATCTTCTCATTTTGATGCACATTAAGAGCAATTGGAGTGTCCCCTTTCATCCTATGACTGTGACTTGACCTTACTGACACTACTGAGTACAATATGGTCATTTAGGGATGTGGTAATTATTGGGAACTGCACTAACAAAGTTAGAAGCACACAGGGCATCATTGCTCTGGCTTGTATTGCCACCTGGCCTTTATTTTAAGAGATTTATTCTCATTTTATATGCCTTGACAAAAACTGCATACACATCCCTTATTTACATGGGATTCCCATGACAGTTTCTACTAAGAAAAGAATATTTTCACCTGGAAAAAAGCCAAAACAAGGCTGTTGCTTAAAAAGTCTGAATTGAGCCTATAAAAAGTCATACTACACAAACACAAATAGTCCTGCACTCTTATCATAGTACTATCCTGTATTTCCTATCTCCTGTCAAATACAGCACAGCTGGGTCAGGACTGAGACCTCCTGCCAGGTGCTGCAGCCTGTCACCACAGAGGTGACACAGCACACATCCCAACACCTCTGATGCACACCAGCCCACCAGAAGCAAACCCACCAAACTGCACATCCCTCTCTCCAGGACTGTACTCCACTTCCAAAATGAATCAAAAGGTAAAACTGTCTCCAAGACTCGAGCTGGGAAGAGCCCAAAACCTGCATGCACACTCATTTTTGCAGGACTCCTGAGCAGCTGCAGCCTTGTGAGCCCAGGAGGAGCAGTGGCCAGCCCAGGCACACACAGCAGCTGCTGCCAGAGATAGGCACAGAGCTTCCTCAGGCAGCAGCTCCCCTTGGTCTGCCATTGCCTTCACTGATTTACTGACCAAGATATATTATGTGATCACTGCAGAGATGACTTCTTGTTAAAAGGAAAGAGAAATAATCAATAGTAGCTTGGGCTGGAAAGGGACCTTGGAATTGATTTGGAGATGACATGCTGGGCTTAGGCCCAAAGCAGAGATCCTGGCCAAGCAGAGTCTAATGCTTTTAGAGTTCATTTAAAGATGACCCCAAATTAAATTTCCAATTGTAGGGGTCTAATTCACTCCAGATTGTTTAGAAACACTACTAAGAAAAAAGAAAAAACCCAACACAAATACCCTTCTGAGGTTTTGGAGTTCAAGTTCATACATTTTTCAGCAGACCTTGCATTTTATCCCGTGCTTGTTCACTTTTGTTGCTATAGGTTGTCACATTCTGCTAACCCGGAAGATCAATCAGAGGCAAGTTTCCCCGACAGCTTGCAAACATGACTGTTTTCTTCACACTGTTTCAATTCAGTGCTACCTCTGCCATAGACAGACACACATTTTTAAAGCTATTTATTTTCCCTTGAAATAGATACAAAATGTGGCAGGCAAGGAGAAAGCACAACACTCCACCTATTTAAACTAAGCACTCAAAAATATTTCACCTCGTTTTGCCATATCACAAGCAAGACTTGAGAAGTTACCTGGCTTTAGAGACTGCCACACATTCATCCCTCCAGACTGCAGCAGTCCCATCACATCAGATTCATCTGCAGTGCAGTCTTACCTGCCAACTGTGCCAGCAGCATTTGCTTCACAACTGAGAGAAAAGCGAGAATAAACCCCATGCTGATGACCTGGCAAAAGGTCACTGAATCTCACTCTGCTGTGAAATGGCACTGAAGGCATCCAGAAACAGATCCAGAGCACCAGAAATGCAGCAGTGACAGAAAACCTATCATCTGCTACTTAGAGTGTTTCAGTAGCTCCAGCAGCCTGAGCAGTACCTTTGCAGAGCTCTCAATGCCAAAGCCCCAGTGCTTTTGCCTAGAGAAAGCATCACTGCAAAGACAAGGGAGATGGGGGTGAATGTGGTGGAAAGAAGAGGGGAAATAGAGGTGAAAAACACTTCTTTCAAGTGAGTCATACTCACTTAGACTGTTTCTTCAGCTGTGTCTTGACAAACAATTAATGCTAGATTTTCACACTACCACTCATTTGGCAGAAGATATTTAAGTCAATACAAAACACAGATCGGATTTCAAATTAGCAAGATCACCAACGAATTAGATGACGAGAACGATAGCAAGCCTGTGCTGGCACCAGGCTTCAGCCTGCCACCTGGTATTCCAGATTGCACTGATCCCAGCCTGTGCTGGTCCCCACCACCTGGTGCATTGCAAAATGCCTCTTCTGCAGTACTGCAAGGCTTTCTGAGCAGCCCTCTTGGAGGGAGGGCCCTTCTGTTTCCAAGGTCACCCACACTTCCAAGAAACAGCCTTGCAGAAAGGCTGCTCAGCTCCACCAGACCTTTATTGGCACCTCAGCACTGAAGGAGCCATACACCACCTCAGCCTGCTGACTGACCAGTGTTCCTACCACTGCCCTCCTCCTCATGACCAGCACTTTCTTGTGCCCATTTTGCTCATTGAAGGCAGCTGTACTCCTCCTTGACACAATCCCCAGTGAGCATCTCCACTCCAAAAGAGTCTGCATGCTTCTGCCCAAATCAGCTTCTCCTTGCTGCCAGAGCTTTACAGACCAGCTCTTTCTCTTTCCTGTTGAGCCAGTTTGATAACAGCTCATGCCCACCTCTGGTCACAGCTGGGGCCAGACCATGAAGTGAAGAACCCAGGTGTGCCCAGAGCACCCTCAGAGCCCTGCTGATTCTGGAAATGGGGCGTCTTGTGCTGCATCATCTGACCAGGAGGGAGAACTTCCCAAGTGTAAGCAGACAAATTCCCTGTTCCAGAAACTACACAGGGAAGGATCTGTTCCTACGTTTAGCAACAGATAATTTTGTAAATCCAAACAATAATGGAACAACTGTAGAGCAGGAGAGGTTGCATGCCTAATCCACTTTAATGAGCAGGGAGAAATCATCCCAGGGTCCAGAGCAGATTCCTCACTGAAACCTCACTTCTGGCAGGAGCAGTCACCACTACTGCTGCACACAGGCAGCTCTGCATTGCTATTTATCTTCTTTAACAGCAAAGAACTCCAGGGGTGAGGGCTGAAGAAGAATTGGCAGAGACTGCAAGTTTTGGCCAGGGCCTCTCTAGGAGTGCTCACAAGGACACAGCACTGTACCTGGGCTCCAGGTCTTGCCACCCCCAGGGACACAGCAGCTTGAGCCCAAACCAGAGGACAATGTTCAGAGAGCAGCACAATCTAAAAAACATCAGCCTCCAGCCCCTTGCACTACATGTAACAAGTAACAGGACTGATAGAAAATCCATAAAAACAGCAGCATACTTGGCTTAGAAAGACATTTTCTTACATTAGTTAGTGACTTCTAAAGAGACTTCCAGCAATGCCAAGGAATCAGTAGTGCAGCAGATCCTTCCTTCCTACCTGGTGCCACCACCTTCTCCCAAGCCAGCAGCTTTCACAACTATGTTCAACCTTTGCATGGACCAGCTTCAGCCACCTGGCATTGAAGATGTGATGCTGAAACACCTGCAAAGCAAGATGTAGCAGGTCAGTTACCACTCACCTTAATCAGAAGAGCCTGTGTCTTACCTGCTAGACCACAGAAC
Organism: Oenanthe melanoleuca; assembly: GCF_029582105.1. Taxonomy (NCBI): domain Eukaryota; kingdom Metazoa; phylum Chordata; class Aves; order Passeriformes; family Muscicapidae; genus Oenanthe; species Oenanthe melanoleuca. The sequence goes on from NC_079340.1 coordinate 11,258,136, forward strand.
CCAACAAGTCTTCTGGGATCTAGCCAGCAGAGCAGTGGGGAGGGGAGCCAAGGGATTGCCAGGGACACAGAGCCTGCCTGGGGAAGGAGCAGTGCTGGGGCCACAGCTGAGCTTGGGGGTAAAACAAGTACAGGAGAGCTAGGGAGTGACTCCACAGAATAGTCTGAGTTGGAAGGAACCCTCAAGGATCACCAAGTCCAACTCTCTCAAGTGAATGGCTCACACAGGGACCTTGGCACTGTTAGCATCATGCCCTGACCACTGAGCCAATAAAAGATTGATGGAAGATCTGCTTGCATACTGGGGGGAAAGAAAAGATACATGATCTGGAATAAAACCTGCCAAAATGAAGTTAAATCATTATTATTTTTAAAAAATATTTCACATTTTCACTTCCAGCATAGATATATGGAACTACTGCTTTGTGACTCACAGCTACAGTGTTCTAAATACAGCACCAGGAACAATAAAGGACATTTGCCATGCCATTGTTCTGTTTCCCACCTTGGCAAAAGCAGATAATTTATGATTTCTCTGCTATCAGAGTAGCTTACAGGCTTCTTACACTTACATGAATAAAAACCACTGAGACTATTAGAGTGGGTGTAGAATAAAAATGCAAAATATATCTACTATATAACTCTTCATTTTAGCTATAGCTGGAAGGAAAATAGGAGGCTCAGCAGATTAATTGCTTTACTCATTATGGCAAATTAGCCATTCCAAAAGGCAACTAGTGGCATGAAAATAATATGTGTATGTTAGAGGACATTAGCAGAGGGGTAAGATTTCCCTACCATTAACAGTGCTGGTTTATGTTTTTAACTTTACAACAAATTAGCCATACATTATAAAAGCCTCTCAACAGCTCTCTCAGTAGAAATTAAACTCTGAGCTCACAAATATTGACATCTCTGTCTTTTCATAATAACAAACCTTAAATGAGATAAATTAATACCTTTCTGCAGTGATTAGAAGAAAAACACTGATTCAAATAATGCAAGAGTAGCCTCAAAGGCAAAAGTCCACTTATCCTTTCCTCCCTAATACGTGCTAATTAGTTCCAGTGGGGACATTAGCATTCAACAGCAGGCAGGTCTGCCTCACCTGCTCAGTGCAGCAGAGAGGGCTTTGGGGGGACAGCTGAGAGCCCAGTGGCACAGCTGCCCTCAGGGGCATGCCCAGGGCCCCACTCCTGCCAGCAAGCTGAGGGAGCAAGGGAGGGCCTCAGAGAATGTCCCACATTGCGTGCAGGAAGTCACTGGTGCTGGGAAAGCCAAAGAGAAATCTCCTCCAGGCTGGGAGAGCAAGAGGCTGGGGTGGCACGGTTGAATGAAAGGCACATTTCCCTACTGAGCCCCTTTACCCCAACAACAACAGGGTGAATTATGTCCAATATATATTACAGCTGGTTTCTGGGGAGGATGAAAGTGGCACTCTGAGTTTTCCAGCAGTGAAAGGCTGGATCGCTATCCTTCCCGCTCACGAGCCTCAGGGACTAACAGGCATCACTCCATCTGGGAGACAAAAATCTGCCCTTCCAGCTGAGACCATAACCCAAGAGTATTGATCAAACATCCACCTCCCTTCCACATAATAGAATTTCCCAGAGAGCTAATTGTTTTTTCTTCTTTCATCTCCATAAATGAGGTCAATGGCAAGGGCAAAGAAGAGAGAATTAGCTCTAAGTGTTCTTGGCTTCAAAGCAAGAGGAGACAGAGCTTCCAGATTTTGGAGAGTGCTCTACAGGGTTTATAAAGTACCATGGGACCTTCCAAATATCTGAATTTAGAATTTCTTCAGCTTAGGACAAGGCTTGTTTTTCTACACCTGCTGTTTCAGTTTGGCAATGTCCCTTGTAGGTCACTGATGGCCTTCATGCTGTCCCTCCAACAGTGACCAGCTCCAGTCCACAAAATGCTCCTAAACCATTGTGTGAACATGCACAAAGCTCCCCAAGAGATGTGGCAGCAGGCACACAGCACAGTGCATCCCTGTGCCTTGTCCTCCTCCCCTTCTGCCTGCAGTGGCAGAGCTGAGCACAACTCCTGCCCTCCCTGCAGCCCCTGCTGGGAGAGAAATGAGGCAAAGCAGAGTCGTGACAAGGCAGGTTTAGGTAGCACCCCATCATGCCTACAGACAGGAATACTCAACCTCAGCAAAGGTGACAGTGACAGAATTAAATTCCTGGGAGAAAAGCAGGAATTTTGGTTTTCTCTTCCAAAACAGCAGTGATCTGAGGTCTGGCCATCAGCCCTCCTCTCTTTTTCTCCCCACAAAACATGGGCATTCCCTTGTGCAATATAAAAACCCTACAGGACTCATTAGTATCTCAGGCAGAATAAATAACAAGAATCAGGAATGATGGTCAGAGACAGGCAGCTGCAGATTTCTGCTTCTGTGGGTAGGGAAGCAATTAATTTGCTGCTGAACTCTTCACAAAGTGTTTTCCCATATTTTGGGGACAGTTAGAATTGAAAAGTTCCACTGATAGTATAAACAGCAAGTTCTTCACCAGAAAGATTAAAAAAAAAAAAAAAAGAAAATAATTCAACCCACCTCCAGAAGCCTGTCCTGTACTTTTTCATGTCAGTCCCAGCACTATCAGTCTGACAGCCTGCACTGGCTGTGTGTGGTGAAGCTTCTGGCACACCCAGGGCGACTGCAGCTGCTCTACAGCCCTCAGGTCAGCACTGAGCCAAAACTGTCCAAGCAGGAGACAAGAGGGCACAGCCAGAGCAGGGATGAGGCTGTGCAGGTGACAGGAGAGCTGTGCCTCAGCAGACCTTGTCCCTACAGCCACCCCTGCAGCACAGGTGGGGAGAGGGCTCTCCTCTGCTGGGCAGCCAACCCAGGTGAAATTCCCTGGTGTTTGCTGCTCCTTCCTCAGCACTGCTGCTGAAGCTGTAGAAAACAGTTTTGCATTCTGGAAAAACACCATTAAAGCATGCTCTGAGTTTTGTGGGGTTTGCAGAGACCACCTCTCCAGAGGCAGAAGAGACCCTGCAGATGTCACTGAGCAGACAAGGTACCCTGTCCTGAGGGACCAGCCCCCATTAACCAAAAGCTACAACACAAGTAAAGGCAATAGTAACACCATGTCCAACATATGTAAACAGCATTCTGCAAAGCACCATTTTTATTGGAACATTCCTGACACATTTACAGATGCTTTCACCACACTTGTGCCAGAAAGGACACCTTATAGAATAGAAAACCTGCCAGAAACATACACAGTTCAACTCTGGGAATAATTTTTGAAAGTCTGCTCCTTCCTGGATGTGAGCAAAGGTTATTATGTGTCTAGAATAGATCCAGTCCAGACAGATGGAGCATCGTGGGGGGAGGAACTCATGATCTGTTTGTTTCCTGAAGAGCCTTTTGCAATGAACTTTGCAAGAAGACTTTTTATTAATCCAAGTGAATTAAATTGCTTTATATAGCACTGGGATAAGCAACTTATTGACAACCAGATTTTTTAAAATTGCTTAACAGAAGAACAACCAGGGAAAATTGGATAAAATAATTTAAAACTGCACACCTGTCAGTATGCTGGAAATTAAACCTCTTCCAAATAAGAGTTTCTCATTTAAATCACATGAGCAATCCCATCAAAAGTCATGAGTTTATTATTTTCAGGAATAAAGATCTCTATCTTTCTTTTCAAGCTCTGACCAGTCAGATCACAGAATCACCTGTCAAGATCCTTAATAATCAATCTTGTTCCCCCTGTTGTTACAAGTAATGAACAATGTGCCCTAGAAACTATCACATGATCCAAAAACCTCTGAATCTTTAACAGGATGCAGTTCTTGTAAGACTTGCAACCTCTCCTGATAATCTTTGAAAGGGCATAAAACATTGCAAACACATGCTGAAAATCTGAGCACAAAAGAGAATTCCTATAGTGTAGTGGTGTTTTTCTTTAGCATCAGACACATATTACTCAGAAAAACCAACAAACACAGAAAAGCAGAACCAAAACAAGGAACTTATGATCTTAAGCCAAAACTGAGAAAGAGACCTGGGACATTCTTAGGAGGCCTCATGAGACTGAAGAGACTTTCAGCTACAGCTGTTATTTTAGTATAACATTATTATTTTAGTATTTTTATTTTAGTATTTTATATAGTTATTTTAACCTATCTTTGCTTGCATCATTTAACCCTGTTGTGGTCCAAAACTCTCACTCTTACTGAGGCACTGAAATGCCAGGTTTGGTGCAAATCCCATCTCCAGCACAGTGGTTTTACTCCTTTCCCCATTCCTACAGAAGGAGCCATGCAGAGTAAAGGGTTCCTGATCACTCTTAATCTCTTTCCCACAAATAGTGGTGGGACTTTTGTCCCCAGGTCCTACTGGCTGTTCCTCTCATGGGAAAACAAGACAAATATTTGTTCAGGCAATTCAAAATAACCTACTGCAAATATACAATTTGTGTTTGAGTGAACTTTTTCATAAGCCAGTCTTTACCTAGTTTTTCTTACATTCAGGCTACAGTCTTCTACTACTTAAAAAAACCTTGAGAACTCCTTCACAGATATTATCCACAGATAACTTAAAATGAGGCTTAAATGGCAACCTGTTTATACCACAAAAGGTGAAATTAGTAAATGGATGATGCTGTAAAAATTCAACTGGCTTTTAATATTGAATTTCCATGGATCACAGATTTGTTTCATAGCTCCTACGAAACCTGCCCTTAAGAGTAAATGAAAAATAATTACAATAGCATTTTTCAAGCATGTTTCAAACGCGTTTCAATTGTGACTGCCAGTGCAAGAGGGGCTACAGCAGAAAAGGCAGGAAAAGCAAAAACTGGCTCAAGACTTTTCCCCCTTCTCTGCCTCCCATGAGTTTTGCCAAAGCAGATGACACACCAAACTGTTTTACATGGCAAACTGGAGCAGAGAATTGATCCAAGTCAAAAGTACCTTCCCTGTTTTCTTTCTTTAGACACCTCTGATAAAGGAAATTGGCAACATTCCCTTAGGATCACTATCCAAATGCCGACATCCTTAGGCCATAGTCTGAAACCTTGATTTTTCACTCAGGAAACCTGGCATTTAGCAACAGAAATTCAAAGCCAAAGAGCCGGTTGCTCCAGACTGCATCGTCACAGATGACCCATCTCGGGTTCACTGCAATGTTATCCTGGTGCCAAATAACTTTTCAACACAACAATCTTCCAGCACAGGGATTTAAGAACCTCCAAAAGAGGGAAATATAATCCAGAAGAAAAGCTTAAAAAAAAAAAAGTGAAGATAAAAAAAAAAAACTTCAGCTATACCCAGCAACGTCTTGGGGAAAAGAAATGAATGAAGGAAAAAGTTGTGGATAGCTCTTCATCTGATTTTATGCAGTCAGCATAGAAATGCTTTATCATCATCTACAATATAAGCCACCCAACATTCTTAGTAATGTATAGAAGCACATCTCTTTTTTGTACTAAAGAGAGTTAATTTTCATCTATTTCCTCTATTTCCTCCATTCAGGCAACTACTTAATACATTGATCTTTGTTGCATTTCCATTTTCTCCACCAATACATTTCTTATAATTGGAATGAGCTGCTCTATTAAGCTTCTTAATAGATTCCATGTTCTCAAAACCCAATAACTTCAGGACAATACATTAAAATAGACAACAAATTAAGCTTGGTGTTTGTGAATGTGAGACCCCATCTGCAGTGACCTTTAAAGTTACTGCAAGGACGATGTTTAGAATTGGTTGCAGAGAAACCAGTGTCTGATATGTGTAATTGCATTAGTTTGTGCCAATGCTAAACACCCTGAGACTCTTTTGATGGCCAGGAATAAATTAGAGTTCTGATATGAAGCAGCAATGCACACATGTGCAGATGTCAGTGATTTCACTTAGAGCTGTGGGGCCACAGTTCAGTGGAATAAACAGGACCTCTGCACCACCCAGCACAGACACAGCCTGGTTTGAGGGATGGAGTCTGGTCTTAGGTCTGTATATGCAAGCAGTGTTGAGCATTACACACAGAGCAGAAGTATTTTGACAGTCTAACATATTTATTTTAATTATATCAATTGGATCCAACAGCTATGCCACAATACCACACTAACTTAGTTTGAAATACCATGTGAATAGAGTTTTTATTTGCAAACCATTACAAAGATGTAATGCCATTTAAAAATAGCAAGCAGTATAAAATAATTCTCTCCAGGCTGGTTAGCCCTGGTGTGATTTCTACCTCCACCAATAGCTACACTGTTACCTCCATATGCATTTTATATCACTTCTTAAGTCAGTCAGAGGGGTTTTCTGCCACAGCTGAAGAGCAAGGTGACCTGAGAGGGTGAACACCTGAGACACACAGAGCAGGCACACTGACAGACACACTGCAAGCAGCTGGAGTGGGTACCTGTGAGGATGCCAGATACAGCCTCTAGGACAGGGCAGAGATCACCTCTGCTCCAGCAGGTGTAGCACCAACTCCAGCCTGAAATCAGACTGGAACAACACCAAGAGCTAGGAGGAATGAGGCCTGCTCAGGTGAGTCTGGGTAGATAGCCCAAAATGGAAGATTATCTTCATCTAGCATTATGCTTCCTGGGAAAGGCTTTATTCACCTGGCACTAGCCTTTGCTAACCACTTCCACAAATAGTTTCATGGGTAACATCAGCAACACAGCTGCCCTCCTGGCTGCCAATCAACCCCTCACACCTCTGTCTATTTTTAATTCCAGTGCCTGCTTCCTTGCAATTTCAGTTTCTCTTCCAAGTTACACATTTCAGCAGCATCACAGGGTGAGCTGCTGTTGAAATCCCCCTGCTCACAGACAATCAGTCAGTATACACTTCCATGTGAAATACTTTGGCATACAGTTCATTTTGTATTACCCTGCCTGGATGACCTGTATGGCACCTTCTACCAGCACATTACTTTTTTTAGCACGGAAATCAGTGTACAAACGACTTTGCTTTTGTTACAGTTTTCTGTATTTGCCTCAGGCGTAATCACGAACACAACTGCTAATTATTTGCACCTCCCACAGCGCTGGCTGGGCTTATCCAAATAAGAACAGCTCAGCCCTCTTCCACCACCTGCCAGCCCAGGAGTGCTGCCAGCGATTCCCTCTGATAACCCAGGCTTCAGCAGCTCAGGAGGAGCAGTAAATATTGTTTGTTTTCCTAGGGCAGTTCTACTTGCAGGCTGTGCTGAGTGATGTGGGGCTGGGCAGGGGCACAGCTGAAACATTCCATGCTAAAACCAGGCCAAAAGCACTGTGAGAGATTGATGTCAGTACTAAAACCAAGATTATTTCGTGTTTGGGGACAAAACCCAAGTACCTTTGTTAACTGGCATGTGGCAGTTCTCCCCAAAGCAACATTAACATCTCTCCCAGCCACGCAGGGTTTTTTAGCTATTTTCAGGCTGACAGAAATTCCATCCTCCTCATGGTGCAGCGCTCCCTGGCACTGGAGCCTTCCTTCCCTGCAGAGCTGTAAACCCAGGGAGCAGGAGCAGCTGGCAAAGCCTGACCCAGCTCCCTGTGCCACCCCCTTTGTCCCAGCAGGGCTCACAGCACACACAGCTCCCATGCACTACCACTGCCTATTAAACTTGTCTTCATTTCAAACAAGTCTGTTAAATTTACATTTTCTCTCCCACTGAAGAAGGCTACCTAAAGAAAACAAAAAGTATAATCCAAAACAAGTATCTTATACTGTTCTCCCAGGTGTAACATCTTGGCTCTCCAAGTGCTTCTCCCACAATGAAAAGACTGAAGTCCACAATTTTTATCCCTGGGGAAGCTTTTATGGATAAACCAGATCTAAGTTATCTTTAATTACATGCAAATAGGAAATGTGAAAACCTAAAGTCAAATGTTGCAGTGGTGACTTCCCAGGCACACAAAAAACCAATTGCTTGTCAGTGTGGACCCATGGAAGATGCAAACAGCAGCACCTAAGATGGAAGTTTGCTCACAACAGCATAAAAACAGAGTTAACAGGAAAGCCTTCCTTGATGGCTTAGGTTAGACCTAGCCTAGCACAGCTGGACAGAAGCAGAAAGAACCCTGCAGAAACAAAATCATGGCAAACCATCCTGTACTGCTCTGTAGGGGCAAAATGCCAACAACTTCCTTGTAAATCTCTGAAGGCAGCAGTTGTCTATTCAGCAGAGACTCTTCAATTATTCAAACATAAATCACGTTTTCATATTCACGTGACCTCATCTGAATTTCACAAGGGAAAAAAAAAAATTACTGACAAATTAATTTGAGTCAGGCATCAGCCTAGTATCATATAGACAAAGATGGATGCATTAGAATTTCAATATCAGTAAATAGAACATTATGAGATTAATTAAGAAAATCCCAAAATACTAAATGTTAAAAAAAAAATCTACAGACCCATTCAACCAAAAGCTTTTGTGTGAGGCAGCCTGATCCCACAAGGGATCTCACATCTGAGATAGCAAATATTACTACAGTGTAATAATAATGAATTTCAGCTTGATGACAAAGAGTAAACTTATTCAGGAAGGAGCCCAAGAAATTACTGATATTATCTACTCCACTGCCTGTTTGAGGATGAAGTATTAAAAATAGGTATATCACAGTAACCACTTGATGCCATATATGGCATAAAAAATAAATTCTGCTGCTCCTCTCAAAGCCTTCTGTCATGCAGAGAAAGACTTCAACTATCAGTTAATTTAACAGGACTGAAACCACCTCTTCTCTCCCTTCATCTTAAGCCTAACAATGTACCATGAAACCAAGCTGGCTGGATACAGGAAGATTTCCCAAAGGATGCAAGTTACCCTGTCAGTGCTTACCCCAAAGAAAATCACAGAGTAGCTGCACACCTTTGGGAAAGGTTTAATACTGTTTGTCCAGAAAGCTGCAGTCAGTGAGGGATCTACTGACAGCCTCAAAGTGCCAAAACTGGCCAAGTAACACAAGATCTGGATGCAACACTATTTTGAAGATCTGCTCAATAACCTAGTGAGAAGCGGAAAAAAACTGAGATGCTTTCATGCAGGGGCAAATGGTCTAAGCATAGGAGTGAGCTACTCTGGTCAAAGATAAAGAATTTCCAAAACTTCTACCCAGTAACAGTTGATCTTCACACCTTTTAATAAAATATTTGCCAAGAGCAAAATTTAGGTAATAGCTCAAAGTAAGGAACATATTTGGAGACATTCAGGGGACTTTTCTTCCACTGAAGCCCACTAAGACAAAACACAAAGAAACAATATTCTGTAATTGGCATTAAAATACTTTATTGGCTAGATAGAATATGCAGTATGCAAAGAAATATACTGAAATACAAAGTCCTCCAGAATACTCCTGTATAAAAACCACAATTCATACTTCTACATCTTATTTATATACATTATCAAATGTATTCAAGAGTCTAAGGTCATATTTGCATTTCTTTCTTCTCTTGAAAGCACATCTGGTGTAGTCCAAGGCCTTTTTGTTTCTTCAAGAGAAAATTGCATAGCTACCCTATTTCCTCATTTGGCCTGAAATCTGATGAAATTTTACATGCTCTTCTCTCCTTTACTAGATCCTTTCAAGCTTGACTTCTGCCTCTTTTTCTCCCTTTGTCCCAGTATGCGATAGACTTTTTTCTTAGCCTCCTTTTGCCTCTTGAATTTCTGCTCATCCTCCTTCTGCTTAACTTTGAGATACTCTTTAAGCTGTTCCCGATGCTTTGCTTTGGCTTTCTGTATCTTGTAATTATTCACTGTACTCAAAGCACTGAGAAGAGCTGATATCTAGAACAGAAAATAGACAGTCAATATACATGCAGCTCAGTTTTGGTGAGCAAGAAAGTGTAACCTCAGCAGAGACACACATAATGAATCAGAGATTCAAGGCAAGTCCTAATTATCTCTGCACCTGTTACCTAATTTCTAAAATGGTTTAATTATTTATCCTGTTAGGAAGTTAATCAGAGCTTTAATTTTTGTGAACTCTGATTTTGGTTAGGTAGCTTTTAAAAGGCTATGCCTAATTGCTACTATAGACTGCTCAAACTGCAGTTTGGATCCTCTTGCTTTTGCAAGCACTCTAATTCTCAATTTTGGAAGCAGAGTATTTGCTTCAAATCCTGTCTGTGTTAATAATGCATGGCAATGACAAGTCAAATAAAAAACTGCAGCTGCCAATTTAAGTCATCCATAATATGAGAGCACTAAATCCAAGTGAAGTATCTTGCAAGTGCTGTGACAAGGACAGAAGTTGTATTTAGGCTTCAGGTGACCTACTAGTCTAAAAAATAGACACCATCCACTCAGTGACAGTTCCATAAACATACTATGTGCCAAACAGGAACAAAACAAATTGCAAGTGATCATTTTTCACTAGGAACATATATATCTTTAGCATTAGCAGTAGATTCAAGTGCCAAAACAATAGTTAGGAAAGCTTTAAACAACACTTTTACCCTTCAGGAGTCCTTGTCTCAGAGTAAGTGATAATTACCTTCTTTTCATGAGGCTCCCTGATAACAGCTGGTCTCCACTGGTCTTTTGGAGTCTTGCCTTTCTTCTCAAGATTCTTAGGCTTGTTCTTAAAAGGCAGTGCCTTTTGCAGTGCTTTAGGAATGTGGAGCTTATTGAAATGCCTCTTCTCCCTCACAATAGGCTAGAAGAATGGATACAGAACATATATGTAAGACTCATGATCTTAAAAAGCTTTTAGTTAATTTTTCATCTTTCAGCAGGGAAAAAACCCACAAAACATCACAAACCCCACAAAACACCCCACAAAAAAGAAATACACACCCCTCAAAAAAAAAGCCCAAACCAAACAAACCACAAAAAACACAAACCAAAAGTGAAAAAACAACATTCTCTGACACCCTTGGACTGAACTGTAAATGGTAAGCTCACCCCAATTACTATAGGAGAAGTCCCAGTAAGCTCCTGGAGAAGACTTCTACCCTGCAGATTACTTTATAAACTTTAACTGACCCACAACAATCTGCTCTCAACTGTTTTATTTCCATCTCCTGCCAGGACTATGCCTTGTGGATAAAAATTTGATGTCACACATGCAAGTGTATGAACATGTATTATACTGCTCTCAATTTGCACAGGTCTGAGACACACTGCAAATTTGACTGGTTTTAAAAACAAAACAAAACAAAACAGAAATATACCTTATAGAGAGAATCCTTGTTTTGTTTCAGTTTGATGCCTCTCTCATACCTCAGCTGGCCTGTTGTCTTCATCCCACTCCAACTATCTTTCTCACCTGCTGGTTTCAGCAAGGATGTTACGGGGTTATAAAACATTGGGATAGAAACAGGATACCAGGTCCTCACAAAAACAATATCTGAAAGAAAAGGGAATGTTATTTGGCTCTAAAACAAGAGTTCATCACATCCACACTCTAAGCAAAGATTGCCTGAACAGAACATGCTAGCACTGTGTTTGGTATATAGACCAAATGCCCTCAGCTTGTGGTAAAAGCAATGCAAAGCCCCACAATGGCATGAAGAGACACATTCCTGAAGAGCAGGCAGCTGAATATCATCCTGTTCATCATTCATATTCAAGAATAAGACAGAGAATTCATATATGTAGATGTGCCTGTATAATTACTGACAAAATCAACTTTCCTTTCTTTTGCCTATTTTTATAAAAGAACTAAATTGCTTTTATTTTGCACTATCCATGATAGTGCAACACACATTTTGGTGTGTTTAGGAAAACCAGTCATAGAAACCCAAGTAACTCATATTCTGAACATCACAGGAAAACTCAGCAAACACAGGAGATAACTATCCCCTGCATAATTTCCCAAAAAGGCTACAGAAAAAAGTTGACTGGAGTTATAATGCCAGTCCCAGGATTTCTCAGAAAAGTCCTTTTAGCACTAGTACCACTAAATTCAATTCATTATGTTCAAGGAGAAAGACTGTGTAAAACATTAAAACCATGCTGTGTAAAAGATTAAAACACTTCAAGATACATGTCTTCAATTTAAGCCTTTTCATCTGCATACTATATGACTTTTGAGTACAAGTGAAAGAAGTCCAACATAAAATACACTTCTTTTTAATTTCACTCTGCATCTCACAAGATATTTCTTACTCTATGAATTCACTCAATTAACAGACCCCAGAATCCTGAGGCACGGCTTTGCAATCTATGAAGAAGGATGAAAGTTGTGTGATAACTTACATGCAACGTGCAACTTACCACTCATCAGCAACTTGTCTTCAAAGGTTGCTCTGAAAGCCCCCACGGGAGCTCGGAGCGCCTTTTTGATCTGCCCTCGGATGCCGCTCACACTGCGGATCGCCGCACCTTCAAACTTGGCCACCTCCAGCTGGGAGTTAAACATTCCCTGAAAATGTCAATTACCCACCATCATTCAAGAGGCCAAGTCTCTTTCCGTGGCCACAAAAACAGAATTCCCACAAGCATATCTTATAAAGAACCAGGAGGAGCATAGCATTGTCTTTAGACTATGAGTGCTGATCATACCAAAAACACACTGAGCTGACTTCAGGTGAGCTGCTGAAAGCAATCTACTTAGTCATATATCACAGGCAAGCATTTAATACATATATTTAAAATTTCAAAACAGAACATATCTACAGAAGCTTTACAGTTCTCCTTTAAAGTAATTTGCTGGAAATAGGGTATTTTAAATACAAGCTAGCTGCCTTAAGTTGCTAGTTCTGAGATTCTAATACAATATTCTTGAAGGTTTGTGCTTCTTTCATACATCACAAGAAAAAAAATCTGTCTATGCCTAGTGCAAATATTTGAGTGCTTCATTGCTGGGATCACTGCTTAGCTGCTTGCTGCCTCAAATGCAGAATAACCTAAGTTCTCCCTGAACCTGAAAGTCCAGCTAAGCACAGCAGGAAGGTCAGTGAACATTCATTCCTGCAACACTTCCCACCCCAAACACTTTTGTAACTGTAACTGAGAAGCCTTAAGCACTGCTAGAAGTCTCCTGTGACTCCAGAGCTGAAATTTAGTAGGATCAGACTGATACTTCCCAGATACAGGTTTACAACCTCCAAAGGTGTCTCCCACTGTTAATCATGGGTTTTAGGAAGGAAACAGGGGGTAGGAAGGAAAAAAATCACACTGAATGCTAACCAGGAGACTGTTCCAAAATTTTTGTCTGGTTAACAATAATTCATATTTCTTGGCTAGCCATCAGTACCTTTAGAGATCACATGGAAAGGAGCTCAAAAAACCACAAGCAGCTCCTGAGATCCAGAACAGCATTCAACAATAACTGAGAACTGCCTCAGGAAAGACAATCCCAGCTTGCATTCCTTCCTAACATCAGTACATCTGGTTTTACAGTATACATACCTATGAACTTACCTTAATAAAGCAAGTGTTCTTAAAAATTTTGAATGGAAAACCGGTTAGCTTTAATTTCTTTACAATAGTTATGGATTTATCTAAATCCAGCACGACTCCTGTCGCAGCAATCCGGAAGTCAGGCTGAAACGTCAGAGATGAAAGACACTCTTGAATGTGTATTTCTTAAACAGTGAAGACCATTTAGAATCACAGACTCACAAAACAGTTTGGATAGGAAGATCATCTAGATTACTTAATCTAGTCCCATCCCCCTGAAGTGAGTAGGGATATGTTCCAATACATCAGGCTGCTAAGAGCCCCATCTGAATATTTCCAGGGATGGGGCTTCCACACCCTCTCTCATCAACCTGTTTGTGTTTTACCATGCTTGTTGTAAAAAACTTCTTCCTCATATCTAGTCTAAACCAACCCTTTGAATTTAAAACCATTCCCCCTTGTCCTATCACAGCAAGCCCTGCTAAGTTTATCCCTAGATTTCTTTTAAGCCCCCTTTATGATAGTCAGTGCTGATCAAACAGTGCTGGTCCCAGTACAGACCCTGAGGGACACCACTTGTCACCACTGCACATCAGGACACTGAACTGTTGACCACTATCCTCAAATGTGGCCATTCAACCAACTCCTCCATTAAACAGTCCACCCATTGAATGAATCTCCTTCCAACTTAGGGAGAAAAATGTTGTGGGGCACTGGCACTCCACATTTCACTTTTAAGACTCAGAATTTCTAACCTTTACAGAAGTACCACAGCATGAAAAATGCAGATTGACTAGTACAGAGTAGTTGAAGTACTGCTGACATAACATTGCTACATTTACTAATGAGATTTCCAGAACTGCCATTCTAATTACCTTGAAACTATCTAAAAGTCCTTGTGATCTACCTCACTATATTCTCTTTATGAAACAGAATCTTACTCAGAAAGAAAGTCTCAAAGGAGAAGTGCTTTGTGCACTGCTCTTAGACATTTCATTATATGAAGGACACATGATGAAAATAGCCCTTTAAAACATGTAAAAAGACAACTGTGAAATAGCATATTTTAGGCATATTTTAGGAAGGAGATAATAATCACCACTCTGATTGCTGTCAAGCTCATTACAATGCCATGCAAAGCTTTTGTTACCAGCTGTCTGCAAACATGAACTACCTTTGATTAACATGTATCTAATAAAGATACTATCTGATAAATACTGCTTTAACACTATTTAAATTGGAATTATGGAATAGTTTGGTTTTGAAAGGACCTCAAAGATCATCTCATTCCAACCAACACCTCTGCCATGGGCACCTTCCACTAGACCAGGCTGCTCACGGCCTCATGCAACCTGGCCTTGAATCCTTCCTGGGATGGGACATCCAAAACTTCTCCGGGCAACCTGTGCCAGAGCCTCATCACCCTCACAGTAAACTATTTTTTCCTGAAATCTGTTAAAAAAAAAAAAAATCCACTCCATACAGTTTCCCACCTCACCTTAATATACATATATTATATTATACGTATATATGTATTATACATATATGTTATATTATATATAATATATATTTCAAAAGCTTGAGTCCAGCTACTTTCTTAGCTCTTACAACTACACCTCTTTATCATAATGTAAATCTTCTTCCCAAAATATATATTTTTTGCTGAAATACCCATAGAAAGTGTTAATCAACATTCTGTGGTAACAAACCTACCGTTGTGCCACTGACAGACTGAACTGCCAAAAATCCTGTCCCCTGAGGAGTGATGGGCCCTAAAAGAAAATTACATTTAAAAACTTCTGAAAAGTTTTACTACACAACATCTATCCCCTATTTAAATTCCAAAAGCTTAAAAATACATGACAAATATACTCAATGAAGAAAACCAAAGTTTAAAGATCCCAAACTACTGCCCACATTTAAAGCCCCATAAAGGAATGGTTAAGAAGTTAATCATGCAAGGCTGGGCCCATAATGTGTGCAAAGTCTCTGTGCACACAAACCAGGTTCATCTTTGATACACTAAACTTAGAAGAATGCTCACGGATGAAAAGCCAAGCAATTCACAAATCATTTAAACAATCCACGAATATTAGACAGCTGCCTATTTTTCTCCTTGTTCCCTGGGGGAATTTGAGGAGTTCTCCCTGCAGAAGCTGCCTGAGGCTCTGGGGGCAGAGGCAGGGTGGCTCACCCCAGAAGGCGGCCCCGCAGTGCATGTGCTGCGGCGTGTACTTGAGCAGCCGCTGGCGCCCGTTGTGATCCTCCATGTAGAACAGCGGCACGGTCTGGAAGCGCCTCCAGCCCAGACTCAGGATCAGGGGATCCCGGCTCTTCAGGATCTTCTTGTACCACCGGTGCTTCTTCAGGCGCAGCTGGGTGGAACAGAACGGACTGTGCTGTTACAGGATGGCAACAGTGATTCTCAAATTCAAACCTCGGTTTTTCAGGAAGGATTGAAAGCAACTTCTAACTACACTAGAATTTTTTATACATTAAGTTTTATCTTTGTCTCTCACTAACATTAGGTTGACTGGGAAAAATCAATCAGTATTTCACTCACTCTGAAGCACGTATGTAACTTCTCTGTAGTCATTTGTATCTGGATCATGAAGGTCAGAGTACAATCAATGTTTGCAATTTAGCAATCACAGTATCAGACCTTAGTCCTGAGACACCTCTGCAGCTGAACATTAAACAACAGTAACCTTTTCTGGTTATCCAATTAAGCCTGTAAAGATCCAGAATCTGCTACTATAGAATTACACCTTGTGTCAAAAGCAAATCCCCGATTCAGCAGACAAGGATGGAAGTTTCTCTCTGTGTTTACTGTATTTTCAGTACACAGAAAGCAGGAACTCCAGACACCCTGAAGCACACCTGTACTGAGATACAACATCTAAAATGGCACTCAGCCCTTTTAGCTACATACCTGTACATAGCCGACATTTCCCTCGCTGTTGCCCAGACCTCCCAGGATGATAGGATAATGAGGATCAAAATTCAGGACAAATTCACAGGGCACATTCTCAATCTCTATTCGAACATACATCCCAGGCCTGAATCCCTCGTACTGCACTCTGGTCTCATCATCTTGATCTTCAAATTCCGCTCGATTAAGCTATGTGACAAAGAGAAAGCCACCATGTGTTTCACAAAATTCAAGTATTAACAACTTGATCATGAAGGACTGGTTCTATTTAAAACATGCTAACATTTATATCAATCTTTTTGGGAAAGATCTAATAGGTTCTTTGACTTTCTATTCAGAGAAAGGATCTCTACCACCACAAAGCACTTCCAATTTGAGATCCCAAGTGGGCCTGTTAGGCTGCTTGAAAGACAATATCCAAGAGAAGCAAATGACTGAGTGATTTCTGATACATCTTTCATAATGGTGACTTTGGATTTTACAGGCACAACTGTAAGAAGTACATTTTTTGATTCAGGAGCCCAAGTACCTTTTAAAGTTAACGTCCTGATCTTTAAGGTGTCACTTTATGAGGATGTTGTGCCCCTATGTTACTAGCAGCTTAAAAATATTTTTGTGCAACCTTACACTGTATATCATCAAAAGCTCTTCTGTACCATATGGTAAGAAAGTAGATATTGTGCAAATATTTAAGAACATATCCTTGTGACTAAGAGAAGCCTCACCCTCCTGTTCTAGCTCCTAATGTTTAGCTACCCATAAGACACTGATTCTTTTATTGGAATGTCCTTCTTTACCCTTTAAGTGCTCTCAGTACATCAGCATACCAGAGCTCATATTACCCTTTGTGACATAAGCTAATACAAGCAGGTAAGGATTAATTTAACTACTATTTAGGGCAAAATTTTGTCACAAGACAAGACAGTGAAGTTACTAACAATGTAAGGCGGTGTTCTGCCAATTCAGACAAAGAAGGAAGCTACTTCCTTTACTTTAAGCTTACAAATTCTTATGTAAAAAAACAAAGGAACCAAATCAACACCTCACATTATGCTGAAGACTTCTAACACATGTACAGAACAACAGACATTAATTATTTTTTTCCCAAAATAACTTCACAGTTGGATGAAAAGGACTGTCACAGAGAATTTACTTATCCATTAATAACACTGTAAAAAATCACACTAAAATAATACCAGGAAAATATATGGCAGAAATTAATATGTGGAAGATTTTCACCTTCCTACACATAAAAGGATGCCTTTTTCATTTAAAAAGTTTTTAAGTAGTTGAAGTTTAGATGATACATCCTGGCTTATTCAGCAATTTAAAGTATGGTTAAAAACTGCACTCAGTTTAAATTCAGCTTTCATTTGTTTGGCTTGTTTGCTTGTTTCCCTTTCCAGATAATAGAATCAAAAATTTCAAGCATAAAAAAATCACAAGCATATATTTCTGTGTATTTTGTGTACTTTCTGAAATATCTCCTGAGCATCACCCGTGTCTCCAGGAAAAAAATCTTTGGGAGACAAACTCTGTGGAACATTTTTGAAGACATATAGCCAGAAAAATTGTCAAATTAGCAGACTGTACCTGTGCTTGTTTATGCATTTCTTCTTTAAGATCATCAAAGTATGTGGCATCCCCTTCATCATATTCTGCATCAAACATTTCTTTAAGTTTTCTTTTCTTGTCCATGCGCTCCTTTTTCTTTTCCTCCTCCTCAGGTTCTGGTTTGGACATTTTTTCATCTTCCTCCTCCTCTTCTTCACTTCCAGACTAATCAACAATAAGTTGTCAAACATGTAAAATGGTTCACTGAAAACAATCCATTCTGATCAAGAGTTTGATAGATATTATTAAACAATACTTTCAGAGATATTATTAAACAATACTTTCTTACAGTGTCAGTTATTAGACACTTGAAAAACATTTCCATTTTATACAGAGATTAGTAAGCTATTCATACAAGGAGACATAACTTCAGCAAGGACCAAAAGATCTCATGATCTAATCATATTCCTTTTTACTGACAAAACTTTCTTGATTAAAAATAATTTAAATGTGAGGAAACAGACCCTAGAACTGATCTACCTGTGATTCTACAGCTAATATAAGCATGTGTAATACAGGAGATAAAAAAAGTAATTGCTGATAGCATTGAGCAATACCATGCTGGAAGGTAACACTCTAGAGACCAGGGAGGAGAAAGTTTGTTTACAGACCATTTGAAAACTGCCAGAATTATACCATTACAACAGCTTTGCAATTTTATAATGAAATGCAAAGCCATCAAGTTGCTCAGTCCAAAAAGAAATTGATTTTTCAGTTTGTACTGTCACAGACAACTACAGTTCTGTTACTGGAAGACATCCAAGCCACAACATAAAATTGCTTCCACCAACCTCCTTTATGCAGATAAGAGGAATGAACTAGGAAACTCTGTCAAGTTTCCACAATTTGTTGTGTTTAAACAGAGTGCTATAATCTTCTGCATCAGATGAGATGACATAGTACAAACAGTCATGATTACATTTGGTTTTAAAATACTTCTGTCATGCTCCAGATCCTCCAGCTCTTGATTAAGCCTGACACCTACTGTTAAATAAGTGAGGTGACTTCTACATAATTAACTAGAAACAAAAATTCAGGCTCAGGCTAAAAACATGCCACTCTAGACAAAGTCAGCAATACACACACCTTTTCTTTCCTGTTCCCACTGATTTCCTTGCTATTGATTCTATGAACACTGAATTTATTACACTGGGGGACTATCACTTGATAAGAAATTCACAGCTATATTGCTAAAGAACATTAAAATGCAGATCAGACCTGCTCTCCTCCAGCAGCAGCCTTTCCTTTGTGCACAACCCCAGTTTCCAGATCTTCAAAATCTCCATACAGCTCTTCTGCAACAATTAGCACCCAAGACATGAGAGCATTAGTTAACCATTTTTTATTACCATCAAGTTTTATACATTTATTCTGCCCTCTCTTCAGCTGAAAATTCCAGGCTACTCAACGTGGCTTCTCCTTTATCCTTTCAACACCCTTATAATTTAAAAAATGTATAGAAAGTTTAGATCATCCCAAAGAATTCCTAATACATTAGTTTGCACTCTGATGACACAAGACACCAGCAGAGCAACTGAGCTCCTATGTTTAAGTTTTAATAAAATAAAATACAGCTGACAGTTTTTAGATTAAAAACAAGCTTATAGAAGCCTGTCAGACCACAATCACTACACATGTAAGATACAGTCACATGATTAAAATTTTTCAAATATTTCCTAATTTAAAAAAACAAACAAACAAAACAAAAACACCTCCAAAACATCTGAAGACAGATCTCACTTTTCAGCCAACAGTGAATGGCAAGTTTGTCTTTCCAATAAAGAATAGTTTCTGCTTATTTCTACCATGAATACCCAAAAGAATAAACCATATATGATGAATAGATGAACTTATATACATAATTCAAAGCTGGCATGTCCAAGCGTTGAGACTAAGGAGTAAATCTGGTAATTTAAATTACATACTCTATTTTTCAGAAAGTAAATTTCCAGGATGTGGTATGTGCCTACTGTTTCTACAGAGACTCACAGCAATGTGTAATTATGTTAGTATCTATATAATAATTTATATAATAGTTTGAAAGAAACTGTGAGTATAGCACTAAGGCAAAATATTCTATATACATAACTAAAAGTCATACTTTTCTTAAAAATCCTGTATACATGAATCATTTTCAGAAGTGTTACACATACCATCTTCCTCCAACAGCTTTGCTGCATCTTTATCATCCTCCCACTTTCCAGTAACAAAGCAGTCCCGAATACTGCTCATAACCTGCAAAATAAGTGTCATTGCCTTGCTGATGATCAGCTGCAGCTGATCATCAACAGAACTGTTCCAAAGACATTCCCCACTGCCCCATCAGAGACACCACCACAGAGACAATTCTCACATGCAGCTCCACATCAAGACACCATTACCAAAACTACACAATGCCTTCCCAGGTCTGTTCCAATGACAGCTCAGTCATACTCTATGAGACACAGCCAGGACAGAACCAGGCAGGACATGCAGAAGCAATTATCCAATGGCATCACCTCTTCTAAATCCCAGTCCTGTGGCTTTTCTACCAGGAATTTGGAGCAGTCGAGAGCATTAGCCTTCTGTTTGGACGCTTTGTCTGGACGGCTGACACGAAACAAACCTCCAAGCTCATCATCTGCATCCTCGCTCTCCTGGTCCTCATCCTCGACAGCTAAACCAAACACAGAGGCTGTGATGATCTCCCCCACAGTACATGCATGAAATTCATTAATCATCCCTCTCCTCATGTTTCCAACAGCTGCAGCAGTTTGAGGAAATAAAAGCACCAAACTGGAACAGTTTTAAATGTCAAATCCTGAAGAAAAAGGTACACTGATCCAGTTGTTCTCCTAACTGAAATCATATTTTTTAAAAAATTGTCCAATAAGTAAACAGAGGACGCTTGTTCAATATCACAAATTGGAACAGTATCAAAATTATCTGTGAACAGGAAGGACATTAAGCTTGCTTGTAAATCAAGAATACCAGACTGGAGAATCTGTCAGAAAGTCTTCCCACACCTGCACTGTAGAAGGTTTACAAAAGCCAAACTCTCATAATGCTCTGCAAAGGTTCTGCACAATGAGATTTGTGCATTCAGACAACCACTGGAAAAGTTGTGAATGAAACATACATAATTACATACATAAATTACATAAATAGCAATTTTCTCTTCCTTTTAAGCCAGCTATTTTTTCCTTGACAAACATCTGATACTGTCATGTCTAAGAGACTCCTCCACAGTCACTGTGAGACAGAAATTCCTGAAACCAGCCAATAGACAACATCCCTTTATGAAACACAATTACCACAATGGGTTTGCATAATAGCTATCAGATGATTACACAAATCACCAAACCTTAAATGCTTGGAAGAAATAACTGTACCAGAAAACATGAGTAACAACTGAGTAGTCTGGAAAATGAACTCAAAATACTTTTTATGGGAAAAGTAAAAACTGTCTTCTTATTACAATTATTAGTGAAAATAAGCATCAGCAATTAAAAAGCCAATTAACTCTCCTCAAGCCTCCCACCAAAACACAGTGCTCAAATACTCAGACTTGAAAACTGGTAACAGCTAAAAGCCACCATATATTGAGACAAGTTTCCAAACAGATGTGTACCTGTTCCATATACAAGTTTACGAAGATTGGGGGTTGATCGCTGCTGTCTTAGAAAGGCCTCAGCTGCCTTCTGTGTGAGGTCCTCTTTCCATTTAAGTGCACCTGAAAAGGGAAAAAAAATCATATTCTATCTCCAAAAAAGAACAAGAATCAGAAATTACAAAAATAATTTGAACAAGGACATGACAAGAGGCATAAGAAGTGTAGACACAACCCACAGTTTCTTTTTCTCACACGCCATATATATACAGAACCATAAACCATGGATAACAAATTATACCTGATTTTATTTTTTTTTAGGATGGAATTTTAAAAACTTACTAACAACAGTAACAGATTTGATCATATTTTCGATGATACATGCATTCTTCACAGACTCATGGAATGGCTGAGGTTGGGAGGGACTTCTGGGGGTCTCTGAGTCCAGCCCCACTGCTCAAGCAGCACCACCTAAGGCAGGCTGCTTAGCACCATGTCAGAGTGACTTTTGAACATCTCCAAAGATGGAGATACCTGTTCCAGAGCTCAGTGAGTAGCTAACACATCTTAGTAACATTCCCCCAAAAATGTTTTAGCCTTTCTAGATGTAATACAGCATCATAATTTGTTTTACACACATAGCTATAAAGATTAAAAAGAAGTATATGCAAAATCAATGAAGTTTTGTTTATAAAATGAATCACCTCTGTTTTAGAGGATGAAAACCTGACATTGCATACTACAATGCAAATGAAAGGCTTAATAGCAAGTATTTCAAGCTTTCCTAACTTTGTTAGTTAAGAAATATATAAAAATACATATACATATATATAACAGGCAACATTATGGAATATTTACTAATTATATCCTTTAACAATTAATACAATTAAAGTGGACAGTCTACCTGTTGTGTCAGCAGAAAGATCTACTTTTTCTTCATACTCCTCTTCCTCTCTCAACAGATTCTCCACATCATCATCCTCAGTATCTACAGTTTTAACTTTAGTCTGTCTAACACTATCAGCTTTCTTTGCTTGACTGTGCTGCAACCCATTCCTATCTGACTCTTCAGCTTCTAATTCCTCATGTGATCCTCCTTCATCATCACCCTCTTCAAGGGAAGAATTCTCAGCCTCAGATTCTGATGCCTCTTCTGCAGTGCAGTTTCCCGAATCTGTAGTGAGCACTGCTTTTCTTTTGGGACTGTGCTCTGAGATTTGTGATTTCATTTCTGTACTTTCCCTATTCATACCATACTGCTTAGATTCAGTTCTTTTATTTGCAGACTCAAATTCACTATCTGAGCTTTCATCTTCGTAAGTCCTTTGTAAGTCCCCCTCCTCCTCATCCTCCTCATCCTCCTCATCTTCCTCCATGTCACTGTCTTCAGGCACAGTTTCTCCTTCTTCTTCAGAGCTCATCTCCAGATCATCATCGCTGTCTGCAAATGCTGGTAGCTCATTCACAGCTTCTTCCTGAGCCACCTCTGTTTTCAGACGCTTGGCTCTCCTAACAGCCAACCCTTCCCGTAAGAGCACTCTCTCACTTTCTTCCTCAGCATCATTTTCATCATCACCATCACTTCCATCTTCAGACACTGCTTCTTCTTCATCTTCTTCTTCTTGGTCATCTTCCTCATCACTTGCTGCATCATCCTTTTCCTTCTCGTCATCTTCAAACACAGCCTTCCGACGAACTCTTCCAGTCTTCACATCCACCTGCCTCTCTTCTTTTGGCATCACAAACCTGTTTTCCCAAAGGCCACATTTGGGGTAAGATGGTAAAGTAGAAGAAAATTTTAATAAAAGAATGAAGTTTCATGTTAATACTTTTAAACAGTTCTATGAATTTTCTTTCAAATAAAGTGAAGTTATGTAGATCATTAGAAAGGCACTGGTATACTTTAATGTCTCCTTATTCAAGAATATTGAATGTTACAGCCAAAAAGAATTCCAATAAATTTCTTCATTTTCCATGGAATGAATTAGGACAGAAATGTTACTTGTACCAGCAAGAAATTCCAAGAAGGCAGGATTACACTGCTGACAAAACTTTCTAGTACCAATTATTTCTATCCCAAAATACAGCGTGGCATACGAGTAATCTCAGAAGAGGAAGAATCAGACAATATGTCATTTTACTAGCTGTGCTCTATTGAGAATTTTTCCTAAATTAGAGCCTGAAATTAGACATTCATTCATGCTAAAACACTGCCCAGCATTCAAAACTTACTCTTGTCCTACATCTTCTGAACCCAAGGGTGTAGAGTCCATGAACAGAGAGACTTTGCTTGATGCCATCTTAACATCAATGGCTGAGTGTGTGGAGATGAGGCTCTGAACAAGTTCATGATTTGGCCTCACTTCCTCCTGGAAAGACAATGGTCTTTACTTTTCAATTAAGTTGAATAAACAAATGTCTAATGACAGCTATTAGTTTAAACCAGCAGAAATAACCATATGCAAGAAAAAACTGCAGGACATTTTAAAGAAACATTTTCTCAGAATAGAATGGCAAGGTCTCCCCTCCCCTCTTCACATTTCAAGAATACCGACCCAAGAAAAATTAAAGAGGGACTCCTTTACAATATGCAACCCCTACAGTAAATACCAACAAACACATTATCATAGACCTAAAGGTATTTAACATTTAGCACAACAAAGGGAAAAAGAACTGAAATCAATTCGTTTGTAGGCAAATCTTTTTCTTTTTTTCTCCCTTTGACCAGTCAAATCCTTAAAGTCTTCTCCCAACAATCACCATGCCCTGCAAAATAAAAGTGATAATAGTCCAGCCAGGAGATTTCATAAATCTTACATCCATATTTATGAAGTTGTTATACAAACTTTAGGTACTTAATATTAACTGATCTTCCAATGTTTTGTACAATAACAGATAATAGAAATATCCCTTCTCTGAAATCCCTGAAGGAGAAAAAAACTAATTATCCACTGTGGATAGATAAGGATTGCCTATTTTGAAGAAGCTTAATTTTAAACACTTATTTTGGCTTTAAGGATAAAAACTACATTTTCCAAGAGAATTCAAATCACCAACAGCATTCTTTTACCTCTTCTTTTTCATGAGCATGGCTCCCACCAAGGTCGATGTAAACAGCATCCTTATCATACACAATACCCCCAACTCCTGACAGAGGGGCATAGACCAGCTTCTCTTTCTCATTTAAGGAACGTTTCTTCTGCTGCTCTGGGAGAGCACAGGGGTCTGGCAGGAAACTCACATCACTTACAGTGAAGTCTCCTACACCTGAGGGGACAGACAAAAGGAAGCAAAGTTTGCACAACGTTTTGATTCTGAAATCTGTGCAATTCACCATGGAGAGATCCAAAACCCACCCCCCTCCCCCCAAAAAAGGAAAAACAAACAAACCCAAACATTGTGGCATTCAATGATTCATCAACAGGAAGCTATCTGCCAAGCATCCAATTCCTCTGCCTTACCACTGAAGTTACACAAGTATACATAAATTCAACAGAATCCTGCATAGCTTTGTTTGTTTCTTTGCTTGTTTTCAAATGACATAAACAGCAACTCACTCTTCTGAGTGGGTTTGTAAATTTATTATTACAGTATTTTTTAATTTAAACTTTTTATTCATTCCCTTAAATTATTCAATTCTGACCATAAGAATATATTACATAATTTACACCATTCAAATTTACTTTTCATTATTAGGGCTGGTATGCTTCACATTTTAAGCACCTTTTAAAGTGATACACCTTTGAAAAACTTTAAATACTGTGAATAACATGTTTATCAAGCAACAAAACTGCACAATTAAAAACAAAACTAACTACAAGATTTATTTTCACAAAAGCATGTGCTATAAAAAAAAAATTCAAAAATATTACAGGTATTCAGAAAGGTGAAAAATCTGCTGTATAACATACTTTAAAGATACAAATAATTTCAGCTACATTGTTTTTCACAGATCAGTACAGAAAGAGTTCTAAGACTCTGGTAAATTACCTGGCATATGAATTTGACTTTTGTTTTTTAGGTGTGCTCCTCTCAGGTATCCATACAGTGATATCTTCCTGTCACATTTGGGATTGATTCGAACATCCTCTGGGTTTGTCAGCTCTTCCATTCTACTCAACATTTAAAATGACAGTTAAAATACCCAGAGTTCCAATGGCAACTTTTGAGAAAAGGTAATTTAAGAAAAGAGAACATCACTGCTGCCACTGCATGATCTGCAGACTCTAATAATCAAAACTGAATTATCATAAGAAAGAAAAAATTCGTGGGAAAAAAGATCTTCTATAAACATTTTAGAATTGTATTTTAAAAGTTGTATAATTATGTTTAACAAATTTCCAGAAGGTTTACTGACACTTCACTGAACAGGCACTGCTTTCTTAGCACATTTTAACTACTCTTTATCAGCTTTGCACACACAACCCCCCATAATCAATTTCACCATCAGAGGGCAAACAGCTGAATGTCACATTCCCTGCAGCCACACAACACCTTCTTTTCCCTAAGAATGGTGGTGAGAAACATAAAAGCAACCACAGAAAAACGAGTAGCTGCTTGCAGGCAAAGGAGGGGGACTCCTTTCTACATGGCACATGGGAGGCAGCACAGAGAGCCAAGGCTGAGAATGGGGACACAGCCCGGCTGCAGATCAGCTTCAAGCAGGATCAACAGCCAGGAGACTGCAACAGTTACAGCAACCTAAAACAATGTTACTGGAAAACTAGAGTGTGGGGGGTGCATTTTCCCTCTCTTTGCTCTCCATATTTTGCAGAACTTTGCACAATGCTGATCTACTTCTCTGACAATTTTTCCTCAAGAATTTGAGCTAAAGAAGAGGCTCATCCAAGGCACCTTGGATTATGGTGGGAGTTTAGTCATAACTGTAAGCATTCTGGCAATAAAATATGAAAGGTGAGGTAATTTCTCAAGCAAGCACAGCTGCCATCAAGATTACCTTCATTTTCCAAAGAGACTGTGAATCAAATGCTATACAGGGAGACGGAGCAGAAGGAATATTCCAGGGAACTCAGGACTAATTCACCTGGTGTTGTTTAATCACTAGAATGCCGTTTCTTTTCCACAGAAACTCTCTATAATCATCGACAAGCACAATTATTTTAACTATCCTGTGTTTGAAAAATACTTACAATATACCAGAGGGGTGTACATGATGTGACACAAGTGAAAACTGAACAGCACAAACCTGCAGAGGCGCCTTCCCTTCCCAAAGCCACTCAGGGAACACAAACACCCATTCACACACAGAGCTGAGGGCTAGGAGCACAGCTTTTTCAAACAACAAGGTGCTACCCACGCTGAGACTGAAGAGCAGAGAAAAACACATACCTGTCTGCAAGAACATAGGGGTGAGACGTTTGCCAAGTGAGAGGCCGGAATTTCATAACCGAGATAAAACGCCCCAAATTGTGAATTTCCTGCTTTTGATACTCTCCATGAACCATTCCAGACAAATAAAACAACTTAGCACCCTAAACACATTAAAAAGACATAAAAACAGAAAAAAATATATTTAATATCCATAAAACTAACAAGAAAGAGATAGTAACGCAATTCTGATTTGTAAATCTTAATTAAAAATTTCACATTGCAATTGGTTCTGAAAGATCAAAATAACAAGTTTACTCCAATATGAAAATTGTCCCCTAAATCTTAATGGAAAACTATTCACATACTCAAGACCTCATACAGACCTACATGCATATCCTCCTTGCACAGCACCTGCATAAGAGACCTAGTAGCAAATTTAGCAGCTTCTCACACTGGGATCAAGAATAATCACACATTTTAGCAAATAAAGATAAAACAATCTGATACAGTATCAACCTATTTAAAAGATGTAAGAACATAATAAACACTTAAGTAATGACCCACTTTTAATTTAGCTTCCATAAAGCAAAATATACAAAAATATTAACATTAAATGTCATACCGGATACACTTCAGTCCAGAATCTGTGCTTTAACTTCTTTTTAGTCTTCTTTAATTGTTTGTTGTTCTTGAATGTGTCCAAGTGGGTTAGAACTCCCATAATTTTGGGAAAGCCATGTACCTGGCAAATGTTCAGGAATTCAAATGTCTCCATCTCAAATCCAAAGCTGGCATCAATGAGCATTAGAACCTGCAAACACAACATTCACATTTCACTACAGCAATACCAAGTGTCCACATGAGCTAATTTTAAAGACCACAACTTTAAACTTTTAAGCTTCTCAGGAAACAAAATTTTGCAAAAAAGTTCTGTACTTTAAACTCATATACCCTGAAAACCAACTTTGGCTTTTTATTTGAAGTATGGAACTTGGCTGCTAAAGATGTTCTAGACGCTCTAGGAATGCAACAGCATTCAGTATTACATTAAATCTGAACAAGTGTTTACCTGGTGAATTTAAAACATGCAAAACTGATTATCTTCCAAGATTTTTAGGAACATCTTAGGAAACTAATATAACTCGTTTCTGTGTCTTGGATACTCTAATGCTGCTAAGGCCAAGTGTTTTGGAAAAATGAAACTAAATTTTTCCCTTGTTGCAACTGCTGTTACACATCGCTAAAATGCATTGCAACAGGGAAACAGCCGCAAACAGTTACATGAAAATAGAAGCAAAGTTGGTTTAGGGTCTTAACGATAAAGTATTTAAAGCACACAGGAACTGACAACAGATCTTCAAGCACTGATGTGATCTCAGCCCCTTAACAATAAATCCAAACAGATTCTCAGGACCACCATTTGCACACAGAATCTGAAACATCCACCAAATATACTTGCAGAAGTACTTGCATTGTTTGCTACATCTCCCTTACTCAGTAGAAAGCATAAAAATAGAATAATATCTAGATCAGTGTACACATGTATTTAAATATTTAAATAGTTAATACTTAGACAAGGATCCAAATACCTAATCAGCTGTGAATAATATACTCCAAATCTACATGTAAAGTAAAATTCTAAACAAATGGATCACGCACTGGATCCCCAGGATCAGTTGATGCCATTTTTTGATCCAAAAGTTTAAAGTAAATTACAACAGTGACCACATTCCGCTGAAATCAGTTGTATTAATATATGACATTCTTCACAGATGGAGACTTCAGAGTGCATTAAAAAACCCAACTAGTAAACTAATACATATTTCTACTTTGAACATTGGTTGAAAACTTCTTGACTAAAAATCATTTTCAGATCTTATAATATGGCTTAACCAAATTCCTTAATGAAAAATCATTGTGTCACCCTGTCTTGTTACATCTTCCACTAAAAGTTTATCAGTTGCATTAGAATGAAGTTCAGCACCATTTCCCTTCTCTCACATCATTCCCATCACCACACACACACTCTCCTTTCCTCCACCCTCACATAAGGTGTGTCAAAGAGCTGAGATGTTGTTCTCTTTGAAGAGACAGTTTTGCCTTTGATAGCAAAAAACGTGTAGAGAAACCAGACACCAGTGCAGTCCAATTAAAAGTAGTATTTTCAGTATAAATTATAGTAGAAATCACATTCCATTGTTAACTTACCAAATCAGCAACTTTAGCCAGGTCAATCATTGTGTTAATGTCACATCCACATTCAATAATGGTCAGCCGGCGCTTTTTACCTGGAAACAGAATTAAGCATCAAAAACTGAAACAGAGGGAGCAAACATTCACCCAGTTTTCTTTTCAGGTCACATTCCTGAAGTTCCTCCAGGGCATCTGGAACTCAGATTCTGACCTAGCATGTAAATCACCCAACATGCACCACTGTAGAAGTGTCTGGTTTTACCTGTTTATAATTTTTTATTTAAATATATTCAGTTCTTCTTCTGCTGTATATATGACATACCACACATCCAAATGATTTCTTCAAAATGACCAAAAATTAGGAGAACATGAACACATTCCAGCTCTCAAAGCAAGACAAGCAAGGAGCACAAAAGAAACATTTTTTTCTCCTATCTTTGTTCTCACCTGAAACAATTGTAACAGGACCCCGGATTTCAACCAGCTTTTGCCTTGTGAAGTTCTTAATGAGACACTTTATCACAGTGCTCTTCCCAACTTTGGGAGGGCCAACCACAACCACCACCACAGGAGGTGGCTCCAGGGGAGTCCGGTCAACCACGGGAATGTGATGCTTTTTAGTCTTCAGGTCCTGAGTTCTGAGAAGAAATTTGTCATAAATAAATATAGGAACATCATTGACAGTGAGACTACTATTTGAAAGGCTTCAGTATTTGCAAAAGCTTGAACACAAAGGTTGAGCACAAGCACAGATACCAGGAATTCCCACTGATTCTAAGGAGCTATTCAGTTTTAACACAGTGTAATCAATGTAACAGAGAGGCACAACCTGACTGCGTGAATGATGAACGCTAGAGAGATATACAAGTGAAAACTAGAGTCTGTGTATTTCTATACAAAGTAACAGAGAAACCCCAGGCCCTCCTGCCGCCTCTGCACACTCTGGAGCCGGTTCCCACTTCTCACCGATGGAAAGTCCTGGCCATCCGCACAGCGGACTGCACTGTAAAGGCCTTGGGGTTTCTCTTCCGTGCATTCTCCTCATCTCCTATTCCCAGGTCATTGAGATAACGTTTCCTTTTCTTCTCTGCCTTTGGCCCGCTATGCTTCGCACGATGCTTCTTCTTCTCTTTTTCCTCCATCTTTCTGGTTCACCAGTTGTTTACACGCAGTAAGATTCCGAGTCCCTCCGAGTGACGGCGGGCGCAGCTGGCACAGTAAGAGAGCACAGTTAGCACAGGGCACAGCAGCTGGAGAACACCGTGCAAGCACCACCAGACCAACCCACGGAGCCCGCTCACGCCCTGCCCGGCGCACGGCACCCCGGGCCCTGCATCCCGGCCCAGGGCCGCGGGCACCGGGCAGTGCCCCGGCGGTGCGGGGCTGCCGGCCACACCGCGGGCCTCAGCTCGCCAACGGGTCCTGCCGCGGGGCCCTCCCCACGAGCAGCCACCACACACCTGTGCCGTGCCGTGCCGTGCCGTGCCGTGCCGTGGGCCCGGTCCTGCCCGCTCCGCCGCCGTCCCCCGGCCCGGTCCGGCCCGGCCCACGTGTGCCCGCACCGGCGGCTCCGCGCGGAGCCTCCCTCTGGGAAACAGCGGCTGCGCGCCGGGTTCCGGGAGCGGCGGAGCGCTATTGCCGGCGCACACGGCGTCACACAGCGGCAGGGTGGCGGCGGCGCCGCGCAGCCCGCACCGGGAACGGGAACGGGAACCGGCCCCTGTGCGCGTGTTTAGGAGTCAATTACTCTCCTGCACACTCTGTGAAAGCCCGCGGTAGCTGCCCCACAGCACCCGGAGCGGAGGAGGCGTGCGGCCCCTCAGCTGCCCGCGGGTTCGGGACAGCCCCCGTACCAACTGGGAGATGCGACCCAGCAATCACTGTGAGAAGAATAAAAGATAAATCCTTGCCGAGGACCATGGGAGGACGAACAAGTCAGAGCCTATGAAGAGCTTTTCAGTGTGATGAACTCGGGCGGAATCACAGAAACGAGTGGGATTCCCGCTCTGAGCCCCCTGGGCACAGCCAGGCCTTGGCACCGAGTGCCGGGTTCCCTTCAGCCTCCGGGGACGGGCACTCCACACCAATGGCAGCCCAGTCCAGTGTCTAATCACCCCTTCTGTGAGGAAATTCTTCCTAATTTCCAATCTAAACCTCCCCCGGTGCAGTTTAACGCTATGTCCTCTCCTCCTGTCGCTAACACAGCTTAGGTGGGGGCATTTGCAGGTCCCAAGCCCCGCGCCCACAGGGACAGGACCAGGCACGCAGAGGACAAGGTAGCCCAGGTGAGAAGTGAGGCATTGCTTTATCTCAGTCTGTGCCCACGCCTGAAGGTCATTCCCCGAGGTGCAGACCCTGCTCAATGGAGCCAAGAGCCCTCTTGTCTCCGAGGGGTGATTTGCCTTGCGGCATGGACAGCGAGGGGCAGGGTGCCAAGGAGGTGTCCGGGCTGTGAACGGCTCCCTCTGTGCTGCTGGCCCCTCCTGCCTCCCAGGCTGCCAGCTGGGCTTGAGGGGCCGTGGCTGTCACACCGGGCCTGCTGCTGGAGGAGGTGGCTGAGAAAGGAATGTGATCTGCATAACGAGGAGCTCGGGACACCCTGCCGTGGAGTAGGCCTTGGCTGACTGTAAGTGACATTGGTGAATTTGGATACTCACTATCTCTTTGACAAGCTATGCAGAAGAAAATATTTTTCAATATTAAGTATGCAAAATCCTCCCTTATTCTATATACAGGAGCATATTACAGGCAGTAGAAGAGCAGTTCAGCTACTCAACACGTTTGGTTTCTGCCCCAGCTCTTGGCATCACCTATGACATATGTGACAGCAGAGATGCTGTTGGCAGGCAAGTCCAGGGGAGGATGGACTGTGGAAGTAGCTCTTGTGTGTTGAAAAAACACTCATTAAGAAGGTATTATGAAGAAGAGTGTATACATAAATAAATAAGTCTTAATGCATTTTTCCAAAAATTTACTGTAAGAGTCATATATACAATCATAAATACAATCATCTCTTTGTACCTTCACTCTCAGATACAACTTGTGTTCCAAGTGCCTTGCAGCTATTGTGTGAAGCCATCTAGCTCTTCTGTAATACATGAGCTTGTTCCAATCCTTTAGGTCAAGGCAGAAAAGTTACACCACAGCTAAAAATTACTGACAAAAGTCAGGACTAATATTCTCGGCTTCTTGTGTACACATCTCCATAGACAGTTTGTTCAGGGATATCAATTTTATTAATAAAATAATGGTCTGTGATTAAGTTTTATTCTCATTGTTTCTCTTGTTCTATAAACAAAACAATTGAGTTAATAACAAATGTGTTACAATCTAGGCATACTTTAAAATATCCCAGAGCCCCATTTTAAACACAAAAAAGATCTGCATGTAGAGTTTTCAGCATCCTAGGCCTAATACTTTTAACACACATCCATGGCAGTTCTGCAGTGGTACACATAAAGAACCTTTCCATGATTACTGTGGTGTTCTGCACAACCGTGGACCTTGAGAATTCTAAAAATAGGCTCAATGTGCACATGCAAAGATGAAACACATTTTCTCTCCTCTGAGTGCAATTCTACAACTACATGAAGGTAAAAAACCTTAATTTAGCAAATAGGCAATCACAATAAAAAAATTAAAAAAAAAAAACAATTTGCAAACAAATTACACAAAAGAAAATCACAAAAATATTGCCTTTCAAAAAGGCTGTGGTCATTTTTAAATTAAAACACTATATATTAAGTACCCAGGAAAAGACCATTAGTTCTTTATCAGGAACACATCTAAAATGCAAACATACCCAGTGAGATGTCCCCTGCCACCACCAAGGCTGGTTTTCCCATGCTTGTACCCCTCTTGTGTTAATGCTTTCTCAACTAAAAGCTATAAATAAGTCTGTTATCTAAGACTCCTTAAGTTAAAAGAAGTGAATTATGACCAGGATAGAAACAAAACTCAGTGCAGTGAGGCCACAAAAGCAACACCATAGTGCTAAGCCTCCTGTCAGAATTAAACCAGCACAGTCCAAACACAGAGAACTCTTCAGTACTGACATACTTGTGAAGATCAACCTGTGCATGCAGGTTAATGTTAGCTGCCCACAACCAAACCTGCAGGAATACTGCAAGCAGCTGGTGGAAGATCACTTGGAGTGGGGAGGCAGCTCAGATTCAGCAGGTAACCCTTGCTAACATGGCTTATGTTTCTTTCCCTTCCAAACAGGGCACAAAATCCAGAGCAAGCACTCTGCACTTAGACCTGCAAAACTTCTAGCCACTTCAGACAATACTGCCAATTGAGAAAAAAAAATACATTCATTTTCTATCAGGCAAGTGGACCCACTGCCAGTTTCATGTCTGAACCAAATGACAGACTGAATTCTGGCCACCAAAAGCAGAAAGGTAATTTTTTGTCTGACCTTGCTCTGCATTTTGCTCATTCTCAAACAGAAAATCTAACCCTGTTCCCAAAATTTCATTTCTCATGCCCAGCCAATGAGAGTCATAGTCATTTACTGTCTCCAGCAGCTGCTGCCCGTACAAATGGGGAGTGGTAAATGTCCCTTGATACCCCTCTTCATGCTTTGGATTTACCAAAGGAGGACTAGCATTGCTGTCTGCAAGCAGAGGTGAACTGTGCCTCATCTGCTCGGGCTCAAGCTTAGGTTCTCCCCCACCATAACTGAAAGTGGAGCCCTTCCCAAAGGGAGAGGCGCTTGACTTGGCATACAAACAGTTCTCAGCACCCAGGCCCTGGTTACCACTGAAGTAGTTTAAGACAGGCTTCCTGTACACGTTCTCTTTAGCTTCTGGGTACTGGTGATCTGTACAAGGCTGGAAAACATCTGCATCTGAGTAGAAGCTTTCAGGGGAGGATTTCTTCAGGTGCGGGTACTGCTGTGCCTGCTGCCCGGGGAGCGAGAACGGAGGGGCGCTCCCCACGCTTCCCGCACCTAGCGGGACCCCTCTTCCCGAGCAGTCCAAAGCGAAGTCAGCCGCGGTCTGACCCAGCGCTCCGAAAGCGTTATCCAGGCTCCTGAAATGCATGTCGAGCCTGGAGTACAGCTGCCCCGAGTAGGACGGCGGCTGAGCACAGAAGCTCTGGCTCCCTCCCGGCAGGCCCGGAGGGCAGAGGAGGCTCCGCTCTGTGCCCGGACCCTGCTGCGCCCGGGGCCGCTCCTGCCCAGCGCACCGGGACGGCTTCGCCTTGCCCGGCCTGGCGTAGGCGGCGGCTTCGCTCTTCTTGTGGTTCAGCTGCCGGGCTCTCCTGTTCTGGAACCACACCTGCGGGACGGGACCGGCAGAGATTGAGCACCCGGGCCGCCGGGGAAGCCGCTCCGCCACCCGCCCGTCCTCCCTCCCGGCCCGCCCTCTCACCTGGATGCGGGACTCGGGGATGTCGGTGAGGCCGGAGAGCTGCTCCCGCAGGGCGATGCCGGGGTACGGCTCCTTCTCGAAGGCGCGGACCAGCAGCTCCAGCTGCGCCTTGCTGAAGGTGGTTCGCTTGCGGCGGCCGCCCTCCCGGCTCGAGCTGGGGCCGGCGGGGCGCGCCCGGGGCTCGCCTGCGGGGAGAGAACGGGGAGCGGCGGTCAGCGGGGCCGGGCAGCGGGGCCGGGCAGCGTCCTCCTGCCCCAACACCGCCAGCATCGCCACCAACACCGCCCCAACACCGCCACCAACACCGCCAAGATATCCGCGGGCAGCCCGCCCGGCTCACCGGCGGGGCTGGCGGCCAGGCTGGCGGAGGGAAGGCTGGCCGGGACCAGGCTGGCCTGGGGCAGACTGGCGAGCTCCATGCTGGCCGAGCTCTGCGGCGGTGGGACGGCTCTGGCAGCTCCGTGCCTTAAGAGCCCTCCACCCCGGCCCTTAGCGACCCCCACCCACCAGGGCCGGCCCCGCCGGGGCTCCGAGGGTGACTCACAGCTGTCTCCCACACCTCCATTGTCATCCCATCACCAAAATACACATGATGAGGGCTCGCCCCATCCAAGGAGCCAAAGTGTCTCCCAGAGAAGTCCCCGCTGCTGCCACCAACCCGTTCACCTTTCTTTAATTCAAATAGAGAGCGAATAATTTAATGAAGAAATCTTCCACCTTTGCTTCAGCCCTCTGAGGGAGCTCCCCTTCCCTCTGCACTGCAGGCTTGGAGCTCTGCTGGAAACCCGGTGCTCCCCCAATGCAAGGAGGCCTCCATAGCACCCTTCTCCTAAAGGCAAACCATCCCTGCTCTTACTGCACCCAGGTGACAAGTCCTTGTCTTCCCTATTTTGTTACCCTGCTCCTGTTCCCATCCATGGGACACTTCTTAGCAGCTTTACCGCAGGAAATAAAATGCTGGTGGCTTTACTAGACATTGCATCAACACCCACTGTTCACAGTGAAGGACAAAGCCTCCCCCAGCACACTCTGAGGTCACCCAGGTCTGATGGAGCAGTCTCCCTCCGGAGTGCATGCTGAAGAGCTCAGCAAAAGGTCTTCCTTTTCTGGGGCAGCTTTTTTTCCTCCAGACAGCTCTGCTCGTCCAAGTCAGGTACAAAACAAGCAAGGTCTGTACTATCAGCCCAAGGTGAAATCATGAACAACATATTAATTCAAAAGAGTGGCCAGAAATATCATTTAAGAGAGCCAAGAGTGACATAAGGGACTTACAGGGAGCAACAGTTGCAACACTGAAAAGGATTAGATATTAGAAGAGAAGTAAATTAATTAGTCAGTGTAATAATTTGTCAAATGAGGCCATTAATGGCTATCACTGAAGGTGTTCAAGAACAGCAGCATCATTACATCATGTGTTTTTCTCAACATGTCCCCATTCATTTTTCAAATTTGGGACCCACTCCAGCTTGCTGTGAAGCTGAAGGGTACAGGGACAGTGTGTGAGCTGGGACACACTGTTTGCATTCTGTAGGGACCAGTGCACTCATCATCCATCCTGCCACTTCGGGGTTGAACTGCAGTTGAACTGCACTGAATTACACACACTACCATAGTGCTTCACAACAAAAAATTCATGTCCTTCCACACAGGGATGGCAGTCAGCTCCTGTGAGTCTAGTTCTCTGGAGACTGGATGTCTTTAGCAGCTCAATCCATAAGGCAAGGTACCTGCCCTCAGAAACCACTACACCTAAATAATATCTTCAAGCAGAAGTGCATATGAAGACCTTGAGAATTTCAGGGGGAATGACAGCAGCAAGTACTTCAAAACATCTGCAAACAACAGCTTGAAGCAATTTCTCAGTACTTCTCCCCTTTATTCTATCTTAGCATCCTCATAAGCCTGAACTGTCATAGCACAAAACCATCCCACATGATTTCTTTTCTCCTCTTCAGCTCCAGGAGAGTTGGGAGTTTTTCCTGTCCTGTAAACAGCAAAATTTGTATTTAAGCAAGAATTGTCATATGGGAGAAAGGAAAAAATATGTCAGGTGGAAAATGGTTCAGCAGTTCTAGGTAGTCAAGGGATGTTTCTAATAGTTCAGGTTTATTTAACCTCTGTTACTCAGATACAAATGAAGGTAGGGGTTGATGAAGGCTCAGATACAGTAAGCAGACTTATAAAGATTGGGGCATAGTTTTATTGGCAGTGTTCACTACAGCAAATCCAGCTTCAGCTGTTGATTCTTGTTCTAAGCATGCAGGGTTCACCTCTAGCTGCCTTGAAGTCCCATCTCCAGTACACTCTTGGCTAGCAAAGCTCATGCAGCTGCTCCTTCAAAAAAAGCTGATTTTTTTTCCTATTTTTTTTCCCAGTTTACTTTTTGGCAAGCTTTATTCAAGCATCAGCATGGGATAGGGATGCAGAGGGGCAAAAGGTAAGAGAGAGCTGGGGAGCCTCTATTTGAGCTGGCACAACAAAGTATGGAATTGCATATGACCTTTCCATCTCTCTGCAATTTCAAGACAACTGTCCATGGGGTACATGCTACATTGGTCGGAGGACACCAAGGATGTTTGCAGGGTACAAAGAGAAGTTACTCATTCAGTCTGGTCAGAGGCAATGCTTAAATTTTTCTTTCTGGATTTCCAGTTTTCATGGCAGAAAAGATAATCTCATGGGACAAACTATAACACTCTTCCCCTGTAGGCAGCCTGCAATGTTGAGCTCAAAAAAAAACCAGGGAAACCAAGTCCTCCAACACACATACACACCTTATAGACACAGGCAGTGCAGAAGAGATAAGAAGGAGCCAGCAGAGGCTTGCACAGACTTGCACTGCTTGCTAACAGTGACTGTCCATCACTACTAGCTCGGCTCGAAATAGAACACGCTTTTGTTAACTTCCCCTAGCATAGAGAGAGCAGTTCACACTTCCCGGAGTTATTGTTTGAGGCACTCTGCCAGGCAGCCTCTTTACACCCTTCATTTTCAGAGATTTTCTTTGCAATGCTAATTGATCGAGATTGCGAGTTTTGTTTTTAAGTCAGATTCCAGGAAAGAAGATGACAATCGTTGCCTCCCCCTCCTTTTCCTCCTTTTCTGCTGAGGCATATGGATTTGGCCTAACATAAGAGATAATTTCTGCCACAGCTGCAGTTTGACCATACACTAATCCATCAAGAAAACTGACCACTCCTTGCTGTCCATGTGTCCCTTGGCATCCTCATGGCTGGTGCATGTAAGTGATGAACAACTGTTTGTGAGCTCCTGCATCTCCTCTCTGAATTCTATCAGGAAAATAGTATTCTGACCCCTACTTTTGATTCATTTCACAAAAACAGAAATGGGAAGAGTGTGGGAAAAGAAGCAGGAATACCCAAATCAGCATGCTTAACGAAACGAGCATCTTTTTCGTTCATAGATTGTCTTCAGCCTTCCACAGAAATCCACTGAATTGTGCTATAGATTTGAGTCCAAATGTGGAAACCCACTCTGCCCACTGCCAAGGTTCCTTCATGCCATTGTGATACAAGTGCTTCTACAGAGGAATCCAAATCACAGGTGGGATATGGTGAGAACAGAACAGAAATGAAGGATATATAAGTAAAGTGCATTTAGGAGCAACAACATAATTATTAGTCAAGGATGAGCCACAGTGCTCTTTAAAATGGCTCTAGAAAAAAAGGTTTGCCCCTATCCTGTGCAGGGCACTGGAAGCAGCTCTCCCTCCAGAGCAGTCCTCATGGCAGGAGTTGCAAAGGTGGCCCCAAAGTCATGAATGGCATGCTGAATCACCCACTGCACAAGGGCTCTGTCACCAGGCGCCTGCCTGGGGAGTCTTAGGACAAACACCCTTCAGAAATCCCTACATCAAACATTTTCTAGGGCAGTACAATGCTATTGATGTTTGAGCAGAACTTTCATCCTGAAGGAGGCAAGATCAATTTCACTAGTTGGCCTTCAGACATTAACACCTCATAAAAAGGATACTTATGCCCTGCTTATCTGGAATGCTTCTCTAATTATCTTTTGGTACACCTTTTGCAGCCCATTACTTACCAGTCAACACTGCTTTAATTATGGGTTTGGCAGCAACAGGCAGCTCTTACACCATTGAAATAAAAATGCCAGAAAGCAACTCTGGAGAATTGCAAAGAGATTTCATGTTCAAATGGAAAATGGTGGAATTCAGCAAGGCTCATGGATTGTTATTCACAACGATTTCATACCATGAGCAGCACTCTCATGGCCAGGGGCACCCAGGAACCCTCCAGAGAACATGAGCAGACAAGTGATGTTGTAGTCTCACCTATTCCTCAGGGAAAGGAGCACTTCCAGCAGCCCCACTTGCTTTGAAAAGTAGTTCAGTGTCCAGACATGTCCACTTCCATGGTGTCAGAAGGAGGAGCAGGATGGAGGCACATTTTGCACCTTGAGCAAAAAAAGAAGGCAGAATTCATGACAATCCTTGCTTTTCAAGAGTATTCATTCCCCAGTCCAGAACTGGATCTTGAGAGAGCTGTCACCTGCATTGAACTTTCCCTTACAGTAAAAGCTTACACCTTTGTTATGCCAAAGCATTGCTCCTGCCTTTTCTCCTACCAGAAATAAATGTTGCTTCTAATGCTTGAATGTAGAGGCAAAAATACTGCTGAAAACACCATACACTTTGGGACACACCAGTCTTGCTCTTGGTTGACACTGAAATCTACAGATTTCAAGGTGAAAACTGGCATTAGGCCAGTTTCAGATAACCTGGAGTAATCTCACACGTCAGTATTTCTTATATTTAACTCTTTAAGTAATCTTTGGAATTGATTGTACTGCTCTGAAATCCAGGGTAAGGATAAAAAAGGTCCTACGTATAAGACTGAATGTCTGTCTCACCTGGTATTTAACTGTTCACCAATGACAAAAAAGGTATACCTGCCATTGGAAGGTAGGAATCTATGACCAGCCCAGTAAATGATGTACTGGTACTTTTACTTGGAAATTATGATGAAATCCTCAATCACTTTCAGCCCAGGGTTTCTATTCAGTGAATTTATTCAGTCTTTCTCTGAATGTATGTAAAATTTTAGCTTCCAGAGCATCCTCTCACTAGAACATGTTACATGAAGCAACACTCAATTCTCTGTGTTCTGAACATGTAACCTGCTAAAATCACTTGGTGCTTGCTGCTGCCCACCCAAGAATGTGGAGTGACCTTCACT
Source organism: Oenanthe melanoleuca (assembly GCF_029582105.1). NCBI lineage: Eukaryota > Metazoa > Chordata > Aves > Passeriformes > Muscicapidae > Oenanthe > Oenanthe melanoleuca. Next base: position 11,297,712 of record NC_079340.1, read on the forward strand.
GATTCCAGCAGTTCACACTGCACCATTTTTTATCCCACCTTATTCATGCTAGCTGGCCCATGGTTATGCCCCCTATGGCAACTGCTCCATGAAGTCATTCACATTGTGTTTTCCAGAGTTTTTTCTGGTTATGCTGTATCCTTTGTGAAAAAAGAAGATAGAATAGCTCTCAGAATTTAAGATGTAGAGGAATCATCGTGATTTTAACTATTATGAAGGTAATGTGCAGGTTTTTTTCCCAGTGCTTTCCTAACAGCTAACACTCACTTTGTCTTTTTGACCTCCACGAGCTTGCATTCTCATAGAATTATCTATCAAACTCCAAGATCTCATTTCTGTATTGTGATGGTAATCTGCTGTGAAACCTGCAAGCAGTTCCTTGCTTGTGCTGTCACTATGATGCCTACTGGTGAGTTTTTGAGTCCTGTGGCAATCTTGAAAGAAATTGTCATCCCTGTCAAAGAGAAGGCTGCCTTAAAATTTAAAGGAAGTAAGACCCCAGATAAAACTGAAGCAAAAATATTTGTAAAAATTGTGTCTTTTATGAAGTATCCCACACTGCTCATTTTTTTCTGGGCAGCAGAAGAAAAGTCTTAAAAGATGGATGTAGAATAGCTGGGAAAGTGGTGATCAGTGCCCCCAGTCCCATACAATACAATGTCTCCTGCTCTGGTGAAGCAAAAATCTGTGTTCTGTGGGACAGACCTGGCTCCCACAGCCACACAGAACACTAACCTGCAGTTTGGATGGGCTGAGACTGAGATTGTAAAGGGTTAGGATGACCACAGGGAAGGACAAATAAGCAGAGCACAGTCCACACCAGTGCAGGAATGGGCTGGAGTAGGATTTCCCTGTTTAATAAGCCTAATGAATAGATTATCAGTATTCTTGACACCTTTGAACACAACGTAGAAAAGCCACACAGCCATGCAATAGCAAACCTATGGTCACTAAAGTCCTCCCTCAGGAAACATAAAATAATTGTGGATAAAATATCCTCCAGAAATCCCGTCTGGGCCTCCAGAGGGTTACTGAGCACAGTTCAGTCTGGTGAGCCCTCGCTTGCTGCAGCACCACTGAGATAAATATGATTTCCTTTAAATGTAGGGGTAGTTCATGCCCAGTACAGTCAGGCTCACAGGCTACATTACTTTATGGTAATGCTTTTCCCTGTAGTCTGTGCCATCTCCTTCCCTGTCTCCTTTCCTTGGTGAGAAAGTGTCTGTCATTGTCCTCACTCATGCTGTTTGTGTAACTGCAGATATATCCTGTGACTGATCAGCTGCAGAAACACCACTGGACTCTCAGCACCCGAGAGGATCAGACCTCTGAACTGCAGACCTTTTAGGAAAAGGATTATCTTCTTTTTATGCTGACAGGATACAAGCATACCCACATGGAACTATAGAAATACAACAGATCTCAACATCATAGTCTGCTGAACTTGATTATGATAAGTAGTCACCTAAAGACGAGTGAATTTGGCCTTAAGGCTCGTCTGCTGGGACTGGAGACAAGTTGTCTGGAGTCTTCTCCTCCCTGTTTAAAGAACTATTGCTCTAACCTCCCTTGTCAATCCTATTCCTGCTCATCTCCCAAATAACACCCCCACCCATGTGGCTGTAATGAAAAATGCTTCCCATCTATCTCACCCATCTGCTAGTCAGTGATCCCATTTTTTTGCTAGATCTGTACTGGCCTTTTTCTACTGCACTTAGTTTTTCCATCACAATATTCCTATTGCAGACACATAGGAAAAATATTCAGGACTAGAAAACTGTATCAATTGACATGTCTTGTTCATTAAGTGAGAAGCACAAAAAAGATCCATTACTTGGTACCAATGTACCCTCAAGAGCAGTAAATTAAACGGAAGCCTTTACTTCTTCTCAACACTGCACTCTGTTTACTGCCATACCACTTGGCAACTTAAAGCAGTCTTTCCAAATAGGAAACAGTGATAAAGAGTTAGGAATGCCTTCAGAGAGAAAGAAAAAATAGTGTCAGATATCAAACACTATATATTAAAATACACATGTACTGCCATGCAGTGGCTAAAGGACAGAACAAGGCATCAAAATGCTGAGAGTCTGGTGGAAATTTACTCCTTCATCCTGTTACAACCACTGTATGTGCAGTTGGACACTAGTGTGCAGAGTCATGGCCCTGCATCTGTATGAAATATGCTTTTGAATAGTTTACACTACTCAGTTCTTTCCAACATGACCAACATGTATAAGGCTGCCTGGTCACAATTTATCCTTGCAAAGTACATTCAGTTTTATTAGATATGACATAAAATCTTTTTTTGCTCCCTTACCTTCAAAAAAATCTTGTCAAATACTTGTAGTTCATATCTAGTTTCTAAAATTCCACCAAATCCATGTAGCATAAATCCAACATTTATAAACTGAGATTTCGAATGGATGTTACTTGTTAATATTTCATTTTCTAAAGCTACTTCATGTAATAAAGAAAGACATCAGAGATGTCCACAAAATATTTTTAGTAGGACTCAGGTTACTGACTTCCAGCAGAAAAACAAAGAGAACTGTAAACTGTGCAACTGTGGTCAAAACTGAAGCTCTCTGTGCAACCTGGACTTCAAACTGCTGAGCCTTGGCTGTCTCTTTGCAAAGGCTTATTAAGGCAGTGTTGGTTGAAGCACATCATGATAATGGTGGCTGTTTCACCTTCCTTTTCCTTTTTATCATGAGAAAGACCCCCACAGTGGTATTGTTAGGATAAGAATATGGAACTCTGACATAAATTCAGCTCTAAAAATTGCACAAATTGCATTTTTAGTAAAGTTAATGATAATTCAAAATATTTCTAACTTAAAGATGTTACTTATTGCTTAATATTTACAAAAAATAAAGTATTTGTCTGGGACCTTTATAGCTGACAATCTCCAAGACTTGAATTATGCTCATAATTGTGTTTAAAAGGTGATAGAAGTAGTTTTATCAAACGCCCAAGGAATCCAATGACAAACAAGAAGGATATAGCAGACATATGCAAAGGTTTAGTCCCTTCTAGTAGCAAAGGCTGTTGACCACAGCAACAAACAGAATTGCTATACCAGATTGCTCCTTCTTATGCACATCTCATTACACTCAACATTTTCTGTAAGGATGGGAATCTGCTGAAAATCTTGTCCATTAACCTCAAAATATAATGCTTGTCAAACTGCAGCACAAAATATTTTAAAAGACCGGACTTTTCCTCAGCTTCTCTAGTCTTGGAACTAAAAGATTAGGGTGATACAATTCTGAGTCCCCATTAAAAATTAAAAGTGGCAGGGGAATAGTCAGGTTAACTAGCTACATTAAGAACCAGGCATTGCTTGCAATGGTTTCCTTATAGCATTGTGCCATTTAGCTCTGATTTTAAAAAAGTCCTGTTGATAATTCTTTTTCCTTCAATAACTTTCCCTGAATGCATCCCATCTCTTTTTTACCAGCTTCAAATCCACTTTAAAATTGGTTCCAGTTTATTTCCAAGTAGCTTCCTAATAAAAGCCCTAACCCCAAGTTGTTATTATACAGAAAGCTGTTTAAACAAGTCACATCGCCGACTCTAACATGATGACTCATGCCATAAAATTTGTTCTGAATTTGACTAATCCTCCCTTCCCCTCCTCCTTTTTTTTTTCAGGAATTTTAAAAGACAGAGAAGAGCTAACGTGTCTCTATCTATTCTCTGGCATCCACAGAGAACACCAAACAAAAGAGGCCGACTACCTGGCAAATACCCTTTGTACTTCCCGATGGAAGTGAGATAGTCAATATCTCTAAGTTAGAGATAGCAAATGTTTCTAAACTGAAGAGGGAACAATTTTCTCCACTAGTAGGTGCAACAGGAACTTTAGTATTTGAAAATTGAAGAGAGTTATCTATTGCTGTAAATGGCACGTGAAATGTGTCTCAGGGATTAAGCAGAAAGAATGCACAGGTCCATCTGGTTGTTTCAGTAGAATTAACCCATCTCAGTGTACACATTAACATCTCACTGTGGAGACCCCTGGATACAGCTTCAGTGAAAAAAGAAAATTTCAAAATTAATGTGGCTGTCTTTTAAACCTCAAAGTTTGGTAAACTTGACTTATCTCAAAGACTGTAAGTCCCATCCTCAAGGTACTGTAGTTACTTTACCTTTTCATTTCATGAACATCTCTTTCAGATTTAGATTATTTTAAAGTACTTGAGTGTTTAATACCATCCTAGTTTAAATCTTAACCAAGAAATACAAATGCAAGAAAAAAAAAAGTTTGCGTGCAATTATGAGGGAATATGCTTTTTCATTTCCAACTTTTTTTTTTTTTTTTTTTTTTTTTTTTTAATTAGGCTTTCCCTCTTTTCTATGGCCTCAACTACTATGAAAACAGACTCAGTTCAGCAATCTGTGCAGCCTGCAGCAGGGTGAAGCTGGGTTAGCTCACCTCCAGGGCTTACAGAGCCCTGTCATGGGGCTGGCAGTTGTGTTGATTGCTTCCTACCAATATCTGTATGTTCTCCAGCACAGGAAAGGCCTGAGAAAGGACAGGCAACTGTGGCAATCCTGTCACAACTGACATGTGTGTTCCAAACCACAACTCTAAATCTGGCTTTGGTAAGCATGGCCAGAGCTCTGCCTGCTGTCTTCACTTAGCCTTGGTGGTGGTCTGGGCTGTGGCATGCTGCTGAGAGCTGCCAATTCGTAACACAATTCGTAACAGTAACACACTTAACTCACTTTTTGGCACTGATTAGGATAAAAGGAAAGAAAATCAAAGTACAAATCTCAGAAGTTATGGTGAAATAGTTTTACTTCCTGTAAACTCGGCAAAGTGAATGCGTTTTGCATTTTTTTTTTAATAATTCACAAAACTGTGTTTGGGATTTTTTGTTTCCAGTTTAGATTATACTTGTCAATAAATGCAAATCACTGACAACATTTCCAATGCTGAAGGCACAAAGATAACTAATCTATCAAAAATATGAGAGCAAAATTGCAAACTTTTGCAAAATACGATAGAGCAAGCTTTTCAGCTACTCTGGGAAATGACTGCCTCAAAACTAGTTATCAGGTGTATCTAACAACACCTTAACAACACAAGAAAGATTAATCAACGAAAGCTGTGGACCTGTTTTATGACACCTTCAAAGTAAGACAAAATGCCCCTTGAAAAGTATCCTGTAAGTAAGTGCAAGTCACTGACCTCTATTCAGAGAAACAAGATAATATTTAATAGGGTGTGCTGGCCAGACTGGATGATGCTACAGGTTTTCTGGCTTAAAATATTAAAACTATATTCAGCTTCTTAAATACTTTAAAGACTCCTCCCTTTTTCAAGTGTAAGAGCCTGCTTTAAAAAGTCAGGTAAAAGACGCTGTCCTGGATTAGAAATGGAATCTCTGAATGTCCGGCCCCCAGAAAAGGTTTGAGCAGGGAGCTGTCTTCATGAACTATTGCACATTCAGGTCCAAGGCTGTTGAGATGCCCAGGGCTGGTAGAGCTCCCATGACAGTCAACAGGGCTGGCAGCGAATGGGGGCTGCTGCCACACATGAAGCTGGAAGAATATCACTTAATTAAAAGACACATCAATTATTTTTGGCAACAGAGAAAGAAAACTCCCAGTCCTCTGTCCACGATGTGCGGGTGGTCCTGATTGGGGTGTGGTGGTACGGGTGGCACAGCACCGTCTCTGACCCCACCCGGCCACCAAAGCCACCAAGGCCAGTGTAACAAGGCAAAGGCAGCAGCAGCGCCTGGTGCTGCCAGCCCTTGCCTTTGCTGTGCATCCACTGCCCTCTGCAGCCACTGCCGGGCAGCAGCCCCGCCACCCCTTCATCCCGGCCATTCCTTAACCCGTCCATCCCTCAGCCCGGCCATCCCATAGCCCGGCCATCCCTTATCCCTGAGCTGCTTTCTGACTGCTTCCCTTAACACGAGCCTTGCTGTGATGTTCCTGGTGCGAGGCAATGCGGACTCTCCTTGTGCGGGGCAGTCCCAGGCTCTCCTACCGCAAAGCTCGGTCCGTCTCAGGATCTCAGCACCACCTTTGGCATTACAGGCAGAAGCAATTGCGTAGAATGTTCTGAAGAGGAAGAATTTAACTAATGGGCTACAAAAAGCCAAAGCAAAGCAAAGCAAAGCAAAGCAAATAAACCCGAGGGAAAAAACCACAAAAAGTTTAATTTTAGAAATTTCTCCCAGATACCTAGATGTAAGTGGGGCCACACACTCTTCTCTCCTGCATCAGCAAAGCAACACAGGGAAATTTATTAATCAGGTGTAATTCCACATAGCTAGCCTCAATGGGATTTGTAGACGGGATTACCAAGAACAATTTTACCACAGCAGGAATTTTTTTAACAAACTCTCCCGTAATCTCCAAAGAACACCCCAGAAAAAGAAGGAAAAAAAGAAAAGGGGGTTGGGGGGAAGAGCACAGGCAGACCTTTAACACATAATTAACAGAGCAATGTGTTTAGCCTTCAGGCAAGGAGAAAGAAGAGCACAGTGAACATTTTGCAGTGTGCCTACACCGTCAGTCATGCCAAGCAAGCAGGCAGCAAAGCCCAAAGGAAAACATAGACGCGCCCCAACATTACCCCTGAGCATCTGTCCCGAGGCCCGGGTGACTCGTCACCGAGACCACATTCCCCAAAGGGCACAGAAGCGCTGGATTTAGTACGGTTGGAACGACTGGTTTTCAGAAGGGAAGGCACTCTGTACTGCTCAGTGGCAGGAAGGTCAGCAGCTGTTTGTTTCACCCGGCAGCGAGCGGCACTGCGGCCCGTGCCCCGGGTGTGCCGCGGCAGGGACAGCGCGTGTCCCGGGTCAGCCCCGGTGTTCCGAGTCAGCCCCGCGTGTCCCGGGACAGCCCCGCGTATTCCGGGACAGCCCCGCGTTCCCGGGTCAGCCCCGGTGTTCCGAGTCAGCCCCGCGTGTCCCGGGTCAGCCCCGCGCTCCCGGGTCAGCCCCGCGTGTCCCGGGTCAGCTCCGCGTGTCCCGGGTCAGCCCCGGTGTTCCGAGTCAGCCCCGCGTGTCCCGGGACAGCCCCGCGCTCCCGGGACAGCCCCGCGTATTCCGGGTCAGCCCCGCGTGTCCCGGGTCAGCCCCGCGCTCCCGGGACAGCCCCGCGTGTCCCGGGTCAGCTCCGCGTGTCCCGGGTCAGCCCCGCGTGTCCCAGGACAGCCCCGCGCTCCCGGGACAGCCCCGCGTGTCCCGGGTCAGCTCCGCGTGTCCCGGGTCAGCCCCGCGTGTCCCGGGTCAGCCCCGCGCTCCCAGGACAGCCCCGCGTGTCCCGGGACAGCCCCGCGCTCCCAGGACAGCCCCGCGTGTCCCGGGTCAGCCCCGCGTGTCCCGGGTCAGCCCCGCGCTCCCGGGCGGCACCGGGACAGGCCGGGAGCCGCGTCCCGCTCGGTGCCACCGGAGGGCGCTCTGGTACCGGTTCCGCACGGGCGGGGGCCGCGGCGGGAGCTGCCGTGGATCCGGGGCTGCGCCTCAGCCGCAGCTGCTGCCATTGCCCCGTTCCCTGCATTTTATCCGCCCCTGAGCAGACCGCTCGGTAAAGCAGCAAGGGGTCACATGGAAAAGTTCACTCCAGCTTCTGTGCTGTTTGTTACACGCTGAGTTCGGTACAGAATCGCAGAATCGATTAGGTTGGAAAAGATCTCTGAGACCATCGAGTCCAACCTATGACTGACCGAACACCACCTTGACCATGGCACTGAGTGCCACGTTCAGTCTTTCCCTAAACACCTCCAGGGTCGGTGACACCCTCTCCCAGGGCAGCCCGTTTCTAATCACCCCAAACTTCCCCTCGTGTGGTTGTGGACTGTGTCGTCTTGTCCTGGCACTGGTTGCCTGGGAGAAGAGATCAATTCCCAGCTGGCTGCAACCTCCTTTCAGGTCAGTGTGGAGACTGATAAAGGTTTCCCCTGAATCTCCTGTCTCCAGGCTAAACACCCCCAGCTCCCTCAGCTGCTCCTCAGCTGTTTGTGTTAGTCCAGGCCCCTCACCAGCCTTGCTGCCCTCCTCTGGACACATCCCAGCAGCTCAACATCCTTCCTAAACCGAGGGGCCCGAACTGGACACAGCACTCGAGGTGTGGCCTCACTTGCCGAGCACAGCGGGATGATCCCTGCCTGGTCCTGCTGGCCACACTACTGCCAGGATGCCACTGGCCAGTGGTCAAGCGGGCACACTGCTGGCTCATGTTCAGCCAGCATCGACCAGCACCCCCAGTCCTTCTCCGCTGGGCCACTTCCCAGCCACTCTGCCCTCGGCCTGGGCTTGTGGGAGCCAGACGCAGGAGCCGACACCGGTAACAGCGGGGCTACCCCAGCCGCGGGCACGCGGTGCCAGGCCGCGCCCGCCCAGTGCCCGCCCAGGGGTGGCCGAGGCCGCCTCCCCCCGCCCGCTCGGCGCGGTGGCACGGCCCGGTCCCGCCCCTCTGAGCCAGGCCCCGCCTTCCTGGCTCTGCCCCCCTCAGCCAGGCCCCGCCCCCTAATCCCAGCCCCGCCCCCTCATCCCGGCCCCGCCCCCTGACCCGGCCCCGCCCCCCCGAGCCCGGCCTTAGCGGCGGCGCGGCGCGCCCTCACAGCGCGACCCGGCGGGATGGCGGCGGCAACGGAGCGGGGCCGCGATGGCAGCTGCCACTTTCAGCGCTCCCGGCTCATCTGGATGGTTGCCATCATCTTCGGCATGGTCGTCCTCGGCGTAAGGAGCGGCGGGGGCAGGGAGGGAAGGAGGGAGATCGTTCAGAAGGTTTCGTGGAACAGGTCCCTGCACAGGTTTCCGTGGAAACGCCGCTCTCTAAAATAAACTGTGAGAAAAAGGCGACTAGAGGTGCTGCGGTGGGCAGGCAGGGAGGAGGCTGGACAGAGGCATGCGGGAAGGCCAGAGTGAGGGATAAACCGCCTGGCTGCTAAGGGAAGCGAGGCCGTGGCGCTGGAGGCGTCCCGGGCCTGGGCAGAGCATCCACAACTGCGGGGCAGGTCCCTGGGAAGGGGCCGCAGCATTCCAGAGCTGCGGGGCAGGTGCCCTGGGAAGGGGCCGCAGCATTCCCAGAGCTGCGGGGCAGGTCCCTGGGAAGGGGCCGCAGCATTCCAGAACTGCGGGGCAGGTGCCCTGGGAAGGGGCCGCAGCATTCCCAGAGCTGCGGGGCAGGTGCCCTGGGAAGGGGCCGCAGCATTCCCAGAGCTGCGGGGCAGGTGAAGGGGCTGCAGCATTCCGGAACTGCAGCATTCCCGGAGCTGCGAGCTGAGGTGCTGAGCATCAGCATGGCTCGCTCGGGACAGCTGAGAGACATGCCAGTCCATAAGGAGCGTTTACAGGTGAGGGCTTTAGGCACAGACTGTATGAACTGGTGGTGCTGGAAAACACACGAGTTCAGTCACCGCGTTGTCTTAATTTCCAAAAACAGGCTTTAGCTAAGTTAGGTTGGATTACTGGAGCAGGGATATTAATTACTCTTTTGATGTATCTGATGAGTTCATGAAAGTCATCCCTGGACTTTCACATGTTGCGATTTTCCTTCTGTGTGCACAGATTTTCTAATCATAACAACCACCACTGTAAAAATGATGGTCAAGGACATCAAGCCACTCACAAAACAGTTTTTGGACTGTCTCAAGAAGGAGAAAGAGCTTTAAGCAGATTCCCTGTTTAAACCCATCACCTCACCACATCTTTGGCATAACTAGTTTTACATCCAGTGAGAATCTACAGCATTGATACCAGGAGAAAGATAAGGCAGTGTGAACTTTGGCCTGGCCTAGCGCTCACCTTCTGTCCCCAGTGGACTCTGAAGTGCACAGCTCATCACTCACTGCCTGCTTCTCCTCCCTGGCTTGTGAGAACCAGGGTGCACAGTGCTAAACACTGCAGACAGCTCTGGGACAGGAAATAATCCTGGAAAGAAGCTCTGCATCCCTGGTCTTGGGATTTGTGCTCAGCTATCTTCTGTGCCCTGTTTAAAAGAAACAAAAATCTGACATTTTCCTTTTTTAGGGGACAAAAGAAGACTGCTCCCCTAGTTTTAGATAAATAGTTATTCCTCCTAAACAGCGTGTTCATTGTTTGGCTTCTTCAGGTCACTTGCCTCAGATTAACTTCTTCAGGACAAAGACAATGTAGGTTTTGCAGCTTCCATGTCTAATCAGTAATGAGCTTATAACTTAAATGCCATTTAGTGTGCAGATGCACTCTTGGTATCCAGACAGCAACCTTAAACTTATCCCCTTGGCATCTGGTATGTCAAGGAATAGAAATTTTCTAGTTGGAATCTTTCAAGGGCTTCTGGAAGAATATGGTCTTTGGACAAAGTTAATAGAATGAAATAAGTATGATGAATAAATGAGACCTAAACTCATGGATCTCAAAAATAAAGTGATTTTGAAGGTTAAATTGATAGTGCTTCTACCTTGAAGTAAGATAACTAATTTTTTTTTTTTGTTGTTTTTGTTTTAGTGGGTAACGCTTTGGCCTTCAACTATACCTTATAGTTACCTGGGAATATTTGGTACCTTCCTTAATTATTTAGTGGAACACCACCACAAGTGGGTATGCTACATGTAAGTTGTATTTGACTATGTAATTATTTTGCCTCTTTCTGACTTTGGACTTAGTCTGTGTTAACAAGCTTTCCTGTAACCCAGTTGTTAATTAGATTTAAAGAGCTCCTTTCAAGCTCATTATAATTAAGGGTGTGGGGTAATAAGTATGTAGAGGACTAGACAGGCTAAGACCAGTTTGATAGTTTAAAAATTCAACTTAGAATTTGGCATCACTGATGGTTTAACAAGAAAGGGTAAAATGTTAAGATATTACTTTTGATGACAGTTATTAGTCCAAAGTTACACTTGTGCCTCTACAGAAAGTCTTTCTTTGCTATAGTTGTTCCTTGTGCAGTCCAGTTCTTTCTTTAGGAATCTCTTTTATCCAGCTTCAATTAAAGGACATTTTCTACCCTGGTACTCATTTATCCTGATCTACATGAGAAATAACGTGCTGAACAAACTGCATAGTGCTAAGTTTTGCTGGGTTACAAAATTTAATTTTTGCTACCTTAATTAACAAAAGAACTGGAAAATATTTCCTTGAGATTGCTGACTTCCTGTAAAAACAGAAATCAGTAGGACTTTCTTGTTTATTTTACCATGCATCGTGTAGAACCTCCATCGTTTTTCAGAGCATCTTTTTCTTTAGCAAGGTATTAAACTGATTCTAACTGAATATCCTCTCTTAACTTTTTTCCTACAAAAGCTTCTATGTAAAATTTTGTAGGCCAAGTGTGGCTTATCAAGTCACATTATATATCTTGAATCTATACACACAGTTGTTTTCCTAGAATTAAATCTGTAAAAACTTAAGCAGCTCCTTAGGACCACTAAAAATACGTGTGTAAGTAAAAGGATAGATTTTGCATGCTTAACTAAGATTAACTTGTACTGCTTTTACTAAGCATTTGGCTTTTTGGCTTAATCTTAAGTGCTGAAAGTTTTGGAAGCCTAGTGGATGCTTCAAATAGGAAGATCAAGGCTTATTGCACAAGCTGCAGTTGCTCTGATCTTCTCATGGGCTTCAGTTTCTTTTAAGTATACACTTTTTTCAAGATGAAAAACACCCCTTCCTTTCTAGGGTAAAGTTTAAGTTGTTGCTTCAGTGCTTCCAGATTTATATTCTCTCAGTAGTGCTTCTTGGGTACAGCAGTCTTTTCCCTAGTTTTCAACACAATAAACCATGTTTTCTTTCCATCAGGTTCTGGGTATCCTGGTTGATTCACATAGTGGAAGCTCTCTACGGTATCAAGTTATGCCAGTAAGTTGTTCCCTCCTCTCATTCCAACATAGGTTTTCTGAAAGGATTTCTGAATCCAGTAACATAAGCTACAGACTGACTGTGGTGGCCCTCAGCAGCAGTGAATTCAGAGGGTGCTGGTAAAATTGTTGCTGCAGTGATAGTTTGCTGTCCCCCACAGTTGGTGCTGCCAATTCTCCCAGTGGTTACTGTTGTGCAGGGCAGCAAAACCAAGGGCTGGCAACTTGCAGAACTGGCAGCAGCAATGTTTGCCAGAGCTTGCCTGGCAGCCTCTGAACTTGCTGTTCACTGGGTAACACTGCTGCTCAGGAGGCAGAGGGAGCCACAGATAGTGTAGAAATAGTCTGATAACTTCAGGTGTTACCATTTTACCAGATGTTGCCTCATCAGGATTGCGATAGTGCTAATACACGGTTAAACAATTGGGTCTGTATTGTGGGAATACAACTGGACACTTTCATCTGGGGTCTTTCAGATCTCCTTGCATCTGCAGGTCAGTGGGATAAAATACTTGAACTGATGGGACTGTACTAGCAAGGCCATCTAAGTCTTAGGTTAGGCTAACAATTTACCTGGAAAGGAGCACTGTCCAAACACATCATCCATCTGTTCATTTGACTTGTGGTTGCAGTAATTCAGAAGAACATAGATATTCCTTGGGTTCTCATGCTCTGCAGAGTAGGTGACCAGTCTGCTTGCCTTTATACAAATGATGGGTTTCCACTTCATTTGGGTCACTTATTGCTGTTTGTCCCAGACAACAGCTCTTGGAAGCAACAGGATTTTGTTTCACAGAATGCTGCATAAGAAGGTTTTTTTTTAAGAGACAGTAAAATATGGATGAATAACTTCTGCCTTCAGAAGGAGAGTTACTAAAAATTTTGTGGTTATCAGACTCTCATTTTAAGTTATGTGCCTTAAATTAAAACTTTAAGTCTGAGTGTGTAAATAAATGGGTATCTGGGCCCAAGGTGGCTTTTTTAAGTATGAGGAAACTTGACTACCAGTGAACATAACAAGTGAATGTATTGTAATTAATTTTTCTAATGAAGTTTTACAGAGTAGTGTTAAAACTCACAGAAAAAAAAAAAAGCAGAGGTGGCCTGCTCTTCATCATCCGTTTAGATTACCTAACAGCTGTAATTCTGTGAGCACCAAACACCATTTATTTTTACTTATGTAAAAGTTATGTCTACTTGGCAACATCACAAGGGAAAAACTTTGAGGACTCAGGCACAAATTTGTTAATTGGCAGTAGTATTTTCATTGGCTTTTGGCCTGCATTGCTGCATATGGTTTATTCATTAAGCTTGCTTTGTACCAACAGGTAAATTTCTTAAGCCCTTGTTCTCCAGGTTCTGCACTAATTTGAAAACATGGCAGGTGGGATTATAAACAAAAAAATACAGCTATGCCTGATGGCATTGTTTACTGGAAATGTGAAATCCCTTGGGTTTGCTGTTGTGTTTATACTCGTTCATTTCAGTAGGAGTACTTCTCAAGAACAATGGAGGAGAAAGTGACATTTTCTGTAACATACAGAAAAAAATCACATATGTTACATTTAAACTAGCTAACATAGGAAGGTCTCCATAAATCAAGTGAAGTGCCTTCAGCCCTGTTATCTGTCTTTGTCTAGCCACAAATTCAGCTATCAGGTTTCTCCATCCCTCATCACACAGTCATTGTCAGGTATCTGCTCTGCCAGCATGAAGACTCCCATGACTAATACAGTCAATAAGAAATTATATTTGGACTTGTATATTAAGATCAGTATTAAGCTAGTCTAGTTTCTTGTCTCTTTGCACACAAACTTCTGGGATAAGTAATTTCAGATATGACAGACGAGATTGAAATTTATGTATTGTTGAGGAAATTGTATGCATAGATTGTTTGAAAGAGCTTTTGTTCAATAAATAGCTTAAAATCTTAAAACCACAAGAGCTGGTATGTTTAGTTAGCACATGAGATGGAAACTAATGTGCTGAGCTGAAATGTTCTAATCCAGTCTGCGTCTCAAGGATGGGTAGAGATAGAAAATCTTACTTTGTAAGTACCAGTACAACCAATTTGTTGACACATTTTGTGTTTTTGTTAATGTTACAGAGCTAAAGGAATCACTGACCCAGCTGTTCAGTTCCAATGGTTTGTTCAGACCCTTTTATTTGGATATGCTTCCTTTGGTCTCCTGGTGTCTTACAAACCTGCAGCCAAGAAGCAGTACTAGAAGACAATGAAAGAAGTCACTTCTCACATACTTCATCTCATTTTTCTGTAAAGACCCCCACATACATGTCTAGGTGCTGTAATTTGCTAAATTACATTCCTGCTGCATGATGCAGTGCCCTTCTACACAAGCAACTCTCCTTTTACTAAGTAACATGATTAAAATTCACAGGGCCCTGTGGATAGTTCAGTAGAAAATCAGCCTTCAGTCTTGGCACTGCCAAATTTTAATCCTATTTATTATGCAAGAATCCAAAAGTTGATCCTCTGCAGATTTTGACATGTATACTGTGTCAGTGACAGCTGGTAGCAGTGGCTGATAAATTACCTTTCCATGAGGAGAATGGTCCTTCTCCAACAGGGAGGGTTATTGAGAGCCAGAAGGCAGCTTGCACCTGTTTTGTAATAGGATTTAAATTTTTACCTATCTTTTCTCTACGGGACTGATGTTGTTGTTAAAGCCTGCTCTTTATTCTTCGTTTTGTCTGCTTATTTTGTTCCACAAAGGACACACCACTGTACTCTGCAGGCACATTGAAAAGACCAGGTCTCAGCTCAGGCTGAGATGCAGTGAGCTTGGATACATAAAGCACTTTAACTTGGTTTAATACAAGTGCCTTAAAATTCCTGCAGCATGACCTCATCTTTTTAATGAAGATTTTAAGTTATGAGTTATTATAGTATAAAGTAGCTTTGAGGGCAGCTTTTTTGAGAAGTAATTTATTATCCAAAGGAAAAAAAAAATTGTTTAAATATCTAGCTGAAAATTTGATATTTGGGAGTGAAATTAGATGTAGTGAATAAACATATACCACTGTTTCCCAGGTCTTTTGAAACCTAAGGTTGAGAGACCATCTTAAGCACCTCTCGAGTATTTCCTGTATGTGTAGAGAGTCTTCCATCAGACTTTTACTTTTGAATATTTAAACAAAAACTTAGCCTGTGTAGTTTTAGCACTTTTAAAATAAGTAACTATTTAAAGTACTAACTCTGGTGTGGGGAGAGGTTTTACCATGCCACTTGCCATGATCCTGTTCTGGAAGAAAGGGTAAGAAAAGGTTGTTCTTTCTCTAACCTCTAAGAGCTCCACAAGGCTGTAAGGAGTGGCTTTGTGCCTTGTGCAGTACCTACAGGCTGCAACACTTTGTGGAAAGCCTTGCTCAAGAACAGGTACATAAGGTTTTTGCTTTCAGTGAGTACTAAAAGCATGGAGAGCTGAAGGATTTGAAATGGTGATTTGTTTGTGGTTTGGGTTTTGTTGCTGTTTAATGGCAAACTGTTAACTTAAACATTTTATGAAAAAGCAGAAACTCATTTAGTGGCTAGAAATCCAATCAAGAGCCTGAGCTACATTTTACTGTGTAACCTTTTGTCTTAGTCTGTGACCCTGGAATAAAGATTTTTTAAAAGTGAAGAAATTGTTTTTAATGCGTCCTAGAAATAAAATGCCCATACAAAATGCATAGACCCCTTCTTGACTCCAGTATCAGTGTTCACACTTGGAACATGCAGGATAAGCTTTCCTAAGTCCCATCACTGATACTATGCTGCCTTCCCCTCCCATGGGGGCTCAAGCACTAGTCAGGCTCACCCTCAGCCCTTCCACTGGGCTTTGGAGAGGCTACAGGTAAATCACTGCTCTGAGAAGTTAACTCCCCCTTTTAGGCAGGCAATGGCAAAGGTTCCTCAGTGCAGCCCAAGGAAGCTGCTATAGAAAGCTAGATTAGAAAGAAATGTGTCCTGCCTTAGTTTAAAAAAACGACCAAGTTAAAACAAGTTTTAGCCAGGCACTGGCATCACCATTTTTTGAAGCCTCTCTGGGATTTTTGTTTAGCATGATAGATTTCAGCAGATTTCTCCATGGAGGTTGCTGGGTATTGCTTCTCAAAGATTTTAGAAATGCAACTCCCAGGTATTCATCTACCTTCACCCACTTTCTCTCCCCAGCCTTTAAATCACAGCAGTTCAGTTTTAACACTTGTTTTAAAAAAACACAGAAAACCCACAAAAATAAAAACCCAAACAAAAGCCAACCAGTGTTTGCTGTCAGCCTCTGTCCTAGAGTCGTAAACAGCACAGATTCCTGTTTGCTAAAGTTTTGGAGGCTTCACAATGAGCTCCCAGCTGCAGACCTGAGGAGGATGGGATAACCAATGCTGACTGGCCTTGAGGAAAAGGAGCAAACACACAGCATGACAATACTGAAAATAATACTGATATACCATTTCTGAATAAGTGTTTATAGTGCCCTTAACATCACAGTAAGGTAACCATACCCTTAATATGCTACAAAATTATTTTTAAAAGCCAGCAGGAGCATGAATCCAGGTCGGCACCTCAGTTCACAGACACAATTCTGGCTTTAACAGCTCTGTGGAAACACTGGTGGTTACACCAGGCATAAGCATTTCTCCAGGCTAGTCCAATAGCAGCAATAAAGGATTACTCTTAATCACTTAGAGCAACTCTTTCCACTGCAATCAAAATGCCATTTCCACAACAGAAGGGCACCCTGTGTTCCCAAAGGCTGGGCTGGGTGTCAAAGCATCCCCATCAACACCCAGCCCGCCCTGCTTGCCAAAGGAAAATGCTTGGAAGTTAAGTAATTCGCTGCAACAAAAGATTTCAAAATGTCACTTCCCATTGAAAGGAAACCCCAATGAAACATACAGAAAAGCTTTTACTTTTTTTACTTACCACTAAATAAGAAGATGATTCACCAAGAAAGCTAAGATGACTTTAATAAAGGTTTTTCAGGATGGATATTTCTGCCAACTAGGCTGGTGACAGCACTGAAAAATAAATGCTGTTTAGACATCCATTTCAAATTGGAAAGAAAAAAAAATCCAACCCTTGCTTTGAAAGCTAAGTGCAAGACTGGGTATGCATCATATTAACAAAGATGCCAAGAAAATTTAAAGCAACTATGCCTGTTTTTTTTCTAGACATATAAGAAAGCCACCCCCATTCATTATTTATTTGACTTGCATCGGTGATCAAAAGAAATTATTTCATACAAGTCACAATCATGTCACTTGAAACAGTGCTTTTATGCTGTGATTGCTTGGTAGCTTTGTTGTGGAAGGAAACAAAGAAACCACCAGATCCATTTTCACCCTTAAATCATAATATATGGAAATGAGTGTAATTTGCTCCTTAAAGGCAAGTTATCCAAATCGGCATGCTTGGCAAATCACTGCTCAAATCAAGCTCTGTTGGGGAGAACTGGATGTGTAGATCAGGACGTGCAGCATCAGCTCAGAGACACTGCTGAGCCTGAACTAAAGCAGTGAGAGGTCTCCCACCCATTTTCAAGAACTGGTTCTAAAGCCTTCAGGGCTGTAGCACATTTTTGTGAGGGAGTGATGAAAAACTTTTCTCAGAATCTCAGTATGTTGTCTTGCTTTGCCTCTTTTTCGTGCTGACCTAGATTTTTCTAAACACAACAGGAATCCACTGAGCCAGACTTTGGAAATACCCAAGTTCTGGTTAATTAAGGATATTTAATTTGCACTGGGGCTGGGCAGCTGGTCCCCTGCAGAACAATAGAACCCTGGTGAAGCTGAGGGAATGGTCACTGCCATGGAGTCTGCAGTGAATTTTACCTCTATAAGCAAGACCCTTGAGGTCCCACAGTCTGATGTTTGTGAGCATTCTGGTACAGTCTCTGTATGCAAGAGCTACATGAACAGCTCAAGAAATTATCATAGCTTGTTGAAAGCAAAAGGAACAAAATCCATCCCTTTACTCCTGCTGTCAGAAGAGCAGTAACAATATGGCACAATCCACGTACTGTAGTAGACCTTACATGGCCCCTGCAACTCCAAACATACCTGCAGCACATGCATGAGGGGAAGGAGGGGAGAGGAGGAAAGAGAGGTGTAAGGAACATTATTGTATCATTTATCAACATTCTTTGAGACCACTTTCACAAAGGAATCCATTCCCTTGTGGGAATGCACAGGGTGACCAGTTTACTAAATGCAGCAATTACACAATTTAAAATATCCTTCTAAAGACACTCTAGGCCTCTTAGCAAAAGGAAAACTACATCCTTCTCCAAAATTTCAAAAGAGTGAAGATAGGGATTTTCATAGTTGCAATCTGCCTCTGCACCCCCTCACACCAGGCAAGTAAATCAGAAGTAAATCAGAGTGCCTGCTCTGATTAGGGGCTTTCAGACATCAACAGCACAGGAGAAGCCCCTCATATCCTTTGTGTGGATGCACTCAGATGTACTGATCTGGCTGTGTCCTTAAGGACTCTTTGTTTTTTCAGACTGACAGGCTGCATGGGCTTAGCTGTATGGGATATTGATTATTATTGACATACTTCAAAACATATTAGAATATGTTCTATTAGAATATTTTCCCAATGCTACCACCAGTTTTTGCTGCAGCTTTAAAAAAAACCATAAAATTTAAAAGTGCTTTTGAACAATGGGGAAATTCATCAGCTCAGGAGGGCACAACATACTGAAGGATTCCTCCTCCTTTGAGATGTAGCAGAAGTTTGGGAGAACGTGAAAACAAGATTTGCAATGGAAGAAAAAACTCTACAAACTTCAATGTCCTATACATGGTAGACTGCTTACAGTTAAACAAACCACAGAGAAAGTGACAGGAGAACCATGCAACAGATAACTGGCAGTAATTACAGCCCAACTCCAGAGTCTTATATTTCCATTCAGTAAACCACGTGCCTATGTTTGGGTCCAGCAAAAGTTTAGCAATAACATGTCAAATGCACTTACTGCTTTGTGGGATGGGGAGGTTGTGGATCTCCCAAAAGCAGGAGGCCAGAAGGCAAGGTGCTGCCTGTGAGGACATGCCACCTGCATGGGGAGATGAACTGCTCCTGATGAAGCAAAAACATGTGCTGGCAGAGATTTAGATGTTAATCCCCAGCTAACAGGACCTGGCTGAAAAAATTAAGGAATCAGTGTGGGAAGAGATTTTGTTTCAATTTAAGATGCACCTTGTTTGCATCAGTGCTGGGAAGAAGTTGTGCCCCTGACAAGCAGTGTGTGCCTAGGACAGCTCCCAGAGTGGCTTAGCTCCAGTGGCACTACCTGGGTCAAGGCATCTTGTGCCTCTGGAGACAACTTAGTGCCTGAATGGTGCAGATTTTGAGCCAAAGTCAATGACAGATAAAAGAAAAATATTAACTCTGATTTTTAAAGTGAGGCTGCTATCAAGAGAATGACAAATCTTTCATTGCTGAGGTGGCATAGCAGAATTTTAATTATTTTTCAAATAAATATGATGCTTAGATTTACATTTTGCTGATGTAACCTTTAGTGAAATTTTTACATAATTATTAAAGTTATTTTTCAAGGTACATTAGAACACTCTATATAAAAATACTTCTTTAAATAAAACATTCAAAACCAAATTATTAGGTGTTTGAAATGCCATAGATCTTATTATATTTCATAATTCAAAAAGGAAAAGGTTAGCAGCACAGGTATTTCATTATTCTTTCCAAACACACAGTCAATTAAATGTCTCATTTTGAGGTTGTTTTTTCCCTTGGAAGATCTTCATTTTATCTTTTAAGCCAATGAGACTTCAATAAAGGCAATATAGAATGAAAAAACACCTCTGGTATTATTATATTCATATATAAAGTGTTTATTACTGAAGAGTGATTAACACTTTAAAGTATGTTTATACTTAAAACAATAAAAATAAAACCAAACTGCAAATATAATGTTGACATTTTAAGCACCTTCTGGACATCACCTTCTTTCCCCACTCCCCAAACACATTTCCAAAATCATATAGTGATTTCAAGTCCATTGATTCTTAGTTGCTCTATCTGCTACATCTTCTTGCCCCAGGTTTGTGAACACTTGCTAAATGCAGTTCCCCCTGATTTGGAAAGAAGCTGTTAATGCTCTGATCTTCTAAAACAATAAAGTCCAGGATAATGCAAAATTTTAAACCAAATATCCAGACAGCAGAACCTGTTGGCCACTACTGAGAGCTTTGGTTATAAAGCTCCATTTTTTTCTCATATAGGTACCTGAGACACCCTCAAAATTTTCTGAGACTTTTGCCAAAAAACATGGGAGGGTAATTAGACTCTTATTGATAGTGGGTTTTCATCCCCAGATCTGCTCTTTGATGGTGTGGTGCATTTCTTGTTCCAATGGAAGGAACAAGTATGTTATATGGACTCTGTCATCTATTTCCATACAGATGTATTAAACTTTTCTGAGAATGGAGAAAGGAGTTATGTCTGACAGGACACAGCTGTGATAGCTGATGGCCTATA
Source organism: Oenanthe melanoleuca (assembly GCF_029582105.1). Lineage (NCBI taxonomy): Eukaryota > Metazoa > Chordata > Aves > Passeriformes > Muscicapidae > Oenanthe > Oenanthe melanoleuca. The sequence continues at coordinate 11,318,030 of NC_079340.1, forward strand.
CCCATCATTCTGGATGGCAAGAAGGGAACAAAACTAACCATTGGGGCATCAATAATTTTTAGTTCCATGTGCAAACCAGTATGGTCCTTCCAAAAACAGACCAAATCTGTAAACTTCTATTTTTTTGTCCACCATTTGTCAGACTCCGTACTCCTGCTCCTTTGTGAACCACAACAAGAAGGAGCAGACAGATTATTTCCCAGAAAAATAATACTGCAGAGACAGCCACAATGCTGCCCTTCTCTTCCCATCCTGTATAAGCTACAGAGAGAGTTAGATCATGGAACCACAGAATGGTTTGGGTTGGAAGGGACCTCAAAGAACATTTAGTTCCAACCTCCCTGTTGTGGAGTTCTGTTCACTAGACCAGGTTGCCCAAAGCCCCAACCAACATGGCCTTGAATCCTTCCAGGGATGTGGCATCCATAACTTTTCTGGGCAACCTGTGTCAGTGCCTCACCACCCTCACAGTGAAGCATTTCTCCCTAATACTTAATATAAAACTGCCCTCTTTCACTTTTAAAGCCATTGCCCCTTGTCCCATGCAGCTTTCCTGTAGGCCCCTTTAGGTACTTTAGAGCTTAAATTAAATTCTGCCCAAATGAAAAGGCACAACTGTGTTGTGTGCACATTCAGAAGAGGGCCTGAACTTCTCTTACATTTCTTGCCATCCCACTCTGTTATATTATTAGTTGGTCTCTGCCTGTAGTGATAAAAATGGTATTTGGGTCAATGTGTTCTTTGTTAATTGCATTAGCTATGTGCTTACTTAGACTTAGTCTTCCTCTACTCCCAGCACTGCCTTTACCTATTAACATGTGGTCTTTAAATATATGTCACTATTAACAGTGTACTTAATCTGTCAGGTGAGATGGATAGAGTCTGTTTTAGACAGACTAAGATAATCAGTGGAATGCTAATTACAAAATTCACCTGGGTAGCAAGACGCCTTTTTGTATAGAAACACAAGCCAGTTGCTACTTTTTGTGCTGAGTCTCCAAAAGCAGAGGGAAGAAATACATTTGTGTTCTGTTCATGAGCTCTAATCATACTCAACACTTTTTTTCAATTTCTGTAAAATATCTTATTTTATTTTGCAAATAGGATCATTTTCCCTTGGGAAAAAAATTTAATATTATAATGGCTTTTATCTTCCAAGGGTTTTCTGTTTGTGTTTGTCTATTAGCATAATTTTTCCTCACGTGGCAGCAAAGATCAGAACAGAAGTGTGTTCAACCCTACACACACGTGTGCACCTCCTGAAGCAGATTTAGCAAACAGAAAACTGCTTCTGGCTTGGAAACAGAAAGTTTCTGTACTTGTAGTGTGGCTAAGTCCAGCAGAAGGAGCTGCATTACTTTAACAAGGGGCATCAAAATCAAAAGACCTTTGAGAGGTCTGTATTCAGATGTAAAGAGAAATGCTTTCTCCCTGTTTGGATTCTACAAACTAGCTAAAATCCAGGCAGCCAGCTGATAATGAATTGAGGAATTCCAACACCAGCAGAGACTAAGAGCTTCCCTTAGCTAAACTAAAGTTTTGAGTTTCACTTTTTTTTTTTTTCCCCAAAGACTACATTTTGAGCAGGAAATAAACATCCTGAAACTATTTGCTAGGTGTTCAGCTTTGAAGGATAACATTTGTTGTGAAGCCTCAGGGCTGGGCTCTGCAGCATCCTGGTCAGAGGTGGTCGTGCCCGTCACCGCTCCGTCCACGCCGTCGTGGGGTAGCGCTCCAAGAGCGCGTTCCTCAGCTGGGCTGCGTGGATCTTGTCTCTGGTCTCCACCGTGCAGATGACCTGGGAAAAGAATTAGGACCGTTCCTGATGGCATGGCAGCAATCTCAGACAGAGTCGTTTCCAACTTAAACCTAAAACACACTCATAAAAACAGTCAGCTCAAAATAAAAACTCTGGCGCTCACATCCGCTCTCTGTGCAGGTAAGAAAACTGACATTGCAGACATCTGGGGCTCTTCCAGCCCATCTGCATGACCATGAAACCTTCCAAAAACCCTGCTTTATTGCCTTCAAAGTTTAAATAAGTCAGGCTGATCCTCTGCTGGCTCCTGGGCAAAGAACCTCCCTGCTCTTGGCCTCCCTGAAGACATATTAGCAGCTTCTCTTTTCCGTTCCTTGGGATATGCACGTGGCATTGCTGCCACCTCACCCACCTCTGACTGCTACCTCAACACATTTCCATATTTCCAGCAAGTGTTTGTTCCAGTACCTCCATTCTTCGAGCTTTTTATATTCTCCTTCTCTTGTCTGTCATGGAGTTATCCCCCAGCTCTTTATCATCTCTGCAGTATATTGGCTGGTTTCACTTCTCACACACCTTCCTGCTTCATTCTGGGTTTTGTTTGCTTGTTGCATCACTTCTAGTTTTCCTTTATGGTTGTTCTGCTGCTAAATAAAACAACTTGGGCATAACTAATCCTGATAGTTCTTTTGAATTCTTCACTTGCCTCCACAGGTACTGTTGAAATCCTGTCATTTAGCCACTAAAGATAATAACTCCAATGGCATCTTTTCAATTTTTCTATAATCTCTCTTTTTTGCATATTCACATCTTTGCCCCATCACTTGAAAGCCTGGGCACTAGCAAAGATGAGGCACCAATGTAAAGGTGCAGAAGGAAAATTATACTTCACCATTTGAGACCACTAATTTCCATTTCTGCCAGTCCTGCTGGAATAATCACTGGTGTTGAAAGTGCCACATGGAAAAAACAGACCTCACAGAAACATGGAAATCTAGCAAGGAAAGGGCCCAAGATGAGTCATGGTGCAACTACAGAGAGTTCATTGCAACAGGCAAATCTACAGAAAGCAGAGAAACAATGAGCTGTGATAACCTGATGGTGGGCTGCTCCAGACATGCCCTGTCAAAATGCTCCTATCAGAGCTGCATCCCTTCTGGAAAGCAACAAGGCAAAAAATACTCTTATTTGTTTACAAGGACATTTCTAAGTAAGAACTCCGAATTCATGTTTTCTGGAAGTGTCTTAAAATAACAATAAACCTTTAGCAAAACTGTTGAATGAAAATATAAAACACTAGCACTCCAAGTTAATCTAAATAGCCATAGCTTACTTAATTAGAAAACTGGCTACAGCTTCTCAAATATCCATCATGAAATAAGCCACAGTTCTGATCTGGTCTTGTAATTCTTTGTCTCTTGTGCTGCACATAGTTCTATTTGTTTGGTTCTTTGGAATGCAAATTAGATACTAATTTTTTTTCTTCTTCAAAAAAGAGGGATTTAATCTCAAGAGAAGGACAGTCATGGAGGGCAAGCAATAATGAGGAAAGGGGAGAGAATACAATGATTGGGAAAAGTATCTGAGAGTGCCAATGTACCAAACACCCATTATCCATTCCCTGGTTCATACAAAATCCCTAAAGCTTTGCAGCCATGTCTTCAAGGGGATACACACATCTCACATGGAGTCTGTAATTAAAAAAAGTAAGGTTTTCCCTCTTCCATAGTAGTTGTGCCTGTTTTGTCCTGGGTAAATCAATTGCTGCTCCTGGAAGCAGTCTGGATGTGGCAGGTTCAGCCCTGAATGTCTGGCAGCAAGCTGCTGCTCTGCCCTGGGAGCAAGCACAGGGAAGAATTTTGATTTTGGCTAATTATCCTCCCTGCCCTTTCCTTTCTGCTCATGATGGAAACCAGGCAGGCCTCACTAGACTGGAGAGAGCTTGTGAACAGTTTGGATAAACACTGTCATTTAGTGCTAAGCATGCAGCACAGCCAGCAGCTGATATGGGAGATACTCTGCTGTAGTGTCTCATAAAAGCAGTAGCAGCAACAGCAGTGATAATGAACAACTCCAGAAATTCACCTGATTTTTCACAGTTGTCAAAGAGAGGAGTAGAGAGCATTTGTTCAGCAGGAGTGAAGAGAGAATCACACAACACCTCAGAGCAGCTACAGATAGCAGCAGGGAAGGCAGGAATTTACTTTCTTGCTTAGATTAAGCCAATTTACACTCCAGTTTTGCTTTCACAAACTGCTCTCTTGCTTGCTCCACCTGGGACACATAATTTACACGTGTCTAACAGAGCAGCCCTCACATTTATGGAGGGGTTTATGGGGTTATATTTTGTGTGGGATGCAGAAACCCCCCAGTACCACTCTCTACAGCAGGTTGCAGCTATCCATGACCTAAGAGTAAGTGCCCCAAAATGGTCTTATTTAGGAATAAATGACAGAACCTATTGCCTGATCTTTCTTGTACACCTGACAAGGTAGTTTATGATGACTAGAGAAAAATTTTCTTTAAACTTATTTCATATTGATAAGCCCTCAGAATTATACATGGGATTTTTGAACCTGCAGAGCTTTCATTGTCTGCAGGGCCAGCTGTGCACAGCTGTGTATCAAAAACCCCACAAACCCACCAAGAACAGAAGTGCATTTCATTAATTTCTATCCTACATATCATATCTTTGCTGGATTAAATTAATTAATTAATAAATAAGTAGCTGTCTGGTCCAGAAAGACCATTAAAATTACCAGCCAGGTGGATCTTTTCCTGCATTTAATTTTCCATTCCCTGTAACAGGTAATCTAAAGATACATCTCAGCCAAAGGGTTTAGTCAGAAAGGTTTTTTCAGAGCAGGCCTACAATAATTAAAGACAGAAGAGATTTCACTGAATATTGATGGCTTGTGGGCTTTATTTAATGACTGGAAATAATTGAGGAAGCAGAACAAAGGCTAAAAAAAAAACAATTAAAGGAAAAAATTTATTACAAGTTACTGCTGTGCAACACCAAAATCCAAATGCATAAATCCAAATACTCTTAGGAATTACACTGATTTCAAAGAGAAGAAATTCCATAACTTCACAAAAAGAAGAAATTTACAAAGTTCTGTGCTGAATAGGCTGAGCACCTCTACTCTTTTTTAACTGCAAGTTCTCATTATGGAGGCACTTTGCCTTTTAGATCATATTTTCCTAGATTTTAAAAATTAGTTTGGTGTTCCTCTCAGCTCCCTGGTGCCTACTATCTGTAGGTTGTGTGTGCAAATAAAGACAGTGGGTGGACATGCTGAGTCAATGTCAGAGAGCAGAGGAAATGTGAGTAGTACTGCTGAATGAGGAGACTTCAGTCTTTTGTGCTTTTCCAGGCTCCATGTAAAGCCAATCCTGAGTAACTAGTGCAGTTCTTTATGTCTGTGAATCATCCATTGAACCCTTGTATCCTGCTTCTTTAATTCTAGAAACCATATTCATCATAAGCTGCTGCTGGTGGATTTGCATAACTTAGTATCCATGATACACACATTTAGCAACATTATAGGTTTGTTAGCATGAAAGTCACTGGAGTTAAGAGTGGAAACTTTATTTCTATACACTGGTTTCAGTTCCATATTTAGAAAATGGGGTTTATTTTTAAAAAATCAACAACTGGGCAATTTTGTGAATTATTTGGTAAACACCATTGTGTAGATCACTTCACATTACAGCTGGTTTGGTAACAGCAGCTCAATTGATGGTTTGGGGATCAGCTGCCAGATTGTCCCCAAGGTCAGAGCAGTGGAATGCTTGAGAAGAGTGCAGCAGCTGTCAGCTGGTTGTGCAACCTGAGCCCTTCCTTATCTTTTGGCAATTGGTGCATTCAGGTGGGTGGGCACGGGCAGGAACAAGCTACAGCCACATTACACAAGGCAGGTGCTAATCCAGCAGGAACACTCAGACCCTCCCAGGGCCAGGCTCTCATTCTCCAGCTGGGCAGTGCAATGCCATTAAAGAACAGGGCCAAATTCTTCTGGAGAGCCTCAGAAGAAATGGAGTGTTGAAGTTCCCACTCCCAGAGTCTCCACTTTGCAGCTGGGGAGTGGAACATGGAAGCAGAGCCTTGCCCAGGGTCACACAGGAAATGCTTTGGGAATGATTGCATCCTCCTGTACACCTGCCTGCCCCTAGGTACTCCCTTCACAGGGCAATAACAGGGCATATGTTGGCAACTGGAGACTCTAATCCAAAATATTCCCTTCCAGCCTTTACAAAATGCAAGTTGGCCCTAACAAATTTATTCAAATTGACCAGAGCAGACTAAAAGATTTTATTGAGTTCTGGCCTGAGGTGAATAAACTGTATGAGAAAAAAAGGCATTACACCACACAAAGCCAGGAATTCCAGCACCACTGGGAGAATGTGTCATGTTACTGAAAAGGGAATATTTGATTTATGATTTAGCATTTCTATGCACAGACAAGAGGAGAAGTAATGTGGCAGATGTTCTTTTTACAGCTGGTCTCTCTTCCAAGCTCTTCAAAACCACAGCACAGTGAAGCTCCCCAGAGAAGTGAACAGACCAGACAACCCATAATGTCAGAGAGGAGTGAGCTCAGAGGGAGCTCTGCCACCACTGCAGTGCAAAACCACCCACTGAAAAGCTGCTGGGGCAGTTCAAGAGCTTACAGAGCCCTCCTGGACCTGCCAGTGTGACTATGCTGGAGCTCCAGTGGTGAGAAGACTTTTCTAGAAAATTGATGAGCTCAAATATTTTTTTTTTCAACTAGGTTGCCCAAGTCCAAAAATGAGACACTTATTAAGCAGGCAAGGTGCTAATCTACTTCATAGCAAAGAATGTCCTTCCCTTATTAAACTGTTTATTGATTTTGCTCATTGACTTCTCTCTGAGCCACTAGTAATATGAAATTAAAGGGACTTAAATAGTTTTAAAGGGGTTTACAGATGGAAGCAATTTAAGTGATAAATTGTCCCAATAGAATCTGAGGAATATCACTGATGGAGAGCAGAGAGAGTTCACAGAAGCAAGTTGTAGCTTCCCCCCATGAACAGGGTTGTCCTTTAGATCTCTGTATCCAGTTAACTGGTGATACCAGATAATTTTTTTCATTAGCTCTGATCTTTTCAATGTCTAGATATTCCCATCTAATCTCTTTCAACAATTGTAAAATGTAAAGCCTACCAGACTGGTTATTTGTCTGACTTGCTAAGAGTTTTCTATTTCAATATAGGGACTTTGGAAGTAGTTCCCTAACCAGCCAGGTCAGAGTGAATTAGGGTGTAGTCCTTTGTGAGGAAGAGATCCAGAATGAATCACAAGGGAAGAGAATCTAAACTGGAGGTATGAGCAGGCAGAATCCTAAAGAAACTCCCATAATATTCCAAGGACCACAAGCAGCTGATCCCTCTGCACAAGGCAATTCTTACTCTAACATAGAAAAATTCCTTCCTTATTTTTTACTAAAAAAACCAGTCTTATTTTTGCCAGTAAAATGTTCCAAAAGCTCCTTTTTTTCCCCAGAAGTGTAGTTTGAACATAAAATTTCATTTCAGGAAGTCCTTACTTTTTCATTAAATCAGACTATCAGCAAGGATCTTCCCACAGAGTGTTTGTTCCAAATGTGCTCTAGATGAACAAACACTAACCCAGGAAGACATTTCACTAGAATGAAAAAACCACCAAAGCAGTTCTATTACCCTGATAAGTGACTAGAAGTTTCTCTTTAGAAATAAAAGGCTTAATCTAAAGGATGATTAAATACTGAGGCAATAATATTGACAGGACAGATTCAGTGTTTCAAATCAGCATCTGTGCTCACTGCTCTGCCCTGTCAAACACCTAATCTATATCCACAGTCAAAAATAAACGCTAAAGTCTGAATGACTTTCTTGTTATTACCACCAGTACAACACAAAGTGACAATTTTGGTTCTTAATCCAGGTTTAAATTCATGCCTTATTTTATATGTTGTGATTTACATAAAAAATGCTTAAAATATTTTGGTGACACAAGTCTTTGGCTCTTAGGAACAACAAAGGAAAAAACCAAAACATCCTTCACAGGTATTAGCTTTACTATGAAAATATGTATTTTTCTTGCACCTGGATTGAGCATATTAATTTTGATGCTTACAAATAAACTATATTTTACCCTTTTTGATTACATGAGTTTTAATTTTCAAAGAAAGCTTCACAATTCACTAGATGTCACCAGACAGAGCTGCCTTCAGAGGTCTGTACGTCTGGGTCACTACTTTGTACTTCACATCTAATTATCCAATAGCCTTTCCCAGACTGATTGAAAGGCATCATTAAAATCCAATATCCAATTAAATTATACAGGGGTGCAAATTCCTTCCTTCAACCTTTTTGTAGTACAACACTGTCAGATTCTTGAAGTCGACAGTCAGTGAAAATACATTGTGTTTAAAGTGCAGAGAATAGCACATGGCAATGTTTTCATTCAGGGCCTGTATTTACTAAAAACTAAAAAGAAACAAAACCCACCAAACAACAACCAAAAAAAAAAAAAAAAAACACCTAAGATAGTAGATTTATTTAATTTGCTTAACAGAATTAATAAACCCTACAAGCCTCACTCCATAAAAATGGCATTGAAAACTTTGTAAGAGTTACAGGTTTTTTGAACCTAGCCTTCAGTGAAAAGTGTTTCCAGAGCTAAGTTAGTCACTCAGAGGGATTTATCCACCTGGTGCAGTGAGTGTTGTGCTATCTCCAAATCAGCCAGAGCTGTGAGCTGGCCTATCATCATGGCACACTGCAGAACAATGTGGGTTAAGTCCTAGATGCTTGAGAGTATTGATGGTATCATGTACTACAGTGATCTTTAATCTACCTCTTCTTTATATCTGCAAGTGAAAAATATAGGACAGGCTTTTGCATCCAGGTGGGAAATGAAATTTAAAGGCCAAAATGAAAAACTTGCTTACCCAGTAACATTTCTGCACCCCAACTATGACCCTGTTTAGCAAAGATCTCTAACTTGACTTCCTCATTACGTTTCTCAAACTGAGTCAGGCTGGACCTGGACAGCATCAGTAGGGCCACACCTTTGCCAAACCAGTTGAAATAAGAGACACCCCATGAGACAAATGGTCCTTTTGAGAGACACCATCAGCTGCTAACACCTCTTCACTGTTTCTGCATCCAATACTTGACAAAGGAATAATGGCTTTCCTCTGTGCCATTGTGGATAAGAAACAAACCTGAGTCTCTAGTTAAAAACAAGGATTCCTTAAAAGTAAAGGTGCTCTCTACATTGCTTTAAGGCAAACAGGTCAGACAATTACAGCCAGCCTACTCAGCTGGCTCGTCAAGTTCTGGATGGAAGCTGCAGCTTGCTCACCTCCTCAGCTCCCTGCCACAGTCAGGAGGGCTCAAACCAGCACAGTCAATGCAGACCTGGAGCACTGCACCAGGCTGTGCAGCAGCAGGTCAAACTGGTCCTGTGTTATTTATATGCCTGCTAAGTGCTTGGCAAGCTGTATAACACAGAGGAAATAATCTCTGGCAATCTCTGTTGGACTTCAACACAGGCATAAGAGAGAGGAAAACAGAATGAACCAGGGGAGGCCAGTACTATGAGAGAAACTGAAATTGCATCTCATCTTACCTGGACAGTGAAGAGCTCAGACGTCACAAATGTGCGTTCTTGTTTGATATCCAAAACTCTGCATCAAATGAGGGACAAATTAGAGATCACAACAATCCCCTGTCACTGCAAAACAGTTTCTGTAAGTGTTTGGAGAGAAAATTTTTTTCCTTTTTCTGAATTAGACACAATTCTATGCTGCAAAGGTGCTTTCATATTGGAATAAAAATGAAGGAAATAAAAACTTTTCTGCAATATAACAAGAAAAAAAAAGTGATTTATTAATTAATTACTTACAGACTTTGCTTCAGAGATGTTTGGAAACATTTCCCAGTCTTGAATAATCTTTGTGCTAGTCTGTGATTATATTTGCCAACTATTAGTTTGATTTACCTTGCTTCTTCCCTAGCCAAAATCTCCAGTAGCTTTGACATGTCTCCTGGGCAGTCAGAAATCACAAGGGAAAATCTGCACACTCTGTTATCCAGGGTCAGGGCACGAGCTATGCACTGTTGCAGCAAATGTAATTCCAGGTTTCCACTGCATATAACAACTGCCACTCTGAAAACAGACAGAAAAATAGGAGTTTTGATTAGTGTAAAGGATCCATAAATCATAAACACTTCAATATCAGCCTAAGGTCTCCCCTCAGTAAGTATTGCATGTCAGAGGGTTCCTGCCTCTCAGTATCCATTGTGAGCAGGTAGGGGAGGCCTAGAAGTTGCCTGCATTAGTTGGTCTGAAATGTTGTTTTCATTTTGCATTTGCTGGAGATTTGAGTTTTGTTAGAGATAATTAGGTCTAGGTTTCAAGTTTTAAAAATTTGACATAATTCTCCCCTGGAAGTTCTAAGTTTCAGCCTCTTACTGATCAGACAATGTGCATTTTCAAGGCTTTCTGTAACCATTTATTAAATTCATCACAACACCAAAAAATGAGTGCAGAAATGTTTGAAGTGGAAGTGAAGAGCCACATGATTAGTCTGTGAAAATCTCTCTTTGCAGAGTTAAACCTAACCAAACTTCTTTGAGACCAAACCTTTGCATTTTCCCTTTTATTTTAGCTGTACTGAAATGTGCTGCTCTGTGTGCACTGTCAGCCTCTTCTGAAGAATTGCCTCAGCAGTATTTTGGTGCACAAAGAAGTTTTATTTTGTCTTGAGGACATGCATGTTTAAATACATTCTGGACTATGACCCGAGCCAAGGCTCAATCCACTTAAGTGCTGAGTCCTCAAGCTGAGAGGCAAGGCAGCACTTAGCCACACGTTCAGCACTAAGCACAAGGATAATCCCTCTGTGTGGATGGTTCTCAGGGGGCAGGAGCCACTGGGTCACTGCACAGCTCCTGTCCCACCCCAGGCAGGGCTGGGTTCACAAGGGGAACCAGAGGAGACAACGGGCTGACAAGAGCAGGACCTGTCCTGGCAGGTGTCTGGAGGTGATGCCTTGTGGAGCTGTAATTGCCTTTCCCTCAAATACCTGAGAATCAAGGAAAGGGACAGGCTGGCATTTTCTGGTTCAACACAACCTTACCACCTGTGACTGGTTTAGTCAGTCTGACGTTTCTGCCACCGCTGAGCCCCTTGCCAGTGCAGGGGCAGGAACTGCCTTGTCACCCACAGAGCAAGTAGATTTTCACCATTTCCTAGGACCAAGGAGCTCAGTCCCACGATTTTGCCACAGTTCCCTGTTTGCAGTAGCTGTGTACCTTTTACCCTTGAGCTCAGGCAGCTTCCCTGCCAGCAGGGCTGCCAGGGCAATGGCCCCTTCTGCATCAACCGTGGCTCGCTCGTACTCCAGCAGCCTCAGCATGGAGATGAGGATGTCCTCCTCCCTGAAAGCAACAGACCTGGGTCAGAACTAACCAAATGAGCTCCCCACAGCAGCAGATAACACATTTATGTGTAACTGGGTTCTTGCCATCCACCCAGAGAGATGTGACCCCAAAGTGGTGTTACAGAATGCTGTGATGCTGGGGGTGAACGTACACCTCAGACTCTTTATTAACTGAAACACAGGATGGCTTTTTAACTAGAAATATTACCTAAATCCTAGTAGTAAGTATATTCCACAAATGTGGACTTTTTGTAAAGATTTTGAAGAGGTTTGTCAAGGGCTGCCTTCAAGTGTTGTAGAACACAAGGACAAGTTTTACACCCAGAGCAAGATCAGGTAGTGGTGGCAGGTGAAGTTTTGGCCAAAGGGTCAGTTTGGAGAACACTTTTAGTCATATCACTTAGCTTTAGACAGTCCTGTGAGGAGCGGGGAGTTGGGCTGAATAATCCTTCATTTATCCCTTCCAATCTGAGATATTCTGTAATTCTGTAGTATGTGGGTTTGGGTTCAGTCTTCAGTGCCTCTCTTGGAAGGAAAGGCACCCCATTCCCACTCTGCCCCAGTCTCTGCATGATGGTAACTCCTGCCAACCTGCTCTGCACTGCACATGCAGAACCACCATACCCTGCTGGTAGAGCACACTTTTCATATACAACAACATCCATCCAGTATTATTCATTACAGTTTTTCTTCACCTACCTCACAGCAACAACTTTATCCACAAGCTTCCCAGTCAGCTGCAAGGAATTGCTGCCAAAGCAAACTCCACTCACATCTGCAGATTTCAAAAGACAAAAATATGAAGTTGGCTGCTTCAGACATATTCAACATTTTTTAGAGTCCTGGCTGGTTTGTGCCCTTAATGAGTGCAGCACACTGCTGTTACATGACCTCAAGTTTCTTGATTTTTTCATGCAACAGAGATGATTGGTAACAAAAGACCAAATCTCACAAGAAGATTTTTTTCATTTTGGACCCCTTCAAGAAATTTCTGATATTTCACTGGCTTTGCTGCAGTGTGAGAGTGACCCTGCAGCCCAGTGCTTTTCACTGCTCAATGAGGCTTGAAGGAGAGAAGACCCAAGCACAGCACTGGGCTGGTTTGCCCCAGCAGGACAGCTGGCTAGGGGTGCAGACACAGGCAGAGACAACCAAGAGAAATTAGAAGTTTCTTACAAAAATCCCATTTAATCCAAAACTTCCAGAGATTTCAATATCAGGCAAACAGGATGTTCTTAAATTGCTTAACAGTTGAGGTTTTTTGAGTAAATGATATGGAAATAACTGTACCATTTGTAAACACTTTTGTTCTGAGAACAGTTTTGTGTCTAAAAATTTAAGCACTGCATCATTTTCCTGCCTTTTCCCAAATTAGTCTTTTACATGAGAGCTCTCCCATTGACTTCACTTAGATGCTACTTAGATTTAGATGGTTTAGATGCTGCTTTTGAGCACAGTGTTCAGACAAATGCTCTCATATTTCTAAGTATTCATGTGCACTAGAAATAGCATTTTACCCTATCAGGGTGTGGAGGGAAATGTGGCAGAAGTTGCTTTTACAGGTTGAACTAAATTCTGACTCTTAAGAACTCCCTTAAAATATGTTTGAATTGAAATAATAAGAAAATAATCTAGAAGGAGAAATCTGTTACAACCTTTATTTTACCTCCCAAAGAATACTGCATTTTCTCACCTCCATAGAAGTGATGATTGTTGCAGGCCTGGTCCTCAGTAGGGTGGCCAGCTTTTAAGGACTGTTGCAATACTGGGAAACTTTCAGATTCAACTCCCTGAGGGAGAGAGATGTTGTCACTTTTTTATGAAACCAGAAGTTGCCACCAAAGTAGATAACAAAACCTACAGAAAGTTCCTCTTCAAATTAACAATTAATTTCAAGTTGCAAAACAAGCTACCACTAAACTTATTCTGTGGCTTACTTAGGACCAAATTTTTCCAGTAAGAAATTATTTCAAAACAGGGAACTGGATTGGATTTGCTTAGGAAAAGTTTTTCCACACTTTTCTCTTAAATCCAGGCAAACAGCCAAGGGACAGGAACTTCCCAGGTTTTCACAGGGTCTTCTCTGAGGCAGAGCCCATGGGATGGGACAGCACAGGCAGTCTCTGCAAGTGTCACTAGATAAGTGTCTTTTGTAAACAGCCGTGGTGAAAGCCACCCAAATGCAATGCTTAATAGGTGAAAGGCAACTTACAATTACAGAAATCTGTGGGTTGAGGTGTTTGAGGGCAGCAGCTGACCCTGCCAGCAAGCCACAGTGGCCTCCTGCAGGGAAAACCACGGCGTCCAGCTTGGGCACCTGCTCGTACATCTCCAGCCCCACGGTGCCCAGGCCTGACAGGTACACAGCACTGTCCTCCCTGGGGGAAGGAAGGGCACAGGTCAGCTCTCAGAGGTCACAGCTGCCACTGCAGTAATAATTCAGCCTGCTATTTTCAAGGCATTGTTCAGCAGAAAGAGATAAATGTGAGTAAACCAGCAGCACATGACGGTGCCATCAGGTGGACCACAGCATTATTCTGCCCACTGGCAGAAAATTTGTGCTGTAGACAAGCCCCTCAAAGAGTCTTCAGACTGAAGAGCACTTAATCCCCATTGTTATCAGGTGTTCATAGAACTGGAAGGGACAAGTCATGTTTCCATTGCCATCACTTCCTTCAGCTTCATAAATTTTGAATGCTGCGGTCCAAACTATGATGAAAGCCTCAAAAATAAATCCCCTCTTTACTTATCAGTGGATTTAGTGTTTGTCATGAATGGAAATTTTCATGAGATTTAAGAAGTGTGTTCAACCTCACAAATACCAAACAGATTGCTAGAGTTGTCTTTCCACAGTCCAGGGCCAGTATCTGATACCTTTGCATTAAGCAAAGCATTTAGTCATGCCAAAATATTCACTGGTAAACTACTTTCAGGCAAATGTAATATAAAGAATAGGGACAAAGAGCATCAAAAAAATTGAAGAAAACTCCACTATACAGTCACATGACTGACTTAAATCTATTTCTAAAAGCTGGTTTGCATTTTATTTACAAGTTAGCAATGATGTAAATGTAGAACTGTCTATAAGAAAAAAATATGAGCTCTCTGCACATTCTGCTTTTTCTGGCAAACAGAATTATAGATCCAATGACTGTACTTGATTTACTTGACTCAGGGATGTTTGGGTACTAGGAAATTGTTTTTATTACTGTGAGGCAGGCACAGAGAGGCGCAGCATAGAGGCACAGAATTCCTGCAAGGAGGAGACCAAGCCCCTTGAGAAGTTATCTCACATATACATCAAGACACAGAAAACTCCTCAAGGCAAGGGGCTATATAACTACATAAGAAAGGATAGGATTAATAAACTTCTGCTCCTGTAGCACAGCCAAAGAAATCACAGTGGAATGAGTAACTGAATCCTTGTATTTACTGTCTTTATCAAGATACTGAAGGAACTCTCTCCTCCTTCTTTATATGTGACAAAATACATCACTGGCCTCCTGAACAATTCTGGGGATTTATTTCCAAATAAGATTCAGATCTGAGTTTGTGGAGCCACCCCTGCCATAGTTACATGGGGTACAAGGAGACCTCCAAAAATGAATGAAATCTTGGGATACTCAGTGAAGGAATAAAGCCTCTCTAACACTGAAAGCTGTCCAAATGAGACTGCTCTGGGCATGGAGAGCTGTTAGCAATCTGAATCAATACTTCAGATCATCATGTTTTCCTTGCTAGCATCCAGTTGAAACACCAGTTCACTGATCTGTCAGTTTTCATAATAAAGTGGGTGATTTTCTTTGCATTGTGACTGATAACTTTTTGAAAGCAAACATATCTCTGAGTATCATGTGCCATTGAGGCAAAATGAAGGAACAGGGCAGATAAATCTAAAGACTGTAGTCTGATACAAGCATTTTTGAGCCAGAGCTATGAACTTGGATATTTGCCTTCTGAAATGTGTGATGCATCAAAGATGGGCTGTCAAGCTTTAGCTTTCCAGTGAAGTTTTGGTGTGGCAGTAGAAGGCTCTGCTCCTATCTGTTCCAAGTAAAGGGCTCAGAGTCTGTTGGACAGAATAACAGACTAACTAGATCACAAATGATCAGGCTTGAACAGCATTTAGATATGGAGTTCCACAAGAAAAAATGGGCTCTCAAGTAAGGAAGGTGTGCAATTCAACCTGCAGCACTCTTTCCTCCCTGATTCACTAAGGAATCTTTCTCACATCCTCACAGGGGTACTGAGTTCGTTATTGGCAATAGTCACATTGCATTTATAATGAGGTCCTGAAGCCCTATAGTTAGCAAAAATTTCATGGCAACTAGGTAGCAATTAGGCAGGCTAAATGACTGAATTCCAATTTGAAAAATCACATTTCCTTCCTGGGATTTCCCAGGAAGTTGCAACTGGGTAAGAAGCGTCCTTCACCTATTTGTATTCTTGCATGGTCATTTTCATGACACAGTATTTTAATTGCACTCAAGCAATTAAAATCAAGCAATTCCAAGCAATGGGAAGAGCTGACAATGACACACCCAGCTGCAGGGCATGGCCCCTGCAGGTACAGCCAAACCCAGTCACGTAGTGTCTACTTCAGGAAGGACACAATGAATTACTGGGTGAGGAGAGACCAAATTGCTAGGGATTGTATCCAAGCTAGAACCAAACTGCAATAGAAGACATTTTGGAAGTTCCATTCTAACACTTGGGAGATCAGCTGGTATTTTACAAACAGCTTTGGCAAGTGACAAGAATGTGTGTCAGACCCAGATGGAGAAGACTGGCTATCCATAAAGGCATACAATACACTGGGAAATCTCTCCAGCTCTACACCTAACAAAATATTTTTCAGATATTCCATTACAAAAAGGTTCACAATTGAAGTGTGGGGTTTCTTCCTTTTTTTTTTTTTTTCCCAGTGAAATATTTCATTTGTGAGGTTTTAATTAAACATAGTCACAGGTTGAACAACTCTGTTTCTTGTAACCCAAAACCTGAAATAAATCAGGGTGCTTTAGTATTATTAATGGTAGTGTGTACATTTAGAGCTCTTCAGTATTGGAGGCTGAAGTTCTACACATGCATCATCCCTGGAGCATAATGAACCTGGAAAATATCTACCTTATGTAACTTAAATCATTACTTAGGGAGGAGGGGAAGACTAAAAATCAAATTACAATAAAGTAATTTAGTTCTTATGTGTGAACGTGATAGTTGATGTAAGCCAGCTGGAAGTCAACGCATCAATTGAAAAATGGCTGACAGAAATTTGGAAATCACAAGGTTAGGAAAAGCTGTGGCTTTCAAAGGAGCCTAAAAGTGTTTAAAATTCTTTGGGATTCAGGACACCTCATTCCCCATCATAAATCCCAGTCTGGGGCAAGTCTGTGCCCATGGTGGCAGACCAGGCACACAAACCAGCCCTGTGTGTTTTTGCCTGTCTTATTTATGTTTCGTTTTTTTGGGTTTTTTTGTTTGTTTTTTTTTTTTTAAGATCTGTCTTGTCAGTGACCTCAAGTAGTTCAAATAGTTCATCCTTATCTACTTTAACTGTATGTGTGAAGTAGCTTCTTAATAATCTTTTCTTCAAGGCAGTATCAGTTTTGTTCCTTACACCAGATATGGGAAAATCTTAGAGCATTAACCTTCTCTTGCTCCACATTACCCCACTGGACCTTCTGCACTAAAGATTAACTTTCACCCACCAAACTTCAAACAGAGAGACCAGAAATGAACACTAGCCTTAATGCTTTCTGTCTGAGTTCCTAAAGAATTAACCTGCAGCCACTATCATCACTACAGCCACCTGGTGAGGGGCTTGGAACACAAACTCTGTGAGGAATGGCTGAGGGAGCTGGGGTTGTTCAGCCTGGAGAAAAGGAGACTCAGGGGTGAATTTATCACTCTCTACAGCTCCCTGAAAGGTGGCTGTGGTCAGGTGGGGTTGGTCTCTTTCACTTTTCTGATAGAACCAGAGGACACAGTCTTAAGCTCCACCAAGGGAAAGTTAGGTTGGAAATTAGGAACACAGAAAGAGTGATAAAGTACTGGAATGGTCTGCCCAGGGAGGTGCTGGAGTCATCGTCCCTGGATGTGTTTAATAAAAGACTGGGTGTGGCACTGGTGCCATGGTTTAGCCGAGGTGTCAGGGCATGAACTCGATGATCTTGAAGGTCTCTTCCAACCCAGTGATTCTGTGAATCGTATCAGCCCACAGAAATCCCTAATCACAGCGTTTAGGGGCAGAGAAGAGTGTTTCATTTTGGTCTCCACCCCCAGATGTTCCAGAAAGACATGATTTGTCCTGGGAACACGTAACTGTCCGTATCCCAGGTAAGAGGAGCATTTTGACGAGCCGTGACAACACTTTAACGAAACGCATTGCTTGTGCCGAGCCGTGCAAGCACCTCACCAGATCCTGCCGGCTCTCACTTACTCTTCCAGGTAGAGGTAGCCGTTCTCCTGCGCCAGCCTCCTGGCGTGCAGCCGAGCGTCCCTGGCCGAGGCTCCGTGCGTGATGAGCGCGGCCCCGAACTCGCGGCACAGCCGCGCCCGCCCCGCCGCGCCCGCGGGCGCCACGGCGAACACGGGCACCCGCAGCGCCGAGCCCTGGTGCGCCACGGCCAGGGAGAAGGTGCTGTCCACGGCCACCACCACCCCTTTCCTCTGCTGCTCCTGAAAAACAGGGCGAGTGTCACACAGTGTCACACGGCTGTGCCCTACGGCCCTGGGTCGTTCTGATGATCCCATTTCCTTTTCCCCTTCGCTAGCTGATTGAATTGGGACATTATGGTACAGTACATGCACGTCTGGTGTGATCTCAGGATTTGCACACAAAGCTGAAACAGCACCAGAGCAATCCCTGTGCCTGCACTCCTCTGGGTTCAATTCTTGTTCCACTGGAAAGGGCTGAAAAACCCAGCTGATGGCAGCTCTGGTCCCTCAGAGCTGATATCTCTGCCCTGCCTGTATGAAATTATTCCATTTCAAGCTTCCTTTTAATAGAAGATATAATAAAAATAATTATAAGAGTTTTTATTATTACGAAAGGCAGGAATAACCACAGCTCTGGGCTGCTGTCTCATGCCTGTTATAACAATTATTGCTGCAGAGACTCCTACGACAATGGCAATAACCTCCCATGACAAATGATAAACAAGCTATTCATGTAAGAAAACTGAAATTCAATTGGTGATCTAGATCCTTGTCATCACTCATTGTCATTCAGTTTCATCATCGCTCATGAGTTTGGTGGTTTCAACATATCAGAACTACAGTACACTTGAAAACATTTGCATCTTAATGCCACAGGAACATGCTAATGTTCCCATTTTGCAAGCTTTTGTTTCAAACATTTTTAAGAATTTCACCAGCAGATCAGCCAGTTGTAAATAAAGCAGTATTTTATATTCAGACCTCTCTCTGTTCACACGCTGTGTTCAGTACAATGGTTCTAAAGACAAGACACACTGATTCCATGGAGATTAAATTTGTCTTCAACTCTGCTCCATTTTTGTGAAGCAGAACTAACCTGCTTCTTTTTGCATGCTGACATTTTGCTGTACCTGAGGCAATGACATCAGGAGGTAAAGTACCCCTCGTTCCTTCACAGACCCCGTGTACTGGAGGAACTCCTTCTTCAGGTAGATGTCCATTCCATACTGCTTGGATAGCCTAGAATACTGGAAAAGATAAATAACATTATGTCAATATATCTACTATTAAAAAAACCTTCCACACCCCATCAGCTGTCTGTTGAGGCATGAGTTCTACTGATATATATGAGCTCTAAAAAGTAAAATTCATCTTCTGGTTCTTATAAATACGCAACAGGGTGTTGTTATCTACCAGGTCCTTCTGCTTTATGGAAGTGATTTTCAAACCCACAGCAGTGAAATATGGACCACATGCCATTAAGAACTCTGAAAATAGCACTTGCTTTGGATCTTACTGCCCGAATACAGGCATTAAAATAAATATTTTCAATTATCTCAAAAGCCATGCTTCCAGCACTTGCCAGAACTGGATATTGAATACCCAAAAAATAAGGTCATCATCTAATAGGTACAAAAGCCATCAGAAAATACCTCCTTGAGCCCCATTATGGCTCTATTATGGTTTCTGCCACTGATTCACTACTGAGTGTTGTCTATTTTGCATCCCAAGGCCAGTAGAATATTAGTAAAGATTTCTTACTCAAAGCAAGATGGAAAAAAAAACAATTTCCCAGGGCTGTAAGTGTAAGCAGCAGCTGTTTGGAAAAGCTTCATGTTTGGAAGAGAAAAGATGCCTGAGCTGAGAGGAATTAGCAAGCACATGTGACACAGTGCCCAAGTGATTTTTAAAAATTTTGATGGCAAATATTTGTTAAGTTTTATAAGACACTCCTAGCATGCATCACCGTATTAATTTCCTATTACCATATTCACCAAACCAAGAGTTTTACATAAGATAACTTGTGAAATAGAGCTGCAGTAAACCTGTGGGTGCCATCTCCCCAGGCTTACTGCAGCTCTGTTTCAGAATTGGCTCCATCTCCTCTATTGGCTGCCAAAGCAAATAAGGCCCTGGTGATTTAGGGGATCAAGTCCTCATTTAAGATAAATCACAAAGTGAGACAGATCCAAAAACAGCATGACAAAATATTTATCTCAAGCAAATCTGGCTGTGCCATACATATAATGTATAGTGTATACATCAATGTGTATTGATGTTTTTCAGACTGCAGGATTTTCCAAGTGAATATACATTATATACTCTAATATATAAGTGAAATGCAATATAAACTAATGTATCTGAAACAGATACTTGCTTTAAAGTATACAGTTAAACTGCATGTTTCAGGTGAATGTTTCAAGGCTTTTTAGTGGATTTCCAAGCATATGTTAAGTTCCTCACCCATAGGTGGGGCCAGATTCTCTATTTTGCTTCTGAAAATCCTGACACAAGAGCAACCACTTGCTGCTCCTTTGCAAATCTGGCTGCAGAAACTGATACAATGGAAAGTGCTTAGCACACTAATAGGATAATAGTTTATATCCCAAACATGCTAATCTATGGAGAATGCCTACACAAAACAGCTCAAGAACACTATAAAAGCAATGCTACTAGTTCTTCACATACCATACTTGTTTTTGTAGAGAAGCTTGGATTCTAGAGCAAACAATCAGAGAAAGGATTTAAGGAGACTAATCCTGTGAATAATCAAGTTGCTAAGCCTCCTACTAAAACTGTGTCATTAAGTCACTCTTTACCACAGGGGTGGTGTGCTTTAGATTGATATTTTTCTCTAATTTTGATACACAGGATTTTAATTCTTTGGGTTATCCTTTTTGTCTTCCTTTAACTGAGGATTTTTTCATATGGCCTAAATATAGCAACCACTTCCAAGAAAGCAGGCATCAGTGCTATTTGCAGCTGAACTGACCTGATGTGTGACCTCATAAGGCCCATTGAACCAGCCTGTAAGATTTCCCTTTAGCCACTGTGATCTTATCTAAGGACTACAGATACCATGTCTAATGTACAGCACACAGCACAGCCTCCCTCTGTCAAAGCTGACACACCACAGCCCTTGCAGCTCCTTCAGCAGCAGCCAAGCCAGGTGTCCCATGTGATGCCAGTTCCTAGTTTTCCTTTGCTCACTACCTCTTTGACATGTTCCAGTTCACTCATGATGCTGTATCTCAGCTCCAAGGCAAACTCCTGCCTAAGGAGCCAGGATCTCCACCCATGGTTTTCCCTGCAGATTAGGAATCACCCTGCAAAGTGTTTTTCCCTTCAATGAACTAAATTGAGTCACACTCACTTTTTTAGTGCAAACAAATGTCCTTGAAAGGGACTCTTACCTCTCAATGATGAGTTAAAATAAAAGTTTTCTGTATTTTTCTTGACACCACTCTGTGCTTTTGAAACAATGCATGAAATGCACTAATGACCTCTGCAGGAACATTACACTGATTAACAAGAGTCACAGGCTATTTTCACACTAAAATAGATGGGTTTTTAATGGATATAGGTTTTCCACTATTCTGATAATTTTGAAAGCATAGTTAATAAAAAAAAGACTAAAAAAAGTGAGATTGTTTAGCTTGAAAGAGTAAATGCAGAAAGGGGATACAACTGGATTGCACAAAATCTGCCAGGGACACTCAGGAGAAAGGAGCCATTTATGTTGAGGGCTGTCATGGTTTAACCTCAGCTGGCAACTGAACACCATCCTACCACTTGCTCATTTCCCTGCCCCTGTGCTTGGGAAGAGATGCTGGAATTGGAATCCTGAATTGGAAGAGCAAAAGTGAGAAATCCCATGGGTTGGGATAAGAACAGTTAGTAAGAATAAATAAATAAATAAATAAATAAATAAATAAATAAATAAATAAATAAATAAATAAACAACAGTGTAATTAAAAGGAAAATAACAAAGAGAGATAAATAAGACTCAAGAAAGACAGCTTATGCAATTGAAAGCAACTGCTCACCACCAACCAGCTGATGACCAGCTAGGCCCTGAGCCACAAGCCCCCACCCAACTTCCCCCCTAATTTTATTGCTGAGCAAGGTGTTATATGGTATAGGACGTCCCTTTGGTCAGCTGGGACCAGCAGTTCCAGCTGTGTCCCCTCCCAGCTCCTTGAACATCCCCAGTCTTCTCACTGGTGGGATGGAGTGAGGAACAGAAAACACCTTGACTCTGTGCAAGACCTGCTCAGCAGTAACAAAAACATCTCTGTCTTATCAACAATATTTTCATCACAAATCCCAAATACAGCCCCATACCAGCTACTGTGAAGAAAATTAACTCTACCCTAGCCAAAACTTCCCTGCATTCCAGCCAATTTTTTTGTGCCACCTTCTAGCCCCAACTGTCATGCATCATGTCCTTCGACACATGACACATTTCTTCAGTAATGTGCTACAAAAAGCACAGATACTCAGATTTTGGCAATGCTAGGCTCAAAAACCCACCCTGGAAGTAGTTATGTGTCTATGGATCAGCAGGCATCATATGGGAACAAGGACAACTGCTGCCCCTTGAGGACCCAACCACTTCACTCCAGGGACTGCTAACCCCAGGCAGATTGCAAGGCTCTTACCCTGTGCATGCCAGAAAAACAATCCACAAGGATTCACTGAGAGTGCAATTTGGGGCTGCTGCTAGGAATTGGCATTTGGCAAAGACACTCTTCTCACCCACCAAAAGGAAAAGAGATTACCCAGAGTAGCCTGCCTGAAGAGCTCCCAAGAGTAGGAAAATGAAAAAGTATAGAAACACAGTACAGCTTGCCATTGCACTTCTCTTCTGCTTTAGGAGACCTTGTACATTGATGGGGTATCTCAGTCATTTCTACACCAAGCCTGATCAACAGGTGCACTTGTGTGTGTGTGTCTTGACATCCTTATTTTGCTGAAGACACCTGTGGCAGAAATATCTGGTTACAGAACACATGCAGCCCTTCCTGGTTGGCCTGACTGAGAAGGGAAATCTGTACCTTCAAACCCCTCAAGGGGCTGGTTCCAAACCAGACCCTCCCACAAGAGTGCTTACCCAGACACTGGGAGCCTGCCACCTCCAACTCAGGTTCCTCATAGGAGGAGTTTTTCACTGAGACCATAATACTACAGTGCATTAAGTCCATGCCTAATGTGGTTTATCCTTTGTTTACAGGCCACTGCAATCTTTGAGGATTTAGGTTAGTGTAAACAGATAAGAAAAAAATAATTATTGACAGTTAAATACAATTAATATGAACATGAGTCTTCTTACACAGATCTCTCTGCTGCAATTCACACATTAACTTTCTTCATTTCTATTCAACTTTCATAAGGAAAAAGAAAATAAACACTGGGAGATGCAAAACCATAAAGATTCCTTACCATACAGGGGGTTTTCTGAATCCCACTCTGGATTTTGAAGGCTGCTGCACGGATGTCTTCAAATCGAAGCAGCTTGTTGCAGCTTGCCAGGCTGGTCCTGCTGCCTGGCTGAGGGGTGCAGGGAAGGGCATCCCTCAGCAGCTCCTCATTTCGGCTCACTATCTTCATTTCCCAGGTCTTCACATCCCCGTTCAGGTAATCCTCCTCACCAAAATCCTTCAGTCTCTCGGGGTTGATAGAGGGCTTCTGCCCAATAAGGCCATTTCTTACGGGCACGTCCTTGCAGCAGTGGAGATCACAAACTGCTGGCATTTCTTGTTTCTTTATTCTATTGTCATCCCTGAAAACAAATAGATGTGTTAGAAAGGCTTGGATGATTAAAGGCTTGATATTCAGTGTTTTAGGAGGATGCACATCTCAGTAGCTCTTTGCAGAGTGAGTTACTACTGTCACATTACCTTCCTGTAGGTGCACTGAAAGATACTGAAACCTTCCAGCTGTTAGAAAAGCCACAGATGACCCAACACATGGGCAAACTGTGAAACTGTCCTACCCCAGAAAATAAGAAATATATAATCTGTGTTATCTGGACAGCCAGACCTTCCTTAGTACTCAGTATTCAACCAGCAATGATCCCAGCTCGGTGCTTCCAAAACTTTTGGAATAACTGGCATTGTATTTTCTGTAGGCAATTCTATCTTTTTCCAAAAAGGCAAGCAGCTGCTGCAGGCCATTTGAATACACTATTTACAGAGAACAAATGCCACTACACTGTACACAAGAGTTCTGCTCTCTGCCCTTGCACACTTGCAGACACTCCTGGCAGCCATCAACTGCCTCGTGATGGGAGGGAAACCACTCTGATAAGGATAATAATTATATCCTCCTGCAGAGCTAAAGAACTAGGTCTTCTGATCTGTGGGTTAGCATTCCATGGCTAAATACACGTGTGGAAATGTGGTGGCACAAAAATCTTCTTCCCCAAGAAATTTATGAGACAACACTGCTAGAAAAAATTTGCTGCTTGACTCTGTGGTCCATAGAGTTCAGTTCACAAGGAACAATGTACTGGAGTGCAGGATTTTGCAGTCCTGTTAACAGATAAATGCAAAACTTCTAGGAATTCTTGGAATTTGGAGATTATTATGGGGAAAAGGAGCATTTAAGCAGAAGACCAGTGATTTAGAAAAGAGCTGATACCACCCCTGGTTTGTGGCCATGCTTAGACAGATGGTATAAGCTCCTCTGCATGACTCACTATTAATCTATTTGTAGAAATGGTTTTCTAAAAACAAACATGTTAAATTATGTCAGAGATTCCAGCATTATCTCTAAGAAAAAAATATTTACCTTTTTCCTAAAATAATTTGGGTCTAAGTTTTGCAATTATTCATCAGCAGGGCTGGATAAAGCACATTTTACAGCAGCAATCAACACCATAAAATATGCTTTGCAGCAACTTCCCAAAGAATTTAAAAATATTTAGAAATTTGTTTTTTGAGCAATTGCCCACTTTGGCCAGTATCATCCATTTCCTTAGTGGTATCAATAATCTGTGCCAGTAGCTCTGGTTCCTATGACACTTGCAATTTTTCCACTGAGGAACTCACATAACAATATGGGCAACATAAAATATTTTATTTTTAGAATAAAGTAATATACCAGTAGCATCAATCATTGTGTATATCTTCACAGGAGAAAACTTTTGTAGCAAGATCTTCTCTCTACAAAATTATTGAGAACACTTATTTTCTAAGATAAAGTATATACACATTTGTAGCCTTTTTGTGTTGAAACTTGTGATCTGAAGTAGTTTCCCAATACTGTATCTCAAAGCTGATACAGCCTAACACCAGGTGCTATGCTTTCAAATCAAATAACTTATCAAGTAGCTCAGTTCTGTACTTTTCTGCATCTCTGCTCCATTGGGGTTAAACAGCTGGAACACTTCATAAAGGTGTTAAACCTCCAGTGTTAGTTTGGGTGCACATTAGTCTGCTCAATGCAGCCCCCACACAAACACCAGCAGCATCCAGGAGGCCACAGCACTGTTGGAGTTCATTCCATACCTCTCCCTTCCAAAAAAACATTTTCTATGTCATAGATTCCCACAACCACTCCAAAAGGAAGAACAGCTACCTCTTATTTCTGAATGTGCTGACTTAAATGTTTAGCAAGTATTATCCATTAATTATGTTTCTTATACAGGAAATGGGTTAAAGGGGTCTATGTAGGGTAAAAAAATAGGCAGATCAAAGATTTGTGATTTTATGGGTCAAATTTTTTATCCAGCTGGAATTCAAGATGGAAGAACAATTCTCATTTTTCATTGCATCTGTTACAATCAAAAAGTGTATAAAAACACTCAGACAAAGATGATCACAAGAAGTTTATTGATGAAGCAGGATTCTGTGAGAAAGAAGTGGTGCATGGTAATGCCTCACCACCATGAGTGGTGCCATCAAATGTTTGTATCTGCAAATAAATGGATAAAATAGCATATTGATTTTTTTGCCCTAGTCTTAGATTTCTCTGTTGTGGCAGAAAAAAAAAAAAAAAAAGAGAAGTTAATTAGATTCTCAGTCTTTGATGTGCAGTACTCTCATGACCACTGAGTTTCTGCTCAGGACTGCAAAGGAGACAACACCTTGTGACCGTTGGAAAAGAGGAACAGAAATCACACAGCTGTAAAATATGTATAGGCTTTAAAGGCTTGAGCTAGGTTTAGAGCACATCTGAATTATTACCATCTCAATATTTAATATGAAAACTATCATACATTTGCATCTGAAAGGTCAGTAGCCTCTTTATCAAGGGGATATGTTGTGTGTGTATATATATATGTGTATTTATTTCAGAATAACTTTGATTCTTTTTCTACCCCCACATTTCATCCACATTAGAGAATGAGACTTTCCCATACCGAGCCCACCTGGATGTGTCACAGATCCTCCTAGAGCTCTCAAACTCCCAAGGCAAACAGTGGGCTGAGGTTTGATCACCCATCTCAAATGGGCAACCAATGACCCTGTTTGGTCAAAAGTATTTCTTGCCTCAAAAGCATTCCACATGCTTGGCTGAGACCTATATGGATTTCTTCTACAGGAACAGCCAAAGCAGGCAGCAAAGCATGCAAGTGCTCACAAAAACACAGCACAGTAACAAAATATAGCCCCTACTCCAGCAATCATGTCCACCAGATGAAGATCTGAGCCAATATAAATACAAACCCCAGCATTATAAAACACTGCTCCTTTCAAATGGAGCTTTTCCTTTTTTGGAGTTTGTCAAAAGTTTTCAGTAAAAGGTCTGTTTATTTCCAGACATAAAACAAATACCCAGCTGGCAAGCGTTGTTACTTGGTTATAAATTACAACATTTTACCTTTAAAGTGATTAGTAAAAGCAAACATAAAAATACAGTTTATAAACCTACTTTTTCAAGAACAGCTGCTCAGCAAAACTGGAAAAAAAAGAGAAGATCTATATGCAGACATTTGATAAACAATTAAGGCACAGGAAAAAAACATAATTTGTTTAAGTAGATAGCTTGACATATTTTAAAATCTCAAAGTCAATGCAAAGACAGTGTGTACCAAAATGTACTCCTACAATAATAAGGAGCAACAACTTGGAATGAATAATTTTTCTATTTTCAGTTTGGTTTTCTGAACATATTGATAATATTCATCAAGTTAAATAGCACTAGGGAAAAAATTTAAAAATAGTAATATTATATTAACAAACTAATAAAATAATAAAAATAATAAGCAAAAATAATATTGGGAATATAAAAGGCAATAATCCATATTATACCTAAAGACCACAACTGTTGCCTTTGTTAGACAGAGAAAGAAGTGTGCAGATGATGGGCAGTTACCTGTCCCATGGTGAAGCATGTTCAGATTGCCTCCCTCAGGACCCACAAATCAGACTAAACAGATTAAACTGATGCACTGGATCTCCTTATCTTCTAAAACTGAAGGAGCAAAATCTGCAAAATCATGCATGTCCAGGGAACAGCAAATTGTGAGAGACTAGTCCCCATTCTGCCCAGTATGAATGTTAGGGGGAGATGGTATGATAGTATGAGGTAGGAAATTTAAAATTTCCTTTCTTGGAGAAAATAATTCTCTCACAGAACTCAGGACTCTATGAAGAACAATGTAAACAGGCTCCTAAAAAAATGCACAACTAAATGGAAGTAGTGACCAATACACATCATTCAAGAATTCATCTGTGATTCAGGAAGCCCCTGAGCACTTGGCAAACTCCATGAAAGCATATGAGAGAAAGTGCCTTAAATGGTTTTTATTTTTCTCCCACTGGCCACCCCTAGAGAGAGGACACAGAGGAGGACTTGCCCTTTGACCTGAGCCAGTGTTGCCATTTTGATTGCAGATATACCCAATGCCAGCAGTTTGGCAGCTTTTATCCTTTCAAAATGAAACATGTTTTGAGGCAAACATGAAATTGGAATTATGGACATACATCCCCATGTACTGGTTCACAGGTGGAAGTTCAACTGTCACAAAAGGAAACTAATTTTAATATAACACTGAGAACTCAGCCTTTCTTCTCCATTTGTACAGCAGCTTTTGCCATCTGCATTCACAGTGAAACACATTCACTATTAAAAGGAGCTGACTGGCAAATGTAAAAATTTTCTTCAACAAGGATGCTTTTGATGTTTGATGTTTGTATATTTTCAAGCCTAATCAATAAGAAGGGATATTTGATCCATGAAACAGCCACTAACAGGCTCTAAGTGATGTTCATGTGCTAGAAAAGCAAATTACTTGTTAGTAGAATTGCCCCAGTAATGTTTAGGGCTTGACACACTTCAATGATCTTGGACCTCATAGGAGGTTAAAGCTTGGGGAGAAGGATGTAGCACTGATAGTGGACACAAAAGATGCAGAATTTATGGACCCCAAGGACACTGGGCAGAGTTCCCAAGATGAAGGAGAAGCTAACAAAGCCAACTCAGCAGCTGTGCTGAAATCAGCTCCAACTGATTCAAAGGTGATTCTGGCAGGGGCAGATTGCAACCACTGACCCAAAAGAAGGGAAAGACTGAGCATGAGGACTAAGAGAAATAAGAGAACCATTAACCAATAGAAGATAGAACACTAATAAGAGAACACAAAGTAAATGAAAGCTAACTCCTTTGTTTGTTAAAATGTACAGATAATGAAAAGCATTGATAGTTGTGTGTGCTTGATTTGTGGAATCCACAGAGCACCCAGGCTTGTGCAACTCTCAGCTATAATGAATGGCTCTCTCAGTGTGTAATTACTGGCTTGTTGTACATCAGGTAAGGAACCTGATTTTTATGGACAACAACAGTATGGCACATTCTGTTCTGTGGAATACTTTAGCATCCTTATAGGCCTGTGCCATGATGACAAGAAGCTCCAAATCCAATGCCCAGCTTGGGCTGAGCAATCAAAAAATATTAAGTTTGAATACCTCTTCTAACTCATATGCACATGTTCTCTACATGTGGGTTTTTAATTTTGTCCTTTTTTAATGTTTTGGGTGTAGGGGTTTCTTAGGTTCATATCTATATGCTGCCATCATCTTCAGGCTCCCTGAAGACTCCTGGAGCACACTGACCAAGAAACATTGGAAAGATACAGTCTTAGACGTATTTGTCATCTGCTTTCAGGTAACTGGGCTCAGATCTTATGCCTGCAAGTCCAGAATACTTATTAAGGCAAAAGGTGACCCCTTTAAAGTCGCTTGTGCCTTCCTGCTCAGTGTTGAGCAGAGATGGGGCGTGTACAGGGGCAAGGCAGGGGAGCAGCCTGCTGCAGGTAGCAGGGTGCTTGGCTTATGACTGCAGTGTGACTGGGGCTGGGATCTCCTCCTACAGGAGTGAGAAAGAGGCAGTCTCAGGGTATGACAGAGAGGGCCCTTTCCCTCATCCAAATCCCCTTTACCCAGAACCTCTCCAGATCCATTAATCCTTCTAATTCCATGTCCCAGCGCTGTCTCCCCTGACCCTTCTCACTGCCTGAGCCTCCCAGACCCCTCTGATACTTTCTTCTTTTGTTGCAATCCCCTTCCTCAGTAGCTCCTAAACATTCCTGTTTCATCTCAACTCCTCTTCCACCTTTTTTGCCCGTCCCCAAATACATCCAAATAGCAGCAATTCTTTAAAGCATCTCAGCAACTTGTGCAAGTGGGACTTAATGAAAGACAGATGGTAGAAAAATAGAGGCTTGTTGAAATAAAAGTGCCAAGGAGAATCATACCAAATGTCATCTTCACCACCAGGAATCCCAGGTTATGCACTCTAAAGTGTCTGAGAGCCCTGCACACCACTACAGGGTGACAAGTAAACTCCTGCAGGCACAGGGAAGGAACACAAGATCTCTCTTTGACAATAAATTTAAAACAGATCAAGGACAATACTGTACTCTAAATATGACTGTCTTGAATTATCAGTATTTTGTGCAATACTAGTGCTTAGAAACACCTGCTTGAGACTGTATCCCTCCAACTAGTGGCACATACAGGATGGAAATATAATAATATAGGTGTATAAACCTCATTTATACACCTAAACCCTGTGCAAAGTGATTGTTCCTAAATCACACAGGAATCACCAACACCTTCCCCTAAACAGAAAGACAAGTTCAGCAAATATTGGCTCAACTTTATTGATGGAAACTGGGACACAGATCCAGTGACTCGCCTAAGACTTCCGCAGGGCTATTTATCAGTGTCTTAAAGACCAAGAGATCAGGGCTTAGTAACCAGCCTGGATGACAAAAGTGTAAGCACTGGGACCATCCAGCACAGACAGGTATGTGACAACCCAGCCTTGGGACTGAGCAGGCCTTTCTAACTCCCCTCACCATACACAGTCTGACAAACCTGGGACACTGCACCAGCAACTCACACAAAGAAAGATCAAGCTCATGCAGGAAACAGCCAAGCTGTGTTACCACCTCTGGCAAAATCTATCCCTACTTTTAGCAAGTCAGATTTATCAGAGCCTGAGCCTAGCACTACATATGCCTTCATTTGTGGTCATAATCTATTGCCATTCTTCTGCACACACTGTGCACCTGCTCATATATATATATATATATATATATACATATAATGGCATCTGGGTGTCAGCTGCTAAGTAGATAAGACTAGAAAAAGCAATCTGAAAACAAGAAGAATTCACAAGGCCACCTTTCATGGAAATGTTGAAGCAGAGGTAACCAACCATCCCTCAAACAGGCCCATCCCTCTCAAAAGTTCTTATAGGACATTCATAGCTGTGCATGTCAATGATCACTATCCAGCACTGCACAGATTTTGGCAGATGAAACTCTTCAAGCAATTAAACTTTTTCCTAAGTTGAATGTATTCTGAGTCTAGAGGTTTTCTGGTGACTAACACATCTCCATAATCCACTTCCAATTAGGAATGAATAGCATAACCCAAAATAGAGGAAAGAGTGGTCCTGTGCTGAAAGGAGATTGGCAGTGCACTGCAGAGCAGGTCATATCATGGGTGACTTTGACAAGCCCTCCTTGCAGTGCAGAAGACCTTGTCTTCCCCTTTATTAACAGCATCAGGCCCACCAAAACAATTTATGTGTTAAATGTTAACAACATCTGTGACAAGGAGATGCAGGAAATGAGAATTGTTCCTTGTTTGTACCACATCTGGCAAAACCAGAGCGTGATCTCAACAGCGGTGACCAGATTATAAAACTGAGGGAGAAACAAACTGTGGAAAAGGTTAAGAATGAGGTTGCACAACACCACCATGCCATGTGTGTGCACAGCCTCAGCTCATGCTACACAAGGACACTGGATGAGTCTTAAATTCCATCTGCACCATCCAAGTCTGAAAACAGGAATTTGAGCTCACCATAACAAAGACAACCATAGAACTGTAATAACAGGATCTGACATGGGCTATCCCAAGATAAATTTTCAGCAGTGCATTGGCCTGTCTAGGGTTATTTCTGACACAGATTATGGAAAATTACAAACATTTTCCTGGATTAATTTTTGTTTGGTTTTTTTTAGGAAGTAAGGAAAGGAAAAAGAAAGCATTACCTATACAGCACAGCGACTAAATACACAACGAGGCGAAGCAAAACTCCAACTACGGCAGCGTAAGGAGGCAGGAGGGGTCCAGGGGGTGCCATGTCCGTGGGGCTGGCCCTGGGTGCCCCAGAGGGGAGAAAGGAGCACTCTAGCTCTAATCAGACAGCAACATTCTCCAACCTTTGCCAGAAAGGATCGTAGTCTTCGTCTTCCCTGTAGCGCTCCCTGGGACTTCTGTTTTTTAAGACCCTGAAGTAGATAAACTGTGCTGCAAAATTCATTGTAACTCCTGGTGCACAGCAAAGCTGGGAGGCTGCTGGCAGGGACACACTCCCCTGTGAGAGGTGTGAACCCTGCACTGCTGGGTGGGAAATGCAG
The DNA here is from genome assembly GCF_029582105.1 of Oenanthe melanoleuca. Lineage (NCBI taxonomy): Eukaryota > Metazoa > Chordata > Aves > Passeriformes > Muscicapidae > Oenanthe > Oenanthe melanoleuca. The sequence goes on from NC_079340.1 coordinate 11,349,567, forward strand.
GCACTGTGCTGTCAGCAGCTCTCAGGCTGGCTGGGGGAAGAGCCTTAGAAAGAGATGGCTGCTGCTATTTAAAGAGATTATTTCAGAGCCCAACCTGTCCTTGTCAATTTGAGTCAGGGCCTGGATTATGCTTGGCTGACGCTCTGTTAGCAGGACACTTGAAGCTTTAGTTACTGCTTAGCTGTGCAGCATGATCCCGAGGGGCTGCAGGGCCAGGACTGAGCAGCAGGAAGGGGATCCAGGTTTGGGGTGGCTGAGCCCCTCAGGGACCCCTTAAGGCAGCTCCAAGGGACACAGGTCCTCGTGATTGAGGCAACAAGGAGACAGCTCAGTTTGTTCAGGTCTTCTCTTGGCACAAGTCCCTGTAGCAGAAAAATACAGGTATCTATCATTAAAAAACAGAAAAGACCATATAGGGGAAAGACTGCAGCAACAGCTAGCTATATCTATATAGACACCTGTTAGATATACTTATATATATATAGGGGTTTATATATCTATATAGAAATATATATGTATGTATCTATATAAACTCCACCTAAATCTGCCTTTCTTTGCCCTTAAAGAGCACTGGCAAAGGCAGAGTCATGCTTCCAGACACAGAATGAATGTGCAGTGGGGATGGGGCAGAGGTCCTTTTGTGGTACCTCTCCTCTCAAATACATTCCTGATGGAGTGCAGTCTCAGACTGCCTGGAGATGGACCAGGCATCCATTTCCATGAGTGGTCCCTCAGTACCCTCTACTTTCTACTGAGAGCACACAAAATCCTAATCTCCAAGACAGAGAACAGATATGTCATAAAGTCTAACCCAAGCTGTGACCTAACTCTCCCCAAAGGACACAATGAGAAATACTATAATCTGATTTATATGGGAGAGTCAGAATAAATGATCAAATAGTCTTCTGGGATCTCTGGAAAGTCTGAGCTGTGCTGTGGCAGGCAGGTCCATGTTCTCTTGACTTCATCAGTACTGGTGAAGCTCCAGATTCACCATTTTTTCCAGTTTCTCACACACAAACCCCTTTTATTCTTCCTTTTCCAGGTGGTGGATGTGCAGGTTGGTGGTGCCATGTGCTACAAGTGGCCACAGCTGCTGCCAGGAGAGATGAGATGAGATGAAAACACACTCAGCTGCTGCCAGCACTTGCAGCTCTGCAGCCAAGTCATGCTCAGGTCACCTTCACTGGTGCCTTGAAGGGCAGAGGGAGGGCAAGGGGAGTTATCACTTTGTTCACAACCCATCTGAGCTGCAATGGTGGGCAGGACATGGAGCTTTACAGCAGTGAAAATGGCAACTCCTCTGGCTTTTGGCTATCTGGGGGTCCAGACAGATGCACTCAAGTCTTGACATTAATTCAGCTCCTCACAAACAAGGCTCTGATCTGTGAGTGACCCATGTAGACCACACTGCATGGGTAAAAGGACTTCTGGGACCATGTGCTCAAGAAGCTGGAAAAAAATTCACCAAGCAGCCAACTATAGAAAAAGGATCTTTGGGAGTTTCTGCTGCAGATTTCAGCCCATGTCAAACATTCTTTCAAAACCCTTGCCACTTCCAAATCTGTTCACAGTGCTTTAAAAAACACCACAATTACCACAGGAAGGAAAAACTAGCTTTCAGCTTTGATTTTTTTCTTTTATATGGGTGGAAGGAAGGGATAAGTAAGATATAATTGCATTGCTGGTACAGTCAAGTGATATTTAACACAATTGCTGTGAAACTGTCAAGGACAACACAAAGTTATAGGTCACCCCAGCTGACATTTATTTTCAAATCCAGAGTTTCTTCCCTCCCAGCAGCTCTTTGGTGGGTCCTAAGGGAAGGAAGCCAATGCCCCAGTGCTGTATAGCTTTCCAAAGGTTTCATTCATAACTTCCATGCTGCCACAATACACCTTGTGTGTTTGTGCAAGGAAATCATCGTTCTGATCTGCCCAGCTTTAGGCTGAGACCTCAGTAAAACTTGACTTGGTTGGAGGCACAGTGTACATCTGAAATGGCAGTTATTGGGAAGCGGTTTTAGCCACATCATAATAAAATATTATCTTGTGCTTAGATGATTTTGAGTCCAAAGGAAGAAATAAACCACACAGTTTAACCAACAGACAGAACTGAAATTTGGTGCTTGTGTGCTGGTGTGTAAGAAAAAGTAATGATTAGGACTGGAAAGAATTGGAAAATCCAAGTCCCAGAATAACAGTTTTACACTCACCAGGTCATATATAACTGCCAGCCTTTCTCCCTCAGTCCTTGGAGCAAAACCCATTAAAAATAGCATAATGTGGAGAGCAACAGCTGCTTCTTTTTCTAAGAACATTTTAAACAAGGTTATGCTGCACTTTTCCTGAACTAAAAAATAAAATAGAACCATTTTGCTGTCAGAATGGAAAACAATGCTTCATTCTCCTGTAACCAGAGAGAACTCAGCTTGGACAGCACTGAGAAAAATAGCTATGGCCATTGTAAATAAGGACTTTATGGAATTACAGGACTTGAAAGATTGTTTTGAAGGGTTAGCCAAGCTTTTCCCTACACTAAATAAAATTAATAACATTTCCAACCTCAGTGAGAACAGCATGGGTGGGAAGTGATAGTCTATCCAAAGCAGAGAATTCTTTACAGAATTTGATCACTTGCAGAAGGAAAGAGGGTGGAGACAGTCTGCAGTTAAGCCAAGAAAAATAACAAAAGTTTCTCAGAGAATAGCAACTCAGAAAACCAAAATGATAATTGAGGATTATGCAACATATTGATGCAAATGTGGTGGTAAACCACTGATAATCAGTATGGATAAAGAAATACAGGCAACCCATAAAGAATTGCCAACTAAAAATAAAAAAAAAAAAAGAAAGAAAAAAAAAGAAAAAAGAATAGGCACCAAAAAGTTTCCAACTTCCTTCTAATTAAAGATATTAATTCAACTCCCATCTCAGATTCTTCATGACTCAGGATTCATAGAGCAGACCAGAGTTTCAGCCCCCAGTGTTTATATTTTTATTTTTTTATATTTGTCAGATGGCAGCTGACCCACAGCAGTAAAATGTCACATTCCCATTTGCTATCTTTAGGGATCTCAGAAAAGGATGACAAGGTAGGTTGAAATCAGTGGAAACAGAAGTAGCTTCCCCAAGCTGTATTTCACAGAGCCTGAAAGAAAGGGCAGGCATCCATTCAAAGAACATATTTGCTGGAGCAAGAGGCAACAGGGAAGCCTGGATGTGCTTTATCTAAAGTTATGGGACAGACTGTATCTGTTTATGTGGGACAGACTGTTTTATGTAAACGTTTTGCAAAAAGGATGAGATATTTCTCAAGGCAAAGAGCAAAAATTTACATTAGAGTCCAAAAATTATCTCCTCAGAATAGTATCTATATCCATAAGAGGTTTAATACTAAGATGCTGAAGCAACATTTTCAGATGAGGAAAAACTGATGGGACAAAGCTTGTGCCTTGCTTTTACAAAAAAAAAAAAAAAAATTACATTCTCTTCTACTGAGACTAAATAACTGATAAGAACCAGCAAAATATTTTGTGCTGCTATTTGGGATATTTAACTGCAACATCCTGCTTATCTCAGTTTCAAGTGGTAGGAAAACATTTCTAATACATGCAGAGGCAGCAGATTAGCATTGCAGATACTTGAAAGTGCCCAGTAGTGCATTCTAAGCCACCCCACAAAACCATATTGATGAACCAAGACTGTATCCAGTTATCTTTGGGTAACATGAGACCCCTCATGCTATCACTGGCTCCAGGGTTGTTGTCCATCTGGTCTAAAGCACTGGCCATGTAGCTGTGTTCACACAGAGTGAAGTGCACTGGCTGAAGCCCACACAGGGAATCGCTGAAAATCTACATTTGATTGTGCAGGGAACAGCAACTGTGATCAGCCACTCCACTTCTGCTTTTCCAGGCACATCAGACCATCACAGTGGCACCATATAATTTCAAAGGACTCCTGAAACACTTTTATCTCACTAATGGAGATCACAAGGCATTCAAACAGCAAGTGAACGTGAGATGAAACACAATTAATTTTGGACTTTTTTAATAGACCTGGCTCCCAAAGGGATTCTGCTTTGCCACAGCCTATATGTAATTACTCCATGTTATAAATTACTCACCACAATAGGTAGGTCAATCAATAAGGCAATTTATTAGTTTGTTGACAAGGAACAGGCAAGCAGCGCTGGGGACATGGGGGGACTGTGCTCTGCCAGCACATCCATCCTGCCCCTGGTCACTGCCCCTTGCACAGGCAGTTTCTTGGTGGGCTGTGACACGCCCACTGTGCTGGGGAACAAGTCTGAGTAAGCCCAAACATGTTGGGCCCAAGCAGAAATGGCCACAAGCCCCCACCAGGCTCTGGACAAGGCTCAAACATGTTCTCAGGTCACCCCTAGCAAGCAGGTAACAGCAGGGACAAGCCTGCTCATGTCCAAACAAGCTCACATTTACCTTACACGTAGAAGTGGATACAATTCATTCTTATAGTGAAAAATAATAAAACCAAAAAAGATTAAAAACTTACAACAAAGTGATTTAAACAAATATAATTAAATCATTAAATATTCTTTTGTCTCATGCCCACGCTTTACTTTGGATTCAATATTCTTGTTTATATTGACCCCATGGTATATTTTCACAATGAAACTAATCACTGTGTAACATCTCACACCCCGCGATGCTTTTGGGCTCGGAACTCCTCGGGGGATGTTACACACAGTCACCCTGGGATGCTCTGGGGCTCGGAACTCCTCGGGGGATGTTACACACAGTCACCCTGGGATGCTCCGGGGGCTCGGAACTCCTCGGGGGATGTTACACACAGTCACCCTGGGATGCTCTGGGGCTCGGAACTCCTCGGGGGATGTTACACACAGTCACACCCTGGGATGCTCTGGGGCTCGGAACTCCTCGGGGGATGTTACACACAGTCACCCTGGGATGCTCTGGGGGCTCGGAACGCCTCGGGGGATGTTACACACAGTCACAGCACGATGCTCTGGGGCTCGGAACGCCTCGGGGGATGTTACACACAGTCACCCTGGGATGCTGTGGGGGCTCGGAACGCCTCGGGGGATGTTACACACAGTCACACCCTGGGATGCCCTGGGGCTCGGAACGCCTCGGGGGATGTTACACACAGTCACCCTGGGATGCTCTGGGGCTCGGAACTCTTCGGGGGATGTTACACACAGTCACCCTGGGATGCTCTGGGGCTCGGAACGCCTCGGGGGATGTTACACACAGTCACACCCTGGGATGCTCTGGGGGCTCGGAACGCCTCGGGGGATGTTACACACAGTCACCCTGGGATGCCCTGGGGCTCGGAACGCCTCGGGGGATGTTACACACAGTCACAGCACGATGCTCCGGGGGCTCGGAACTCCTCGGGGGATGTTACACACAGTCACCCTGGGATGCTCTGGGGCTCGGAACTCTTCGGGGGATGTTACACACAGTCACACCACGATGCTCTGGGGGCTCGGTACTCCTCGGAGGATGTTACACACAGTCACCCTGGGATGCTCTGGGGGCTCGGAACTCCTCGGGGGATGTTACACACAGTCACCCTGGGATGCTCTGGGGGCTCGGAACTCTTCGGGGGATGTTACACACAGTCACACCCTGGGATGCCCTGGGGCTCGGAACGCCTCGGGGGATGTTACACACAGTCACCCTGGGATGCTCTGGGGCTCGGTACTCCTCGGAGGATGTTACACACAGTCACAGCACGATGCTCTGGGGCTCGGAACTCCTCGGAGGATGTCTGGGTGCGCACAGCCCGGCCAGCGCCGCTCCTGCCCGCAGCTCGCCAAGGTCAGGCAGGAGCAGCCGGGCTGTGCCTCGCTCCGAGACGCTCCCCGAGCCAAATCCGCTTCCCTCGCTCCCGCTGCGCTAATTAAATCGCTGAACTCTCGGTTGCAGTTCACGCTGTGCTGCCACCAGCTCACCTGGGCTGCGCTGCGAGCAGCCGAGAGAAGGGGCCCGAGGTGGGGCAGTGCGGAACCGGCCCCGCCGTGACCTGGCGGTCCCACGGGGGTCACAGCAGTGCCACCAGCTCCATCCACTCGTGTTTGCCAGCCCCACCCCGCCTCGCCTCCGCTGCTCCCACGCTCTCCTTCCAACAATCCCATCAAAGCTGTGCAATCCATCCCTGCCCGTGGGCACAGCAGAACACCCTGGACTGCTATAATTTCTTCTAAATTCAAACCATAGCCTTTTGACCCATCAGCTTCTCCTAAATCACTTTTTTAATGATAAAGAGATTACTTCAGAATTATTTATAGCATCTTGATGATTCAATTGGCTCCTGCCCTCACCTTTGATGCTTCTTATTCCTTGAACACATGCAATGAGCCCGCCATTTCCCTTCAACTTTTTTATCCTCTAATCTTTTATTTCCTCTTTTCTCAGTGTTAATGAGAGGAGGCGTTACAAAGCCATCCCTTCATTATTGTGTAAATGGCAAAAAGTGGTATTCTAAAACATAAAAACAGCACCTACAGAAATAAAAATTACAGAATGACATAGATTAGCATCTGCATTAAGACACAATATTTCTGTTATTCTTACAAAGAGTTCCAGTGGTGGGTCTGAACTAAAGGGCATTTGGGACAGATAATCTAAGGCATTTTACTGCATTTGGACAGAATACTGTAACAGATCTTTTAACTTATTTTGTGCCAACTGGTCTCTTAAGACAAGGAAGGATTTCCTAAAATCTGACATTGGAAGCAACATCCATGCTATCCTGATTTCCTACATGGATGCTGCTTTAGGTGGTAATTCTTGCTCCTACTTCTTTCATCCTTAACACTAAGCTGTGCATGCAGACACAGCAAACTAACAGCAAGTGTAGGCACCATCAGGCTCCCTCTTAAGTACATATGGAACCAATTGCACTTTAACAAACTCATTAGAAAAAAATTTTAGAAAAGGGGTGGAGGACAATAGTTGAGTTCACATCTGTTTTCCAACAACTGGAGTTAATGTCCTGCCTCTTCTAGAGTTTGTGGAGTGTGCTAATCTGTTCATTTGTTCATATGCTCATGAGGTTTTTCATGCCTCAGATCCACTACTAGTACAAACTTTTTTGTACTAAAAGTGGACCCTTCTCTTCTTCTAATGGTTATACTATTTCCCTATGGCAACTACCACAAGTTCTCCTATTAAGCAGTGGAATTATGAAAGTATTTAAGTTGTCTTTTAATGCAGTTTTTCAGCTGGAATTAAAGAGGTGAGAAGCCAGTACCACACAGTAATAACTAGCTGTAGTGTTGGGGAATCTTGTTGGACAGGATCCATCATGTGATTAACTACACAGGCAGCAGGATGAAAAAGATTCATACACATTCTTGCTCAGTCTCTGCCTGGAAACATGTATTGGAAGCATGTTTGAATAAAAATTGCTGCTAAAGATGTAAGGGATCTGTAATAACAAAGAAACTACTATCATCCTGCTACAGTCTTGTATATTCATTCACATACGTATTTTAAAAGGAATTTTAATCAGGGATTTTTACTGGGTTGGCTTTAAAATTATACACATACTGTAAATTTTCAGAGAAATAGCACTGGAGTGATTAGCTTGGCTTCTTTTTCTGGCACATCATTCTTCCCCTTGCAATTCTCCACGACCTTGGGGTAATTAACAGGAAAGCAGACCACGCTGAGCAGCAAACAAAAATGGGATTTATTTCCAGCTGTTTCTCTGTTTTGTTGGGTATCTCCACTCACATGGCTACCATTACCTATATGCAAAGGCTAAACATACCTGGCTGATGCCTTCCCTGATGGAGAAAGGTCCACAGCTGTTAGGTAACAGACCTTTGCTATGCTGCTGTTTGTCATGACTCATGTTCAGCAGGGTGCTAGTCAACACATGAACAGCTTCTCAGAGCTTAGCAGGTCCTTCATGGAATGAAACTGTGGCTTCAGTTTCAAGTAATTATCTCGTTTAATTGGTGTGGTTTGCAATACTGATCTGCTAAGGCCATTAGTTGAGTAATTCTAATTTGGGCATAATCAAGTACTTCCCCTGTATTATTCTCCCCAGTATTATCCACCACAGGCTCACAGATCTATTTCCCATTTTTATGTGACGCAAGTGGTGCACATATAGTTACAACAGCAAACCCTCTGCAATGGAAAATATAGCAAATATCAGATCACCATGCATGCAGTGCAAGACTGGGAGTCAAGAGTCTACTCCTGAATCACTAATTTTGCTGGGAATAAAGTTAACCCAAGTTTCTAAGGACAAAGGTTTCCTTTCACTAAGATGGGTGTGCACATGCATATCATATTTCACAGGATTCCTGAGGCATGGAAGGCTTCATAAAATGCCTGAAATGAAAGGACGTAACAGCGGGTTAAAAATTCAAAACAAACAACATAATTCACCAATATTCCATGTGACCCACCTTTCCCCTCAGCTTTCTGATTCAGTTTCCTTGCGGATCATTGCTCAGGAAGCTGAGGCTAGGGACTGAAAACAGCCTGAAGCCATGGGATGCTTACCTAATGCTGGCAAACAGAATCCAGCCTAGTGTGCTGGCACCAAGATGACACCAGAGAGTCAATCCCTGCAGCTGACTCACTGCTGGCTTTAGGCGTAGCACAAAATGTATTGTTTTGAAGAAGGCTGGATCAGAGTTGTCTGAGTTGTCTCCATGACACACATGCTTGTTAACTTCTCCAGGGAGGGCAGAGACAGAGCTGATCCTCACAGCACTTCTCACTGTGAACCATGTGATATGGGTTTTTAACTGCAGCAGAGATTATAGCTCTGTGACAACAGCAGAACTTTTTGATGTCCCCTACAAATCGAGGTAATAAACAGGAGTACAAGGTGATACACACATGAAGGTGATCTCTCATTCAAGGCTGCAGCCTTGTAACTCCAACAGAGGCACAGAGGCACCATGGAGACTGCCAGGGATGGGTGCTGAGAATCACTACTGTCCAGACCTTTAAATGCCAGTGTCTACTTCATTCTAATGAAACCACCACTGCAAGAGGCCCTTCATCTGCTCACCAAACAGAAGGACAGTGGCAGAGCAAACTTCTGCTTCCCTGAGAAGCAGCCCAAAAGCTGCATGCCTGCTCTGCCCAAATCAGCCTCTCCAGGTAATAAAATCTGCTTCTGCATCTGTTCAACAGCTGCTCCAACCCAGCAGTCAGAAACCAAATGAATTAAGGGAGTGAAAGTAAGTGACCTCTTCCAAATGGAACATGTAACAAGTCTCAATTCACACTGGGTATTCAACAGTCTCCAAGTAGCAAGAACTCCTGGTCATGAGCAGCTGACAGAAGTTAAGCCTGTGATGAGAGCCTAAGGTACCTCCAGAGACTCCAATGGAGACAAATCTTCTCTCAGGGGCAGGTAGGCAGGCTACACAAACCTTGCACTGATTTCATCATCCACCAGTGTTAAACCCAGGGTGGTGATTATACTCCTTCATTTCCTTCTCTTCAGGGTAAGGCACTTTCCTCTCCCTACAAGGATTAGTTTCCTATCATATTTTTGTCTCCTGAAGTAATCTCTTCTTAATTTTCTCTGTGTTTCACATAAAGTCCTGTTTTTCCCAGGAGTTTGCTCAGCTATGTCCTTTATCAGCCCATGCTGCAGGATTTCATGCCCAATAACAATGTGATTTTTTCACACAGCACATATGTCTTCTGTCAACATATATCCTTTATTTAGTCCATTACTTTTCCCTATGCATCCTGTGGGATCACTGTGCAGTTATTTATTGCTTTTGCCAAGCATTCAACTAATCCAAGAAAGAGATACAGAAAGACTGTACCAAAAACAAGCAAAAAAGCACCTCCTAAAATAGACTTAATCTTTATGTTTGCTCTCCCTTTCACCAAACTGCCTGCTGGCATAAATTCACATCCCTGTTCACTGGTATGCTTTTTTTGGCTGCCAGTATCTTGGGAACATCTCAACAGCTGGATTTTGTGCAAACCTACATTCATATGATCTCATTGTGTTCTCATATATGGCCATTTCCAAGATGAATGTGCTAAAGAATGCTTTCTTTGATGGTAATCAGTTACTAACTTCTCAGAACACAAATGTTTTTGCATCATATTCCTTCTTCTGCTCTCACATCTTCTGTGTTCTGAAAAATCTGCTTTACAGCTTAATGGGTATTGTCACATCCCCAGATTTTTTGTACTTTGGTTGCCAGTTTTCTTATCCTGCAGCTTCCTTCTGAGTATTTATAAATTCCAAAAGCCATTTGAGGTAATTAACCAAGATGACCAAAAATCTCAGGACAGGTAGTCCTACTGAAAAGAAGAATCCCACTTGGCAGAAATATTCCTTCTGGCTTCATTTCCCTGCAGTGGAAAAAACTACTCTGATTACAGAAACAACCCCTGGAGGATAATGTTAGAGAAAACCCACACTATTTTGTTTAGTTCTCCATGGCTATCAGACCAGCACCTCACTATAGTCAAACATAACACAGTATGCAAAAATATGCAGCAAGTGCCTTGGAGAGACTGAACTGTTCCAGGAGCCTGAGAGCAACTCAGGAGGAACCTCAAGGAAATGTGCTGTAAAGGGGGTGAGTGGCCTCAGCAAAGGTGGTCTGGAATGGAAATTGCCTTATTTTTTACAGTGTGCTGAAGGGAAAACTGTTTCGATGACTGTTCATTGCTTTTTAGTGTGTGGCATAGAGGATGGCAGAGAGAGCTTGCAGAAATCCTCCATGAACAGGCTCCCTTCGAACACAGAGAATGCACTGGGTGATTCTGCTTGAAAAAGGACAGAGGCAAAGGACAAAGACATTCAGAAAACAGCAGCCAACTATTCACAAACATTGTTCTTCTGCTCCCCAGTCCCCTCTCTTCAGAGCACAGACAACACACAGATAATGTCTCACTTCAAAAATCACAGCCTACCACATCAGCACCTCATACTGAAACACAGGCTAAAACTGAGGGTACACTCACTGTTACCTATTGTAGTTTCCCTCTCAGGACCTGTTAATAAGAAAATTAAGATTTATGTAAGTTCTCAGCAGGCATAATAAAATTTATTCTCAAAACAAGAATTCTTAAGAATTCTCCATAGTGATTCAAGCCAAAACACCCAGAAAAACACTGCCACTCCAATTTTCATAGCAAATTTAATTTTTTATTTCATAAAAATGTTAACTTATGCAATCCAACCCTGAGGGCTTAATAAACACTGAGGTTGTTTTATGCCTCATCAAAGGTATCAGCTAAATTCCAGCCACAGAATCTCTGTTACTGAGGTTGTTTTGCTTTGCAACTGAGCTTACAACCTAACTTGTTATAGAAGTCACTGAGGATGATTATGCTTTGAACTCTAAGACAGCATCTCTACAGGATCATTTTCAGATATTCAAATAACTTGATTTTTTGACTGCTAGTGGGGTGGTAAAGACCAAAGGAAATCTGTTCTAGTTCGCAGGGGTTTACTTTCAATGGTCAAAACACTGTCTATCCTGAGCAATGGACTTTAGGATTAAGCAGGATGCCTTACTGGCCTCTCATCTTTTCTTGAAATAGTTTGAAAAAAGATAACTCAAAAGAGTATGAGGAACAATACCAGGAAGGAGATACATTAAATATATTAACACCAGCCTAGAGCAGTCACAGACTGATGCTTATCCAGACAACACTCAGGAACCTGCAGGACAAAAAGTATTTGACCAAGATCCTGCTAAAAATCACACAGATTGCCAGACTACCCATGAGTGGTGCTATTTTTGCATGTGATCCTACCAAGCCAAACCAATTTTAAAACCCTGCCAAAACTGAGAGGAGCTCAGATGGCTCCTCAGGAGGTCCTATGATACTGTCCAAGCACCACAGACAGCTGTCACCTCCCGCAAGGCTGCCACACATTGCCCAAGGAAGATGTTCCTGCACTCTTCAAAAAGAGCATATAATGGTAAGAGCCCTATGAGCTCACAAGATCTAAAGACACTGTGTTTTCCAATGCTCCTGCTTTGCCTGCCCCAGATGAAACTCTACAGGGAAAGAAACATCCAGCACCCCTTCCTCCTCCCTTCTCCTTTCCTTTCCTTGCCCCACATTTACAGGATCCAAAGCTTTTTATTGCATTCCATTGTAATCTGTGCAAATAAATACAAATGTAAAAAAAAACAACTTTGGGGAGCCCGGGCCACTTCCAGCTTGGAATATCCCAGCCGGGATAGCTGGGCTGTGCACGGAGCTGGAAGGGTGTTTTTTAAAGGGAGGGAAGCCGAAGAGAACAGCCTAAGAATCTTGGCTCAGGCTGGGCATATTTCCGCCTAACTCTGGCTGAAGCTCAGCACTCAGGGCTGGACGAGGAGCCGATAGGAAGCCGTGAGAGAGGGAGGGAGGGAGAGAGGGAGGCTGCGGCTCTCCAGCACAACCACGGCACAGCCCGCAGCCCGGCCAGGCTGAGACCATGCCTTTCCTCTGGGCACTGGCATTTCTTCTCGTCCTGCACGAGCAAGATCCTCTAGGTAAGTGACTCTGAGCGTGCAAATCTCAGTATGGTCAAAGCCTTTGCATGGGGTGGGAGAGGGAGACAAACAGTTGCTTAATTTCTCTGTGGGTTTTATGTGAAGGTGACACAGGTATGTGTCAGAATTCTGTAGGCATATTGATTTTATGGGAGAAAACTCCATTTTGTGACATTAAAATCTTTCCTGTAGGCATATTGCTTTGGTAGAGATTTTCGCTTCTTACAGGAGATAGTATCACTCTACCTTCAGAAGTTTAGAACCACATTGAGGTGCTGCACACATGGCTCTGAATTTCCATAATTACTGTTCTGGCAGCCATATTTATAACACACTAGTCCACTTGGAAATGAGACTGAAGTTCAAGGTGGTTAGAGAAAGAGTCTCCTTTATTCAAAACCTTCTTTTAAAATTTCCTGGTAACAGCATCACAATTTTATTTCTTCTGCTTTGGATTACTTATTCCTGAGATTTTCAGGTACATAATGACTTCTCCAAAAGCTTTGGTAGAACAAAGTATAAACAGAGAACATCTGATAAGCCTGCATCTGAATTCTACTTTCATTAACAAGAGATTAGCACTGAATAACCTGTAATCACATTGTAGTGTGACTGAAAGCTATTCAGTTTGGCTAGTTCAAGGGTTTACAGTCCCTGTGTAACCACAAACCTTCCCAGCCTGTTTGTACCACATCTCTTCTGCTAGCTGAGGCTCAGCTTTATTTTCCCACTGGTCCTACTTTCTTGACAACACAATAGTTGTATATTTCATGGCAGGGTAATAAGATCTATCACATTTAAAACATTTCCTGAAAAACTGTTAGTCCCTTTCTCTCCCAAGTTCTAGTCACTCTTCCTTGCCCTGACTCCCTCCTACTTAACTGGCTTTGTCATGTTTATCTCAGTGATTAACTGAAAAATCAATACAACAGCAAGAGCACTCTAACTTGTTTTCACTCCACAAGAATTCACTATCCTCTTATGAGTTTTGTGACCTTCATCAAAATAAATGTAAAATTAAAGAAAATTTTAAAAGGCTTTGTCTGATCCCTTAAAAGTATGGTTTTAATCTAAAATCATTCACAAACTGAGATAAAATCCAGTTAATTAGAATAGCACTTCAATAATAACTGCAGTGGAGTAGCAGCCAGTATCATGCCAGGTGGCAGCTACTCAGTCAGCAAACCATGGTGTGCATCATGCAAAATGAGAAATTTTGTGTCTGTCATGGCCAGGGGAGCACCCTGCCTGCCTGAAGCCTTAAAAAAGCCAACCCCACTTTCCCTCTGCTACCCTTGAGCTGGGGAACAAAACTTTTGATTCCCTCGCAGATCCCCCTATCCTTACTCTCACACATTCCTCTTAAGAATTATTCAGCCAAACTAGAATTTACGTTTTAATTCAACCATTAATATAAATAATCTCATATTCAAAGAGCTCAAATCATTCAGGAGGAGAGGCTGGCACAGCCTGTAGTGCTTTGCTGCCGGTGCTGGGTTGATTTGTGAGGTGCTGCCCAAACCCAGCGCACAGTGTAGCCCGGAGCACAACACCTGCCCCATTTAAAGGTGTTTCCATTCTTACCAAAACATCCCGGCAGATGGTTCCGAGGGGTGTGGCACCCCGACAGCAAAGATTCTGCTCCGTGCTTAGGCGTGGCAGAGAGGTGACCCGGAGCTCGTGGGTAAACAAGTTCCTGTGACATGGGACATCAGCTCATGGGGCACACCGAGCACAGGGACAGCTTCCACTGCTGCTCCACACTGTGGCCTCACCTGCTTCCAAACAGCAGAGGTTTCATTCAGTTTTAACTACAGGTTAAAGTGTGTTCATGTTTTTCTTCATTCACCTAATTTTCTTTTGAATTCTCAGGATCCTTTGAATCCTCTGATATTCACATGCAATATCAAAGATGGGAAGATCTAGAAGCTAGACCATTATCTAGAAACTGGAAAAAAAATCCTTTCAGAACAGCCAGATTCTGCCCCAAATTGACCATTTGCATTATCACAGAGGAGCGTTTTTTTTCTCTAGGAGATTAAACCACTGCATTGTAGAATTAAAGCACAGTAAAAATTCAGGATAGATGTGCTATTTCAGACCATGCTTGGACTCATATTTCTCAACTAACAAATTAATAATGGTTTAATCTATACCTCATGCTATAGGTATTTTCTGTCCTTATAGAAACCTACCAGCATTATTGTCTCCAATGCAAGGATTACAGTCTTTGCAGAACCCACATCTGAGCTCTTACAAGGAAGAAGAAAAAAGTTTGGGATGACAAAGTGTACCCCAAAATAATTGTGTTTTTTAAGATTGTAAAGCATCTGGAGATCAGGGTCCAGTAGAGAAGTGAGCTTTTTATAAAGACATTTATCTGTAAAGCCCTATGTTTTCTTATGTTTAGTTAAAAGGAATTTAAGTTCTGTGGGCTTTGTAACCCCCAAATGTTAGAGGGTTAAAAAACAACAACAACAACAACAACAAAAACAAAAAAAAAAACAAAAAAAAAAAAAAACAAAAACAAAACAAAAAAAAAAAAAAACAAAAGGGAGTTAAAAAAGCAAAAGTTAGTATCAAACTCCTCAAAAAAATCAAGAGTTTAGAAATATAGGATTCTGTTGTTCATCTGCAGGATGTGGCTCTATTTATAAATGCAGCTGATCTGCTCTGGTTGAAGCAGATGTAAGTCCTGGGCCTGAATTTCAGAATCTCCTATGTATGTATGTGTGTGTGTATGTGTGTGTGTGTGTGTATCCCCCCCTTCTCTCACTATTCTACTTACTAAGCTGTTGCAGAATGCATGAACTGTCTGCCAAGAGAAAATGTATCTTCAAGCAAGTTCTTAGATTTGCTTAGATATTAGAAAACCCCTAAGATTATATTCTTTCATTGTACTTCTTGCTACTACCATGACTTAGACATGAAAAGTACACAATCACAGAGCTGACTAATAAGTCACAGACTCACCTCACCCACTCCCCATGACCATAGTTTGTATTACTAAACACAGACCAAAACCCATGTCCTCAGAAAATTGGGAAACTCTTTATCCCCTGATACCAGTGGTTATCTTCAAATTGATGGTGGGGTCCATTATTTATGTATCCTCCACTTTCAAGGCAGCCTTAAGCTCACTAATTCTGCACAGCTTGGATTCATTATGAATACTAAGACACAGCTCAGCTCCTCTTCTTCCTAAACAGTTCTTCCCCTTCTCTACACACAAGTATGTCCTATACAGCTTCTAGCTATAATCCTCCTAACATTTAACCTTAGTTTCCATAACAAAGATGTATTCCCACAAAAACAAATACATAATAAAGGCAAACTTTTCTGCAGCCCAAAGCATCCCTGTAAGATACAGCACGAATTAGAGCAACCTACCTGCTAATTATGTAGCTCGTGTCTCTTATCAGTCCAATTCTCTGTAGTCATTTTCAAAGGCAGCAACAAGTGGAGAGGATATTCTCTGGCTGCTTGCTCAGAAGACCAGCATGCTGAAAACATGCTCCAAGTCAAGAGTTCTCTAACAGGAACATTTAATTGCTATCCTTCTTCCTTTGAATGAAAATATACAAAACCTAAGTGCTTCTTACAATCACAGATATGGTTAAATAGCAGAAAAAGGAAAGTAGTTTTCCAAGTAGCAATTTTGCTTCTGGCACATAGCCATGGCAGGGACCCAGACTGTTCTGTGCCTTAAAGAAACACCCACTGGAAGCACAAACTATCCCTGGTCTTGTGCATTCCATCTCAGTCTCCACTGCTGGGAAAGTGAAATGAGCATTACATGGGTGATGATAGCAAAAGCTGCCTGTAAATGAGGTAGTTTTACACAGAAATATATCCTATCTAGTCAGGAACAGTTGCTATGAGGTCCCATTTCTGGTTTTGCACGTTTCACAAGCACAACTGATATGCACCAGAACACAGGTAGAAGAGATGTGAGAACTCATAGGCTGGTACCTGACCCACCTTCATTAATACACTCCCCAACCCATGAGATTCCCCCTTTGCTCCTTCTCTTTCAGGTAAAAAAGAGTTAAAACAAGTATAATCTTAACTGATGTAGGATAATAATATTAATGGCAGTATATTCTACACCTTGATAAAGGGAGTATGAACCAGGTCTGCAATTTTGGAACTTTACTTTCTGATATGGTTATTTAGCTTCTAAAATTAATATTAAAGATAACTAATTTAATTGAAGAAACTTACTTCAGGATGTTTCCCTTATCTTGGATTCCAGAGAAGTCCCTTGGATTTTGTATCATGTTTGAAACCTTTCCACGACTTGACATGTAGGAGGCAGTTGAAGTATTCAGTGAATGTATAAATTACAGATTAATCCCTAATCAGGCATCAAAAACTTTCTGTGTACCTTCTTGAAATTAAAACAAACAAACAAAACAAAACAAAACAAAAACGAAAACGAAAACTAAACTAAAACCAATCTTTCCATAACTCCTAAATTTCAGATCTTCCCACGCTGTCAGTTTACTGTTTAATATACAATGCCTGGTTTCCATCTCTACTTTGGATAGATCATATTTACCCTGTATGAAATTTGCCATGTTGTTCTGCCATAAAAGCTAGAGCCTAGTAGAGGTGTGTGTACATTTAAATATTTACATGTATATGTATATATCTACATGTATATGTATATATCCAGATGTATATGTATATATTTGCATGTAAATATAAGCAAACCCATGCAGTTGCCTCCAGTGGGAAGCATATGGCAGTGTGTAAGTTGCTAGGGAATTTGATAGCTTCATTTCAGTTCCAGCAGTCTTTATTGCAATCACTAAAGGTAAGAGTTCCCTTATCTTTAAGAAAATAGAGGCTGAACTCTAAAAAGAGGTTCAGAGGTGTCTAAATCACAACTAAGTATTAGGTTTTTATGGATTACAGCCAGAAAGATGCTCTATATCCAGTGCTAAGAACTTGAAGGGAATCTGCCCTAAAAAGCATTTTCAATACAATACTTGCTATCCAAATCAATTATTTTGATGTCCTAACAATAAAATTTGATATGGCTTGATATATCACAGCTTAAAATTAATTTGGACATACTAGTGATAATGAAACTGGTAGTGGCAGAGAAATTAATTCAGTACTTCCATATCCAAGGATGCCAAAGTAATTTACTAAGAGCTGACCTTACTGGAAACTAACTTTGATGCCTTGAAGAACAGTACCCAAAATTAAATATGACTAAAAGTTTAAGCTTAACATAGTCTGAAAGCACTAGTACTGATAGTTATTAGTATCAGTTCAGGTTCAAAGCAATTGAAACTTTCCTGAATTCAGCTGCAAGTTATCTTCATCAATCACTTTTGAAAACCATGTGATTTCTTGAGCTAGCATTTCAAAATTACATGCAAATTTCAAAGTAGCATCCAGCACTTACATTTAGAGAAAAAATATCTTAAGCAAGGATGAGAAAATCCATTCAGAAGTCTGTTGCATCCCTGGTTAGTGGATTTGTCGTTTGAACTTGATCCTCCAGTTCATGAACTTTTTCCTGTTGGAACATAAATCATTGCTACTGCCATTCCTTTTCTCATCAAAGGCTATGTGGCCACCCTATGCTATATGCTCCAGGAATAAAATGATACTACTATCATAAACCTAAGGCAGTGCAAACAGAAACACACAGCACAGCATGTTTTCTTGAAGAGTTAGACATGTTCTCCTTTATTCCCCTTGCTCTATCACATTTTTCAGACTTCCTCATTTGCCATCTGGTTCCTGTTTCAATCTCCCATGTCTTTCACCTGGCTTGTAGAGTGCTTTGTTTTACCCCTACTGCCCTACTGAGCACAAACAAGAACTTGCAATCAACTTTCTAAACCACACTGATCATAGAATGAGGCAAAAGAATTTCACAAGTTTTAAGACCAATGGGGAACATTGTGATCACTCACCTGACCTTCTCTGTAATGCAGACCAAAGAACCCAACCCAGAAATTTCTAGATCAAGGCTGTAACTTCATTTGGACCAGCAATGTGTCATTAGGAGGGATACTTTAAAAGACCTACTGGATCTGTATGGTCACATACTTCAGTTCTGGTAGTCCTAGTAACCACAGAAAATGACAGCAGAGAGGCTCAGGTTTATTCTGGTGCTTACCATTAGCAACTACTTGGATGATTAAAATGAACCATTTAACAGCACTTGGATAGAAAGAACTCTGACAGTCCTAGAAGGGAACTTTGACAGGGAGTACAGAGAAGCAACATCTTGTGGGTTGGGGAATGTATCAAATGTACAGGAGGCAGAAGAGCTTAACTGAGGGATATTCTTAATCTAAGGCCTCTGCTCCTAACCTGTTTGGTAAGGCTGTTTTGATTCTTACTCATTGCTCTTTCTCTCCCTTGCTATAACATCAAGTTTTGTACAGTCAGGCTGACCATGATACATAGATCTTACTCTGTATCATGCTACTTTCAAACTTTAAGCATGTTCTTCTACTAAACAGATCCTGATTAACAACCAGTTCAGAGATGCTCCATTTCCCTGCTGGTGTCTGACTGCATCACAGCCCAGGGTGGTTAGAACTACTCAGATTTATGGACATCAGCAATGTAGCACAGAGGACTTAATCAGAGGAAAAAGTTGTTTTCTCATCTTGAACATGAGACTTCTGGTTTTTGATGTAAAATAACCACCCTATAGATCAGAAAGAATGGATTTCAAGAATTTAACACTTGCAAGAAACATCAGGTGGAAATTTGCAGAGGGACATTGACTGAAAGGTAATGTTCTCTCTGCCATACTGAAATGTTACAAGTATTTGCGTGAAATAATCTATTAAGTTTCAAATTAGAGATTTATGACATTGAAATATGCCTCCTACACTTGCCTAAGCTGTCAGAAGTTGCAAACACCCACACATTTTAAATTTGTAATTTGTATGGCATACAAAGAACACTTCACTTTTAAAGGTGGTTAATTTCAAAACTCATTATCAAAGTTGTATTTATGCATGTGCTTCAAAACACAGATAAATAAAAATTTCAATTTACATGTAAAAAATGTTTTAGTAACTTCAGAAAACAGGTACCTGGAAGTATCCTAAAAGGTCATTAGTCTTTTGCTTACATGGTTTGCAGCCTTCCACTCTTCACTTCCTTTACACAGTGACTTATTATCACATGAAGTAGAGATGCTGCTGGAGTAAGGTCAGTGCCAAAGGCAGACTGTGTCCCTTTCTTTCACCAGATGCAATAGAGAAGGGCAGTGCACATAAGCAACATTCCATGTGCTCCCTTTGAGCACATGGAAATTACTGCTTTGGCTGAATTGCCTGACCATAGTGA
This sequence comes from Oenanthe melanoleuca, assembly GCF_029582105.1. Lineage (NCBI taxonomy): Eukaryota > Metazoa > Chordata > Aves > Passeriformes > Muscicapidae > Oenanthe > Oenanthe melanoleuca. The sequence continues at coordinate 11,369,406 of NC_079340.1, forward strand.
CCCAGATATGTGCCACATTTACAAGGGACCGGATGTGTCCTGTGAACAGCCCATCTGTGGCATCAAGAGCTAGAGAATAAGTGTTTTGGGCAGCCAAAGCCTCAAGCCAGGACTCAGAGAAAAGAAGAAATCTACACTGACAAAGCACTGGCTGCCCAGCCAGCAGCAGCTGAAATAGCCTGTTCTGGCATGATGGTGAAGGGGCAATCACAAGAGCCTGAGCAGCTCTGTTACGGTGTGAAAGTCACTAACAAGATATGGACACACAGGTCCTGAGAGGGCTTCTCTTAGCTCAGCCTTCTCACAGCTCCATACTGTGAGATCCACAACTAGACAAGCTTTTGCTTATACTAACCCTTAGCCTTGCTAACATCAGCTGTCAGGTGCTTCCGGAGACACTTAGGCTTGGCCTGTTTGACAGCTTTAGGCACTGCACTAATTCTGTGGTTCTGAGTGATATCTTACAGCCCTGTCGAACTAGGATGAGACACTTCATCCTCCTTCAGTGCATTACAGCCATGCACTTTGAGTGGTGGAAAGCTGTCTCCCTCCATGTCAGGAGAGGAACCCACCACCCCAAGGAACCAAGAGCTACTGAGTCCTGTGTCTCACAACAACCCCTTTTCCTCATTCTCTAGATGCACACAAAGCTGTGCAGTGCTTTGCTAAGCTCACAGTACGATGCAACAACCTTATATTGGATGTACATACCCATCATGGTATGCATACACGTGCTTTGAACAAATGTCAGTCATCCATCATATCTAACCTCCCCACCTACAAACACCTGCCTATCAGCCAGCACAATTTCAGTATCTCCACATTGTTCCAGTCATGGTGAAAAAAAAAAAAAACAACGCGTGAAGAAGCAAAAATTTTGAGAAATAGCATGGTTCACTTGACCACTAAGACAGTAACAATACTCATAAACCACCACCACTAGCAGCAAAGAGGAAAAAAAAGGGCAACTGCAAAGCAGCTGGTGTTGAAATACCTGCTGTATTTCAGTACTCTTCTGTAAACAGGCAGAGGAAGTCTTTGGGATTCTGTCCTAACAGCACCACCTTCTGGTGCACTAAAAAAAAAAACCCCACCAAAGCTGCCAAATCAATTTCTATGTAACGCCCAGTAATCAGGTCACATTGTAATCCCTCCTCCTCTCCATTCTCCACCCTCCAATTCCGAGGATGCCATTCCAACTCAGAGAACATCCTTCCCCCCTCACCCCGCAAAATGCAATGATCCTTATTGACACGTGTTTGCCATCACCTGACACCTACACTCCAGAATCTTGGCACAGGCTTGAGATGAAGCACTGCAGCAGTTCCAAACCGCTGTTCTGGCACAGCAGTACTGAAGACAGAATCAGTTACCGCTCTTGTCTGTCTTACTGTTCATTGTAACACAAGCTCAGTTTTGTCTTTGTTACAATCAAACAATGACAGAATGAGTTACTGCTACTTCCTCATTATCATAGCTGCTTCAAAAGCAAAACTTAACTTTACATGCAGGAAGTTACATTATAACTTTAGCACAGTTTAAAATATTCCACTACAGTCCTCTGTGCACATGTGATAATCTAAATGCTGCAGAAATTATGGAAAGGAAATAGGCTCCACTAAAGCATGGACTCCAGCAGCTACTGACCTTTCATGGTGCACAGCCAGCAGAATGCAGAGTTCAAAGAGCAAGAGCTCGTGAGTACTGAGAGGTAAACACAGATAACAGACAGAGATATGTGACTTTGTATCTAGCACCATATCAGAGTGAGCAAATGTACACACTTTTATTGTTTTCTTTCCCATTGCAAAGTCAGATTGTCAGGGACAACTCTCTGGCACAGAGGAATTATCACCCATCATCAGCATCCATTTGGAAAATGGACAAGCTTAGCTACTCTTCAAAGCTTTAACACTCCAGCTGCTTCTGAAGAAAGTCTACAAGGAACTGTTGTGTAAGGCAGATCTTCCCAACAGTTAGGTTTTACACTTAAGAGAGACAGAGTTACAGCCTATAAACTTACCCTACACAGGTAGGAAAAAATAGATTATGTAAAACAAGCACACACATAAACAAAACAAAACAAACACCGGAGTCAAGACAAAACACCTTATTCAACTAACATGAAGTGTGCAGGCAAGGAGACACTCAAGGAGACGTTCACAGCACTGGGGCACAGCTGTAGTTATTGGAAAAGGAGTTCAATTGCTACATTTGGTTCATAAACAATGCCGTGTAGCATGCAAAATACCACTGCAGAAATCAGAAAGGCAAGGACTGCTGTTAACCCTCTGCAAATTAACTGTGTCTGTATTTCCAGCTGCTGCAGATCCTGTGAGTGTGGCACCTGGAAGTCTGGAAGGAGGGAGCTGGTGTAATGAACATATGCTTCATGAACGCTTAGATATCGTTGAAGAGGTAAGAGGGATTGTGCTGCCTCCTGAACCTTACCAAACCTCTGCCCTATCCTTTTTATCAAATAAAAAGGATGTTTCTAGACAGGGCCCCTCCTTGACTTTATTCTAGTCAAGGTTGGACTACTTTTTTTCAGATGTTATAGTTTATAACTATCCATAAAGCCATTATCACCGGAAATATATAATCTTGATGAATTAAAAAAACAAACTTATTAGCAATTTGTTATACATTAGCCTTTTCTAGAATGTTTATAAATGTGCCTTTAATCTAAAAATTTAAGAATCTGTATTTGGAAAGTTTCACATTGGCTTATTGGTAGATGTGAGTTCTGCAGGTGACTCCAAGACTGACAGAGGAGTTTCTGCTCACCTCTGCTGACACCTAAGAGCTAAATGAGCTCTATAACTGGCGTTCTAGGAAAGCTGCAAAGTTTGATATTTTTTCCCCCCTGCTGTCCTTAGCATTCACAAGATACCTGCTAACTATTCTCAGCTGGGTAGCTCCCAAACTCCATGCTCTGGTTCTCAAATAGCAACATTACTCTTCTGCTTTAGTCCCAGCCCTCTTCTTTCCACCTCATCAGCTCCTCTCATTGTCCATGCAGATTCTTTTATTGCATATAATAATTTGCATTCCTCTCAGAAATGAGAAAATTGAACAGACTAATGCAAAGCTCCAAGAAATCAAATTCTTCTTTATACAGGGGTGCTGTAACGTAACTCTTGCTAAACCAAGTGCTAACACTTGGTGCCACTAGAGGCCAGCAGAACACAAGAATGTTTAAACCTGCAATGCGCAATAGAGACTGAATTCGCTGTTGGCATTGTAGAACATGAGGTTTGCATTTCCACAAATAAATCTGGTGCAATTCCTTCCACTTGACCCTTTGACTACCTCCTCTCTCCATTTGTCTTCCTTGTTTCCATTAGAAGGTAATAAAAACAGTGGAGCACCTAGAATCAGAAGTCAAATCGCTCCTCAACATCATCAGTGAGACAACATCGAATATCCCCACTGTTCCAGGAACTCCCCTTATAGACATTTTTGATGGTGAGTATCTGGTCAGTATAACCTAAGCTGAAAAAAAGGGTTACATATGTTATCATTAAATATGCCATATTTTCTCACTCAAGATGTGAACTAATTCCTCCATTCAGCTCAGGGTAGCTAAGGCCTCAGAACCCCAGTTCTGGGTCCAGTTTGGAAAGTCAGATTTCAACAACCACTAAAGAGAGGGCTGGGAGACAGTTGCTACTCACCTTAGAAAGTTGGGACAGACAAAGTTATCTCAAGGTTTCTTTCACATTTAAGATCCTGGACTTCTCTAGCTTCATGTGTGACAAAATAAGGGAGGGCAATAAAATTAAAAAAAAAATTGAGGTATTACCACTTTGATATTCTAAATCCAGCTTTGACACATAAGCCCCCTCACACAAAACATGTTCCTGGATAAACACTTTCAAAAGAAATTAAACCACAACAGAAATTAGCTGGATGAGACCATCTATTCTACTCACTTTCCTATAATGCTCTATGCTCTTCATCCTCAGCCTAAATATCAATAGTGCATTTAACAAGATGAGACACTCTTGGTGGAAAATAAACCACTTGTGGCCAGATATAAGACATATTTATGAAGTCCATTTTGTCAGTGCTGGGCTGTTTGTTCATTTAAGGCAGCTGCACCTGGGCACACTACAGTGCACATGATGGAAGCTGGCTTGAAGTAGACAGCAGCAGTTTATGCTGGTTTTTGCAGTTGGCTGTATGGATCTGGTCACCATGACTGATAATGTCCTCATCAACTTTGTTATCAATTGAAGTTTACAGTTTTCTGTGAGGGGCAGTTAACAGGTTAACAATTAAGTTACTCCCCTGCAATGGAAGGGGGTATTCCAGTAAAGCATTGCAGTGAATTTAAAACGGAAATCAGCACATTTGCAGCAAATCTATAGCAAGCATTACTCAGATGGATCTTGCAGCAACTGCCAAATTGCTCAAGAATTACAGACTGGATGTTCCTTCTACGATTTTGTGAATCAAAGTGACAATTCCCCACTGTAGAGTAGCAAGATTCATGTTTTTAATGAGACTTATCCAAAAAGATTGATCCTGACCTCATAAGCAAAAATAATTACATCAGCTCTTCTCTCTACAGATACCAGCTGAGCACTGTGAAGACAGAAGACACCTGAATGTAATACTGTGGTTGTCATAAACAGTTGTACTTCTGATCACTTAATAAGCTTGTTTTTCCAGAATTTGTGCAGGGTGAAAAATCCTCAGCTGTAATTTGTCTTCTGTGTTGCTGTGCTTTATAATAAAAAGGTACTTGCTTCCAGACACTGTTTCAAACTTGGCATTCTAAATCTTTCAGGAGCCTTACTTTATCAAAACTGCCTTTCAAATGCAGCATTGTCATTAAGAAAACAAGATCAGGTGGTATTCAGGACTAAAGCACAGCTAACAAACTTCCCTTAAATTCAAAAGCTTTCTCCTTCCCTTGCAAAGAAGTGAACTCTTGCTATTTGTTTCAGCCAACAAAGACTTCAGCTGCAAATTCCTCTCAAGACATGCTCAGATTGTCTGACAGAAATGAGTGTATGGTCTGCCTTGGGATACCATTGGTATCTGCCATTGACCAAAATGGAGTCCTGTCAGCAAGTCCCAGTCAGAATCCACCATTTGGACACATGGCTACCATATTCTGTGATCTTTACATTCACCTCCCTTGCCATGGTGACAAATGCAATCTAGAAATTAAATCCAGGTCATTGACTTTTTCTTTCAAGACAAATGGCAACACAACTTCCAGGAAAAAGGACCTGCCTGACCCTTACACTATAGGGGCAGCACACTTATATGTGTGAAGTAAGGGCAGTTTGCACTCTCTTGATTAATGAGCAATCTATTTTCACTGACCTAGCTAGAAAACCTTTTCCCCACTTTGTACTTTTTACCTTCATGTGTTTTTATTTTGAGAACAACAAACAGAAGAGATGTCATCCGTGTCAGCAGGGAATAAAAATTCAGAGTTCCAAGAGTAAGAGAAATTACAACATGCAAAATGAAAATACTGAGCAGTAACTACAGATTACATGTATCATGTACAGACAATTGCTCATCAACAGTGCACAACTCCCAAACACTTATCAAAACAACAATTTCTGAATAATCTTGTGGAAGAGAACTTCTATGGAAAAATCAAATTACATAAACTGAGTCATCACTCACATACATCAATATGAACACCAAAAGGCACAGTCTGCAAAGACTTAGACACTTTAATTTCATAATCTCTTCTTACATACATATATTTAAGGCACAATCCAAAACCTTTAAACATTAATGACAGAATCTTTACTCCTGTCAACGTTACTACTGCCTTGAGACAGTCTGCCTTAGCAAGAATGAAATGTGGAACACATCTTCCTTGAAAAGAATCAAGGTAAAAAAACAGAACTTGACAAAACTTCTTTAAAACAGTCTTAACTAGATAGCAGCCTCGAGGCTGCTATCTCCACATTAAGGAAGTGGGCTAGCCCAAAACCAACTCTGCATACAATAGATATAAAACTTGCATTAAAATGGCACTCAATGTTTATACAAAAGAACACCTTAAATCATACAACTGTGATTTTTGTTTCATAAAACAAACTATTTCAGCATGATATAAGCAGAAAAGAAATAATGACCTGTCATCTATGGATTGCTGAGGGTGTTATACAGAATCCTGAGTAGATGGCACATAAGCTTGGTATTCTGGGGGGGTTTGGCATTTATTACTACTACTTTTGAACTGAAGATATATGCAATATTATAGTTTGAAATGCAATTGCTTTAGAAGAAACAGGTAATTACATATCTACTTATGGAGGAAAAAAAGATGCTCTTCAGCAAGTACATGAAAACAGCAGCTTTTTTTTAAGAAAAGCTCAATGCTCCCTCCTTTAGTCATTTCCACCACACAACTTGAGTAGGATTTTCCGGTAGTCTCCTGAAGTATCACCCTGAAAATGAACCCAAAAAAGAAAAGTTGAAGAACAACCAAAAAAGATGAAGCCACAGCTGAAAGACTAACTTTCCTTCCAGGGACATTTTTGGCTCTACTTTTACAGAAATAAGCAGCAGAGTTTACATATACCTACCTGTGGACATGCACACCCAATATTTACTGAAGCAAAGTTTTGACCAGGTTCAGTCCATTAAATAGATATGGCCTGTTCTGTTTCTGAATGGTAAATTATAATGCCAGATCAAAAGAGGAACAGGGGGGAAGAAACAGTACAGAAACAGTACACCAATGTCTCACTGCTTTTTACTCATACATTAGCGGTTGCAGGGCATGCAACTACTGTAGAAGAGACATTTGGCTAACCTCCAGAATGTCTACAGGATTCTTTCCAAACACCACCAAATCATAGATCCTCACTGTCCCCAGCAGAAAGAATAAACAGGTTTGGCAACCTCATTAGAAGGCAAATTCAAGTGACACCACTCCAGCTCTTATTACCCTGCCATTGGCCAGGCAACCTCTTGGCTGTTGCTACAGCTCTTAATAGCAGTAGGAGGGTGGATCAGCTGCTGAAGAATCTGAAGTTTAGTCTATTTGCAAAATCTCTTTACATTCAAGAGAAAGAGGAGACAATCCTCTATCAGATTTTTAGAAGCTTTATATTCTTTAACACACAAATGAAGTACAGCTCCATCATTACTCAACTGGAGGACTGAGTGGTTCCCACAAGATCATATAAGAAGATTGGGATAGAAGGGTCTCAGAAACCCCTATGGACCAATTTCCCTTTCCTTCCTTGGCTGTTAGCTTGCTCCCCATCTCTAGTTCACCCAGTCCCCAGGCATACCCAAGCGCTCTCAATCCTCTGGCCCTCAGCCCCCATGCTCCTGGCAAATGCAGCAACCCAACACAGGCAGCTACTCTCAGTGCAGGTAACAGCTGCTCAGCTCAAGAGCAGTATTTTGCCAGCACAAGGCTGTCATGGCAGGGAAGGTAAGGTCTCCAAGTCTTACAGTGATATCTGAGTAGAGGGATCTGCCATACATCCTCTTGTACTCTGCACGGATGTCCAGCAGGTCAACCTCGCTGCGCGACACCATGATGCGGATCAGCGTCCTGTCCTTTGTTCCCGCTCCCTGAAACAAACAAAGCACAAACAAAACACAGTGTATTGGAAAGTGTATGATACAGCACTAGTGAAAAAACAAAATGCCTATTTACTACCATAACCCCACTGACTTAATAAACTTGAACAGAATTTGGCCTACCATGCTTTAATAGATTAAATTTAGTGGTAATTTAGTGGTAAGACATGAATTTCTCTGTACAAGAACAGCTTGAAAAAAAGAGGGGGATTGACAGAGGTACAGCGGGGGGTCAGGAAAATTTGGTGAGTTAAATGGCCTAGTTATTTATTTCTGCTAGAATTCCCTACTTTAAAAGCATCAATTTCAATGAGTTTTAAGTATATTTGTGTTTCATCAAGTGAAGATTTTTGTTTTATGTATGGTAGTACTCATTGCTCTGTTAAGTTGGATCAACTTTACTAGATTTTTCCAGCCTTTCATAATAACGACTGCATCCTGTTAGTCATCTGCCCACTGAAAAATGTAATCCCTTCAGCTGCACAGTTTCTTCCCAAGAGCTGTACAAGGGGCTTTAAGAAACTCACACTGAAAGTTTATGTAGCTTGTCACAGACACCTACCTTCATTGCATTATGTAATCTCTCTGCAAAAAATGCTGGCGTGTTCTTGAGACACTTAACTGAAAAAAGGAACAGAACAGTATTACAGGGATCAGGCATTCCTCCTCAGTCAGAACTCAATCATTTTTTATGTTTATCCAACATAGTCACATGCTCGAATTTTACATAAACATACACTTGATATAATGCAGCTTCCACTCCTTCCATTAGTCACTGAAATTATTTTTAATCCAAACAGTAGCTGCAATGCAGTTAAAGAACCTACACTGCATGGCTCAAAGCAAACACTTCTGTCACTAGAAAACATCTAGTGTGAAGCAGCCATAATGAACCTTTGAATTCTAATGATCAGCTCCTTGTTTATGAAGGGAAAAGACAGGATGAGGAGGGGGCAGAAGACTTGAAGAAACACATAGGTAGTGGTGCTCCTGGCTTCTTAATTCTAAATTTTTATGCTACACATCTGCAAGGTGTGACAAATTCAAGTCCTGTCCTAGTACAAACTAGGAAACCACCTATGATAGCAGAAAATCTTAGGTGGTTCCTTCTCCTTAAGGGCGAGTCATCACAACCCTTATTTTAGACTCTTATTTTAGCCACAAAGTTCAGCAGGACTCCTGAAAAAAATTTAACATGCTCATTTACTAATGACTGGATGTTATATTTAATTAGCACAGTTCATTACAAATCTGAAAGAGCAAAATCTAAGTCAAATTACTGTCATGTTAATCAGGATAATGAAAGAATCTTCCATCACTAATCAGAATTAAAGTCTATATATTGATGCAATGTTGGTTACAAGTAAACAATCATGCAAACTGTGGCAAACAGAGGAAACAGACCACACTTGACATTTAATAGTACAGAAAGGTATCAAAATCAATCACATAGAACCACACAAGTAAAGGTGTAAACCTAGATATGTTTTTCATAGCAACACACATTCTGTATAGGAAGAAGTACTTTTCTCAGCGGGAAAATGTAGATGAGAGATAGCAGTTCACCACACAACTGTCAATGATATGTAAAGTACTATTCAAAAATGAATGACAAAATGAAAAGCATGTTTCTGTATCACTCTATTTAGTTAGCACAACACACTTGCATTCTAAGATGTTTAAAGATGTTGTTGTAAGTTACCAGTTGTACAATCCAGAAAGCTTTAAAGAAAGCAAAATTAAATACTTTCAATTAGAAACCCTTTTTTCCTGCAAATAAGGTTTACAGAACAAATCATGTTAATACCATTTCCTGATATAGATATATCTGTATATACATATAATTAAAAACCCCCACAGAATCTATTTTAAAAAGGGAGATACTCAGTGAATATTAATGACAAGCCTTGCTCAAAAGGGTATTGACTTGTTTGCCAGCTACAGGCTCGGTTTTGAATCTGGATCTACATGGAGACCTGTCAAATCACTATGAAGCTCCACAAAGTCAAATGGCTTCTGAAGTCTCAGCAGTTTCTTTTCCAAGGCAATATTTTCTACAAACAGAGAAATTTCTTTTCCTCAAGCTTGTTTTTCTAACAATAGTTCCTGAGTTGACAAAGTTTGAACCCTGGAAAAAGTCTGCAAATGAATCAGACACAATGAGCTAGATCTAGTTTGGATCATTAAAAGATCAGTACAATGGCAAGTGTGGCCAAGCAGGATAAGAACAGTAGTTACATAGTTCACTCATGCACAAGACAGGAGTGAAAAAATGAGGCTTTTAAAATTAATTTTCATTTTGCCGATTTCATTTTGTTACAAACTTCTTTGAAAAAAATCTGTGGTGGTTGAACCAAATATCTTCTCCTATCTCATTTTCAAGTGATGCAAAGTTCATTTTGCCTATTTTGGTAGGAGCTTTTGGGTTTTTTGTATGTGGTTGTTTGAAGAGGTTTTTTTGGTTACACCAATACCATATTCAAAACCAAAGAACAACACTTTTAAAGCAGGAGCTCTAGATACTGCAGTATATTTACAGTAATAAACAGAAAAAGAAACTGAGATGTAAAGACAAAAGACAAGAAGAAAGTGGTTCACAGTTATATCTATAATAAAGCATTTTAAATAAAACCACTGCACAGCAACTTGAGGCCTTGTCCCAACCTCATGACTGCTTCTGAAGACACAACAGTAGACATGAGGTAAGAGTTTTCACTGCTCAGAAGTACTGCGGGCAATTAAAAACAAAGATTTAAAATTGTAGCCACAGGAAATGTGGAAAAAATAACCCCTTTGCAATCAAATCTAACTTTTCTTTCTACTAAACAGAGGTAGAGGTAACTAATTAGAGGTTTAATGCCTGTATTTTGCTGAATTTCCAAAATTGTCCCAAATACTCCATTCTAACTGACTCAGCAGCTGGTACAAGTTCACTTCTTAAAACAGTGTCAATTACAGTTAATCATTCTCTCCCCATTTTAACACATGAAATTTAAATTCTGCAGTTGCCTGAAATAGAAAAACTTCATCTGCCATTTTGAGGTGAATTAAGTGCCCCACTTTACTAATCACAAACGACTTCACAGAATGCTCAACATAAAAAGCAGAAAACTGGAATTACTACTAATAAGAACACCCTTAGCTGAAGTCACAGGTGGCAGCTGTAGCAGACCAGCAGGAATGAACTTGTAAGGTGGCACATACCCACTGCCAGCATGCCCTTCTCCAGGTCTCCAGACATTTCACGACTTATGCTGCTTTCAATGTCCCGGCTACACATCCTCTGGTACTCACTGAAGACTGTTAATGGAAAAGAAAGATTTCAGCTCTGCAACAAGAGGGGGCACTGGAATGTGCTGGATGACTTCATTTCAATGGCACTTTTCAGCTGGATACTACAGTGAACTCACACTAGTTTGAACATCTCAAGGATTAATACGGTGTTACCAGCCATTTATATGTTATCATGCTCCCTCTAGCTTGCTTAGATCTGTACTTTTCATTAAAGAGTGAGACCAAGAAAGCACAGCAATTTTTTTAGGAAAGCTTTGGGTTTCCATAAAATTAAATTTATAAAATTCAGGTTCTCATACACATCTCTTTCCTCCATGTAAGTACCTCGCACACCAACAGCAAAATGTAAAAGTTCTATGTAGTTACTGAAACATTTCCACCACAACAGACAGATGCAGCACCTTATGTTAGCAAGCAAAAGGGAAGGATTGCAAGTGTCTTGCACATACAAGTATGCAAGACTGAAACAATTCTAATTTTTCTATTCTTTAATCAGAGGATCATTTGAACAAGTATGACCTCTACCTGCTCTGATATTTAAGAAAGTTGACTCTTCCTTTTCCTCAGCAAAATTCACCCTGCTTTTCATTGATATCTTATTTGGCTCATTTTACAGATGGAGGAAATTCAGGCACAGAGCAGTGCTGTACATTTTTATCATTACACACAACAGAATCAAGTTGCTGTTTATGTAGGACATTGTTACCTGCTCTAAGGTGGGCCCTGCTTCTTGCACACAGAATGGCATTGAATTTGGATTCATCAGTTCCTAGACGGTTCTCTCCAGCTGCATACAACTCCTGAGCACAGAAGGGAATTCATTACTCAGAAAAGTAGCCAGGCTTAACAGCTGAGTTACAGATTTGCTCCCTAGCAACCTCTCCTCCTTTTATACTTATTTCCTAGCCTATGTACTACTGCAAAATAGGAGCAAGCAATAAATAGCAACTAGTTCTAGTCTTCCTATAATATGATATGCTTGCAGTTTTCCTAGCTTCCTGATGCATAAGTGCTCCAACACAAGAGCTCCAGATTACTACAGGAGGGGACACTGTTCAAAAAGTACCGGAAAATTGTTCTTCCTAATGGTCCTTACATCTACCTTTTCTTCTAGAATTCTAGGAGTGTTCTGGGACATTCTTGAGTTTTGGCTAAAGCACACTATACAGAAAGCTAACAACATTACTATTTAAATGATACTAGTATGGCTAAAACATTCCAGGTTTTTCCCTTTGCTATGCAGTGAAATGGAACACACAGAAAAACAAATGGGGCAAGCATTACTAAGTCCAAGTGTCTTGTTTGCTGCAAAACTCCAGACTTCCTTAAGCAACATGCAAAGGCTAATGCAGGTGTTGAACAGTTTAAACATATTGCCTCAAATCTCTTTGGACAATTTCCTCAGTAAGCAGCACAATCCAACACTTTGGAAAAGCCAAAACCCTGACAGAATAAGAGGTGAAATATTCTATGGACTGTACTCCCAAAAACTTAATCTCTGTATTACCACTACATGGCTCTAATGCTCTGCCACAGCTTTTCGTATCCCTTCCATCCACTCAAACACAAGCACTCCATCAGAAGAAGTCACAAGGTATCCAAAATGTATCCAAAACTAACAGTAAGCAGAATCCACACAGTCAAATTTCAGAATATTGAGCTGACTACAATTAGAAATGATGAAGCATTTCTACTGACCTGTACATCTCTTTGGACAGCAGACATGTCAACATTTGTACTTTCATCTCTGTTTCCCTGAAAGAATTAGAATATCCAAAAGTATTACTAAGGGCTTTGATGGGCTGTCTTTTTCTTAAATTAAAAAAAAAAAAAAAACAAACCAAAAAACAAAACCAAACCAAATCCACACCACCTACAAACACACAACAAACAAATTTCAAAATCCCAGCAGCCAAGTACCTGAGCAAGTGAAATTAAAAGCCTCTGAAAGTGTCCAGATGTGTCACTTTTTATTGCTTCCTCCAGAGTTTTCTTATATTCTGGAAAAGAGATAGTCATTAATCCCCACACAACCCTGCTCATTTCCAAAACTATTACTATGAGTCAGTGATTAAGTAAGAAAAGGAAGAAAATTTTGATGCAACAGATCTAACCTGCTTTATAGACCCTGCTGAGTTCCTGAATATGTGCATTACTGCGGGAAGCTAAGATTTCAATGAGACAATTTTCATCCGTGCCAACGCCCTAAAACAAGCAAAGGAGAATCATTTTAGATTCTTGATCTCTATAACCTAATATAAAAGAAATGTAATAAAATTATAAAGGAAAAAAATTCAAAATATAACCTTGTATAGGAAGTCAAAGCAAGTAATCCCAAGTAAGTCCAAAATTTTAAACAGCAATCAAATATTTTATCAGCTCCACTATTTCCTCTATCTTATAAATTTGTATCTCCTACACAAACCTTTATAGCTTCCTTGATTTCATAAGCATCAAACATGACAGGTGTCTTCATCATTGCCAAGATTGTCCTCTCAAAGTTACCTGATAGCTCAGACTTGAGATCCTTGATCAAATCCTAATGAGAAGAAAAAACAAGGAAAAAAATGTGTAAAGACCAAACTTGACAACAGCAAGCACCAAAAATATGCATAAGCACCAGTAATATATGTTCAAAGTAAAGTTATTCCACTTAACACTAAAACCAGCATAATGGAAAGCCTACATTGAGGTCATTAAGGTCCAATTAAATAGACTGCAAAGACCAAAGAGTCAAAGTAACCGTTTAGCATAGAAACTTCTTTACATGTTTCATCTGCAACACTACATGAAGAAGTCAAGTATGGGTAAAAAGTAGAACCCTGAACTGGCTATGACTCAAGAACCATCTTTCCCTAATGCACCTCCCAATCTTTTTTTCCCACCACTAAGTCTTCTGACTGCCACTGAAGGGATGTAGGCTCTTATTTCTTCTTCCTCCTGTTCTCACAATGTACTTACCTTTCCATAAGCTGTTTTGAAGGACAGGATGATCTGCTGCCGTTGCTTGTTTGAACGACTTCCAAGACAATCAATGATCGCCTGCTCATCGGTTCCTGTACACGCACACAGACACCACAGAATGAGCATCACCTCATGTGAGATTCTGCTTTCTGTCTCTATTTCTTCTGTTCTAAACCCAGCAGAAGAACAGGAATGCCTTCAATTAATCTGCAGTATCTACCCTTCTGTACAAGCACAGAACCTCAAGCTCACAAACACAGTAAGAATACAAACAAAACCTAAACCAATACCAAACTCATGATACTGTTTATACCTACATGAACTGCCAGTAATACTTCTGATAACCAAGGACAATCACATGTGAACTATCCCACTCGGTACACACATAGCAGTAGAAAAAGATCAGTGGTGAATGGAGATGCAATTCTACTTTGAACTGAACTGAAAATCCTCAGACTGCTCACCGAATCCTTTCATGGCCTTCCTTAAAATTTCTGCATCCTTCAGAGGGTCAAAACCTGGTGCATCAGTGATTGTACCTCGGTTTCCATGCTAAAATGAGATCAATAGTGTTAAACAGTAGTAGTGTTAACAGCATATTAGTGTTAAATAGTGAAATACTGTGGTTTACTACTTAGGAAAGATGATCACTGTTATCAGTTTTCTTTTTATGAGAAAAGTAATAGAGAAAACTCAAACCAACCCTGCCTTAAGCAACTTGTAAATTTCTAGACACAAATTACAAGAAAATGCAAGATCAAGGTTTGCTGACATTAAATATGCTTTCCAATTAATTAAGGTTTGATGATACTGTATATACAATTGGCAATACTTGCTAAAGTTAGGAAAGAACAAGATTAATTAATTTGAATTAATGTCAAATCTTTTTTCTTGGATATCATGGTAAAACAATTTGTTTCAAGACACATGAGCCTATACTACTTGCATTTGAAAAGGTTCCATCTCTCTATTCACTCAAACTTCTTTTCATAACTTTCTTTTCAATTTTATGATCGGTTTACACTAAAACACACAAAGAAAATGTAGAGAAACATACATACAGTCACACCTCAAAAGAAAAGCAGTGAATGCTCTTACTGTTACAGGAGTGACTGCAGGCCCTGTACTTCCTGAGTAAGAGGGCATAGATGGGTTCCCAGCTGGACCTGCTGGATAGTTTGGCATGGGCTGCTGCCCTGGGTGAGTTGCTGGGAATCCTGGATAGTTCATGGGCTGCTGGCCAGGCGGTGGTGTGGGCTGGCCGGGCACAGGGCCGCCCCCATACCCGGGGTAAGACGGCATTCCGGATGGTGGATTTCCTCCCGGTGGAGGGTACCCTCCGTACGAGGGCTGCTGTCCTGGTGGGGGCTGCCCAAAGCCACCTGGAGGAACTGGTGGATAACCCCCAGGTGTGGAAGGATACATGCTTTGTGGTACCCCTCCAAAGGTCCCTGCCAGGTTGGATGCCTGCAATGACAGCAATAAAGCAAGAGACAGGAAGGAGTAGAAAAATCTGAGTTCCAGTAACATGCTTAACACAATACAACCTCCCTCCCCACCAACACAGAGAGATAGCTCTTTATCTCCAAAAGATAGCAAGCAGGATGGAAAAATCTGCCTAAAACTTTACACAAAATAATCCCTTCTTTACCCATGGCTGCCTTGTGTGATCACAAGGGTGCACAGACTTTAAGCAACCTGTGGCTGTTTTATGATGTGTTAGCAGTTTACAACTAGCAGGAGCTCCTGGACTACATTCGGAAAGATTTCTGCAGAAACTGAAATGAAGATCCTCCACTCCACATCAAAATCTTACCACTGAAACCCCTCTTCTAGAGAGAAACTGGAAGTGACATTTGCTGATTGCAGCATTGACAGAAACTGGTTGCTGTGGATATTGCCTGGTACACCTTAGTTTGTTGCTCAATTTGCCTGTTGCTGCCAAATCACTTGATTTAATCACTACCTCAGAAAGACATCTATAATGCAAATATCTTCCTACATTCTGCATTCGTTAGGCAGCATAACAGACTTCTGAAGACTGAAGTTGTCAGAAGTGTCACTCACTTCTGCTCTATGAAAAAATCACATCAGAAATGTCTACATTTTCTTCAGTCAATGTAAAAGGTTTTTGCTTCCATCTGTTAAACATCACTGCTTGTAAGAGACTGTTGATCCTATATTCTTTTCAAGGACGAATCATTGATACCTTTAATTACACAGCCTTTTTCCTTACTCTGACTGGTCAAAATCCAGGTAATAGGCAAAATCCAGACTGTGTTTGTCATGTGAATATATTAACAGTGGATATTCTGTGTTAATAGTTCCCTATTCCTCTACACAGCAAATGCAAAGTTATATTAGTTTTACATCCATGACTTCTAAAGTTAGACTTTAACTTAACTAGTGCCCTAGTGCCTTATTTTCCTAAAATAAGAAATAGCTTGCAGCAACCATTTTCTTCAATAGGCAATACTGAATGCTCAACACACAGATTAGACATATAGGCACAGAATTCAAGTGATGAACCCCTCAGTGACAATGCCAGAAATACAACTTTGCCCTTAAGGACATCACAGTGAAGCACATTAAATGAAAGCAAACTCACCATTCCAGCCATGTGGCTGGGATTGAACTGGTTGGCATAGCCAGACACATTTTCCAGACCAATTGGAGGTGGATTTGAAGAGGGTGGATAGGCAGCACCACCCCAAGGACTGCTACCTAAAATCAAACACAGATGTGCTGAAACAAGAAATTATGCCTTTTTATAGTTCTTACTGCTTAAATTTCTAACATAATGTATTTTCAACACTTACAGGAAAATCAACTGAAGAGCTGCAGGGTAGCAGTGCAATTATTATAAAAAGAGAAGTCTCACTGGGTATTTCTAATCATGTTAGTTATAACTGAATCTGTAAACTTTTGCTTAAAACAACTTTAAACTTATTTGAAGCTTAGCACTCTAGACTTTTAACACCATATTTTGACTAGAGAGCACCTAAAGTACAAAGTTGTCTAGGTATTCTAGTAGGAAGATATTAATTCCACTTACTTTGCTGATTTGAGAGGTGTCCACAGAGCCCAACAGTACATTTACAGACACCAAAGTCATAAAACTTGTCTGCACACAGCAGTATGATCTAATTTAAGATGGAATAGTGTGCTGAGAAATAGGCTATATCCCTCCTAGCTAGCTGGCCTTCTCACTGTACAGCTCTTCCTCTTCCTGAGCTAGCCTGCCTAACTCCACACTTCACCACACCTGCATAACTCCAGTCCTTTCTTTCCACCTTTCAACAACACTAACAACTGTAAAGTTCAGCTTGATTACCATGCAGTGGTTGAGTATTTCATCAGCTTTATGTTATTATAATTGCTACCCTTTTTAACAGCCGTCTCCCTTCTGTATGCAACCATCTGCCTAAAAATAGTGAATTAAGGATAATTTCATATTTCTTTGGGGGATATGGTTTTAAGCTGTATGAATGATTTCTGCCCACAGTCATTTGTCTCACTACCCACCCTGAAGACACAGTATGGACCAGAGACTGACCCTTGTCATTTATTGGATTTGGTCAAGATCATATCCTAATGCTCTGTGCTTTATTAGAGATGAATGAAACTGGACCTTACTATAGAAGCACATGGCAGAACACAAATATTAGACAAATCAGAATCCCAGATTAAACAGGACTTAACAAGCAAGTACAGAAAGGTTTGGGGAGTCAAGTAAACCCTCCACAGTCTTGTTCTTCATCTATGCCATGTTTCCACTCCAGATAGGAGCACCACTGCATTTAATGCTTACTTTATCTGAACAACTTACCTGGGGCAGCTGGTGGATATCCACCCGCTGGGGGATAGCCCGGATAACTCATTGCAAAGATCTGGAAAGTAGGTGTGATACAGTTATTTTCTGTAATGCTTCACTCATTACACCACATAACACTAAGAGGCAACATCTATGTAGTAGCCAGTTACCAAAATTTAGACAGAACCTGCACACTTTGTCCTGGCTTTTCCCTTAGAAACCTCTTCCTGCTTCCTTCTGCTGGACTAATAAACAGATAGCTAAGCAGTTGCAGAGTCATTCCTCATTATTTCTCTTACTTGTTGCAGTTGCTACTCACTCCTTGCTTTGTCTATTACATTTTTAGGCATGTATTACTTGAACATGCTTTCTTAACTGTGCCATTAAAATCTCCAGAAGTTTCCAGCCTATACACAATTGTCTTATCAATGAAGAGTAGGAAATCACCTGACAGAAAAGCTACATCTTCAAGTGAGCAACTAAGTAGTTGTTAGAAGGCCCCTAAATGTAAATGTCTGCAGAAGTGCAAGGTCAGAGTAAGAAGAATGGATACACTTTCGTGCTTACAGCATTGCCATAAAATATGAAGGGTTTACTGATAGGATAAGATCGCTAGAAAAAATTGGGTCTCTCAAAATGGATAGTGCCTCTGTCAGCACAGAAGTGCACAAAGTCATTAGCTGTCCAAAATAGAAGCAGAGGTCAAAAAGGAAGAACAGCTAAATGAAGGACAAAATGAAAACCGGCTTCCATAATACAAAGGCCTTATTTTCAACAGAACAACTACCAGAAAGAAGGATAAAAATAACTAAGAAGAAAATATCCATAATGAGTGTTAACCTTTTGAAAGTTATTTTTAATGACGAGTCCCAGACTGTTTTCAGAATTGCTGTGTAAATTATCCCTTTCTTTTTTTCTCCCTCTTTCCCCTAAAGCACTATCTTTTGCATCTGGCATGTTTTGCTGTGTTTTGGGTTTCAGCTGTGGAATTTTGTTTTGGATTTGGTTGGCAGGGGTGCTGTTCTTGTGAAATTGTTTTCATTCTGCACGATCACATTAACTTCTCTTTCTGGTTTGCACGGCTCTATTGCATAGCAACACTTAAATGGAGAAACCTTTTTTTGTGGTTTTACTTTTTAATGTGGACATACAATTAGGAAATATGCAATTTACTTGGAAACTGTTAGGACTTCATGCTGCACACACTCATTTAAATTTAGAGAGAGAGAAACGAACTAACAGAAACTGCAATGAACAGAGCACACCAAAAGTTATAACCCTTACTTCTGCTCCAGTACGTAGCATCTAACAGAATCAATAAATGAGTGCAGATTCTCAGCACTAGAGAAGCAATGCCTGCTGTTACCCATGCAAAGACTGACTCCAAAGTCACGAGGCCAAGAAACAAAAAGCAGAACACGTATTCTCCCTCTGCTGCTGGAAAAAACGAGCAGGCAGTTTCCTCCCTCCTGGCACCTGGCCACACAATTGCCAGAGAGAGCTGCCGGGCCCCAGGTCCGTGCTGCCACCTCCAGGCAGGTACCCCAGTGTGGAAGTGCAGAGAGGCCAGCAGAAAAAAATAACATTAAAAAAACTCAACACAAGGCAGCCTGGCACACTTCAGAGCCTCTCTAATTTAGAAATGGGCTTTACATCATAAAGCATGGAAAAATAAATAACAATTATTACCACGTCATTCAAAAAACAATCAAAGAACCTCCACATCTAGATTCTTAGCAAGCATAATGTCAATGTGCACATTTTTTATATAAAATTATAAAAATTATAAAAATTATTACAACACTGAAATCCGTGTTATTTCTTCAGGTATAATCTTAATTATATTTTTGTTATTTTTTAGCTTTACATGTAAATATAATAAAGACAGCATACTCAAAAAAATTGTAAAATGCCTTTTCAATAAAGCTTTAGATACAAATTTAAGGCAAAAAACCCTTTTTTTTCTTGTGGTTGAGGGTGAGAAGCAATGGGATAGGTTTTGTTTTTCTTAGCAAGGCTGTTTGCTTGCTAATTCCATATCGAACGCTCATTTCAAATTGGAAAAAACCCCAACATTAAAAGAGCCTTTTGGCAATGAAAGCTGAGGTTGAGAAAAAACAGCCAAGTTCAGCAACCTGAAAAAAATGTTAGTTTCTATATAAAAATGTTCCACTTGCTTCTTTTGAACACTGTATTTATCCAGGGCTTCTCCAAGGGGAAATTTTCCCAGACTGGTTTGATTCAGGCAAACTAGATCTGCAAACACACCAACCTTTCATGTTCAGAAACTTCCCTGATCACCACCTTTTCTGCAGTTCATTCGAGCCTCTGTTGGTCAGTACTCTAACTTCAGAAATATAAACACAGAAAGTCACCTTTCCCAACAATTCCCTCAACCCAGCCTCCATTTCATCTTCTAATCTCACCTTCCACACGTTCTCCTGCTACATCCACAATATTTTACTAAAATTGTTGGTGATGAGCAGCACTTGCCTGCTGATAAAAAACAGGTGGCACAGGCAAGGGAACAGAAGATGTGGAAACCCACCCTGCTACACAAATACTGCGTGGGAGGATACAGGAACAGCAAGGGCTCTGTTTGCTCAGTCATAAAAAATGTAGTGCATACGACAAGGGAAAAATCCAAACAACCAAACCACACACGGAAAGAGGGAGTGCCTTGAAGAAAATAGAGAACAGCTACTGTCAAGGTCCTCTCCCCATTCCCAGTATTCAATCCCAGAGGTCCACCTCAGAACTTTAAATAAAGACCTGAGGTTTTACTCCCACGTGAACATCGCTATCATGCTTCACTCTGAAAGCTACAAACAGTTCAGGCTCTTGAGCATTTTTCTGCTGACTGGCAAAGCTCAGAGGGAACACACTTGTCCATAAAAGATTAAATCTGTGACAGACTTTCAACAAGAATCTTGAAAATATCCTTATGTAAGATACAGCACAGAAGAAAAGGACTACAACTTGAGAAATTTATAACAAAAATTCCATAATGATGGCAGAAATAAAGAAGAAAACTTCTGTTTCAAGGTGCAGTAGCAATAAGCCCAGCCACTGCATTCACGCCCATTCCTGGAATTTATTTAGTGGCTGCTCTTCAGTCTACAGCTATCCCATGGTACAATAATTTGAGGACAAAAAAGGATGAAAAAAACTTTTATTTGTTCAAAATTATTTGTTCAATTACGCCCTTTTCACACGGAACACCAAGTAAAGTTAAACCCTTGGCCTTGACTCCTCCACAAGGTTAATTACCAGGATATAGTAGACAAAGCAGCCTGAAGCTATAAATTACAGTACCTGCTCCAAGACTGATCCCTGATTGTGAAACCAGCAGAACAGAATTTATCACCTTGCAATATGCTGTCGTTTTTCATCAGATATGAGCTGAGGCATCCACCACTGTGCTTTTCCAAGACAAGGACAAACCACAGTCAGCAATGAGCCTGCTATTTTACACCAGCCTGAGCAAGATTTATCTTTGAGTCATGCACTGCAGCATACAAGTTGTTCTCTCCTGTATCAGTTGTACTATTTTTCATCCTGGCAGATAAAAAGTCCTGCAATTCTGTTTTTTCATTAAGTCTTCTGTGTATGTATGTGACTCCTGTCCAGCCTTCCTTTCACTATGAAAAAAGCTAATTTGGTAGAATGGGTGTATCTTCCAACAGGGCTGAGTTCATGCCACCCAAAACTCAGGGAACCTCTTTTACACAGATCTTATCACTCATTGCTCACCTTCACAAACCTTTACTGGACTTCATCCAACACTGTATATTTAAAGAGTACTAACACATCATCCACTTCCTACAAAAAAAAAGCTTCCTTAACAAAAAACCCAAACCAACTCACAGCTCTGAATAGATGGTAGAACAGAAACAAACTCAAATATGAGCATTTTTTAAACACTGTCCATTTGAATTGCTTGCTAGTATTATGACTCAGGAGCTCTTCCAGTTTTGATGCTTCAATATAATAATCTTTTTTATTACAGAAAATAATCAAGCACTTCTTGACCTGCTGGGGCAAAGGAGGTATGGGGGAAGAGCATGAAAAAGGTAGTAATTGTAAGCTTTAGTCAAAATAAAATAGAACTGAAAAGAGACGCCATGCCCAACAAAGAAATACTGAATGGGGACGCACCCATAAGCCACAACAGAGTTGTAAAAATATTACTAAGAACATTCCTGTAACCCTTCCAGTGACAGAAGCCCTACATATATACTCAGGGCTTCAAAATCCAAAGAACTTAGCTGAGCTGCATGGACTTTCAAGATCTATGTGCAGCAAAAACCTGAGTTAACTCCAAGAGGTCAGCTTCATTTTTGATCCCTACTCTGCCCTAATGCAAGTGCTGCCTTTTGTAGCCCTTCCTTTGATACTCTCTTTCAAATATACAAAATACACAGAAAGAACATTTATGACAATACAGATAAGACACCTTCCAAACAAGAAAACAAGCAAGGAAAAAAAAACAAATTAAGGTTATGAGATATTTGAATAAGTAATGGAATGAGGTTGTTCTATTTCAAACTCATAACTTGTCACAAAAAATCATTTGTTGCAAAAAAAAACCCAAAAAACAAACAAAAAAAAATATAAATAGTCCGAACTATGTTTTATTCGTCAGTCTCAACTGACTAATGCCTCAGAGATTTATACTCCTCTATTTTAAGTTCCACTGTGAAAGAATAAATTTTGCAACATTAGTGCAAGTCAGAATATGTAAACACCAATTACTCCATGGACTACAGCAATAGTGCAGTATTCAGTACTCTAAAACAGTAACTAAAAAGTATCTGATTGTTCATTTCACACCAGCAGTTTTTAATTAGTTGCTGTGCCCCAGCCTGAAGCAGAGAGCCAGGGAGGGCCCCACTGCAGAGGCCACAGGAACGAAAGGACGGCAAGAGGCTCCTATCAGGTCAGCAGCTGCTGGGGCTGCAGAGGAGGCCAGGCTGACACCAAGCTGTTCAAGTGACAGCTCCCAAAGTCAGGCACACTGCAGCAGCTGCATGGGACCTTAGCTAAACTCCTTATGGACATACCCTACACTGTGACAAAGCCTCTCTGCTGGCAGCCTGGGGACTCCCCACATGAACAAGAGGCACTTTTCATCAGAACACTTTCCTTTTCCACACTTTCTGGACAGGGAGAGCTTACACATTTAGCTGTTCAGCAACACTGGGATGGTTACTGCCCCTCAGTGAGCAAATGGACAAACATTCATTTATTCCAGGCTATAAGGAACTACTCATTTTCAGTTGATTAATTCTTTCCAGGAACAAAATTATTCAAAAACCAACTGAGAGTAGTAAAATAGAGAGACAGGTATTTCAAAGTAAACATAAACAAGGAATGTGAAAAGAGAGCAAGACTATAGCCTTCAAATCTAGTCTGCACTTGAGATCATGAAGCGTCAGTCCTTAAAGCTTACTACTGAAAAGTACTTTCCCCCAAATCCTCACATCTGTAAGATGCATTCATTCTCCTAGCTAATAGAAAACCAAGTATTTTTAAAACACTGCCAAGCATAGCCAACAACCAGTTATTTTGACTATAGGTAAGTACACTGTTTACTGAATAAGTGCAAATTCCCAAGCTTAAAGTTGTTATCTCTAGCAATAATAAAAGGGATATTCGCCATGTCTGCTTCAAGCAACTTAAGCACCTAATTCAGAGCAACTCACTAAGCCAAAGTTCAAAATCAGACATGCTTTTCTACCCAAGCCAGAGATCTGTGGGTTGTAGGAATTAACTATATCAAGTATCACTTCACATACATGTTGACTATTTGGCTATAGTAAAGTTTAGCACAAACAAGAGACCTTCAGAGCATTAAAACTCATCTGGATCTTTAATATGGGACTGATGTATTTGACAGTTTTTAAGCCCACCAGAAGTTAAGATCCAAAAGCCTGAATTGGAAGCCCACCTCTTTTACTGGTAAACACTTTCTCAATGCCCTCAAAAAAAAACCCTCACCACCCACACTTTGCAGTAAAAGAAAAAAACCAAAACCAACCAAAACAAGAATTCCAAAAGACTCTTAACCTTCCCCTACCAGGTAAGACAGCATATTCTCTCTCAAACAGACAGCACATATGGTAAAAAAGGAGGCAACATCTGGAAAGAACTTGTTTCCCTTTCTTTGGAGATCTTACACAAGAACATTGCTACTGACCAGACTGCACTATACAGGGAACAGCCAGGTAGTGGACCTGTGTGAGGCTGTGTTTGCTTCATTCAGGTGTCACAATCTAACGACTGGCACTGGTCCACACTCAGCATCTGTGACAGCTGAATAGTATGGACACAATTGCACACACACAAGCAAAAAACGAACTGCCAAGCAAGAATCACACAAGAAATGTGATAGAATTGTCTCTTAGAAGGACACCACTGAGTCCCAACTCTGACCCATAACTGATTCCAGGTTTACCCCATTCAGGATCTAACTTCTTATCAAGATTCTTTAGTGAGTGCTGATAAAATCTGGAACAAACAGAGACCAACAATGGAAACAACACACAGTAAATACCTAATGCTGTTCTTAGGTTTGCTTATCTACTTTACATTCCTCCCAGCTTGGGGAACTGCCTGAAGGAAATTCAGCATTTATATCAACCACACCCGCTTTCAAATAAACTGGCAAAAGTAAGTTTCAAATAGGTGAAAGTGCTGCTTGCTGAGGGGTAAACACACAGCCTTTTTCTTTCCTTTTTAAAAAAAGGTCTTTGTTACCTTCAAGAGAAATTCAAAATAAAACACACCACATACAGCTGACAAGTCCCTGTCCTTAGTTCCAACAGTAAACATAAAACACTTTGAAAATATATCCAATAAGAAATACGGTTCAAGGTAGTAAACATAAATGTATGAAATAAACAAAATAAATCACTTTGGTGCCACTACTCAGTTGAATATTTAACATAATGGAAGCCTCCAACCAAGCAGTTTGAAGCTGACAGAGACATTTCTACAATTACAGAGAGGCTTGGGTAAAAATAAATGAAACTTCCAGTTTGTTCAAAAGCACTACTATTTCTGTAGTCACAATTAAACCATCTGCTGTTTTCAATTATATTGCTGCTTTAACTAGAGCTTCTTTTTCTTCTTTTTTTATACTTATATTGCTATCACAGAACTAGAATTAGGTCGACTCTATCTTGGCTCTGATTAATGCAATGCCATTGAACAGACCCTATGGAAGCTCCATCTTCCAAAACTTGCTAGAGGTCTAGGAAACAGCATCTCCTGTAATCTTCATATCAGACAGACTTCTTGGCTTGATTTTTTTATAGCAGATCAGGTTATGTTTTAAGTTATGTTTTATATTTTAGGTCATCTAACACTATGTTTTTATAATTCTGACTACATAAATATCCCCATGAAATAGCCCCATCCCACTACTAGTTTGTTATGTCTTTTAGTGACTTTTGACATTTCATGGAGTTTTCAGTCTAGCAGTTGAAAACTTCTGGAGACTATAAATAACAAGCTAAAGAAGTGAAAAATCATATGAATGAATGTGATAGCTACTCCAGAAATTTTAAGTACAGACAGGCATTTTGGCCCCTGACTTTATACTAAGGTCAGGCAAGAGAAAGGAATTATGATAAATATCATATTGTTGAAATAAAATCATTAGGCACTCAGCAGAAATGCATTGGGGAACAGGACTATAGGCAAACATGTAAGCAATGCTCAGTTCTAGTTATCTGCTGTATCAGTGGGAGGAGAGTGGTCCACACGACTCTTACAGCAACTCAAAATACAGGAAATTATAGAAATAGCCAAGCTATGGGGAAAGCGTTCATCCACTCGGGCTTTTCAGCAACCATACACTTGCACTGGTTCTGTATTGTTTCTGACGTTACCATGGGTGTTCCAGTAAAGCACTGACTCACTTCACAGAAAATAACTGTACGCTGGGGGAGGTACCAGGGAATGAACCTCCCACCTCCGACAGCAGCTGGGCTTTCCGGTGCATAACCCTCACAATCAGCTCCTTCATCAGAACACCCCGCACCAGCACTTTCCCTCTCCCTCGCCTGTTCTCTCTCCGCACCTTCGGCCCCAGCGCCACCTGCGCCCTTCTGGGTGAGATGCCTTCCACGCTCCTGCCACTCCCCTCACAACGTTATCTCTACACAGTTCCTCCCTAACAGGAAGGAGCTTCCAGGAACTACTATAAATATATTTGAAAAGAAAAATATACTCCACAGAAGTACTCCCTTACTGCCCAGAAAGAGGACGGGGAGAAGAAGGAACTGCTTTTCTTAATATGGAGATGTTTGTGCTATTTTCTGTCACACACACAGCTACTGCATTACAAGAGTTTGAAGAGTTTTGGTTTTAAGACAAGCAAAGTGACTTGAAGACACTTAAAGACACTCAAGGGTCTTAAAGACATTCCAAGTGCATACGGTATAGGAAAAGGTAAAGTATATTACGAGCAGTTTAGAGAAAGAGGTCTTCGGATGAAAAAAAAAAAAAAAAAAAAAAAGGCACTGCGTAATGGCCAGCCTACCATCTTAGGCTGCTGCCTCCTGACAACTGTACACATCAACATTATAAACTCAAGATAAACTACGGACACAGGCAAAGGACCGAACTGTAACTACAACGGCAAAACATGTCCTCTCCTCCAAAACCCCATTTCCCCAGGAAACAGGCGTTGCTTCCTCCCAGCTGCTGCGAGCCCTGACCGCCCCTCCGGCAGCCCTTGAGCCGCTGCCTGTCCCCCCGCGGGCTCCCGCCGCCGCAGGGTCCCGTCCCCGCGGGGACACGGGCCCGGCCCACAGCCCGGCAGCACCGGGCGGCCCTGGCCCCTGGCCCCTGGCCCCGGCCCGGCCCGGGGTCGCTCCTACCGCGGGTCCTCTGGAGCCGCCGCCACCGCCGCCCGTCCCAGGTGCTCGCTGGCGCTGCAGGGCGGTGCCGGGGAGCGGCGGGAGGAGGAGCCGCTGAGGCCCCGGCCCTCCCTCCCACCGAGGCCGGGGCCGGGCGGTGAAAAACCTCTGGGGGGGTGGCGGGCCCGGCCGGCAGAGCGCGGTGAGCCCTGAGGGAGAGCCCTCAGTGCGCCGGGGCAGTCCGCACCGGGGTCAGCCGACACCGGCCCCGGGGGACAGCTGGTCACCGACCCCGGAGACAGCCGGCACCGACCCGGGGGACAGCCCTCAGTGCCCCAGGCGACAGCTGGCACCGACCCAAGGACAGTCCTCAGCGCCCCGGGGGACAGCCGGCACCGACCGGGGACAGTCGGCACCGACCCGGGGGACAGCCCTCAGTGCCCCAGGCGACAGCTGGCACCGACCCAAGGACAGTCCTCAGCGCCCCGAGGGACAGCCGGCACCGACCCGGGGCAGTCCGTACCAGCCCCTGGGAACGGCCCGCACCGGCCTCTGCCGGTGGAAACAGCACAACAGGTTTGACCAGGAGGCGGCTTCAGCGAGAGGCCCGTTTTATAAAAAAACAAAACGCTCAGTAAAAAAGGTAATTCTGCCCGTCACGTGGGCAGCCTGGGTATTGCCTAAGAGCACAGCCTGCGGGACCCGGTGACACGGACACGGCAAAACCCAATCCGGGAAGCTACGGTTCAAGTCAAGGTTATAAGTGTTCAGCGCAACATCGGGTTAAAACTCAAAACCACCCCTGGCTGTTCTCACCAGGAGATTTCAGAAAACATGCTTTCCAGACAAGGTGGTACAGAAACCCCTATTTTGTATGTAACATACTTTTCCTTAAGTAAAATTCCACAAAAAAATGAAGAGGAAGGAGATTGCTTGCATCGACCTTGTCTATTACAAGCAATAATAGCTAAAGGCTCCAATAAATATATTTTTGGGGTTTCTTTTCCTACATGCATTCTTTAAAGATGAGTGAAGTTGCTCACATGGAAGCATTTAGAGACACAAACCAAGATAATAAAAACGAAAAATAAAAAGGGCTAGCATTTTCCAATTACATTTCTTTTGCCAAGACACTAATCAAAATAGCAAACACAGCATTATCTAGCTGAATCACAGCATTATACAACTTGGGTGGGGAATGAACTTGACTTTGCAGCTGGGAATTTTGTCAACAGGGTCCAGAACCTCCTTTGCAACACTCGCTTCTCTAATATGTATGCTTTGTAACAGGCAATTTCATTTAGAATGAAACTAATTAGGATAGATGTGTTCACACTTCTTAAAGCATCCTGTTCAACCACCAACAGCTTTCAGTGGAGGGCCTGGGCTTTTTCTCCTCCTTACAGCTTTCACATACCACAATGGCCAATCATTGAAATACAACAGCTGTGATTCAACTAAAGAAAAGAAATTGCCATTTTTTCCCTCCCCCTCATCACAACTTTAATTGGCACTGCAAAGGCCAAGGCTGCACTCATGGGAAATAGCTACATTTAAAGTAGTCTAAAGCAGGTGAATGGGTATATTTGAATATAAAAACAGCCAGCAGCCAAGCCCCATACAGCCTCTCTAACTCTCTAACCAGCAAGATCAGGGAGAGAATGAGAAAGGTAAAAGCCAGAAAACTTGTGTGTTGGGATAAAGACAGTCTAATAGGAAAAGCAAAAGCTGTGCACATAAGCAAAGAAATGCAAGGAACTAATTTCCACTTCCCATAGACAGGCATGTGTTCAGTCATCTCCAGGAGGACAACACTCCATCACACATAACAGTTAGTTGGAAAGATAAATGGCATCACTCCAAATGTCCCCCCTGCTTTCATATAGCACAATGTCATATGGTCTGGAATATCCCTTGGGGTCAGTTGGGGTCAGCTGTGTTCCTGCCCAACTTTCTGTACACCTCCAGTGAAGAAGATAAACTGCATATCAGTCAAAACCAGCACATTATCTTACTGTGGTTTAGCACAAATTATAAATTTATACTCAGATTATCTTAAGCTTCACTGATAAAAACGTTTCTTATTAATAGGCAAAGCTAACCTAAAGCATCAACACAAGTTCTGATCATTCCGTTCATTCTGAACATCATAGCCTGATGTTCACTATGCAGGCAGATGGAGAAATGAAGATGTACCCAGAGTAGCTCAGATGGAAAGAAGGTCAGGGATCTTTGTCTGCTGGTACAGCTTCTCCTGGGAGTTAAACTCCTCTCACCTTTGTCAGCCAGAAGGGGCCACATTAGCTCTTGCACAAGTTCTGTTGGCCAGAGTAACTTTGACTAAAACAAGTTAGGAGCCATTCTGAGGAGCTGCTACTCCCATCAGATGAGGACACAGCATCTTCTACAAAGCACTATTTCTTCTTCCAGCAGGATTTGGAAAAAAAAACAAAACCCAAAAGCATATTTCTATAACTTTAGAACTGCTATTTTTTCATGTAGAAAAGCCCTTTGATGCCCCTCAATGCCTAGGCTGGAGGGGTTGTATGAGGAAGCTTCTACTCCTGCAACCAGCCTGGTATTCATTCCAGACCAGGTTATGCTCACTTTTATGTCAATTACAATCTTCCATGGGTTTAACCAAGGTCTAGATTTGGCTTACTTTTATGAATCCCTCTATTTATCCAGTCTCAGTGACTGGAAGTCTCACACCTTTGATGCTGCATTCATAAACAGAAAACTTGACTAGCTATGGCAGTATATGGAATATTCTTCTGACAAAGAAATCATTCTATGGAAACCTCACCACCTGCCATTTTGAGACAGTCAGGGACTGAGACATCTACTTAACATATTTTATTTCTGGAAATTTTTCCACAGGAATGATAGCCTCTGAGCTCATGCTTTTTGGGACCTTTAGTTGGAGTAAAACACTTGCAAACTTCTACAGGCAGCACGTGTACTTGTCAGCATGCACTTGAAGTTCCAGGAAGCCTACCAGCAAGTTTTAATATATTTTTATTTCCCAACCTCTTGAGTTTTAATATTTAAGCTGGTTATTTAACCAGGACACAGCCCCAAAGCACCATGTGCTGGGCAATTGAACAAAGGTTTACTTTTATTCACATATAAAACTCTCACTCTGTATTCGCATTTCAAACCAAATTCATATGGACAGTGATGCTACAGTCAGATATTAGGCAGAAATGAGGCCTAGAATCCTTGGTGTTGGCACAGGTGAGAGTTTCCCTGTCATCTCAAGCATAGTCATACTGCTTTCTGACATTTTTGACAATACTGACCTAGTACCAATTGAAACAGAGAAGCCTTTGTGGGAGAACCCACAAAAATCACAGCAGCGTTTCCTGCAAGCACTGCATTTTCCTAGTGACCCTTCCAAGCCTATGAGCTCCAGCCTTGTAGTCTTCCAAGTGGATTTGTGCCATTATAACACACAGACCAGAACTGAGTGGTAGAAACAAGTACAACAAAACATCCACACTCCTGATTTCACAGGTACAGTCTTCTTAATTTTTCCATATTAGTTTTACAGCATTTTATTTCTATCAGTAAAATATTCCATTGTTGAAAACTCAAAAAGAAAAGAACTTGAGTGTTTACATAGTAGAAGCAAGCAGAAAATAGTAAAGAAAACACAGAATAAAATCTGCAAGTCTTTCAGACAGTTTAGGAACTTTGAGTATCAGTCAACGTGAGGTACATTTTTGGGAGTCCTAGCCTGGAACCCAAATGATCCAGGTCAGCCCAGAGGTTTCCTGCATGAACTTGATTAGGTTCAGAAAATGCACATACATACAGCCTACATTCATTTTGACCCCTAAGGAACCAATATACATAATTTGTGAACTCACTTTCATATGAGAAAAGGTGCTCTCTCACGATCATACTGGGTTGTAGTTCACTGTTGTAATTCGGTATATGAGGTATAAGAACTGAAATCAGGATCCTGTAACCTCCTTCCTGCAGTCCCCAGTTCATGTCTTCCTTTCCGGTCCTGTGACCTTCCCCTGTGTCCTTGTACCCACCGGGGGTCGGGTATTCCGGCCCCTGTCCCGTCTGTGTCTTCATCCCATTGGCAGCTAGCCAAGGCCACTCCCATTCCCCTCTCCTGAATACCTGTTCCCCAGAGTAACTCGGCCTCTTTCCGGCCATACCATTGCCCAGGAATAAACTAAGACTGAAAGAGCGTCTTTTGTATCCTTCTCCATCCATGATGCGATACTTTGTCTGATCTTAAATAATTAGGAAATAGACACAGTATAACAGCATCAGTTCACTTTTTTTACAGTCCTATTAGTTGATGGAGATTTTAGGAAGACATTTGCCTAAATCCTTTTACTCTGCTTTAGCCACAAAAGACATTCATCTTCCCTCCTCGCTTTTTTACTGCTTCTGAGCATTCTGTAGGTTTTATACTTACCTTTGTTTTTGCACATGGTTTCTAACTCCATCAGCTTGCAACTCTTCTATGTACTTGTTTTCCTTCTTCTCAACTGGGCCTTCAGCTAAACCAGATCCCTGCAAGACAATATAATGTATTTGGATTTGCCTTCCCTGCTTGTTCCTCCACAGGTTCTTTGTACATGCTTTGTATATGTATATTGAAGATTACAAGCATTTGATGGTAACAGCGTTATCCTCAATCTGTGGTACACTCCTGAGAAAGTTCTACTGCTTAAAATCCATTGCTCGGAGGCAGGCTTAGCAGAAATGACCTCTGCACTCCAGCTTCATTTCCCCACTGCATTTGTGTTGCAATAGTAGACTGCAATGTTTAATGTCTGCACTGCCACTAGTCTGCAATAAAGGTTATACAGCCAACAGCTCGACTTGCTGTATGCTGTATGTGTGAGGAATGCACTACAGCCATTTCATAACTGGGCCAGAACTTGTGATAGACTGTACAAACTATGTAGCCAAAGGCTATCTGCCTTAGACCTGGGTAGGTCTCTAGGATATAAAATTTTTGGTGAAATAATTTTCTTGCATATTCTCCCAAACTATCATGCTGTGAGCTTTGATCTGTGATGCTGTCAATCTGAGCATCTTCCTTTGTTACTAAAGGCATTCAAATTAAGAGTGGAGTGTTGAGCATGCATTTGTATGTAAACCAATACCCTTCACATGCTGCAGAATATAGCCTTGAAATAAACATTTTCATCAAGGAGAAACAGATGGAAGTGCTTTAGTTTCCATTTTGTATTAACAGAAACTTCTCATTAAACTCTTGAACTGTCACAATTGGATAGCTCTGTGTTTTCCTGCTTAGTGAGCTCAGCCTGGCTGACTTTGGTGGGCTGACACTTTGCCACATACACTCATAGAAGCCATTAGTTCACCCCTTTACAGATGAGATTTTCTACCATTTGTTTAGAGTTTCTGCTTTGCATTCTATCTTGTGCAAAACTGAATTCTGAACTCCAGTCAACCTTTAATTCTAAGAAACAAAGTTAGCCAACATGAAAGGAACTCACAGAAACAGACTGAGCTGGCCCTGGCACGCACACACTTCACCTACACCTGCAGAGGTTAAGCTCCCAGTATGGGGAAATAGATAAATATCTGCTAGTATTTTTAAGTACTGCTGAATGCAATCCAGTTCATTGACTGGGAACCCCATCTGAATGCATTCTGGATGAGCCATTTATCCCTATGTGTCAACTGTGGCAATTTGTAATACCATTCTGAACTGATTGCTTCATTACTGTAAATGACGTTCCAGCCTCACAAAGTTTCTGGGTGGAACTTAATATGATGTAAACACAAATACCAATCTACCTACCTAATTTTCTCTTCTAGGAAGTAGAAAGCAAAGCAACTTGGACATTCTGCAGTATCAAAGAGTTTTCAAGCTATTAAGGAAAGTCATTACTGTGGGGTTAACCATATAGTTTTATTAAAGAGTGATTTAATGATGATGATTAAAACAATGACAACAAGGTGGTCAAACACTCTATTACTTCCAACACTGCTAATAATTAGGCTAGTTTGTGTGGAGTATGCTTTAGATTTAACATAAAATGTCACTTACCTTGCTGTAGATTCCAGATGCCAGGCAAGGCGTCTCTTGACCTTGAGGAGTGGCCTTGGGAGGCATCCCTGCTCCAGGGGAGATCACCACTGTGCAGCCACTGCCATGCTGGAGAGCTCAGGCTCTGGGGCTGTAGATAGCTGTAGTGTGAAGTGATTGGCTTGTAGTCAAACTCCTCACTGGTGGCAGCCATAGAAGTTTTAGATAGGTCTGGTCCCAGTTCAGGCTGGTGCTGTTAACTCCCAGTAAGATCCAAATTCTTTAGGTGAAGAGATACAGCTTAGCATAATTTCTCCAGGTTTGCACAGCAGGGCTGGTTTCAGCCAAGCCTATTTGCTGGTGATGCCAACAAGTGGCGTACCACTGACTCAGAGTAGGTGTGCCCATTGTACCATAAAATTTGGGAAGGGATTTGGGAAAGAAATATCTCAATTCTTATATTCCCTCACCTCTGATGTAACTGTTCATACTTCTATCTCCCAGCAATGCTTCTATTGTACTCCTGATAGAAAGAGGTGAGATTTGGAGTCTCTCACAAAGCTCAATTTAGCCTTGATTTGGGCTTTGTCACCTTTTAGCTCCTCCCATCAGGTCATGAACCCACAGCTTTTTACCTTTACTGTCCTATTCACTAGAACAGAACCCTCTCCTGTATTTTCTGTTCTGCTCTCCTCACCTTTAAATCCTATGTCAAAATATAGCATATTGAACTATTCTTCTTTTCCTTCATCTACTATATGTCCCTCTTTCATATTTGTGTGGCAATTCTGTAAAGAAAGGAGAGCCTGTAGCTTATATGTGTATTAAATATGTCAAAACAGTCATGGAGCTGAAAATACGACTACTCAGTAAACATCAAATCTGGGTAATTTTAGCTCACTATAGGCCTAGTATGTGACTTTAGCCTGTTCATTCTTCAAATTCCCTTCCCTAACACTGAAAATAAATACCATTAATCAATCCTCAGTGTGATGATAAAAACCAAGAGGACTACATAAAGATAAATATCCTATATGTACAACACTTCTTTGTAACTATTAGTCAGAATTGAAAGGCTTAATAAAAAAATTCTCAAGACTACAAAAAACACAGTTCAAACTGTAGTTAAAAGTGGAGCTTTTCAGAGGGTTCTGAATCATTAATGCCTGTGGGGGTCATCTGTGCACAGCAAGCTCTGAGGGGCTTCTTCACCTCCCTAATGATATGGGTCAGCACCTCCTCAAACCACGCCTCCAGCTGCAACAGTGTCCTGCTGTGGCAAAACAGGTCTCTGGGACATAACTCTTGGAACATAATAAACCAAGTTACATACAGAGAATCATCTTCCCATGACTCAGCCCTGACTCACCAGGAGCCTTTTCCACATTTAAGGAAAACCATGTCATTCAAGCCATCTTTAGCACAGATGACCTTTTAAGCAAGATTGCTCAAAATATTTTGCAACTATTAAGAAAAGCAAGCACTGAAAGATTGCCTTTCATAGGTGTCCCAGCCCAGCCTTGCTTGCAGGTAAGCACCCTAACCACAGAGTAGGGATCAGATCCTGAGTGGGCTGGACAACATGGTATTTAACTGAAGCTGAACAGAGTCAGATTTGTGTTCTTGGTATTGAGAGAGCATTTGTGTGAAAGGAAGAAGGTAAATTCAGATCTGAGTAAGCGTTTTTCCAACAAGCATAGCTGATACTTTGAATCAGCACATACTTTGCTTGCCTTCCAACTGCAGGCAGCGAGAGTCTCCTGGTGGTGTGGGAGTGCACAGCGGTGGCTTCATGGCACAGGTGTCCTGCACCCCAGCAATCTCCTCTCCTCTCCTCTCCTCTCCTCTCCTCTCCTCTCCTCTCCTCTCCTCTCCTCTCCTCTCCTCTCCTCTCCTCTCCTCTCCTCTCCTCTCCTCTCCTCTCCTCTCCTCTCCTCTCCTCTCCTCTCCTCTCCTCTCCTCTCCTCTCCTCTCCTCTCCTCTCCTCTCCTCTCCTCTCCTCTCCTCTCCTCTCCTCTCCTCTCCTCTCCTCTCCTCTCCTCTCCTCTCCTCTCCTCTCCTCTCCTCAGGTAATTACATTTGGCCTGAAATGCTTTTTGGTTTGCTTTTGCTTTTTTTGTTTTGTACCTCTTATCCTTATTTTGAGCCCTGCAAATTGCCTTTGATTGGAGCTTCAAGGAAGGGAGCCTCATTGCATTCTGAACTAGACTTTCATTTTCATATTTAGAAGCAATAAAAAAAAAAAAAAAAAAAAAAAAAAAGAAAAAAAAAAAAAGAAAAGAAAAGAAATTGTTGTTTTCTACAAAGCAGCTGCCATCAGCAAAGCCTATTATCTGAGCTGGCTCAAAGCACAAAGGAATGACAGCTCAGTGCTAACATTTAAGATTCAGAATTTCAGTCTATTTTAATACATTCCATGATGAGTCAGAGTCCTCTCCGAGAAATATGGAAAGACATTTACCTTTTCTTAAAAAAGTTGTGCTAGTTCATCTCAGAAATACTTAACACCCATAAATATGAGCCACTGATATTCCTGCTTCCTTCAATTTTAATTTGCTTACACAGCAGAGAACTCTAAGAGTTAAAAGATTTAACAATGATGTAAATAGACCAGAATTATGCAAGTGTCTGAGTTTACAGTTCAGCTGCAGATTGTGGCTAGTTAGTTTTGTTTGTTTGTTCAAGCACAACACCATTAATCAAATTGCTGAGATTTCACAAAATTCAAGTATCCCAGGAAGATACATGCGCACAATAGTTCTCACTTATTTCTCAGTTACCATAGATTTGCCAACAGAGGGAGTCCTCTTACTGTCTACTAAAGCTTTTGTCAAAGTGATCGTGTCCCTGCTGAGCAGTGTCACTGCACTAATAGCAAGGATGAAAAAGATTTGCAAAACAGAGTCACCTCAGGGTATTTAGCAAATCAAAACATGGGCAATATCAGACATGAAATCACTAGAAGTGCACTGGAGGATTCAAGGGGCCGTTTGTGTTATTACAGCAATTATATCTATGGCAGAGCTATGAAATATCTATGAGAGTAATTACTCTTAAATACATTGAGAAGAATTATGCCAGATAAACATATAGTTCCCCTATGTCTGCAAATCAATGTTTAACTGCAAAACTCCTTTGAGTTCTTTCCTGTGGTTGTAGTCATAGCTTGTCAAACAGCAACTATCCAGACTGTGGTTTGGAGGAAACAAAATTATTTTTTAAAAAACAAACATAAAAAAATACAAACCAAACAAAAACAAAAACAAAAAACAAAGAAAACCCAAGACTTTCTTCTACATTGTGATTTCCTTA
This sequence comes from Oenanthe melanoleuca, assembly GCF_029582105.1. Classification (NCBI taxonomy): domain Eukaryota; kingdom Metazoa; phylum Chordata; class Aves; order Passeriformes; family Muscicapidae; genus Oenanthe; species Oenanthe melanoleuca. The sequence continues at coordinate 11,405,266 of NC_079340.1, forward strand.
AAGGATAATGTAATTTTGTAATTTTAATCCCAACCGAACTAACTTGTATATAGTAAGACCTTCAGAACTTCACTTGCTTTTTCATCACAGAATAAACCAAACTTTCTTGTGAACTATGAAAATGTTAATTTAGTATTTTATAGCCACTGTTTGGATCATTTGGTTTCTGCTGCTTACCCCTTTCTTGAAGTGGCCGGTTCCCTTATGACTTGATGAAAGGATTTCAACAGCTGATCTGATAATGACATGAATCATGTTTCAGATTAGCTTGGATGCAGCATTTTAGTCCATTTAAGAGGAGGGAAAAAAAGCAGAAATAATGTTTTACTTATTACATCAAAGTAAACACTTTACAACTACGATGCATTGCCAGGGCTAACAGTTTGGTGAAAAATTAAGTAACCAAATCAAGAACTGAGCAGCAATTGGGTATGGTGATTTACTAGCAGTAGTATAAGGACAAAAATATGAGGTTACAATCACATCTGTGTGACAGTAGCTCCTTCCTTTTCACAGAAATTGTTATTTTTATGGTAGTCAAGACTGAAGTGCTCACGAAGCAACTCCTAAACTTCTGGGTTTTTTTCAGCTTGATATATCCTAGTGAATCTTTCAGAAAAATAAAAAAAGCAAAACCAGTATTACCTGCATCTGTCCCATCCTCTTTTGTCCTGGAACCCAGACTTACACTGAGATTCCAGCAGCAGACTTAACCTCAACCAATTATCTTCTAAAATTAGTTCCAGATAGGTAAACCAGTGCCAAGAAAACTCAGAACTGCAACAAAATTGAGCCTAATTATTGATGGGAATAAAATTGATATTGTTTTCTTCATCATTTTCAGATGACTAAATTTCTTTGTTTTCTATTTTTTGTTAATACTGCAAACAGATCAGCTTTTCAAGTTTTGGACATCTGGCCATTTTAGATAAACATTCCAGCCTTTTAAGTGTTTACAGACTAAACTGTAGAGCTAAATGTTTATGTTGCACTGAATAACTTCAGCTTTGTATTTAACAGAAAGACTGCTAAAGTAATATTGTTTCAATCAGCAGGTGAAGACACATGCTACTGAAATAACCAAAATTTTAAAGGAAGATATTAATACTAGTCTGACCATAAATATTTAATACATCTCTATGTAGCAGCCTTTATAGTTGGAATATATAAAACTGCCACAGTTTATAGGGTTTCTAATTTTAAACTTATTCCCAGACCCTTCGAAAACAATTATTACAGCCTTTAGCTTCTATGAAAACTAGAATATAGCTTTTTGGGTTTCAAACAGTATGTTCCTCCCCTAATTCTAGTTTAATATGAAATAAATCCTTGGCCATATATTTCAAGGAACGTGGCCTCAGATATTGCTAGGAACAGGGTTTGGATCCTATTGTTCTACCTGTACAGGGCAAGAGTTTTTACCCTGACACATGCAAAACTACATAGAGCAGAGAACTGGTCTGGTCCAGAAAAGAGAATTTCTGGACCAAAATATCTGTTCTCAATCAGATCTCTTCTCAGGTTCAAATACCAATCTAGCTGTTGCCTGGTAAGATTAATTTGAATCATGTCTCTCTCTCTTTGGTATTTACATTTTTCTTACTCTTTGGGGACAGCTACAATATCTCATGGTGTGTAAATCTGAAAGTATGTCATTCACTCCAAAATTCCACTTTGCTCACAAAATGAAAACAAGCTGGGGTACAATATTGCTTCTAAAAGAAGAAAAATAACATGAAGAGAGTCGCACAGTGGCATCAGCTTTCAGGCTGTGTTATTCATTGCTCAGCTGCTCATGTGGAGACTTTCCATGTTACAGCAACACAATGCAGATGAGGATATTTCTTAACTTCTGTGGTTAACTTGTATGTTTCCATTTCACTGTGAGCTTTGGCTGGATGTGTTTTCCACGAGGTCAGAAGAGTTTGCCCTGGATGGGCTCCTCTGGGGACCATACCATTACATATTTCCTGTTTTGTGCATGACAGCACAGTGAGCATTTTCAAAGACACAAGTGTGTGCTGAAGCCTTCTGAGCAGAGTTACTACTGTGCTAATGCAAGAGTAAGACAGAACAAAGGAAAGAACCCCTTGACTGAAACCCTTACCATCTTTCTATTGAGTCTTTCAGAACCTGAACTCAAGCCCACTGCTAAAATAAGTTGAATTCCAAGAGCAGCCACCTCAGGGTTTAGCTTGGTGTTTTCAAATTCCTGAGTGTAAAATAATTAAATATAGCATTTATATTTTGTCTTTTGTCCATTGCTTAGGCAAGTCAGTTTTCACTGTGTCAGAGTTGTTGCATTAGCACTTCTCAAGTCTGGTGAAGTTACCTGAGACTCAGAACAGACGCAGCCTTTCTAATGAGCCCAGAGGTAATGAGGCAGCAGTTCCTGAGCTAGCTGATAAAAACTGGCATCACTGTTCCTTTTTCACAAACTGCTTCACCTATGCTTAAAACAGCTCCTTACCTCAATTTTCTGAAAGCTGCAATTTATTTAGAGGTTGAACCATGCCAAGTGATTTACAGTAACTATGCTGTATTGAAGACACATTTAGTGTTTTCAAAGAAACTTACATCTGCAAGAGTTTTCTGTTAATATGTTGCATTGTAAAAGGATATTTTTAAAGAGATGGCAACAGTAAAAGCATGAAAATTACAAAGGGAATGTAAAGGAAATGACTATCAAGAAACACAGTTTTGGGGTTTTCTTAATCAGTTGAAGAGGAGATGCAATATAGATACCCATTTGAAAGTCCTGGTGATGATCTACCAAACTGAGGAGAGGGCTATAATTTTAAAATAGTTTATATCGGCTAAGTATCTCTGAAATTATGCCTGAAGACTTGATGTAGATCTCACTTTTTCCAAGACTGCTGGAATCACAGTTCAAAACAGAATACTGCATCCCTCATGCACATTTCTAATGCTGTCTGGACAAAGAGCATTTTTGGAGCATCTCAAAGATGAGAAAGAAATCATCTGAAATGGCAAGGTTTGTCCTGACCTGATCTTGAAATAATGCTGTTCTCCATGCAGGAAAAAAATACAAAGGAGGACTTTTGACTAATTGATAGAATCCAATAGTCCTCAAAATTGGGACTGTTATTCATAGTTCACTAAACTTTCCTGTGAGAAAATGCTTGCAGTATATGGGACAGAACAGCAGGAGGGGATCAAGACAGCCTTCGTTTCTGGGAGCTTCAGCCAGCAGGGAATCCCGGGCATACCAGGACTGAGATGGAGGCTGCTGAGTGCTCCCTGCCCTCTGGTGATTTCTGCATTATTATCATCCCAAAGGAAGCTCTGCCTTTGAGAAGCCTGGCTTGCCTCTGCTCCAGCAATCAGGAATGGAAAGCATTGACAAAGATGAGCCACAAACAGTGCATTGTCCTGCAGGATTGATATCTAAACTTAACATTTTGGGAAAACAATTCAAAGGATGAGTTTAAGAAAATACATAGAAACATAATCATTCCTTTCTAGTATTTCCAAGGGTCCTGACAATAAAGTATTTCCTCAGTAAGCCAGTAGCCTTTCCCAGCTACAAAGATGGACCATCTCACTTCACACATTGAAAAACAGGTATAGAGAGCAATCTGATATCTGCCTGAATCCCTCAGTGAGATCTGTGGAGGCAGATCCATAAACAGTGTGCAGGGGCTGCTTGCATGAAATTCAGTACAGGACTGGAGCTGAATTCTCTGTCCTGTCAGCTGTTGGTAGCATGCAAGACCCCAGCCAGTGAACTCAGATCAAGCCTCAACAGGCACATGCTCACCTCTTAAAATAGTACAGTCTGGCAATAGATTGTAAAAAGGCAAAGATACACATGCTATAAAACCTAATTACCATTGCAGCCTGTGTCATGGCCTGCCATTGCACACAATGCACAGTAAAGGAAGTGTTTTATCCAGGACACTGACAGCTCAGCATGTCACCCCTGGAGTGAAGAAGTATATCAAAGGAGAGTTTCTATCTGTTTTCCTGTAATGAAATATTTTTGAAGGAATGGGCTTATAGATATTAGAAATGGGGAACACATACCATTGATTCATCTAGTTGTATTCCATACCTAAACAAATCTGATCTCAACTGTACATTTATACATGCTCCAGCCAAACTACCTTGTATGTGACAAAAATATTCCACTGCCTTCATCTTTGCAGTCTCATACTGTTCACCATCAACAGAGGAATTTCCCTTTCCTGATTACAACCTGATAGTCTCTGTTATGTCACTGTTTAATTACTCACTTCACTCTCCAATGTTTGAGTTCACCAAGTATTTGCTGGCATTTACCTTGAATTCTCTGTTGGGGGACTTCAGTTCTCTGAGGGTTGGAAAAAAATTACATTCTCTATTCATGGCTCTAGTAATGTACAATATGAAGTGCTAGCTCTGCACATATTTTCTAGTCTGTCCATATTTTCCAAATACAATAACTGAGTACTGACTATCAATAAAATGGCCAGTTTTGATCACTGCCTTCTGCACCTACAACCCCAAGCTTGCATCACACGTATTTCCTTGCCAGAACATTGAATGAACCTGCATATGCTATGACTTTATTCCCAACCTCCTGTATTTTTTAGTTTCCAACTATCCTCCCATAAAATAATGACACCACATAAGATGCATGATCTATGGCAAAGCAAATTTGTTTATTTCTTATTCAGGGATCGCATTTCTACTGTTATTTCTCAGCCCATTCTAACATTTACAGTTTCTCTAAATCTGATATTTTATGAATATTTTACTAATATGCTGCTCCTATTTTCTTTTACAATAGCTTCATGATGTATTTTCAATGAATATATTTAAATCAGTAGTTCATCTATGTACTTGAGAGTAAAAAAATAAAAGAATAAGCATTTGTTCAGTGTTATCTCCCACTATGCCTTGCATTTGCAATCTATTGCTTCTAACCCTGAGTTCAACTCTAAATTTATTATACTCTAGGCTTTTAAAATTTGTTTGAAGCTTATCAATTGAAACTCTACAGTCCTAATAGTGAAACTTAAGAAACAGTTTACTTACCATCTGCGTCAAATTAGACTCTCACTTCTACCTATGTGGCCAGAAATAGAAGAACTGAGCAACTTCATTTTAAAATCTTTTTTCTAGGATTTGGAGAAAGGGGGGTAAGGCTTTAGTAGTGCAGCCACTTTACCAGATACAAGTTATTAACAAGAATCATCTACCTTCATTCATATATATATATATAGTGTTTATACTATATCTAGTGTCTAAGAGATTGACACAAGCAAATCACATAAAACCTAAGCTGAATTATGTGGGTAAGAGAACTTCAGAATATTCCACAAAACAGTGCCTGATGTGTCTGAAGAAAGTTAACATTCAAAATCCACTTGCATTTCTAGTCAGGAAAGGCCCACAGAATAGGGAAACTCTCCCCTCAAGATAACCCCTTAACAGGCTCTTGCTTGGAAACTGAGTATGCAGAGGGATAGGAATAGAGTGGCAGAGAATGCCTGCTTAGAACAAGAGAAAATAGCAGCTGCTACTATGACTGCAATGCACTTGTGCTTGCAGGACAGCTTGAAAGTTGCAAGGGACTAGAAAGCACTACTTAGGAAAAATAAAAATAAAACCTCTAATTCAGTGCCCAATTTTGTGTGTTTAATTTTAAGTTCTGCTGAATGATTAGCTGAACACAATGGAACAAGGACAGGCTAAAGAGAAGCACAGAGGATTTAGATGGGATTTTGAGCAAGGTTCTAACTCTGCTCCCAAAGGCAAGTGAGCTCCTACTAATCCTGCCCTTAATAAATTATCATTTAAATTGATGCAACTACTGATCCTATTACTGCTTAAGTACAAAAGCCACTTTATATGTGTAATAATTCCACAAGCACTGAGATTTCCATTCAACAGGCCATCTAATGTCTGCAGTTCAAAACTAAGGCACAGCACTTCTGGCAGAAAAAAAAAAAAAATTCCAGCCCCCAGTGTAATTGCACTAAATTGATAATTAACTGCTTAACGTGGTGTGTAATGAAAAGGTCGAGGGTAAAGTGAGAGAGATGACTTTCACCTTTGCTACAGTTTGATAGCAGGAAAATTCCTTTAGACCTACAGAATTATGTAGGTTGTTGCTTGAAAAGGAAACATTGTGTGGATTTCTATGAGGCTTCTGTGAGAGGCAACAAAAGTTGTTCTTTCTGAGAAATGTACCCAGAATGAGAATAGCTCCTGCTGGACAGCTTGGACAAAGAGCTGGGACTGCCAAAAGCTGTGGAAAGCAGCCAAAGGACAAAGAAGAAAATAAAGCAACAGAAAAGTGCTAACATTTTATCAACAAAATCTTTAGGGTAGGGAAAGGCAAACTTACAAATACCGACAGTCACCATACGTGAACACCCTGAAACAGGAAGGAGCAGAAATTCCAGCTGGGGAGCACAGTAAAAGATCTTGCACAGGAAATGGGGAGATAGCATTCCCATCAAAATGTTGATTTTCAGAGAGGGCCCAGATAGACAATAAAACAGTTACAGACCTATAACTGCTTTTAATACAATGAATAGTAAAAAAATGTAACATCTAACCTGCAAGAACTCTTATGGATCACCGTCTGCAAACAGCAGGAAATAGTCACACAGTTCACTCACTAAAATAGGATGCAGGCACATCAGTTTACAGCCATCTGTAACATCAGAGCTTTCTTTGTTCAATCATTTCCTGGGTTAGAATAAAATTTGTATCAATTGGTGCATAAACATGATAAGGCTAAGCAATTAAAACTCCTATGGAGGACTACAATCTCGCAGCCACTCAATTGTTAAGATTTTTTTTACTTTTTTCTTTACTTCAAAAGTAAACCCAACTTTTTTCCTCCATACCCTAGATAAGTAGAAAAACCTCAGAAAACCTCCACCAGCATATTTTCAGAAAATACAATCAGTGACATAGTGCTGGTGAAGCAAGAGACTGTTTAAGTTCTGTCCTCAAATAAATAGATTTTTCTTCCTTCAAGCAAGCATTCTCACACATCCTTTTACACAAGATGGGAAGGAATTTTACAGGAATATCTTCAGGGTTTTTTCTGTTCTCATGTAGTCAGGCCTGACTTTAACAAGAAGTTACACCTGACTGTGGAAACTGAGCTGCTGCATTACTGCCACAGAGAGATTAGATATTACTAAAATTAAGAGCGTGGAGCCACATGTCATGCTTTGCAGCATAGTAACTTCTCTCATTACAATCTTTAGCAGATACTAAAGTAAATTGCATACTTTAGTAGTATGCAATTCAGTGTAGCTACACAGAGTATGTGTCTATGCATTTGTATGTGCATGTGCATTCTGTGTTCCAAACCAATGTGGCTGTTACCATATATACCTGCAATTTGAGTCATTATTTTGGAATTAACTGCACATGATTAACAGTATCCTGCTTTATTGTTTGGAAGATGCATATAAAATAATGATAAAAAGTGGCACTGATTTATTTGCATGATTAGTGAAATCAGTCCTGTGTAAGGATCTCTTGATTACCACAGGCTGTATAAATTTCAATAAAAAGCATTCAGTAGCTGGCACTGAACTCTACGTGGCAGTAATGTACCAGCTCAGTCTGTACAGCCAAGGCTTAAAATAGGTAGGGGATTACATGACGCAGGTGTAAATTAGGAAGATACTAAGACTTGACCCTGTGAAGCAAGAGAAAAAGAAACAACCTGAGAAACAAATTTATAGAATTCATGATTTACCATAATTTTAGGAAGGCATGTCCCTCCCTCTCCTGCACAACTAGCAAAAATTCCCCTTCATCTTTCTGAGGACATATTCATGCTTGTAAAGTCTTAAAAATCTACTTATACTTTTGTGGTCATCCTGTCTGGCTTTGTAGAATCTTTTGGAAGAGAGTGCTACAATTTTCCACCCTAAGATATCTGATAGCTACACTAAAAATAGCCCCATGGCAATTCCTCTGTTGGAGATACACCTACTGGTATGTGTCATGCTGATCATAGTTTAGAATCCTCTTGGACACTCAAACTACTGCTGAAGCCCCAGGGGCTGTAACAGAATGAGTCTCAGTGTGCTCTTTAAACAATCATTAATAACTTATGCCCATAATAAACCACATAAGAGTGGATCTATTTTCTGCACATCGAGTATATTAAACTTAGTGTCCTCTGACCATGTGAGGGGAGGAGGGGGATGCAAACAGTGAGTGAGGAGAGGTTATGAAGAACATCTTAGCATTGTTTGCACAGCTGTGGTGTCATGTTTTCCCCTTGCTTTACATTTTCCAGTATTTCTGTCCCAAGCAGTTAAATCAAACAATTTACCTCTCATAATGCATTAAGAACAAAGAATTATAAGAGCTAGGCAAAATCTTGTTTATATGGATATCCACTCATCTCAGAGAAATGTGAGCTAGTTTCTCACTAGGGTTTTTCCTGAAAAACACCTCACCAAGGCTGCTAGGATGCACAGTAGGAGCCCAGGTACCTCAGGAGAGACTTTCAGACCTTCCCTTTTGCAGTTAGCTGCAGTAAATGCTGCTGCAGCAGGAATGTTTCCTGACAAGTTCTGCTTTATAGTTTTTTTTCATATACATCAAATAATTGCATTCTGTATGCAAGGGGTATCAAATATTATAATAAAAGAATTTAAAGGCTTGAAAATATAGAGCTTTAAAACTCAAGTTCTCCTTTAAGAAAGATCTGTAGTATCTAGGTGTTATTCTGAGTAAAACATCTCTTCTATCAAATTCTGGAGAGTATAGGCCTACATTTCTACACTATTCTATGAGCCAACACTTCCTAGTTTATTGCTTAAGAAGACATTCCAGCTTTTGTTCAACTATGGAACTTCTGGAGCAAGTAAACTGAATTTGGAAAAAAAAAGAACAAAAAAATCAGTCTATATTCAAACATTCAAATTAGTCACTAGATATCTGTGGTCTTGCTTTTCTGCTTTTTAGCAGCATAATAATTGCAGAGATTAACTTTCCAAATAGAAACCTACAGAACAACAGTCATGTTTGGAAAAGCCTAGCCCATTTTCTTCTTTCAAACAGAACTTTGTTAAAATGTCTCATTAAAGAAACAGGGAAACTGAAGCCACCTCAAAACATGAGCAAGAACCAAGCTACTAATGATACTGCTCATGAGCTAAATTGCCACGAAAAGTAATAGGCACCAAAGGCAAAGAGAGGAATGGAGTAGGTAGGGTGAGGGGGAAGCATCTTGAAAAGTGAGAACATGTTTGATAGGATCATCCCATAAGGGGTAGAATATCACTCCTCTACCCTGAGCCTTTCCTTGCTCCTTTCCAAGTGCTGCCTTCAACCTCAACTCAAGTCCTGTTACCCATACATGCCCAATTTTGGTCAATTTATGCTCTAAGAGTTGCCTCAATTCAACTTTTATAAACATGACAATGTTATAAACCGAACAACTGCTATAAACATGACATTGTCACAAGTTAACAACTGCATCTCCTGCAGTACATCATTCACCTGCCTGGAGTTCCATTCACTTCTTGCAGGTGTGGAATTCAACACATATTATTGAGGTCTGTCCTCAGCTTTGGGAATACAGGTACAGGGAAACAGGAAAGGGAAGGAAGTCATTAAAGGATTCTGCTTCTAGAGACATAAAATTCAGGTTCTACTCTGAGGTTTTTTTGAGAAGGCAGATGATAAAATCCCTTAATTACCTGTAGAAAAAACTCACATTCCTGCAAGTCCAAAAAGGTACACAAAATATGGTATCCAAAAACAAGTAATGCAGTTGCAATTCATATAAAAAGGACTTTGGAACCAGCATGATCCTTCCATGTGCTCCAGGCAATCCAGTTTTTTGGATATACAAACAAAAGCAGATGTGTTGATATTTAGTGGGAAAGTGATTTATCTCTATATATGGTATCAGTACTAGAATATTGTGTACAGATGACATCCACATTTTAATAAGACCAGATGTGGTTTGGAGAGCAGGGTAGCAGGAATGAAACACTCCAAAAACTAAAAAAAAAAAAAAAAAAAAAAATAAAAAAAAAAAATCTAGAATTAATTTTTACTTGGTAATAAATGGCCTCAAACAATTTAATATAGTAAAACTAAAAGGTGATATGATTATGGAACAAAAGAACCTCCAGAGAAATAAAGCACCATGTAGTTAAAAAAACTCCAACCTATTGGCCTGGAGTGGCACAGTGTCAGCAGAAAATAAACTAAATCCCTCCCAAAAATCCGATAACTAGCAGCTGAGGACAATTTTAATTTGGAGAGTGATTAAGCAGTGGAACTGATGCCCTTTCTGTTGTAGGGGTGTTTTTCAGATCAAGAAGATGATCAAGAAGATATTTTTAGCCAAAGATACTAGAAAGATCATACAATTCTTGGCAAAATTTGCTATCTTGCTTACTAGGGTTGTTCAGAATAACCATTTCCACAGCCTTTTCCAGCTTTAATTTCTGTGAAGAGTTAGACCTTTTTCAAAGCATTTTGAGGGGAAGGCTCTTACTCAGTTTTTTACACAAACTCCTGCTATTCACTAAGGTATCTTGTAACATCAACTGTATTTTTAACAAGGTTGCTACTTCACAGCAGTAGAAGAGAAGAAATATGAGCATGCACAAGAAAGCTGTTAAACCCAGTGCTAAAATGCAAGCTCAAGTGAAGCTAGCCATGTTCCAGCCGTGTCTGTAGGGCTGAATAGTTATTTAATTAGGCAAGTCTTTTTGTAAACAGCTGGCAGTGAGAGAAGAGGGATTTTTCTTCCTATTCTCTTCCAAAAAAAAAGGAGTACATTGAATAGGAATAAATCACACATAGATAAAATACAACAGAAAATGCTCATGAGGAAACTCACCACTGAAACCTTGATCAGCAGGTTTGCTGTGCCTGCACAAAGCTATGTACTACTGCAGACACAGAGCAAAAGAAAGGAAATCATTAAGAGTATGTATTTGAGATTGGAACTGGGCAGAGTTCCATCAAGGAATCTCTTTACAGGTTTAAAAGCTCTCCTCTAAGAAACTGAAGAGACAAGAGGCCAAAATGATATATATTGTGATGGTTACTGCTCAAACACCTACATTGACTACCAAAACTCATACACTTGTGTTTTCTGGGTACAATATATAGCATTCCCTTTTTCTCTTGCTCACCATATTTTTCTACTTACTATTTCTGACCTTAAATCTTCTATTTTGTGGCTGAGGGATTGGTTTTTATTTGGTTTTGGGCTTTTTTCCAAGGAGAACTTTTGACTTTTTTGTGCTTTTCACCATAGGTTTTGTTTTTCAAACACCATGAAATTACTTGGCAACATCTGTCAAGCCAAGAAAGTAACCTGAAAATAGCTAAAAGAGTATATAAATTTTGCTCCTTTTCCTCTACAACCAATATAACAATATAAACCCATTAGCCTGCTTTTCCTACAGTAATGGACACAGAAGATGGAGCTATGTAGAGGTGACCACTCTGTCCAGGCAGGCCTTGTGCTGAGCTTGGCAAAAGAGAACAGAGGATAAAATGTCCCTAGAAAAATGTCCACAAAATCTAATAAAAACCAAAAAAAAGGATCAAGGAAGGGAACAGAAAGAAGTGAAAGGGTTTTTCTAATGCCATAGAGTAGTTCAATGGCTGGACAAGTAATAGGAATACAGTTCTTCCCAAGTCCCCTCTATTGCCCTAACCACAAGATGTGCTGCTGCATACCAGTGATTATTCTATGAGATCAAGACTTGACTGTGTATTGATTCACTATTTAGAAGCTGAAAACAGACAAACAGTTCAGAAGTGTAGTAAGAAATCAATGGATCACTGTTAATTTCCTTCTCAGTATCCATTGTTTGCTATGAGATGCTTCCACAGAGCATTTATGGGAGCTCTCTAACCAACAATGCACCCCTTCTTAATCCAAGAAGTAACATACTTTTCTAAGTTTCATTTCTAAGAAGATACTTCACCAGCTAAAAGGTTTAAAATTTCTTAGTTTGTTAAACACTTTAAGGGGGCTGGGGGGAAAGAAAAGATTGGTAGACTCAGCAGTGAAAATAAATTCCCCAAAGAAGAGGAGAGGTTTTGGCGATGAATAGTAAGTGGAAAAATGGTCAAAACATCAGTTGTGAAAACTCAGACTTCTAAAAGTGTTCCTACAAGGTCTCAAATTTATTTACAGACAGTAACACATCTATACTTAAAACAATCTTCTGAAATGGATCAAGATAGCCTTTTCTCTGCAGATTAGTTATCCAAGGCATAAAGAAGATAACAGTAACATTCCCAAAGTCTGACTTGCTGCAAAACTAATAAAGCCAGGTCATATGTTTTCTGGTCTTGATATGAAACTCATTCAAAACAGCAGGCTTTATTAACACAAAATGCTTTAAACATCCTGCAGAGAAGCAAAGAGTTTGTGTTTTGTTTTTTTTTTTTTTTTTATTTGCATGCATTTAGAAAAACTGACAATTATTTATCAGAGGCCCACTGTAGTAGTACTGACACCAAAATTCAGTTCTCAACATATAACTACTGATTTCATTCACCCTTGTTTTGCTTATGAACATAAGTAATTTGTACTTCTGCAGCAAAGTAAAAAGAGAAATTTCTTCTTTCTTAGATAAAGAATACATCAGCAAGTCATAATAGGTAATTACAAATAGGTTACATCAAGAAATATTTACAGTGTATTTAATAGATGTATAGAATAACATGCAGCCAAACTAATTAAATGTAGAAATTTGTTGACTATTATGTACTGTAACTAAGGTTAAAAAAAGATATTTCAAGCCAAGTGGTCTGAACTCCAAAGACAAGTGCCTGTGCATTCATCTGGCTCAGTCATACTGTGGTCTATACAGATGCTGTGTGACAAACACTGTCAGAATTACATGATTTTCTCTTTAGACTGGAAAATTGTGGTCCTACAGAATAAGACCAAGGTTTGTGGTTTACTGATTGGAAAGATCTGCTGTGTCACTGTCTGTATAAGCTGCATTGTGGCCAACCCTTGGCCAAAGGATAAATATTTATGGTTTCCTATTCTGCCAAGACATAGCCTCCATTGACACGTACATTTGAAAGGCTAAACTGAACTAACCCCCTTCATCTCAACAGCTATGAAATTTAGAAACATCTCAAATCTATAGCTAAAATTTCAGGCTTTTGGGTAGTTCTGAGGAGCTTTAACCAGTGATTATTTTCAAGACAGTAGAGCAAGACCTGCAAAGAAAAAAAAAATTTGTCATGCACAGTCACGTGAATAATGAATTCCCATAAGTATCCCTAGAGATCCCCAGGTTAACAGCTAATGCAAGGGGTTTTGAATAAATTCTGCAAGAAAATCTAGCTTAAGCTAAATCCCCAGAATATAAGAGGTGTCAGATATTGGACAGAATAGTTAAAGAAAAAAAAATAGTATTTCAGTACTTTGCCCTTGGCAAGATACTATTTTTCTTTTAAACATTAGAAACTTTTTTCCAGTCATATTTGTACCTCATTTTCCCACAGAATCTGATCTAATCAGAAGTTACTGAAAAGATGAAAAAGAACCACAGCCCTTTACACTTACACCACATTTTTTTTCGGGTGAAAGCTGAAAAGGAATATCTGTGTTATCTGCTAACAGATCATCAAAAGCCTTCCAGGAAATGAACTTATTGTCCTTGTAGAGCAAGCAACAGAATCACTGGGTCTTGGTTAAAAAAAACAGCTGGGAAGCACCATTCCAATAGCCACCTTTAAAGCCTGAAAACAAATGAATTGATAATTATAATAACTGCTGCTGGAAAAAGTCTGAGCAATTATTGCTTATATTCTCAATACTTGAGAAGTTATAGCTAACTACCATCTATAACAAATAACTCCTTTTTAATAATCATAAAAATTGTACTGGGAAACTAGTGAAAAATTATTGAAGACAGTGTAGTCCACCATTGAAATAAAAAGCAATTGCTCCTCAGTCAAAGCAGTGTGGTTTCTTTAAAGAAAATCTGTTCCCTCCTTCAACAATTTGACTACACTAATAATTTAACAGAATAGCCAATAACATGGGTTTATGTGCTTTTTCACAAGACATTGTGAAGAGCTGTCTCACAAATATTAACAAGGAAAATAAGTAGTTGTGAGCACACATGCATGTAACCAGAGACACCCACATCTCTTCCTGCTAGGGAAAAAATTGTATAAATTTATTCTTCAATGTAGGAAGAAAAATAATACTGGAATAACCCAATCTCTATTTATTAATTGAATCATTAATACGTTTATTAGAGATTGGAAAGCAGAAGAGAGTCAGGAAATGAAGGTGCTCTGAATAAATAGGCAAAGGACCTCTTTTTTAAAAGAGAAGTAGAGGAAGAAGGGGGGTCAAGAGGAAAAGTACATTCTGTGTTGCCTCATATTGAAATACACTATCAATATTTAAGATTTCACTATGCAAAAAGGCAGAGCCTAGTATTATTAAATAAATTATTTTAAAATATGATTTTTCAAGAAAAATGTTAATGGGCATCAAGTGTAAAGCCAAAGCCAAATAACTTTGCTTTTTCTGCCAGCAAGAACTGTTATGTCATGAACATTTATACAGGTATATTTGAGAAAGTAAATCTTTGAGAAAGTATTTATAACATTCAAAACTATGCACTGTGGTTTGCAGAGCAGATGCTGGACTCCTTCCAGGATGTGGGAGCATTCCACATAGAGCCAGGATGCTAGGAATGATTATGGCAGATCCAGAGCCTTGCTCTTGTTAGAAGAGGGTGGCTTATTAGTTCTGGGAATCTGTCACAACCAGACGGTGGAAAAAAAGGGAGCTGGAGTTATTCCAGGAAAGGTATAGCAAAAGTGGTTTTTCACAGCAGACCAGGGGGTTTTGGTTGGGTTTTGGTTTGCATTAATTCTAACAATGTCCTCCAAAAACACCAATATCCCAAATTTAGCCTGTACCTATATTGCTGCATGAGCAGAAGTTGAACAGTAACAGAAGAACTTGAAGTGAAAAAAATGTTTAAAGTGCAAAGCTCATAATAAATTCTTAGCTTATGCTTGAAACTTCAGGGCCCAGGCAGGCACTTAAAAGCCACAAACACACATGTGGCCAAACAAACCCTGGCTGCTGCGGGGATCCAAAGCCACAGCTGAAGGTTTGGGGTTTCATTGCCTTCTCTCGGCGATCTGTTCAGCTTGAAGGGATATCAGCATTAGCTGACATTGTGCAGAAGTGTCTGTAAGAGACATAACTGACCATGGGAAGGACAGAAAAACCCTATTTTTGTTCCCCACAAGTATTCCACAGGCAGTGGGTGGGGTCGGTGTTTAAAGCCTTTCCCAGCCCGAACACCGAGGTGCCAAAAGGCAAACGCGTGCTTTAAATTCACGGCTTTGTGGTGAGGTTGTTTGCCTTAACTGTGGTGCAACTTTACAGCGCCGTCTGAGTGCTGTGAAAAGAAAGGAATAAGCTAAATGAAGGCTTTTAGAGTTCCCCAGTAGCTTCTGTCACTCAAAACACAGCCACTCTTAATCCCAGTTCCAATAAACTGGGAAACCATGTCCCTGAAATTCATGGCAAAGCAGCCTAAAGCGAAGGGTTCACACAACCTCCTTGCTTTCAGGTCCTGGGGGATGCCAGCAGCTTTAGCAGTCAAGTCAGCTCATTAGAAAAGGCAGAAATCTAGTTCAGAGGTACACAAAACTGAGAAATAAAAGAGAAATATTCTTCATGTGTCCAGAGTTCAGTCAGCCCTTTAAAGAGGACTAGAATTCAGTTGGACAAAAATTCTGGAAGCACACTACCTGACTAGGATTTTTTTTTAACCAAAAATTTTTCTCATTTCAGAGGTAAATATGCTGTCCATTTTTTCAAGGAAGGGGATGTATTTCAAGAATATCCACTGTTAAAGCACACTCATCAAGTCCCTGCTACATGGGTTAGTGATTGGAGTTAGAAATTAGAGGTCAGAGCTTTGTTTGGCTCTTCCTGCTTGGAGTTCACATTTATCCACATTCAAATCAGTTCCCTGATCCAAGTTTATACCTACAGAGTTTGCTTTGATAACACCCAGCAAATGGATAAATTAACCCTTATTTAATATTCATAAAGGACTTAGCAATTCAAGAGTCCCATTAAGTTGAGGGTCACTGAAGAAAAACATTATTTTAGAGCATGAAAATAATTATACAGGGGCATTTTCTTTTTCCCTTGATGGCTGAAACTTGTCTCACACCACTGATAAAATCCTGACTTAGTGGGTGTTTAGTGTCCTGTGACAAATAATACATACTTTTGATTGCATTCCAAGCAATCACCAGTATTGCATTGGGCCACTAAACCTCACAGAAAGGATAAATAGCCTCCATAATAAAAGAAACATAAAAATAGTACAAACAGTAAAGACAAACTATTCAAGGTATCACAGCATGAAAACTTTTTGTGATTCCTGAAATGCCAGTATGGCAAGCTTTCATGTAATATTCTGTGCTCTTCAAAAACACAGAGGGGGGTCATCTTACCATTTTGAAACCCTTTCTAGCAAAAACACTTGGTTTAGAGCTGTCTTTCATGCCTCCACAGAAGAGAGAGCATAAAAAACTGTATAACTGGGTGAGGATATCAACAACAAAAAACCCAAACAAAACCCTCAGAAACAAACAAACCCCCCCTCAAAGAGTCAATAAAGAAACTCAGCAAAAACAACAAAAACCCACGCAAGGGGAAGAATTACTCTAATATATCCTAAATGGATGGGAAGGGGAAAAGCAGGAATTTGCATTTAGCCCCAGGACCAGCACAGAAGTAACAGAAATATATTTAATGTTCTCCTAAGGGCAAGGAGGAAAATCAGAGGAACAGTGGAGTTCATGCTCCAGTCTCAGCTAGGCTCACCTAGAGAACTTTATGCCAATGTTCTAGCCCAGACCAGGAGACCAGTTCCTGTCATGAATATTGTTGGGGCTCTTCTCACTTGTTTTTGTTCATCTCAGAGCACCCATAGCATGTGATAAACAAATCTGTGCTCTGACTGCTGGTCTAGATGGCAAGACTATCACCTTGCCTTAGGGAGAAAAAAACCACAAAAATGTGCAGGATGGGGATGCCAGATCCATTGATCCTTTTAAAAAAACCTAAATCACTAACACAGATATAACTCTATTTGCCATCCACCCCTTGGGCTGGACTGTTACTTCTCCAAACAGACATTCAAAACAATAAACACCCAAACTACTACAGGCCAAGAAAAGGCACAAAGAATTTACTGATAAAGAATAACTCAGTAAGGAAAAGTGAATGATTAGAGAAGCAGATTGAAAAGAATTAGGCTTTTTCCCCAAACTCTGAGAATTACCAGAAGCCAAAAATTTAAGACACCTAGGCAGGATATATCACTCTTTCAGTTTCTACTGGGTTATAACTGAGTGATTTTCAGGCTTTCAATGGAATATGCAAGTAGCACAGAGCCATAGTACTCCAGTTCAAAATGCATTATAGAGCCCAAGGAGACCAAGCTCTATCTCTGGTAACTCATGGAATTTATTAGTCCTTGCAGACTGGCTGCTATTATGATAAAAAGCAATTATTCATGTTGAAAGTGTGACTGTTAATTTAAAAATGTCCCAATGTAACCCAAGTCTCCTGCTCCCATATAGCCATCAAGCCATCCAGAAAGCAGACCTTTGTGAGGTATAGCATGAATTATTTTTTTATTGGTCTTCTAAAGCCATTCTTTATGAAAGAATTACAGTCACATAGCTATGATGGTGGAAGGAAAAAGAGAATCTTTGAAGTGTACAAACAGCACAAGATAAAGGTATTTTAAACCAGAAAATAGAACCAAATCTGAACCCTGCTCAAATTGTCCAACTACAGCTGAAAATTAATTGTGATTTTTGAAGTACTTCTGCTACTCCACCTGATACCCCAGCCACAGTTAACCACAAATCAAAGCCAAACCACAACATTTTACTGGGGATATTAATTGTCACTGGCAGATCTTCTGAAAAGAATTTTTAAAGAGAACTATAATTTTGGCAATAATTGCAGCACAGTCATATTTTTGGTTCATCAAGGGGAAAGTTTTAAAAGAAGTTAAATAAAGGATTTTATTTCTAATATATTGTTGAATTCTTTACGAAATTTAGGTAAGCTTAAGACAAGTGAAACATTTTGGTAACACTCAGTTCACCAAGAGATGCCTGATATTTTTCTGCTAACACAACAAAAACCACAATACAGATAAGTGGTTGTGGGCTTTTTCCTAGCTGCATGGGTCTTCTTATCTCACCTCAAGACATCTGGAAAAATAGGGAAACAGATGCAGGATACTGACATCTTCATGCAAGTCATTCATGACCCAGAAAAAAACAGGCTGAAAAGCATGATCCTTTTCTTGTGCTGTGCCTCATTGGGGATGTTACTATTTGTCATCCCCACTTTGCTATATTTTGATATAGATACAGTCAAAACACACATGCTTACACCAGAGGCAAAATGACAAGCACATATGACTTACACCTGCAATAAAACAGAACATGAACTTTTTTCTGCAGAACCTTCAGTTATGCTCTGGACCCCTCTGGTCTCATTAATGAGGAGCAATACCCTGCACCCCAACTTGCAGACCATGAAAACCAATTTGCATCTGTTCCTTTGTAAGTACATGACAGAGTTCTAATTCTTAAAATGGCAGATAATAACCCATACTAATATTTGAAGAGTTTTTAAAGTTAATTCTCCTTTCCTCTGAACCTAAGACAGCAAAGATGAACACAGACTAACAGCTGAACTCCTACTCACTGCCATGTCCTTGATTCAAAATACATTAGCAACTAAGTAAAAACAAGCTAGATCTACAGAAAGAAGGTTCAACAATTTCATATGTTCAATAATTTCATTTGGAACACAGTACATCTGACAGCACTGGTGTTTGTGCTAGTGAACTGAAGCCACTTTCCTGAAAGATGTTCCACCTGAAGGCATGAAAGGAAACCAGCATAGGAGTAAGCCATCAAGAAAAGATTTAAACTATGACTCCTATACAGACCCTTTATATTTCCCAGGGTAAAAATGTGCAAGAGCTTTTGCTATGGTTTGTAAGGTGAGAACTAAGGTTACAGTGGGACATCCACCCATTCTTTCATGTCCTTATTTACCTAGCAATTCACTTTTGACACTTTCAAGGAATGTCTCTGACAGTGCTGATGGGCATGAATGTTTTTCACTCAGTGACAGGGATACTGTGGCAGAAACAGTGAGGTGGACACAAATCAGCTGGAAAATGTGTTTCTGTAGCTACACAGTCACATACATCCTGTAGCTGGCCCTGACCTACAGCTTGGGCTGAGACAAGTGAAAGAAAACAAGGTGCAATCAATACTAAAGGTGGGAAAATAAACCCTATACTTTTTTCCCTTGTTCATCAATAAACATATCATCTGCTCATTGGCTGTCTACATTTCTGAGCAAATATGACATTCCATAAGGTAGAAATATTGGAAAGTTAATTTTGGAGCAATTACACCCTTGCAGACTTCCTCAGCTTTCATTTTTATTTTTCATTCAACAAATTATTAGTGTTAATGATACCCTTGCCTAATCCCATCCTCACAGGACCAGGTGGTACATGTTAACACTTCCAAGTTAACAGCTGTGTTTCAGATAGAGACACTAGTGGGCTTGTTCAGCCCTTTATAGGAGAAGAAGTTACTTGTCTCACTGCATTGGACAGGGTCAGGTCACTTGTGGGTTGGCACCAGTCTTAACTTAAGAGGTTCATTGTAAAGGTCTGCAGTAGTGTTTAGGCCAACAGAGAATAAAAATAAAGTTTCAGGTTAGCAGGCAAGAAAGAATTCTGTAAGAATGATATGGTTCAATATATTCCAGTTTTACACCAAGAAGCATGGTATACTTTTCCCTAAGGCATGCATGCCTATACCCTTCTGCTTCATTTATTTACTGTAATCTTCACTATCATTTCATTTTTCTTATTTAGGATTGCATTGAAGAAACAAAGAAAATGTCTTACTAGAAAATTCATGTTTTGCCTTCAGTTGAATTAAACTAGGCTAACATGAATAGGGACTTGAATAGGGACCAAGAATTGATTTTACACAGGCTTTAAAAGAGTATTTTTTTCCTTGTGAATGTTTCCCTTTTTTTGGTGGGTGACTGGAATGTAGTGCTTCTGCTAAACAAGACATACATGTGAGAGAGAATGATGTCTGTCAATTGTATTAATTGAGGTGAAAAAACCCCTGGATTAAAAAGGAAGAGGAAAGTTTTTAATATTTTAAAGCAGTTCTAGTGTTCCATCACCAGTGTTAACTTGTGTAATAGCGCTGTGATTTTTATCTATGATTGACAGATGTATATATACAGAAAGGTGTTTTTTACTAGAATTGCTTAGTCCATACTTATGTCTGCACCAGTATCATTGTTCTCATAAAGCCATATACCAGGACTGATGTAGTAAATCTAATCCAAAACCTGTACAGCACATATGTGTTATAAAAGCTGATGACTTTTAGGCCCTTGGTGGGATGGCAGGAGGGAACAGCTTCTTCCTGCACAAAGATGTAAAAGCATTGGTGCTTACTGTCATTTTACTGCCTGCATCACACAGCTCAAAAGCAGATGGTCCTGGCAAATCCTATAGGTGTGTGAGGTGTGCTGACTGAGGCAAGAATTGAGCCCTCGTGTGAGACAGAGGTCCAAACTTCAGAAAATAAAAACCTTGTGTCTTCAGTCATCTGCAGTTCATTCTTTTTATTTAAAGAATTGCCTGAAACCTGCTTGGAGAGTTTCCAAGTCTGATATAAATATTGTGCTGACTCAAAGTACCTAGGAAACAAACTTCCATGCAACAGGGTTAGTTCCAATTAAGATTGGCAACTAATTCTAGGCTACTCTAGAATGAACATGGCAGCTCAGCATGGATGAGGCATATACCCTCATGAACAAGTCATTCTGCTATCCAGCCTAATGGAAAGAGGAGATAAAACAGGAAAAGCAAACCCACAGACAATCCTGGGTGTGTGAAGAAAACATTAAGAAGAAGAAATTAGTGAGAGTGCAATGCTGATACAGGTGGTAGTGGTCTGCTCTGTGATGGCTGGGGTGCCAGCAGGTTCCCATATTGAGAATAAAATACTGCTTCCAGACCTGATCTGACTTAAAGACAATCCCAAAAAGCAGTGAAATACTCCATTAATCAAGAGATAATTGTGGATACAATCCCAGGTTCCAATCCCACCACAGCCACTCTGTTTGCAGGTCCCAACAGTTCCGTCTTGTCATTTCCATCTCCTATTTACCACTATGGCCTGTGCCATCCACTAATCACCATTTCATGTACCTTTATCTCTGGCATTCTTTTTTGTCTCCTGCAGCTGCTCAAAGCCTTGTTCTACCTCAGCAAGCAGGGTTTATTTATTGTAATAAAAAAAAATCTGGTGGAGCTCCTAGAGAGAAACAGAGAAGTGGCAAACAATGAGGCACTACATCTGTCTCCTGGAGCTTGCAGTACCATGGATTTGGTGAGAGAAGTAGATGGGCAGAGATACTATATGCAGTTAAGGGACATACCAAACTGCAGATGAAACCCTCCATGCATTTTCAAAAATATCAAGTAAAAGAGTCCTCCTTTCCTTCCTTGGGCAGTTGCTTGAGGATTTTTATTGCATTCTTTAACACAAGGTCTTTAAGTGGCTCCATAAACAGCACCTAACTGATTCTTCAGCTGGAACAAAGCACTGAGGCTATTTAGCCCTCAATAAAGGGTGTGCTGTGGCATAAGGCAGGTTAGAGGGGTCCCCAGGTGA
Organism: Oenanthe melanoleuca; assembly: GCF_029582105.1. NCBI lineage: Eukaryota > Metazoa > Chordata > Aves > Passeriformes > Muscicapidae > Oenanthe > Oenanthe melanoleuca. Next base: position 11,427,064 of record NC_079340.1, read on the forward strand.
CACAAAATCCCTGGGCCTCCCCACTTGCCTGCCATTTCTCTGGTTGCAGAAGCAAGCATCAGCAGCTGTTCCAACACAGACACTTCCAGGTAAGGCAGATGGGCTCCTCTGCACCCACTTCTCCCCAACTGCTACTGCTCTCCTCATCTGTTCTGCTCTTTTCCTTGGATTCCCAGGTCAAGCAAGTGAAAGGGGTTAGAATGGGCTAAGGAGAAGAAACAAGACACCTCAAATACTGTTTTGGACATGGATGCCAAACTTTTAGATCAGTACTAGAAAAAGGAGACGCTGCCTTTCAAAACTGAAATAACAGAACAATTCAGATGACTCTGCTGCAGCTGAAGAAGGTACAGGAAGCTTTGTAAAACAATACAGAAGGATCAAACCACTATTTCTCACACAGCTACTCAGATCCAGGGCTTATTTCATGCAATTACTCAGCAATGCACTGACATTTTAACAGAGAGCAAGCAAGGAGGCCTCAAGACTTGAAACCACAAACTGGCCAGGTGCAGAATAGTCTGTGTGCTCCAACAGGATCTGTTACACCAATTACCTACTTGGTGGTTTGAGACAGTCTTGCAGGAATTGTGCTTCACATACTATCTGCAGCAAATCTTTATTGCATATGGTATATATTTACTAACATTCTACATATGGATGAACTATACCTTTATCCATATATTTCCAGGATTTTCTATGCCAAAGCTATAGGAGGAAGAAAATAGAAATTTTTACCTTTGTACCTAAGCACTGGGTTGCAGCTGATCCTTTAGATAGGTGCAAAAATCCATGGTGTTAGATACCCAAGCACAAGCATTTCCCAGACTCACTTTGACTAACTTTGGTTTATGCTATGTTTCATTGCTGGCAGTGGAACTGCTGTACCTAGATAGCCAGCACAAGTGGTTTTTACATCCATAACTCACAAATGCCACATGCAGATGTGCTTTCACAGTTTACAACTCTGCTGAAATGCCTGCGAAATTATTTCATAATAAGATAAGAATCTCTGCTGCAGCAGATGAAAAACATTTGTTTGGAATATTCCAGCTACACTGCAGATAAATGGCCTCTTGCATTATGTATATCCTGATTACAGAAACTGGAGAATACAGTGGGTTCAAGTTACCCATGTTCTCTAGTCTTACTGGCAGTTTTGGGTATTTATTCTATTTTCCTACTGAAGCCCCACCTAATCTAGAAGATGACTAAGAAGACAAGACACATTCAAACCAAGACACATTTAAAAGAACAAGAATCCGATATTTGTAGTAGAGCACATTTTTAAAATATGGAGGGCCATAAAAATTTTATTTAAAAAAATTTTTTAAAAAATTTAATTCATATATAAAGGCTGACATCATCTAAAGGTATGAACACTGCAAGCAGGAACATAAATACATTAGATTATGAAACAAGTCCTGGCCAGAAATGGAAAATGGCGTTCCCTACTCTTGCAAAAATGCCATGGGAAGGCTGAAACCACAAGTTGTCCAGATCACTAAGGGGACAGGCTGAGCAGTTATAAGGAGATTTTGGATAAATTACATGATCACCCACTACTTGAACAATAGGACTGACGCTAAATCCTGTTTCTATATTTGCCTTTGACTTGTTTCAAGGCTTCTATTTTTCAAGTCCCTTAAGCCATTCAATTTATTCAAAGTTTGATGTTAATGTTCCAGTTGTTTTTTTTTACTTCATTAGCAGTACTCATAAATAAAACCAAGAGGATTCACAGATGTTTTAGCAACATAAGGCTGATGTAAAATCCATACAGTTGATGTCATATATTCCATCCCAAAATAATCAATAGGAAGATATTGGGCATGTCTGAAAGATATTTCAAAGCCATCAGACTACCTTATTGGGCACTTTTGTCTCAAGTATTTCTGAGAAGAATAGATGCAATTGACCTTAACACTTTTTTCTGTACTTTTATGTATCTGCTAAACAGACCATTTGTATCCATCTTCTCCTCACTTATCTATGACTCCCAGAGGTAAAGAGTGGACTTCCAATGAAAAAATTGCTATCTTGAACTTAACTGGACTGTAACAAGTGTGGCAGCAGTGCTTTGCTAAGCTAAGAGCAGTACTAAATCCAGAAATGGGAAGGAACTGCCTGAAACTGTTTTCCAGAAGAAACTGCACAGGAGACCAGGATGACAACAGAACCTCAAAGAATGGGTGCTTTTCAGTTAAGCTCCTCATAATGCATGCATTTGCAGCCTTTCCCTTTCCTGATATGCCAAACAAAGCATCTATTCAATTTACTCATTCCTCTGTGTGGTTACTAGAAGCCACCAGGGCTACTGACAAGGGGCAATGGCAGCCAAAAGCTCTCAGTGTTCAAATGCACCTGGTGGAGCTCAGGGTGCCCCTCACATCTTAAGGGGTTGCTGCATTCACAAATGCAGCTGCTGCAATAAATGCACCCTAACTCCGCCTTCCCTTGCCCCACAGCAATCTCTACTGTGTTATTTAATTAAAGCAATCCAACCACTTACAATAAGAGCTATATTCAATTTAAGGGGGAAAGGTATCAAAATATACCAAAAACTCTTCATCCAAAACATTGCATCACCTTGACCCCTCTTCATTTTATCTCTGCTTTTGACCTCTATTGCTACAAGAACCCTGTTGTGTTATCTTTTCTGCCTGCTCAGAATTCCCATTTCCTTCACAGCATCTTACTAAAGAGAGTAAACAGTGCAGCTGCCAAATAAAAATACATGTATTTAACTTAGCAAGTAAAAGAGGGAAGTGGTAAGAATAGAAATTGTCTTTAAGGAAGGAATCAACATGCCTACAAAAAAAATCCAAATAACTCCACAACAACAAAACAAGCAGCTTCAGCCTAGTTCCCCCTTCTTTTCATATCCTGACTTTTAAAATACCATCTGCTAGAAAGGCAAGTTCCTCAGATGTGATATCTGTTTCTTGGGGTTTTCCTTCATTTATCAGCAAATCATGGAAAATCCTTCTCCACAATTTATTAAGTGGCTCAGCCTCATACACCTCTTCCTTCTTTAAAACACTATGCAGCTGTTTGTGTATGGGATGCAATTTGATTGAATTCTTCTATTATGATCTCTGTTGTGGACAGAATATAAAGAAAGAACCTTTACACTGGTAGAAGTTTGTTTCTTCTCATGCTGATGCACACATGTTTAGATGTGCCCCAAAAGGCTTCAGAAACCAAGGGAGTGTACAAAAGAACTGCATTTGTGCTGCAAGAAAAAAAAAGTAACCTCACTAAAAGAATTCAGCTTGATTCAGCTATTCTAAGCTTGACCTGACAATTCTGGAAAGTTATAATCTTCACCTGTATTTAAATTCCTGCAAGCAGATAGCTCTGCTGCCATAATTAGCAGCTCTAAAAAGTAGAATGCATCTGGTTTTGGTGTTTGCAGCTGACAACAGAACAGCATTTTCTACTGTGTGCATGCTGACCCTCATTTTCTGTTGCTTGTAACCAAGCCTTTTCAGAACAGTGACTTTTCTCCTATCTTGGCAGAGACATATGGCTTATTACAGCAAAACAAGATGCCAACTTTGATGTTTCAAAGGTCAGATTTTTTTTCTGTTATCTAAGTAAGGAAGGCATTTTTTTTCCAAAACCATACTGGGAAGACACATTAACTTTTACCCTTTTGTCACTTGGCAAAGAGAGTAAGGAGTTGTGATCAAGTTTTTAAGTTACCTCCTGGGAGCTCCTTTGAAAACTCCTAGTTTGATTACTACGGTGTTTGTACCAAAGCAAGAAATAGCTGCCCTGTTGCACTCATCGCAGGGAAGGCAGCAGGGAAGAGTTTATGAACTGTAATTACCAGCTTACCCACTCAGGCTCCTTCCTAAAACAGCAATCATTCATCATCCTCTTTTGTGCTACCGACTCCTTAAAAGGCCTACGGAGCTTTAACTCCCGGGTATCCCACCGCAGGCAGGCTCCCCCAGAGCCCACGCCAGGGTTACCTAGATGGATTTCAGAGGGAGCATCGCGCCGCTCGCCTCCTTATTTGGGAAACCCTGACTCTGCACGGCTTGGCACAACCTCCGCAGCCGCGCGGGCTCCGTCAACCTGGAGCTCCGACAGAGTCTGAACGAGAAGGAACTGCGGCTCGCGATGAACTCCCAGCACCAGCAAGAAACAGAAAGAGAGCCAAAAGAGAGGGAGGGCTGACAAGAGTCAAGCGAAAGTTGTCGAGTTAAAAACAAACCCAAAAGGGCCCAGAGAGGAAAGCTCGGGAGAGCTTTGCGCGTTTGGCGCAAAAAATCTTCGGGAAGGAGGAAAAGGAAGGCCGGGGAGCGAGCGAGAGGGGCGGCGGGACGCAGGCGGGCGAGTGCCAGCGGCGCGGGGCCACCGCGGCCGGCGGAGAGCGGAGAGCGGAGCGCGGCCGCACACGCTCCGCGGGCCGGGCGGGGGCCGGCGGGGGCCGGCGGGGGCCGGCGGGGGCGGAGCGGCGCCGGCAGCCCCTGCACCCCCGCGGCGGCCGGGAGGCCTATGGGGGCGCGGCGCCGCCGCCGGAGCGCCGGCAGCCCCTCCCCGCCGCTGCCTGCGAGAGTGGGAATAAAGACAGATAGCGGGGCAGGCAGCGGCCGGGCGGGCGGGACGGAGAGCGCACAAAGTTTCCTGCGGAGCCCGCGGGCGGCGGCAGCGATGCCTGTGCTGCGCGGAGCGCTGGCGCTGCGCGGGCGCCGCCGGCCTTAGGGCAGCCAGAGCGGCGCGGAGCGGAGCGAGCCCCCGGCCCGTGCTCTCCTCCGGCGGCCGGGAGGAAGCGCCCCGGGCGGGGACGGGAGAGCGGCACTGCCGGAGCGCGGGGAGGGGCAGCGGCGCCGCGGGGCCAGCCGCGCCGGCGGAGCCGGGGGGAAAGATGAGCTTGTTGTCAACTATCGACACCAGCGCCGCGTCCGTGTACCAGCCCGCCCAGCTCCTCAATTGGGTCTATCTCTCGCTGCAAGACACGCACCAGGCCAGCGCCTTCGATGCCTTCAGGCCCGAGCCCTCCTCGTCCCAGCACCCCGACCTCGGCTACACCAAGAGCACCCCGGAGCTGGGCTCCTCCCTCAGCTCTAGCTATCTCAACAGCTTCTTCCAGCTCCAGCGGAGCGAGGTGAGTCCGCCCCCGGCCTCCCCGGGCCACAACCGCCATGATGCCCGGGCAGCCTCCTGCCCCTGCCCCGGGCCGGCACCGGCACCGGCCCCGGCCCCGAGCCCGCCCGCAGCGGGCAGCCCCGCTCCCAGCCCCGCTCCCCGTCCCGGCTCCGTGTCGCGCTGCTGCCCGCCCGGCCCCGGCCCCGGCCCCGGCCCCGGCCCCGTCCCGCCCGGCGCTGCTCGCTGCCCGTCCCGCTGCAGGGCCGGGGCGAGGCGCCGCCGCCGCGGCATTGGCGCGGCCGCCGCCTCCTCCCGCCGCCCGCCAGCGGCGCGGGCCGCCCGTGTTGACAGTCTGGTCAATGGTTACACGGATTTCCCGTGCGCGGCCGAGGGACGGGGGCAGCACACACAAAAAGTGCTACATCCGTCGTAACGTGCAAAAACACCACCGCCGCCCGTCACCCCCTCTCCTCCCCACTTTTTTTTCCACCCTAAAGTGTTGCATAAAAAGCTTGATACAAGAATACATATGGTTTTTGAGAAATCAAAGGCAGGCGCTATTTGAAACAAAGATATAAACAGGAACGTGACAAAAACAGCGAAAAAAGTTTTGTGCACGTTTCATAACGCAAAACAAGACTAAATGTAACCAAAGGGAAGGAAGCTAAAAAACTGGGGTGTGCAAAGACAATTCGCTGTGGAACTCCCTGTTACAGGAAGTTGTTGAGGTCAAGCACTTCTGCATTGGAGGGATTTCACATGTGTGGAGATACTGCAAGGTGGCACCTGGCACACCACAGCTCCCAGCCTCTCCAGAGACACCCAGCTACAGTTTGGCACCCTACTGTGGGACTCTTGCCGGAGGCATTCAACAGCGGCTTTGTTTGATGTGGTCAGATGGACTGTACATCCCAACCTGCCACAGAATGGCATTTCAAACTCCTTCCAGTACCTTTTATGTTAAACATCGACTCAAAATGTATTCTCAGTCAAAATACATCTTCCTGTTCTGTCAGAAAAGTTATGGAGTTATTAATTAAAACCAAATCAAATTCCCCAACTGCTTTTGTAGAGCTGCTAACAGTTAAGAGCCAGAGTTATATAGACACGTTTTCCTCTAATTAGAAATTCTTTCTTCTTTAAGAATTTACAAAGCGCATCCAGTCTCAAAATAGGCACTATTTTTGAGAGTATGTACTTCAAAACCCGTTCAACCTGATTAAGTCTTACTAAGCATGACGTGACATAGACAATTTAACAGCATCTAGACCTAACAAGCACATTGATTTTGCAAAAAGATTAGCAGGCAGTGCAATTTAAACTATTAGCTACCTACCTGCTGATGACAAATTGTAGATTTTGCACCTTTGTGCTTGGCTGACAAGCTTTATGGTACCCAGGTAGCAGCAAGACTGCAGGAGTTCGGCCAGCATGGATTCCAGATTGGGACTCTGTTCAGGCCCGTGTTTGTTGAAGTCAGGATACATTCTGCTCACAGCAGGTCCTTTATTTTTTGGGAGAAAAAGGAAGAAACGAGTAAATGGAGTTAGCATTCAGGAAGCCTTTGAAACAGTCTCTGAGAAAGTTTTCTCTTCCTGACAGTTCCCCGAGTTCATTTTTCGGCTGCTACTATACTCTGTGCAAGTAGGGGCTAATCCTTTTGTCACACTCCCTTTCCGCTTGGCTCATAGTTCTTTCCATTTTTTCCTCCTAACCTTTCTTCTTTCTTCTGGAAAAGAATTTCCCCCCTATGCCAGGCCTTCCTCAGGCCCCTGCCCCAGCTCCAAGCAGTCAGTCCCTGTGCAGCCTCCCCCCAGCTGTGCTGTTCTCAGATCCCAGAAGTCACCTTCTGTGTGGATTCCTATCATCCACAAGCTGTAACTTTATTCTGCTCTTTTAAACCTCAATACAGTTTCCTGAGGCACATGAACAGCAGCAACAAGCGAGAATGCCAGCTCTGTAGAAAGCCAAGAGCATTCACCACTCAGGAAATAAGAAGCTATTTCATTCTATATGGATATTTTATTACATTTAAAAGACAAAGCATGTTAGTTTGTTTCCATTCACTGATGATAGTATTGACTATGTGGCTGTTGGAGACACTTCTATGTTTCCTGAGCTATGTCTTAATACATGGTAACCTGAAAAGAGGAAAAGGAGCACAGCTATCTCCTATGGCTTGGGAATGCATCTGCCCTGCTGGATATACCCTGAAGGAAGCAGGGAACCCTTTAATTTCCCAGACTAACACTGCCTGCTTATGCAGCAGCTTTCATTCAAGGGTTTAGAAGGTGCTAGAGATACTGTTGCTCAAAAGAAGTTCGTCAATATGTTAGATGCTCTGTTCTTTCCAGAAACTGGAAACTAGACTGCTTTTTGGCAGGAATCACCCAAGAGTTTCCGACAATGTCATGCTCTTAATTCCTGAGATTCTAACATCTGTTTATTTGCAGATGCCATTGGGTATACACTACATATTTCAACCGCATAAAATTATTTTGGAGAGCATTAGTACTGTATGCTGTTTTTGCAGCAAGTGGGCTCATGCTATCTTTGGAACAACGCATAGCTTTCCACAGTTAAACTGTTGACTGTTTTCTACACAGTGCTTGCTTTGGTTGGCATTTTTTTCCCCCTCACGGTTTTGTCCTGGGTTGGCTTAGCCTGGAGCCGAGCTGTTACAATGATTGACACATAGCTGTACACAATATTTGGAAAGTGACCTAATGAGGGTCCAAAATAGCAACAGATTGAGAAATGATAGGATCATAGAGTGTAAAATAGTTGTGTGTCCTGTATGTTGCCTTGCAATTGAAAATTTCTGGAGAAGAACACTTGGAATAAGAGACAGCACTTGTGAAAAGTTGCTATTATACAGGGTTTGCAAGTCTGCATGGCAGTGCCTGTGTATGTGACTTGCATACTGACCAAAGAAACAGGACAGAAAAAAAATAAAAGTGCCAGCACCCACAGAGTAGTCTTGTACTTCAAGATTTTTGTCCTCCAGACTTTTTCCACTACAATGGATGCCTTCTAAATAAACATGATGAACACAGCTGTTTGGTGCATAAAAGCCCATTGTACCAAGGAAAAAAAAGCAATAATAAAGGTTTAAACAGTAAAGCAACAATGAGTGTTTTGTTCTGTATGCAAGACTCATTTTGCAAAACAGACCTGCTTTAAACCAAACTTTATGGCAGCATTTGTTGTCCTAGATATGAAATAAAAGCATGTTAGACCATTAAGATGCAATAAATTGGCCATTGAACTGGGTTCCACCCTCATTATAACACCATCCATCAGAGCCAAGTATTTGAGGCTTTGTTGTGAGGCTGGTTATATGGAATTTAACACCTCTGAGATACAGCCAGGTATCTGTGGCTGTCGTTGAGGGGTACAATTGAAAAACCTAGAATGAGGGGGCAAGAGACTCATAAAGTATTTTTCTACACTAACAGGAGGCATCCTACCAGGTCAATGCTGTCTTTGGTCAAGAAGAGACAGCAAGAAATTATTTTAATATCATTATTAAACGTTTTTCTCTACTCTGTGTCTTTCAAGAGTGGAATTCCCTCTAGAAACCTCTATGGCAGCCACTTTCTGGATCTAAATACAGATTTTGTTTAAGCACAAATAACTGCACATACTAGATGAGAAAATAATCACCATTTTCATGTTTCTGACTTGGAGACTTCCAGATCCAGTCCTTATAGACAAGAAGGGAACTAACTGAGAATGAGGGCACACACCAGCTAGTTCACTTTGCTACAGTAAAGTATGGATCACTTGCTTGGAAAGAAAAATGTGTGTGGAGTAAAAACAGTTTACAGTGTGCTGTGGCAAATAACATTCAAATCCCTGTGAAACAGAAGCAGGTGTAAAGCACTGGGATAGATTAGGTAACTTCCCAAAGAAGACAGTGACATTCATACAAAAATAATAACAGAAACCGATTGAACACTGGAAGAACAAAGATGTAGGGAAGGAAATTGGCAGTTCTACAGAAAATATATTTTATCAGACAAACTTGTTGTCCATATGTCTTTCAGAGAGTTAGGGGGGTTACACACTAGGCTGATACTTGACAAAGAAAGATCTGTTATTTGGCCTAGATGAAGTAATTTGGAGGATAATTATAAGATTGAAAAAATCTCCATTCTCTTAGTGTCCGAAGAATACAAGGATTGCTATACCAGATCAGGCCATTAGCCCCCTAAATTAAGTGCAATATCTTTGAGAACTGCCATGATTAAAAGATTCAAGAGAAAACTAAATGCCTTTTAAGAGGCTGCTCACAACCAGTATGGTCTGAAGGCAAACTCAGCAGAGATGCAGGTTAGCAGAAATTGCCATATGCTCCAAAACATGTCCAATTTGTGTGATTTTGTGTTACATAATTATTTATTCCAACACAGAACACATTTTTGATCCACAGGGTGCTTAATGTGCTAGGCACTCAAGTGAGAACTTGCTTTCTCAGCTACTAACTTACAGAGTAGCACAGTCTACAGTAACTGAACATAGGTATTATTATAATCAAACTATTATCAGACTACTATTTGACTTATTTCCTAAATTTAATTTTTTCTCACTTACAGTGCCCTTAACCTTCTCAAAATTTATTGAAATGGCACTAGCATAACAATTCCTATGTTTCTGGAACTTGTGCTCTCTGCCTCAGGATGATTGTGCACTACCAATAATTTGTGGCTACTTAAAAGCGCCAGACATGTAATTCCAAAATGCTTCTCAGGAAGTTAAATGTCAATTCTCACATCAGTCCTCATAAGAGATTCCAGGGAGCTGAATCTTCTATGTTAATCAGAGGACAACATGCATTCGGAGGTCTTGGCAACACCAGCCTGTCCTCCCAACACAGCCAGCTCCAGAGCCCTTTTGATGACCCTGTCTCAGCACACAAAGTGCAGCTTTCATAGCCCACTGTACACTGGTCTCAAAATCTTAGATCCTATTACAGGTGTTTGAGCTAACAACTATTCTGTTCCTAATTCCAATTGGACATATGCTTTAAAATTAAAAAAATCAGGGGTTTATGTCTATAAGCATTCTCTTTTGCTTGCTGTCCTTATCTCTGCAGCTGTGGCCTCCTGCTTTGCTACTTCTGTAGTCTTTGGAAAAACACCCACGTTTGCCAGGGAAATAAAAGCCCCATGTGTTAATATACTATAGGAAGTGGAGCCTGAAAGTAAGATCTATATCTTGTATAGAAAGTGTGAAATTCGAATTATTATCCAAATTACACTCTTCCATTTGTATCACCTAGGCTTTAGGCTTCTCTGTTGTCCAGGATAAAGTGTTTTGTTTGTGTTTTTGTAAGTGGACAGTACTGCACATAGCAGATACTCTTCTTACTCTTGACACTGAGGCTGAATTACCTAATAGCAATTTGATTGCAGGAAGAAACACACAAGAGCCAAATTTAGTTCACCAAAGAAAGTGTTCTAAATACAATTATGTTGCTTTTAATCTGACTTCCTTACCTAAGAAAATTCCCAGAAGTAAGAAGAAAATGTGTTGAATTTACTGCAACAGCCAGAGCCTCTTGTGTTGCATCCTTACCCACAGACTGCCCCTGCCCCAGCAAATGCTGCTGTAGCTCTGCAGCACACCTGCCCTACCTGGGGCTTTAACTAACTCAAACATGACTTCTACCTGGGCTTTAGTTTATTTACAGTGAAAATATTAGCCACCATAATAATCTGCAGCTACTTGCTTTCACATCATCATCACCATGCTTGGAAGGCTGGCAAAAACTAAAATACTAACTAGTGAAAGTAAATCAAGTCCTCAAGAAGAGGAATATTCTGCTTTAGTATTGATTTCTTTTTGATAGCTTAAAAAAAATAAAATCAAGCAATAGAAGATAGACCAATTATATTTATTATTCCTGATTAGCCGAAGATCATTCCCAATTCTTTTAAATTGCTTGGGATTTTGTATCTATGCAAACCCCTCATCGAGAGAAACACTGACATGCTTTTTCTGCCTCACAAATACACGCACATCTTGACAAAAACCTGTCAGGCAGTATATAGAGAAGAAGAACACACCAACCTATAATTGGAGGCAAAAGGATGTAGAATTCTTGTTACAATTTTATTTTATGCACAGAGCTTTCATTTACAGTTATTTTATGCGTTTACAGTGTCTTCCATGCCAAAGCACCCAAACAAAGGGGTGATGTAACTGTGTGTTGGGTAATGATTTTTCATCCACTCCTCTTTTGCTCTGCAGACACAGACTCAGTTATTCAGAACAGAAAAGGAAGATCCTTCTCCAGTGAACTGCTCAAATGATCAGACAACCAAGTCTGACTTGAATCAATATATTAATTTATGAAGTGTATGGAATGAATTAGTTAACCAAGATGTGTACTAAACTGCTTTTATCCCAAAGCAAATCCCTCCCTCCCCGCCAGGCCTGTTTGGTTTTGTTGTTTTGTTTGGGGGATTTTGTGTACTTGTACAAGATAGGTAACAAACAACTTGTAGTGATGGTCCTGTTACTTTGGTAATTGAGAACTAGAAGAAAAGATTGCATTTTACTGACAGATGCTAGGTTAGGATTAATGCCAAGGAAAGTTTTTTACATCAGAGTTGAAGTGCGCCATTAAAGGATTTTGAAACATGATTTAAGTGAAATTTAAATCTAAGACCAGAGAATCTTTTCCATGCTGCTTTGAGAAGCATGAAAAATAATGGCACAGTGCAGTTGCCAAAAGGTGCAGGCACAGATATTACAAAGCCAAATCATACAATTCTGGTAATACATATTTGCACAGAAATAAAAGCAACTGTGTCCTGTTACCCAAATTGGATGCATACATATAAATGCTACCTAAAAAGCAATACTGGTATCACCTTCCATTTTTCTGAACAGATTAATGAAATGTCACAATTAATACCTGTACCTCTCTCCAGTTTCTTTTCCCCAGAAAAGTTGCCGACAGCCTGATGCCTATTTTGCTACCCTCTGGAATTGTTTCTCCTCTTTTAGAAAGTCACAATGAAATGATTAAATTAAATGGAGAGAGTCTAAGTCTTTTCCTGGTTTACTTAGGTTCTGTGTGGGTTCCAGAGTAATTATAATAGATCAGACCAACTAATTAAATTTTACAAAGCTATTCAAATGTTACAGTAATGCTGATAATTCAGACAGACAGTATTTCATAAGTGTAAAAACTTGGATCTCTTCATTTTTCCTGCAGGTTGGCTCTTATTCTCCGAACCATAGCAAACAATTTGTGATTTACTAAAAGTAGAATTTAAAATTATAGACAGATCCACTTGAGGAAAACAGAATAAATGCAGGGTTACAAGTCCTAGGCTTTCTCCATGTCCCTGATTGTCTAGCCAGGCCAGCACAGCTGTGGGAAGTTTTGGTGGGTTTTAAGTTTTAATGTAGCACAGACATTACTTTCTGTCATATGTTTTGGTGTAAGCAAATAGTAACAAGTCCAATACTTTGACTTAGAGGAGTTTTAAAGAGTCTCATGCAGACCCTTTTTCTTAGCTTTTTCAAGTGCTGCCTGGTCTTCCAAGCCTGTTTCTTAAGAAATACATTTTGTGTTTCGACAAATTTAGTTTGAAGAATAGCAAATGCCCTCATGATCCAGGACTTGAGCTCATATGCAGAGATAAATTCCTGCTATATTAACTGGCCACCCACACCTACTCCCTGCATGTGGCAGGATTTGGTGTCTCTTTTCAATGAACACAAGTGCAATACCCTACGTAGAAGGATTGTGGGTACCTGGAAATCTGTATTTACATCTCATCCAGCTAACTGCTAACCAAGCAGACACTTTAAGGGGATCAGCTTGCTCTCATGGATTCTTCTTGCTTCTAGGAGTTCCAAGTACCTGAGTGAGTTTTGCAGGGGAGTTGCAGCCTGTATTTCTTCACACTAATGGAGCCTGCTAGGCAACTGTTTTGTAAGTAGTCATTAGGGCTGCGGTTGAAAGGAAAGCAAAGGATCAGTTGATGTACCCTGAAAATAGAGGACTAGCAAGAGTTTTTAAGAGGGTTTGAGCATCAATGATCCTGGAAATACAGAGGTGTTCTTATACAACCATCTTTCTCCAACATACATTGCAACTGAAATTAGTAGAATAATAGATTCATTCCTCTAACAGTCACAGCATGGGGAAAAAAAAAACCCTCAAATCTACTCTGAAAGATTTCTCAGTTGTTATTTTATAATTTATCTGAAGCAAATTGTGATGTTTTAGGTTTGCTTGCTGAGATCCCACTTCAAGCTGTGCTGTATCACAGTTGATTAAGAGGGTAGCTTTAAATGTAGAGAAAACTATCTAAAAGCCGGAGTCACAAAATGAAATTCCAGTAATAATTTATTTTCCTGGCTATATTCAATTTAACACAAGTTTTTGTCTTGCCGTGGGTGCAGGAGCTGGGGCCCTGCGAGGGGCCCGCTCTGGGCAGATGATGCATTGTTCTACCTCTGACAGCGACCTTAGCTTTGCCTCTTCTAAACTTTGGCAGCCACCGCAGCAGGTTCTGTGCCAAGAAGGCATTACTGAATGTAAATGATATAAACAAAACTGTCTCAGGCTTAGAGCTGTGTTTAACCCAAAATGGACATTTCTTAGCAAGACCTTTTATCGTACAAGAGCTGCACAGGAGGTAAATGCTTTCCTAAGTGGGCCTTGAACGGGCACATATCTATTTCCGGCTGTTATTTTTCTTGCGTTTGGAGTGTCAAAAGAGCTACCAAATGAGAGGAAACTCGACTCTTGTTTTTCAGACTGCAGGTCAGATTGAGACAAGATTTCCTGCAGGAAGCAGAGATGTTAACAGAAAGTGCAGGGATCAAAACACATCCACCCGTTTCTCCCCTCACTTCGTGGCCTGCTCCTCGCCGAGGGGCTGTTTTGGCAGTGCCAGGTGACAGTGGCACGGAGGGGCTGGCGGGGCCCATGGCCTCCCCAGGGTCAGGAGAGCCCGGGGCTCCTGGGGAATGGGTTACAGCAATTCACACCATCAATGGTCTCTGTTGTCCCTAACACAGGGCTCGTGTGTTAGAGCTTCTCTTTAACAGAAGTGGGCAGTTGTTGGGCATTCAGCAGATGAGAAGGCACCCCGCAGAACTTGGTGTGAGATTCAGAAAGTTGCTTCTAGACTGTATGCCTCTGACCAGAGCAAATCTCTGTCTTCTCCCACTTCTGCCTATAAAGGCCTTTTGTGAGGTCCCTGTACATTGTGAAACATGAGTAACCTCGCTGACATCCACACAAACCCTTCCCCGAGGATGAAATAAGGAGGATCACACTACTAGCAGAAAGCCAAAAGGCCTACCTGAGCTCCAGCAAGCCTGGAGTTGGTGACTGAGCAATTGCTGAGCTGTCAGCATAACTATACATTGTGCAGTACATAGGGAGCAGGATGTTTCTAAATTCTGGGAAACTCATTGAAAGCTCTGGGTCCAAGTGTTAAACACCAGCAGACCCAAAGGCGAGCTGGTGGCGTGTGCTGCTCTCCAGCCTTGCTGTGACTGAAGGCACACTCCAGTCCTGCACAGAGCAGTGTTTGCACCCACCTGTGTTGGCAGTCTCAGCACTCACAGCCTGAGCAGCCACAGCCAGCTGAGCTGTCAGGTCTGGAATAACTCGATTAGAGAGATCCGTATGCTGGATTGAAGATTCATCGCCCTTCAATGACTCCCTTCACAACCACAGGTCACCCTGCATTTGTGGCTGTCTCCTTCAGATACTGTTTCTGCAGAAGGAAAGGCCTAGTTCCATCTGTCTGAAAATATTTAGAAGTAGACCTTAGTGTTAGCAGTTTTACATAAAACATGTATTTGTCTAAAGTCCCCCACAGAAGAAGGATGAATTAAGCTATATTTGGCTAGCCTAACTAGCCAGGAATGCACTAAGGTTTACTTGGCTAATCTACATTTATCTGTGGTTTTATATGAGAACTTGAGTAATTCCGATTTTACTAAAAGTCAGGCCAAAGACTAGATTTTTTTGACAGCTGACTTAAGAGTTGACTTCAGAAGGAAACAGAAACCTGAGTCTTTTTTTTCTTGCTCCAGGCAAACATTTTCTTTACTGAGTGATGAGCTTGGCTTTCAGTTTTCCAATGATAAAATGTTACTGAACATACTCTTAAGCTGTTTTTTTGTAAAAGTAGCCAATTTATCAGACGAGCTAAAGCAGACACAAGCCATACAGGAGCAGTTTTTGAGGTTTTCCAGTTCAGCCTTGGTAATTAAACTTCTCTATTTCTTCTGGCTCAAATTAATACAACTAAATTTATTACAGTATTTTCATTTAATCCCTCTGTTTTCAGAAGGCTTTGGGGTTGGCCATAAACATTGTTGATGATCTTAAAAGTCTTTTCCAATCTAAACAATTCCATGATTCTATTCTGCGATTCTGCATTGGATGTTTTCTTTGGGGACAAAAACAGGGAACTGTTTTGACCAGTTATGAAGAGCTGAAGCACAGAGAAGTCACAGTTTTGAAGTGCTGTTCTCCAAACATGGTTGTCTTCTGGTGCAACTGTTGTGCTCTCACACATACTGCATGGCCCCGTGATGAAGCCCACATCAAAAGCAAGCCTTAGGACACTGGCAAATAAGACAGCTGTAGGCCCTCAGGTTAAGTTTTGTATATTACACATACTGAATTAGTGAATTACTGTTTGGGTAGCTCAGATTTCTCTCTCCTCCATGAAAGTAGTAACTCAGTGAGGGCAATGACTTTATTCTACTGTTTTATCTATGACATAGCACAGGGACCACTCAGTTCTTATCTTTGTGAAAATCCAAGCTGATAACTTTAGCACCTTTGCTAATGATTAGCATGGCTAGTCTGGTTACTGTCATGCAGACTGGAAAATATTTACAATATTTACCATTTACAGTGTATGAAAACCTTACTTTTTCCATAGTGATTACAGGGAAATCCAACTCCCTTTTCCTACAAACTTCAAGCTGCCATGGTGTCTGTTGACTTAAACTTAACTCTCTCCATTAAGACTGCTTTATTTTTGTTTGCTTTATTAGGTCAGCAGCATACTAATGCGAAAATAAATCATAAAAAAATCTTTGCTTTTCAATTCTGGACTATTTAATGTTGTGGAAGCATTTGTGACTGGACTAGGTTGTAGGAACATTGAAGTGCAATTCAGTACATTCAACTACTACAAATGAGGAGACACCCATAAGCACAAATCATAACTTCTAGAGCATCAAACAGATTAACTGGTGGATATGTTCATCTTTATCACTGCCTTAAGGGTCCAGCAACAAAAAACTGAATTTGGGGCAGAAACTGTTTTTTCTAGCTAGGCCTCTACTTTTCCAGTCCATGCCTAATAAGAAGATACCATTCACACATAAACAAGTTGCCATTGCTTATTAATAACAGCTAGTCTGGTAGATGCTCAGACACAAATGTCATAATTGAGAGGCTCTTGTGCTCTCTGGTCTCTCTTAAAAAAAATACCTTTATATGTAAAGCAATAGCTGTAAGTTCCAAAGGGAAATTTGCAAAGTGAGACTTGCCTCTGATTTGCTTCGATGTTTCATTGCATATTCACCACAGTTGTCTTTATTCTCAACATTATACCATTGCTAAAAAAGAGACTGAAGATATAAACCCAGTGTTTTGGGGTTTCTTTTTCTATCTCTTGACACATCAATCCCAAAAGATGTTTCTGAAAGACAGGGATGCAGCCGTGGGAATCAAGAGCGTTAGCCAATCATTCATATAACTTAGAGGTGAATTAGATACTGGAACTCCTGAGTCACTCATGTTATGTTACCTAACTGGAAATCAGAGTGAGGAAGCTATAGAAGACAATAGCTGCCTCTTGCACAAAGGACCACACTACAGATTACATGCCCTTTAACTGGAAACATTGGGCAAACAAATAACAAAGGGAACTTTTCCCAACACCGCCAACAGATACAGTTTAAAGATATATTCAGCAGAGAGGCTACCCTTGGAAAATAAAAACCAAGATTTTTAGTTTGGTTCACATTGAATTAAATCAATAAGTTTCATAGGAAGGAAAAAAACAAACAAACACAGAAACTTCTATTAACAGCTCAAACCTCCCACCAAGACTGTTTCTAAGTTTTACCACCAGGTTTCCCATCCCCCCAGTATAGCAAGATAAGGAAATCCTGAATTCATTGCAGCTGGGCTGATGAGCCTTGTAATTAGGACATGCAGTGTGGTCTTTCAGGCGCCTTGAGAGCACTAACCCTTTCATTGCCAAATCCTTTCTCTTCTGTTCATGCTCAAAATGAAACTCTGTTTGAGAGGTACTATTGTCTACCATTTAAAGAAATAGGTTGGCTTTGCTAGTGTTGCATTGTGAGCACAGAGCAGTCATTGCTTTTGGTGGAATTCATGAGAGGAGCGGTCTCCCTGCCACCTCCCAGATGAGTACTAATACACTTGAGACCAGAGTGAGTCAGAATACATTTCTTTCTTCCTCTCTATTTTCTGTTTGAGGCCATCAACACTCTCCTTGGCACTCTAATCACCCCCCCGGACATCCCCTTTTGGTGTGAAGCTAATTCAAAGTTTTTATTCAAAACCCTTCTTAAAAATCCTCTTTGCAGCAGTGCAAATGCTTAGTAAGGGCTGAATTGCCGTTCTGCTCAATTGAGTGCCCCAGAAAGGAAAAAAAAAAAAAACCAAAAAACAAACCAAAACTGTTTTATGTATCTCAGCAATATTCATTCACCCCTTGTCTTTTACAATGACAAAATGGAGTCAATCACCATTTCATCACATTCATTACAAGCCCTAAGCTTTCACTGTTTGATTCCAGAGGCTGGGATGAACTTTCCCATTACCACCCTTATTATATAACTTGGTTTTTGGGAATGGCTTATTTCCTCATCTCTTTCTGAAGAACTAGAGATTTCCAGAGCTAGGAACAGGATGTAGCACCATTTGTGCTGGTGCTCTTTATAGCAACTTTCAAGTGCCAGATTGATGTGTTTTTCACATTGAGTCAAACAGATTTAAGACCATTTTCCAGGTCAGATTGGCAGGAACTGCTCGATCAGTTTGCCTGACTATACCCAGAGGGATGGGCTGCACCTTGAGATCCTCTAGGCATTTTCCAAAGAAATGCATTGTTCTTCGAAGTACCAGTGACATCAGCAATGTCCATCTTCTCCTTTACTGTCATGTTCTGGGATGTTATATTTGTTTCTTCCTTTTTTAACACTGGGCCATAAGATGATTGTAGGGAAGTGTTTCCTGGTGCTGTATGTGAACTGAATGTTTTGCCATGTCCAGCTGTGGCATGCATTGCACAAGTGCCCTGCCAGCTGAAGCAGGTGGCCTCTTTTAGAGCTCTGTGCTACTCTTTGGGCATTGAACCATTGGTGGCTGCTAACAGTATGATTCAGCATCAGTGCAGCCCGTAGTCCCATGGGATCCTAGCCTTTGACATGGCTTCTGGCTGCCACGGTTGAAACAAAAGTTTGTGAAGGTTTACTGCCAGAGTGAGCCACCTTGTTTTTCAGTATTGACCTGAAACATGCCAGGAAGGGTTGTTGGAGGAGTGAGTTACATAATACCCAGCTGTGGTTCCAAATTGCTCCCTTTTAATGAGGGCAATAGCTCGGTGTAAAGGATGTGTAGGAAAGAAAACAGTCACCGCTGCATGGCATATGTCCAATTCAAAGCCCATTGTAGGCAGCACATAGATATGTTTTGGTTTGTTACTGGGCTGGTCCTGGGGGAAAAAATAGCAACCTTCTGATGGGCAGGAGTTATTCTACATCCCCAGAAGATATTCTAGATTTTGGCAATAGATAAAGAATTTTCGACTTCACACATTCTGTATCCATACTTTTACCCCTCTATAAAATTAGATATTAAGGAATTTGCAAAGTTACTAATGGTTGTAATGCAGGTGAAGTACTTTAAGAATCTCTTGGCAAGAGGATCTCTTGAAAAGTAAGATTTTATATTTTTCCAGGCGTATATAAGAGAAAGTGGCTTCTAGGGAGACAAGAACATCTTGAAGACCCTTAATTAATACTATTTTGGCATCCACAGCACTTCCCCTTCCTTTTCATAATTTGATGCCAAGAATTTCTCATTCCAATAGCATCCAATAAATCCTAGAAATAAATTCCATTGACCGTTGGAGGTATCTTTGGTTGCTTGATGGCTAAAGCAGCTAAAATCTTTTTATTCATTTTTTAAATTCCTTTTCCTTTTAAAATCTGTGGTTTTAACCCTTGAAACAAAGTGGCTGATTCTCCTCTCAGCCACATCATCTTGCACAGCACAGAACTATGCTACACAGGATGTTGTAGTCCCAGGCATATGTGAAGTCCCATGTGAGATCAGGTCCCACTCTGTGACCTCTTCAATTGATCCTGCTGCTGTGCACCAGTTTCAACTTTGCAAGAGGGGTCAGTGGAGTTCAGCTTGTTGTGTTTGACTACAGGGCAAGTGGGTGAAGCAGATTATTAGGCTGAATTTTTCTGTACAGTGTACACCATCTGTGGTGGGATGGAATTCAGGGATAGTTTGGTGTCACCCAGGTACTTGTACCTAGGGCTTTAATACATTTTTTGTATGCAACTGTCACCCAGAAAACACTGTGCAGGCACCTTGAGGTCTCTGAAAATAATTTAATTTCAATTTCAGATTTATTTCACAAACTCTAAATCAATTTCAGTGCATGTCTTCAAACATGTATAAACATATGAAAGCACATACAAATACCCTATTGAAATATTTTAATTCAATAGAATTAAAGCACAGAGGCACAGATTGGACCTCTTCTTACCTCACTTTTCCATAAGTCAGCAGTAATTTTCTGGTGTCAGGAGAATTACATGAGCATAGCATTGCAGACCTATGTGAAATGTGTCCCATCACGTGAGGATGGAAAGGACACTCAATAGTTGGTCCTATTTCTAGTGATTATGTTAATTTTTAAAAGAGTTTTAATTTTCTTTTTGAACTCCATTATGCAGTTTCTTTTGGACCTTAAGTGGTTAAAGTGAATTAATCCTTGTTATCTCCATTAGGGAAAATACCTATTTAGGTGTTGATGGGTTTCCTGCTGTTCTAAAACTACTGAATAGCAAATTAGGAGCTATTGATTTTGATTTGCAGATTAAGAGGGTGAAGATCCTATTGAGGTGAAGTACAAACCTAGGTATTTACTTTTATCAGGAAATGTTTAAATCACAGCAGGTTACCCCTTAGAAAATCCAAACCAGACGTAGATCTCAGTGCTTCTTGTTATTATTTGGACATGGGACCCTGTGTTGACTGTCTGATTAACCAGATTGGAAATTGGGAGTTACGCTGCATTTTTCTTGGAGTTCTTTTCCTTTCCTTTACTTCAGTATTCTTTGCGTAAGTAATTTTGGACACAAAAGGGTTCTGTTTTGTAAGCTGCTCTTTCAGCTTTTTGCCTGCATAATCTAACTGTACCATGAATGCATTAGGGTCAAACAGAAGAAAACAATCATTGCTTAGTGGAAAGGTTGGACTGAGAGAACCATAGCAAGCTCAATGGTTTTCTCAACAGTGGGGTGACCAGCTCCATTGCACTGCCACCATGAAACCTCTTTATTAATAGCCTGTATATTGCTCCCCTCAAATATGTAGCTGTGTTCCTAAGAAAAAAAAAAAATCACTTTTTTCCCCTGCTATTGTCATCTATCCCCTATTCAGATCTCCCTCAGATCAATCCTTAATACAGTACTATGTTGCATGTGACTTACTTGTTTTCTTTTGCAGGCTCTGAGCAGCAGTCTCTACAAGAGTGCATCCCCTTATGGCTCGCTTAATAACATTGTGGATGGGTTAAGCTCCCTCACCGAGCATTTCTCTGACCTATCCCTTTCTTCAGAAGCCAGAAAGCCCAGCAAGAGGCCACCTCCTAACTACCTGTGCCACCTCTGCTTTAACAAGGGACACTACATCAAAGACTGCCCCCAGGTAAGTAACTCATAATATTCTGGAAAAAATTGCATCAAGATTTTCTTTGTTCCTTGATTTAGAAAGACAGAATTTGACTGAAATACTTTAGAGTGAGTAACACTGAAGAAGTATCTTGACAAAGTGCCAAGCTAGCCATGTGTTCTTTTAATATATTCTTTATCACAATGCTGATGGACAAAGTACACTATTTCATTTGCCTTGCAAGTATTACAGAAGACATTTATCTAGACACAGGGCTAAGTAGATTCTGGTAACTTTAGAAATGGCTACTCTGTAATTTTCTGGCAGCACTCTTGTAGTCAGTTTGGGAATGCCTGTTAATATGACAAGTTACATTTGCTAAAGGAGATGAAATTGTTACATTCGAAGAGAACTGTGAATCAGTGTTGCAGTAACACAGTCTCCAGGTATTTTGGTTCAAAATCTTTTTTGCCCTACAGAAGTTTGCTGTTTTTCACAAAATGTGATAGTGTTTGATTCCTAGAACTTTTCTGTAGTGGCAAAACTGGCAATATTTATCTCCTTCAAGAAGAGGTATAAACCAGTGTGCACTAAAACCACTCACCAATCTATAATTTGTTTTTTTTTTTCTCTGAGGCTCCCAAGCATAGGTTTCTTAATTTTCTCAAGTTTCAGCTAGATGCAGTTGTGTTTCTGGCTTAAACTTCCACAATTTCAACAACATCCTATGTGAAGTCCCAAGGAAATTAAAATGCTGCCAATACTCTAAAAACACAGATGTGGACTTTACCAGCATTCACTTCATTATGACTTTAACCTCCCTGCCTCTTATTGTGTGACTTTCAGCAGAATTAGTCTGCATAAAATTAATTACAGTTAATATGCTATTGAGGATGTCAGACATTTATAAACCAAAATACAGGCAGAAAAACATCTGCCAGCAGAGCAAGGTCAGCATGAAATCAAGTCCAACATCAGATGAGCTTTGAGTGTATTCCTCTTGCTGTTATACATAAACTAACTATCACTTTCACTGTATATCTTTCATTAATTCTAATGAAAGCTCTGGAATTAAAGTATGTTTGCAGTCTTGGGTGTGGCACTTGAAAATATTCTTACTTGTTATTATTTTGATCTAGGTTGAGTAAGAATTTTCTTTAGGAAAAAAACCATGAAATTTTATTTGCTAGGAGATCCAAAGTACTCTGGTTTATATGCTTCAGTGTTTAATCTACTTAATTTAGCATATTACAGAAGAATGTAAAGATAGAGCCATGTAATAGCATGTGTTACTTAACAAGAGAATTGAAAGTCCAACTACTAAATATGTGGCAGAGTGAGAAACTGCTGGACTGGGGGTAGATGGCTGTGCTTTGCCAGGCTGTGTAAGAAACCAAATGAGTGCAACAGGTCTCTTGACAATCAGTATGAGCAAGCTGCAGCTCACACAGATGGTCCCAAGTGAATGTGTCAGTGTTGGAGCAGTAATGCATTGTTTATTTCATAGGTATTTTTATGGTTTGAGGCACTGGGGATTAAACATGTTAATAAAAATTGAAGATACACACAAAGAAATCCAGGCGATTATGAACAATTAAGGATTGTGTAGGAACACAAATTCTCTTACATTGCATGCCCTGTATAATTTTTTTTTCAGATCTCATTTGTAAAGTCTTCAATTTCTCTGTGAACCAGGAAGTGTGAAGACTTCCTACTGGCACACTCTGTGACTATCCTGTGAGTTTGGGAGGGATGAGTAAAGGAACACAGGACAGGGAAACATCTGCTTGCTCACCACGTGCAGTCTATGGTTACAGGCAGCCATATCATATAGCCCCTTCTGAAAACTGATCAGGTTTTACTTGGGAAGCATTTCAGTATTTTGCCCTTGCTGCTGCTGCTGTGGGAAGCTGCTCCAGTACTCAGTCCTCTCCTAACTAAAAATCTTCCAATTTCTAGGATGAGTGTAACTCACGGCTACTTTATAGTCATTTGTTCTCCTGCCAACATTGTCCTCCACTGAAATAGCTCTTATCCCTCCCTGGTGTTTATCTCAGGATGTATTAATAGACTGCAATCATATCCTCTCTCAGCATTCAATCATATCCTCTCTCAAAATTCTTTCTGTAGGACTAACCAAGCCAGGTTTTCTCAGTTTCTTCACAAAAAGTATGAGAGGCCTTCTATTCCCCTGTCCTTCTCATGGCTGCTGTCTTGTGCTGTTCATCTCCTTGCATGTGCACAACAACACACTCAGAGCAGAGTTTGTCAGTGCCTTCTGCTGTGTGTGTACATTTCTGTTTATGTTAGTTAAGGGACAGGTGATATGAAATAGATTCTGCTTAACTGGAGATTTCTTCTAAGCACAGGCAAGTGCTTTCTGGTTTAATCAGCAAGTGCTTTCTTGAGAAAAAGAAGAATTAAGCATTCACAGAAACATACACACTTTCCTTTTGTTATCTGAGTTTGAGAACAGTTCTAAAGAGGATGATCCTTTGTACACAAGTTACGTTCAAAACCTTGAAAACCTTGTGCTCAGGAAGGGAGCACCAATGGCAGCATCAGGCTTTTGTCAAAGTCCTCATTTGTTACCACTGCTTTTGACAATAACTGATTTCTTAATTCGAGCATTATATGCAGTGCTTAATATCTTAGGTTTTGATGCTTAATTTTGCTAATGCTGTCAAAAATAAAAGTTGTTTAGTAAATCCTACAAAAAAAAAGGGTTGTAGCTGTGTGTTTTTAAAGTACTTAGACCTGGATAGAGAAAGAAGAAAAACAAATCTGGACAAAATGTGTATCAGTAAATCATACAGTGTTTTTCTTTTGTTTTCATGAAACTGCCTAATAAGAAACACATTTTGAAATTGAGTGTTTTCTGAAGTTTTTTCTGCATAGCAAAGAAATTGTGTAACAACTTTAGGACTTAATATCCTCCCTTAATTCTGCCTGTTACTACCACTGAAAAGATACATTCTTTTTCTGTTGTTGTAAAAGTTGATGAAAAGGCATGTATCAGTTCAGATTTTTATCTTAAGTGGTGATCACAATGCACGAGGTTAAATGATTATAAACAAAAAGTGCCAGCTTTAGTATTTAAGTACCTCAGGTATCTGCAATTTGTCTAATATTGTATCCACAACTATCTGTTTGAAAATTAAAATTGGATTTAGCAGACTTCTATTATTTTGCCATGTAGTTTGTGTCATACATAGTGGTAGAAAGTGTATTTTTCTGTTCAAGAAACTACCAGAAATATGAGCAATGTTATGATTGTGATTCATCATTTCCAATTTGCCTGGATTTGCAAAAAGCTGTTTGTTGCAATTATGCCTATAAAAAACCCAGCACTTATCTTTAGTATAATCTTTATAGCATACCTACATTTTTTCCAGAATTAATCTGTGAGTTTCAGTGGCTTAGACAATAACATCTTAGTGATACTTCTCTGATGTTCTGCACATATAGAATTCTCATTGACTTGAGTCAATTGAAAAATGTGTAGAGAATAAAGGTTAAAAGCAGTGTTCTTAATATAGCACTGCTCTTAAATTATTGTTGACAGAGCCATAAAAAATAAACAAGATCTTTCTCTTTAAATAGCAAGGAAGGTAAGGAATGAGAGTACTTTTCCTATCTGCTTTACTAATGGTTGATTGCATGATATATAAATTTATATGTATGTATATAGATCTGTCAAAACTTTGTATACTTATTTGTGTAGCCAAAGGTACTGTGCCTATGCCTGGTGACCATAGGGTTTTTTCCCCCTTACCAGGACAAAACCAATGAGTTCTGGGCCAGTAATATTAAAGATATATGATTCTTTATGGCATTTTTTAATATGCCAGGTGTAGAAATTATTAGAAGACCTTTTAAAAAAAGTTACATTGTCTCTCTTCACCTATTGTCCCTATACCTTAATTTTAAAATCCTATAAAATATAAACAGTGAGTTCCTTTTTACCAAGTATGGCTAGTACAATGTGAATTTTGCTCCTTTAAATTGTAAGAATGTTATTGACATGACTACTCTTCCATGATATCATCAATCTAAACTCAGACCTATCATATTAAGTTTAATATGCAAAACGTATAGAATAATGGGGTATGTTTTAGATACAGTCTATGTGGACATTTGTAAATAAAACACCTAGTTCACATTCTAAGATGTTGCTGAGTGATCGAACCCTTGCCATTTTTCAAAAATCTACTTAGGAAAGTAAATACACAAATCCTAGGTCTCATTTATTGCTTATGTCATTCCAGTTGTTCATTTAATAAGCAGCAACAGAAGTCCAAGCTTGGAGCTCCTGCAAAGCATCTCTATATTCAGAATGTTCAAACTGCTCTACCTGGTGTTTCTGCCAAGCACCAGTTCCATCTACTGTCTCTGTTCTAACTGTATTCAAATACTGTGCCAGTGCCAAGCTCGTTGAAAAAACTTTCTGACAATTCCTGTAAATTTCTGCACAGGCAAGGAACCTCATGATGATGTGGTGTGGAAATAAAATGAGCAAATATCACTGTTCTGCAATCAGGTTCCCATGCAGTGCCACTATTTATCCCAGTTTCTGGGAGGCAGAGGAATGTTGCACAGTGTGTTTCCCAATTTTCATTGTACTTACAGAGGAAAATGCCATGTGTATGCTCACAGAAGTACAGACATAGCTGCAGACATATATGTAATGGGAAACTGTGAGTCTCTTTCTGCACTGCATGTTTAAATCTGTGGCTGCAATGCATGGCATGGTCCATATGAATGTGGCCAACAGTGATCTTTGAAGCAGATCCTGTAAAACTGAAATGCCTTGAGAACACAAACTCAAGTCAATGGGAGCAGTAGGTAACTGCTGTGGCTGCTTGAGTTTGCATAGATTTGCTTTTGTGGTTTCATGCAGGATGTGGAAGAAATCAGTGTCAAGCTGAGTTTAGTCCTTTCTTCCTAGTCCATGGCTTGGTGTGCCAGATCACGCTGCCCTGAAGCTGTCCCTCCCTGTGGTCAGATAGAGTGGATCTTTGGCAGCAGAACTGCCTCAGCAGGCAGCTACTTGGCTGCAGCAGTGGAGCAGCTCTCATGCCTGGAACATTCATCTGATTTGTCTTGTGCCTTGTGGTTGAGCAAGGATCTCAAAGGTGAATAACATTTAAGGAATTCACAGCTGGGATTTCTCCAGGTACCACAGGCTGACTAAGATGGCAATGAGGAACAAACTAGCATCTCTACAAAGTTGGAAAAAATTTAACTTTCTGTTTTTTAGCTCAGAAATCTTAATTTTTTTTTAAAAAAGCAAAACAAACACAAACTTCTTGGAATTTATCTTCCTTTTAAAGTAAAGGCGAGATTTCAGAGAGCTCTGGAATTAAAGGAGATCACAGGCCTTAGAAAATCCTAACATTCTCTCTGAAAGTGTTTTTGACAGTTGCTACATTTTACATTTTATAGTAGGTTTTTGGATATTGTGTGACAGCCTCCAAATAAATTTGTCCTTTCTCTTTTGAATGGAGTGAAATATCATTATTGCTACTCAGTTACAAGATGAGAGGTTAATCTCCCCATTCTTGGAGGAATCTGACACCATGTATGGGCTCAATTTTTCAGGTGCACAATAGTTTCTGATCAGAGTATACTTGGTGGCATTTAATCTGGTACAGTCTCTCTTATTTATGATCCAATTCTGTTGGTCTAGAGAGTTCCTGAAGTATCCCTGATATAAATAAAGGAGTATTTGAATCACCAAAATTAGTATTCTTCTTGCAGAGGTAAAGATGAAAATATGGGACACAATAAAACAGAACAACAGCTAAACTTACATCTGGTACAGAAGCACTGGTGTTACTAAGATCAGTGCTGAGAACTTGTATTACAAGGAGGAAAAAGGTGTTCAATCTCTGCTATAGTTTTCAAACTATGTGTGGCACTCCACAAAAAAAGTCTATATGTCTAGTCCCTTCATTTTCTAGCTTTGAAATGCATTTACATTCTTCACCTACATATAGTTCTATAAGAAATTGTAGCTTTTAGGTGCAAATTCTGCAAATACTTATGGCACATATTAAAATTCCACATTACAAGATATGGATGAATGTGAGGCTCTGAGGAGTCCTCTATATACGCAACATGCTAATTTAATGTATTCCTATTTTTCATTGAGTACCTGCATTAAACTACTGTAGATAATTTGGACTTGGCTAAGGTTTTTTAATTTTTTTTTGTCACATGGAGTATACTACAAAATTTATTGTAGGCTATTATTTTTTGTTCTGATAAGCTTGAACTTAGCTCTGCCAAGTTTCTCAGCATTTCTGAGGTTAGCTGAATATATTTTTTCAGATAATTTCTACTTTTATTATGAAGACTTGCAGAAATCTTGTAACCAAAGTATAGTGGGCTATAAATTGGCCACATCCATCTTACCTCTGAAAATGTAAGCTGTTTAAGGGTCTGAAAGATCAAAAAATAGCCATTGTGTGCTGTTTTGGAAATTCTCAATAAGCTGTGCATGTCATGGATTCAACCCATTTATCAGAGGCAAATAACTCAGGCAGCTGTACATGAGTAGAAGGGATCTGAAGAGCCCTGTTTTGAGAGCATGTTCCTAAAGTTCTTGTTTTAAAGCTGTCTATAGTATGTGGCATTTATCTCCAGTTATTGATGAACTGTGTGCTTGAAAAGAAGATACTGAACCCTAACACACTGAAGTAAGAACAGTTGGATAGTGAAAAAGAATACAGAAAATACCTAGTAAACTGTGTCTGTGCCCCTTTCCTGTCTAGCACAGTACTTGACATTACATTCCCAAAAGTCTGGAAGCCCAGCCAAACCCAAGCTCCTCCTTCAGGCCCATGACTAAGCCATTATTACTGTGGTTCAGTCTTTATATACTAACATGAGTTCAAATGGGTTTTTTTAATCCCTGTGGGAAATGCAGTGCAAACAGAGGTGATAAAGGCAAATACTCTAAGAGAGCAGTGCTTGCTGGGTCTTTGCAGTGGCCCTGGAGTGGAGTCCCAGGTCCTGTGTGATTGTTACCAATGAGCTGTGTGGCAGATGTTGGATCATCCACCACAGAACAGGATTTCATTTCATTGAGATTTTCCAACTCCTTTTTATTCATCTTTGAATCTCATTTG
Source organism: Oenanthe melanoleuca (assembly GCF_029582105.1). Lineage (NCBI taxonomy): Eukaryota > Metazoa > Chordata > Aves > Passeriformes > Muscicapidae > Oenanthe > Oenanthe melanoleuca. The sequence goes on from NC_079340.1 coordinate 11,455,246, forward strand.
TATATTCACTACCTAGATAATTTCAAGCCTACTGGCAACTAGCTACAAGGTGGATATCAGGAAATCCACCAGATATCACTGTTTAAATTCAAAACCATAAGGATACCCAGCATTTAATGTCAATAAGGTTTCAGCACTGATAAAGCCTCCTCGGGCTCCAGGATGGGCAAAGAAATTCAGGGTAAAGTGGAGGGGAGAAAAATCAGTTTGGGGTTTCTGAAAGATGACTTGTGTAGAAAGGCTGAAGAACTAGTGTTGCTTTTCCAATAAAAAGTCACATAAAAATTTACAAATATGTCAAAAGCCTCACATGAAGGACACAGTTTGTTTTCCACAGCCACAAGTAATGAGTCCAGTACTGGATTTCAGCTGGGCTGCTATGACTTTGAAGCCTTGAGGTAGTGTGCTCCTGATCATTGGAGGACTTTCAGAACAGTGTAAACATAAGTCAAGATTTGCACTCGTGATCCTGTCCAGGGAAAAGAGAGGAGAACATCCCAAAGCACCTCCCAGCCTTGTGTTTCTGCTATTGCATATCTGCATGCTAATATTACAATTCACTATCATAATTTATATTTAAAAGCCATGCACAATAAATGAGATCCAAATCCCATGCAAGTCACTAAGGGGCTTTTATAAAATCCTTTGAAGTAGACTGAGTTATTAGCTATTGCACTGGTCTAACTATGAACTCTGTTTACTAACAATTTAGTATTTGCTTAGTTTGCAGTAAAACTGCTGATAAACCATAATTAGGTGTTTGGCTTTGAAATTAGTACTGAGAGCATTCCTTTTGAGGGGGAAGGTAAGGTCTGGTTTCCAGCTCTCCACAAGTTGATTTATAGATAAGGTAAAGAGAGAACTACCAGGTCAAACCACACTGGTTTATCAATTCCTCATTTGCACTGATAAGAAGTGAATAATGGAAAATTAAGTGATTCATTTTTTCTCACTTCATAAAAGTATTTTGGTTTAGTGAAATATAGGTTGTGGAATTTCCATTCATGCTTGGAAGTGTTCGAGGTCTGACTGGACAAAGTCATAATAAACCTGACCTGAGATCAGTGTTGGTCCTTTGGATTTGGTGTCTTGCCAATGCCCTCATCAAATTTAATCATAAGGTGATTTATGAAAATTAACTAAATTTTCATGCTCTGCAATAAAAGATCACAGTTCTTCAAGATCTCTGTCTCCCAGCTCTAATATCTTCCCTAATCCTTCCTCACTGTGCTTTTAAATAAAATACTCTTGCAAAATACTATACTGCTAAAGCATAAAATTAGAAGCAAACAGGCATTTATTACAACATCAAATACAGAAAAAGGCCCCCCTAAATTTACCACCTATCAAAATGTCCATGCACAAACACTTTCTGTAAAAAGGTAGCTTCATTGAATCTATATTTAAAAAATTGCTCAATTTTTTTTTTTTCCAAATGAATATTCCCTAGGAAAATATGTTTTAACAAGTTCTTCAGCTGAAAAAGCAAAAGTTGAAGCAAACACCTGAAGTGGAAGCTTTTCACTTTGTAATGGCTTGAATTTGTTTTGCAAGAATTTGTTTGGAAATGTTTCAAAAGCTTAATTTACCCAAAATGAACATTTATATCCTAATTTTTCTTGTTTGAAATTCCAAAAATTTTAACATCTGCTAAATGTATAAATATTCCAACTTCCTTTCCCAGTTTTAAAAGAACCTTGTTTCCCTGTTTCTCAAAAGTGAAAATGTATTTTCTGATAAGCCAATTACAGAAGGCCTTCAAGGTCTGAGCGAGGCTGGGATGGTGCCATGGAAATAGGAAATGCTCTGGCTGTTGGGGAGAAGGTGACTGTCAGGGCTGTGAACTGCTGTTCTCTCCCTCCCTTTTCCTTTTAAGTTGCTGTCCAGAGGAGGAAGCTGGCAAACAGCAGAAGCAGTGAGCGAGAGCAAATGGCTGAAGGCACATCAGCAGTTTCTGCTCCAGCAGCCAGCAGTGCAGCTCAGCCCCTCCTTGCTTTCCTGCTGGTCCCAGGACAGTCAGAAGATTGTGAGGGCACAAATCCAACCAAGGGGGCCCCTCTCATTTTCCTGCTGTCAGCATGTACCAGGCAATCCCTCCCATTGTATCACTTCCCTCAAGAAATTAAGATACTAAATGGAAGTTAATCCCCATTCCATTTCCCTGGTGTAGCACAAGTACTGGTGGGATTCTACTGTATCTGGCTTGTATCAATAAATGTAGAAGGAGCCTTATATATTTGGATATGTCTCCTTTCATAGCTGTAGAAGGTCTACTATGAGATGTGAACAGAGTTTCTCAGGTAACTGTTGTCATCTGTGCCTGATATCTGATATCTACAGTCCTTCAGACTGCTTGAGACAGAGAGAAGCATGAGAAGGCAGCACTGCATGGATCAGGAACACGAGACTTGCTGTGCTGATACAGGGAATGTCAGCTTCACAGACATGAGGCTTGGGGTAAACTTAGTGTAAGCTTCATTCCTTAACATTTTATATCTTATACTATAATTTATCAGTCATGCTACTGATAGAACGTGGCTATTTAAAGAGGCGTTTTGCAGGTTTGTACAAGGTTTTTTTTAAGACAAAAAAATTCAAAGAAAAGGTTTTAAGACTTTTTTTTTCCTCATTTGGCAGGAAAGCTAAAATGTTTGTATAGTAATTAGAGAAAACAAAGAATAAGCCTTTTATTTCAGAGCCTGGTCAGTGCCAAATTACTAGCTGAAGCAGTAAAGCCCATATACAGGCACTTAAGTTGAAACATTTGGGGATTTTAGCAGCAACAGCAGACATTTTGGAAATGACATAGTCTTGATAACTAGTTTATCCTCAGATTTCTGACTGATTTTCCACAAGAAACATGCTACTCTTTGTTTCTAACTCATTTCCTGACTGTGCATAAATGTGCAGAGGAGTACAGCAACACTTTCTGAGATCATCTGTGTTATCAAGCCCTGTAAATAATTATTTTTTCATTTCAGAGAGAAATAACACATTTCAACTTGTCTTTGACACAGTCTCAAGCTATAATCTTGGAAATGAGTACAGAGTAACCCTGAACATTTCCCAGGCACAAAGGTTTCACATACAGAATACTGGTTTCAAGTTAATTTCTAATTTTAAACCACATTGCAGGTGTGCAGCTATAGTTAAAACTCTGAAACAGCCCAGGTGCACACTCAGCCCTCCCAAGCACTGCCCTGTCAGTTTTATAGTTTAAGGAAAGGAGACCCTGAGTAGGCTTCATGAGAGCTGAGAGAGCTTCTGAGATGATTTTATACAGAAGTCATGTTTCTCTTATTCCCAAACTCCTGATTACACAGTTGAAAAAATCAGAAAAGCAAAAAGTGGGGAAGAGAAAGGCTCCTTTCAAATAAATGGCAAACAAGAAGGCTTTCCTAGAAGATCAAAGGAGATTCATCATTTAAGTAGAAAGGTGGCTTTGATTTAAATAATTTTTAAAAACAAAATGTAATACTAGTCATTCCAGACCTGCATTTGTATTTCCTCTTCTTTCTATTTCTTCTATAGTAAGTTGAACCTCAGCTACTTAAAACAGACTTCTGTAAACTCTAGTTAAGGGGATTTAACAGATCAGAATAAAAAGACAAACCTCATTGCTGTCTTCATAAGTTTTCTCAAAAATCATGAAAAAAATCCTTTCATTATGTTAGCTGTCCCAAGGCCAGATTCTCTGCACTTTATGTGAGGATAAACCAGCACCAAAATGGTTGCAGTGGCTTTTGTGCTGCACTTGCCACTGGTCAAAGTGTTTGCACAAAACATGAGAAAGAGGAAAATCGAATCAAGCCCATGAATTGTCCAGTTTCCTTGAAAAGAATTACTTGTTTAAATAAAGAGCCTTGTCCCTATCCTGAGGTGTGTGATGGGAAGTACATATTTACCTGCATATCACCTGCCACAGGCATATACTTTTCTCAGGAAAGGTGGTATCCATATCTCCTGAGGTAGCACAGAGTGCTGTTACACATCTGAATCTAACCATACTGTGGTTTTACAGATGCTAGTCATTTTTGCATTAGTGACTCAAAATTTCTATCCATTTTTAGCTAATATAAGTATATGACAGTTGTATCCTATGTGAAGTCACATGGTGTAGGTGAAGCCCTTGAAGGGATAGAGACCTGTCTCAATCTGTGTGAAGTTTTCTTGAGGTGGCTTGCAGGGGAGTGTCAAAGCCTGACTTCCATGTTTTTGTTCAGCTTTTTTTCTTTCAGCTTTTCTCCAATATCTGTAATCACACTGCCCTCTCAGCTTTTTACCATTTTGTAATTCTGCTAGATTCCTTATCCTCGACTCATCTGATTTTCTAAAACATGACCAAAAGCTTCTTGTCAATCCCTCTTTCCCTGTGTGACCCAGACACAAATGATACTTAGAGTCTCCAGTTTTCTTAGAGCCATAGGAGACAGGGCTGTGTGACTAGATAGTGTGACACTCGAGGTCTGGGAGCCAGATGTCCTGCACTGGGAGGGAGAAGAAGGATAAAGTAGGTTGTAAAGGTGGATATTTTATGCCAGCACTATAAGCTTTAGCAAATAAGATGAGCTTTTTCAGTCATCCAGAGGTTGTTGGCATAGCACCATGTACAGCACAGACAGAGTTACTGCTTCTATTGCTATTTCTGCTGTTCTGCAGTGAAAGCTATGCTTATTAGTAACAGTCTGACTTTTCAGCCACTGCTTACACTCTGCTTAAACTTTAAAAAATTGCTCTCTCTTGCTGCTGTTGTTTACAGAAGTCTCCTAAGCAGCAAGCCTTAACTGTAATTTTATGGTTGGTTTGTGATAAATTATTTCCTTTCATACCCTATTGAATTTATTTAAATAGAAGGTAGGAGACACTACAAACTTACAAAGTAGTGGTACTAACATGAAACTAATGGAAAGGTTTGGTTGGGGTCTTTTTATATACTGACATATATAAGTAAGTAATACAATGCTTTCCTCTATAGGTGCTTGAGGTAGAATATATTCAATATTAGTGGGTACAGCTAATAAGGCTGTAGTGTTTGTGCTGAGATCACAACATGACTCACATGTTGTGTTTATTTGCAAAGTTGGAGAAGGAGCATTTTTTTTTTAGCATTAACGTAATTTTAACTCTCATCTGCTTTCTTCTGAGCTCCCATTCCTGATTCAGCACGCATGAGTCTGCTAATGAAATCCAGATGTCAGACGAAAAAACAATAAGCTCTCCCACCCTTCTGGTGGATCGGGTTTCTCAGAGAATGGAAAAAAAAAGAAGCAGGAAAGATTCCTAGAATGTCTGAAACTTTAGATTTCAGTGTGTGTTCAGAGAGCAGAGGGCAGCAGGGGGATGGTTTGAAGGTAAAATTGATAGCAAGTCAAGATTCTTGGTGCAAAAGTGAGAAGAAATTGAGTGATTATGTTATCAGTTACTCTGAGCCCTAAACAGATCTAGTGTATCCCAAAGTCAGTGCTACTACTGAAGAATTACTGATTAGTGAAATAATTCATTAATAACAAATATAAGTGGTGTCTTCTGTACTTCCAATAACCGTAGGATGCATCAGGGTTTGTTTTGACTCTGAGGCGTCTTTTTGTAGGCACATGTGAGCATTGCAAGCTTTCCTCATTTAACTATATTTTACTTAAGTCACGAAGAGCTGCTTTGCTGCAAGAAGTTTCCTTTGTGACAGAAAGCAGAGTGTTTGACAGAAGTGGCCTCTTCTCAGTGGCTGCACCTCTCCTAGATCTGTCTAAATATGGAACCTGCAGACCTGGGCATGTTCTGCCTCTGCTGCAGGCCACTGGCCAGGCTACTTCTGATGCAAAAGTCCTGTAATCCTACTTGTTGAGATGTAATCTGTAGATTTAGGATTTTAAAATGCCACAGCTTTGCATCTTTCAGTATTGCACTGTTTTCTGTGGAACACTGTGATTAGACCTGTTATGATAGAGATAAATCTTGCAACCATCAAATGGCACAGTTACTCATGGATGCTGCTCAGTAATAGTTTAGCATCTGCACAGGCTCCAGAGCTCTCTGCTGTCAGACTCAACAGAGCTTTTGAAATTTGTGCCTCTACAAAAAGGGAGCTGCTCTGTAACTACAGGCCCTTCAAAGTACACATTCACTACTATGTATTTGGCCCTGGTTATCAAGCTGTTCATTATTCATGAGCTGCTCTTATCTGAACTGCAGTTCACAATGGTCATAGCTTGTGATGATGGATGGTTAAGAGCTGGGTCCAGTGTGCAGACTTTGCATTACAGCCTGTGTTGTTTTACTCAGTTCCTCTGGTAGCTGTGCACAGAGATTCAGCAGGATGACTGTGTGCAGAAACCACAGTGGGGACCAGTGGCAGAGCCACTGCTCTTGAGGGGGCAGGCTGAATGATCCTTTCATGAAGGATGCAAACCACCTCAGTGCAACCCCTTGGACCTTGCCATTCTTTTAAGTGAGGAAGAGCAGTATCTTATGAAAGCATCACTCTTCATAAACATTTCTTATCACATCTTTTCTTTCTGCCTCATAGTTGTCTCTGTTACAAGCTCCTGATACATTTGATGTCTGATAAGGGCCAAAAGCAGAAGCTATAGAGATAAGAGCCAGGGAAGTGAGAGAAGTGAGAAGACAGCTGTTGCCTGAAGACTACCAGCTGTTGAAAAACAATCAGAGGGCACTATACAGCATCACCCTAAGGTTACTTAAATAAAGACTTTAGCTCCAATCTCTGTCTGCACAAAAACCTACTTGTTTCAGTAGGAACTGAAGACAGATAGAAGCAACTTTGGATGGTCAGCCTTCAGAAGTAGGCTGCTGTCTCACTCCAGCAGAATTTTTGGAGCACATACAGATGGTCTGACCCTGCTGACCTCACGTTCTGCATCATGTCATACCTTCTCTTTATCTCACCTCCATTCTTGAGATTCTTTCCCAATCAATTCCTCTCCTTATCCAGCTGCTAAAGGTAAATCCCTCATTTATTTTCCAGAGTATCTAAGATCAATATTTTGACCCATTCAGCCACCTTTCCAAGGTGGCTTCTATTGGTGTGAGAGAATTAAGGCTGAAGAATGGATATTTAGCACACTGAAACAGATGGGGAATGGAAAGCACAGCTCTCTATTCCTTGTATACAGTTCCCAGAAATACAAGTCTTATCTAGCTTTTCCAAACTCAAACTTTTTACCATTATTTTCTCTTTTAATCCCCAGTGGCTGTCATGCCATTCATCACTGCCATTTTATTAATCACTCTAGAAAAGATGTTATTTCTCTGTTTAGCACATCTTGCAAGTTAAGACACGTTGATTTCTTCACTGGGTATTTTAGCATGCCTTGGGAACATAGCCAAAATGCAGTGAACATAACTAGTTAAATGTATAGATTTCAGATCTCTGAAAAAGCAATTTGAAGTTCTTGAAAATGCCCAGACTAGGTTTGAGTAGGACTCCATGTCAGACTTAGCTAACAGTTGAAGAGCCAGCAGTAAATATTTACTGCCTCCTTGTAAAGTTGATTTATTTCATACTGATTCTTAAAAAAAAAAATAAAAAAATCTTTCTTTCTTACTTGAGGTAGAGATAAATAACTGAATTTGGACACTGTAAAAAGTACCATACTGTACATGTCCAGAAGACAGATCATCTGTCAGCTGATTTTTCTTCTAAGCCCTCCCTGACTCCTTGATTTACTGTTGGAGAAAATTATGTGGAATGATCAGATAAACATCCGACAGAATACAGAACTGGAACAACTGGTGTTCCACCACATATAAGCTGAGCCTTTTCTGCTAATGTAGTGTCACTTCACACAGGTAGAACTAAACACCTAACCTATAGAACAAGATATTCTATTTTCATTTCATCTATGATCAATTTGTGGGAAAGGAGTCTGGTTTTAATTGGATCTGAGCTGTCTGGTGCAGTTTTAACCTGCAGTATTCTGATATTCAGGTTTTTTGCTTAACTGTGGCTGGTTACTAAATTCCTGTGATACTGTTCTGTACAACAAAAGTAGCATTTTTAGTTTTCCAGAAGTATGGGACCAGGAAAAATGTTTGCTCAAATTTTTGTAAAAAGTGAAGACAGCTGAAAAAAATCCAGTAAAGAAGTGTATTTAAAGAAGAAATTGTCATGCACTCAGTCCTCTTGAAAATCTATCTAATGTACTTTTACATTCATATATAAATCAAGAAATGAGATGCTTACCACATCTATATTAAACTTCTAAAGCTGAAAACCCCCTGGTGTTTTGCAAAATCTCCCCACACTTTTCATACTAAATACCACTTTTATTCTCCCTGTTACTCTTCAAAACACAGGTACTTAATACAGGAGACCTTCCACATGACTCCAGTATATTAAATCACAAAAACAACAAACCTGCTGAGTCTGACAGGGATCTGGGGAGATCAGCTAATCCAACCCCCTGCCCAATACTACCCAGATGTTGAGTATCTCCAAGGATAAAGACACCACAACCCCCTTGGGCATCCTGTGTTAGTGCTCATCCTAAAACAGCTCTTCTTATATTTAAAGGGAAATTACGGTATTTCAATTTGTGCCCGTTGCCTTTTGGGTCAGATCTCCTCTGCCACCAATACCAGTGAAAAGTGTCTAACTCTGTCTTCTTTAATCTCTCCTGTGCTACGTATCAGCTACACAAAACAAAATTTGGAGAGCCTTTTGAATTAAATATTAGTCATGCTGAAAAGGTTTTCACTGTGAGGGAAGATGGGGTGGGCACCTTTTTGCCATCTGAGATGCAAAGTCTAACAAGGTGGATGCTAAAATATGTGATTCATAGGATGTTAGAAGTCACTTGGACCTAAATTCTGGCTGTGCTTAAACTTGCACTTTCCGTGCCACAGTGCCCTGCCATGGAGAGAGCTGCATGCATTGCAGCATGCAATTTCCACTTCTGGAAGTAGCTTCTTCAGAGCTACTACCATCCTGCCAGTCCCATAAAACACAAACTAAGAGGTATAGTCATGACAGATAATGATGACTATGAAAAACAGCTTTTTTCCCTTCAAATACACTCTGGGGAAAAACAAGAGTCAAGTCAATGAATTGAGAGAATTTTGCCCATTTAAGTAGTTCACATGGAAGCTTCTTTTGAGGCAAGCACTGCATTTCAGATGCTGGGGGTAATGAATCTCTGAATACATTGGATTAACACAAGCAGAAACAATGATATAGAGTACACATTTTGACTGCCTCAAATACCATTTTCTCTGTTCCAGTTTAATAAGAGAAAATGGAAAGAAAAAGAAATTAAAGCAGAATCCATTTTAAGTCCAAATATCTGCACTGGCTTTAGTATTTTCATCAACTTCTTGACAGAGAATATTCTTTGCACTACAGATTTTGGAGACAGTTTGCTATTAGTTCTCCATTTAAAACATTTACAGGACTAGAATTTTCAAGATCTTCACTCTTTGTTCTCCATCTTTGCTGGGTTCACCTCACCTCCTCTCCTGAACTTGCAGCAGTGTTTTGTGTATTAGGTTTTAAGATCAAGGCAGGCAAGCACAGTATGGTGAGCCCTCTAAAACAAATGAGTATGATTCTGTTCAAGTCTGTTAGGATGCATCTGTTTGTAATATTTGGAGTATCTGGTCCACAATATCAGACAGGAAAAGCCAGAAGATAGTGTTAGTTGAGAATTTCAGTTGGTGTGGCACTCTGACTTGATACAACCAGCATGCCCATGTGATGGAAAGAACTCAAAATCACAATGCTTATGCCAATCCTGAGTAGTCAGGAGGGGAAAGGAAACTTCCTTGAACAATTACTGTACCTTTTCTGTGCATTTCCACATAAACCAAACATTTCTCCTTTTACCCAGTGCCACTCCCTATAAACCTATCTGCTCTTTTTGATCCAAGGCTGGTGATGCAAGTTTTGAATCCCTGCATCTCAGCTGACACCAAGACCCTTGGCTCAGATGTTGGGCAGTGCTGCAGAGCTGGCCTGTGGCAGATGCACACTCTGTTCCCAGCATTTTACTGTCCACTTAGATCCTTGGAAGTAGTAAACTTTCTGCTTGTTTCTGCACAGCTGACCTAATTGCTCAGGGAACTAAATTAGAGTAGGCTTTTCTTTTTCTTTTTAATGACTAGCCTTGATTAAAAACAACCAAACCAAAAAAACAAAAACCAAAAAGCAGTGCTGTAGTGCACAAGATCATCAGTGATGAAGAAAAAGGTTAATTTTTTTCATAGTATCTTACTGGAAACTCAAGTTTATCTGATTCAGAATCATTCTCCTGAGAAGAAACCTCTACTTACAGTAACAAGTTTTGGCCCTTCAGTTTTACATTTGCCTATGGTAAAACATGGTCCTGTGCCACTTATGCAGTGGTTGAGATCCCTGCATCACTCAGCTGCATTATTTACCACATCCCAGGCACTCTGCAGACTTTGTTATTCCTTATTACCTATGTTCCTCTTTTTGGCTACATCTTAATGTAAAAATATCAAAGTGAAGCAAAAGACAGGTTTGCTTCAGCATCCACATATTAAGAATAATGAATTTTTATTTTCATATTCAACTCACCCCTAAACTGCTTTTGATACTGAAAAACACTCGTTGCAACCAATTCAACTATGGGGCTGATTCAGGGAATTTTAAATCATTTAAATAATTTTTCAGTAAATTTGTGACACTAAATTACTAAGTGTCATAATTACATCACTATGAATAAGAGTGAATGCTGTTCTAATATTTTTCCAAAATATTTTCTAATTTTGAATGTTTGGCTTTGACTCTATCTATATAATTGTTTGTATTGATGTAATTATAATTCTACTTATGGTCTCTTGCCCTGTAAGAATATTGTATAATTACAGCAGGTAATATCACATCTTAAATGTTTATCTATAAAGAGTAATAGATAAAATCCTAGAAAATCTCTGCAAAAAAGGTTTTAGAATGATAGCACTTCAAAGCTATATTTGATGAAAAATTACAATTTTTTTATGTGCCAATGAAAATCACAAAACATTTTTAAAAATCCAGTTGAAACACCATAGTTTTTGTTTTATCAAACTGATAGAAACTCAAATATTATTTTCTGAACTTCTAAAAATTCATATAATTTTGGCAAAAAGTTATTTAATTTGCTTTTGTGATTGCCCAATGATGTTTCCATTTGTGATGCTAGTCATTTTACTATTATGGTATGGAAGTTTACTCCCTCTCCATTTGCTTCTTACACTTTCAATCACACTTTGTGGGCTTGCTCTAAGGCCAGCAACACATTTTTAAGGCCTAACAATCAATCCTGAACATCTTCTACATGCATAAATATACTTCATCACTCAAACTAATGATTCCTAAATACCATCATAAGTTGTTCTAAGTTCTGTCTCGCTATTAAATCAACCCAGCATTGATTTCCCTTTCATCTTTATATTTTCAGAGCTGTGGCTTAAACTAATCAAGCTTAAACTCACTGAACATCCATGCTTTTGGCTCATCATTTAAGTGAGAGAGTTGGATCATGGTGGTGATTCCTTCTAGAGCCATTTATGAGAGTATGTCTTTATCATTTTCTCACCCTTAACTAACAGTTTCACTCCAGAGAAGGTTACCCAAGAAAGAGAAGTTAAACATACAGTAAATAGTAATTTATTTTAGCAGTGATCATGTAGTTTTAGTTAAGGGTGGACTTCTGGAAAGAAAACCAGCATAGCTGGCAGATAACTGTGATGGGTCCATGGAAAATATTCCTCAATCAAAACTCTGCTAGTTCAGAGGATATGTGCTTAAAACACTTGGGGATGGTTAACCAACAGAGAAGAGAAATTCTGAGAGGCAATGGTTTGTTATTTTGCAATCAAAGTTAAATCTTAATTTGTTACTTCTTTGGAGGAGACTTGTAATTCTCAGGAACTAGATGAAATGAAAAACGTAGTGGTACCCTGAGGAACGCATTGGTCAGCTAACAAAATCTAATCACTTTTTTTTTAACAAGTTCCAGCCACTGTCCTCTTTTATCTAGAAGAGGAGCAATACTATTAATCATTTATAGTATGGTTACTTGTCTTGGATTCACTCTGCTAGGCAGAGTGACTTCTACATAGCCACAAAGGTGCCTGGTCTCACAGGGATGGGAAAACTAGAAAATAAAAGTTGGAAACTTTCCTAAAATATGTCAGGTTTTATATGACAGACTGCTCTTTCTTACAGCATCTTGCATACAACACCCATTAGTAATGCTTTGTCTTGGTACTGTATCAGTGTGAAGCTCTGCATCACAACATCTGTAGGCCAAATAATGGAATACTTCTAAACACTTTTGGTCCAGAAGCTGCACTTGGATACTGCTTCATGTATTAAATCCTAGACATTTCAATTCTGCTAAATTATAAAAACATTATAAATCAAAATATTCAGCAAAGACTGAACTGTCCCATCTGCTATTGTCTTCTGCAGTACCACATACTCAGAACAGAAGTACAACAGAGAGATTGTGTGTAGACCTCCCAGTTTAGCTGCAGTGTGCACTGTGCTCAGGAATTTCAATCACAAAGAAGATCCTTTTTTACAAGAAGGCAGTAATGTGCCCTTAGAATCCATTCGTATCATGTAAAACAGAACTGTGTTTGTTCTGCCTAATGGACTTTGCATGGGGCATCTTTCTAGCACAGTCAGAAATATATTCTTTGGCTGTACCAGTTTGCCCTGAGGCACTGCAGTACCCCACAGATTCTCCCCAGGGAATTCATGCATTTCGAAATCCTAGCCAGGTCCTCTTTGGGAAATGTGTGTCCCTGCACCTTCAGTGCAGCATGTTGCTATTGGCTACATGTCATAGCTGTAAAACATAGGTTGGAAACAGCATGGGAGTTTTGTCTCATTTCATTAATATAAACAGAGACTGGCCTATATGCCTGTAGTTCATTGAAATCAATCATATTGCTTATTTCATGGAGGAAGGGGATTGTTTAATAAGAAATACATTCTTACTTCAATTATATTGTAGCAACTAAAATAGCAATCTCTAAAGTGAGCAAAAGTATATGGCTTTTAGTAACTGACTCTAAATTAATGGAAAAATTCCTAGAGAACTTGATTCCATAGAAGCTTGCTGAGTCAGCAAGCTCTCCCAACTTTCTTTCCTTTGTTAGGTAGTTACAGTACTCAACTTTACAGCAATGTATTCTCTAAATCATGTATTTTAAAAATATATCTTTTTCTTCTGTATGTCCTCGTTAGTTCTACTAGGTTCAGAATGGGGGAGTTAGATTTTTTTTTCTTTCAGTAAGCACAGATGTTGTGCATGTTGACCTTAAAACCAGCTCTGCTTACTGTCTGCCACAGGCACAAGAGAACATACAAGCTTACATGGTCAGAGTCAGGCTGACTGTGATCTCACTGTGGCAACAGACTGAATCCCAGCCAGTTTCCTGCACAACATGCTTTTCAGATATTTTTGTTTGCACTTAGATTTCTTGCCGTGTGTAACATATTAATTTGGAAATGAGAGAATGGTCTCATGATTTAAGATCTGGACAAAGATTCAAACACCTGTAGGTTGTATGCTGACTAGTTATACACACTTGTGTTAATGATAATTGTAATACTATATGTCCATGTTTTATGGATAAGGAACTGTGGCAAAATCTCCCATCTTACCTACTAGCTCTTTTGGCCAAAGTATTTTTCTGTCATTTTCTATAGCTCCCATTGCAATAGACTCAGGATCTCCACTTACTAGTAAATGATAAATACTTTTTAGACAAGGTTGAAAAACACTTAATCACTGCTGGTCTGCACTGGTCTAGGGATCAATGTGTCAAGTCAGCACAGCTGACATACCACAGGTTTACAGAGTTCTATTTACAAAAGACATGAGAAACCAAAGAAGAATTCAAATAAGGTTCAAAACCAAGGGGAACCTGGTTTAGCTTCCTGGATGTGCCAAGCAGGGCTGGAAAGCAAACGAGAACAGTGTTTCATGAGATTTTCCTACTTCTGGTCAGGCCAGAAATTTTGCAAGAGCAGCTTTTCTCATGATATTTTGGCACTTTTGCTTCTGGTCTTGCCTGAAGCCTGGAGACAGAGCCATGTGAAAATACTGATGGAAAAAGCAACTTTTCTCAATGTGTTTGATCTTCAGCTACAGCTTGAAAGATTCATGTTCTCGTACTTCATCTATGTCCAGCTGTTACTTTCAGGTTTAAATGTTTTTTAACTCATGCCTCCTTCTTTTGCTGCTGTAAACTTGCAGCCTCACCTACAGCTTAATCCTTCTTCACCAGAAGGAACTGAAGGCATAAAATGAAGTCTCATTCTTAAAACAGAGGACTTTGAATTAAGGAGAAGAATGTGCTGTCCTTGAAGCCAACCTTCAAACTACCTTAACTCCACTGTCTACCCCAGAACTTCCCCACTTGATATCAGAACATTGTGGCTCACTTGAGTGGGGACTTGATGTAGCCACTGTAGTCACTAACAAGACTACAAGAGCTGAATGTAGTAGAATGTACTCCACATACCCTCAACCCAAAAGTAATCCCATGTTGTTTCCCAATCCTCAGTCATTATCTAAAGGACAAACTCATTGGGGCAGAGACTGACTCTATCCACGGGTTTCTTCCAGCTCTGCTGTGACAGACAACTTCCCACAAATAGCAAAGGAATTGTTAATACCAGCCTTTCTTCTTTGGAGCTTTTTTCCTCCATATAATGTAGTGAACCACAGAATACACAAGGATTAATAGGAAAGGATCTCTCCATCCCTCTTACTAGGAAGCTTTGCTTCTACTCAAATGAACAGAGGATCTCTGCAGCCTCCCTTTGACAAAGGAGATGATCTTGACTGTGGATAGCAATCAGAAAAAAAGTTAAACTCACACTTGCTCCTCCCCTTAGTTTTTCAAATGTCACAATTCCAATGAACTTCCTAACCTGTTTATGGCTATTTGCAGCATGACTCTAAAATACAGGGTCATCTGTGCCAGCATGCCTGCCTGGTTTCTCTCTCATCCTGTTTATCTGCAAACACTTTTTCAATGCAACCACCTGCCAAAACCAAAAGCTGAAATTTGGGGGATTGTAGTAAAACACCTTGTGTTTTTTTTTGAATTGGGGAATAGGAGGGAATAGGAGGTGGATGAACTAAGCATTTGTTTCTTCAGTGTGGCTCAGAGCATTGTCCTCACCTAATCAATTTCCCCCAGACATGTATGTGTATTAGGACCTATTGCCAGTGCTCTTGAACTGTGTTCTGGGGACAGGTGATAACCCTACTCTGGACCACTGAAATTTCATGTAGGCTGCAATTTATTTCTTGATTCAACTACAGCTGTTTCTCAGATGATAAAAATAGGCTCTTGTGCTAGTGCTATCACTGCCTATTTTGATTAAAACAAGATGTGCAACATGATCCTGTTCTGATCTATATGATCCAGAATAAGGGAAGGGTGAAACAAAGTTTTCTTTCTAGCAAAGTTTTGGGGAAAGGCAGAGGAAAATGAACACACCAGAAACAGACAAATAATTCCCATTTAGGTCTTTTTAGACCCTTTCCTAGAGCTTGCAAATTGCACTGAGTGAGAACACAACACCTCAGTTTGTTGCATACATATTAGTAGAAGAAAGGTACTTGCCATAATTAAACCATTACCCCAGGTGAAGTAAACCCAGGTGAAATTGATCCTTGCTTGTTCCTGTGACAAGCATAAAATAGTGCTGCATAGTTCTTGGTCTCTGTCAGCATGCCAAAGGAGGAATTAGGGACTGGAGTCAGATCTGGGAAGCAATTACCAGAAAAGTAATCTGTGTTGGGCTTCAGATGGACTCACCAAAGCAATTGCTTTCACTGGTGCTGTTGGTGGTGTTCTCAAAGTCTGTGCTTCTCTCAAATTATTGTACCAAGCAAAAGCAAAATAGCTCCCACACATTCAAATTCAGGTTCATAATGGACAGAACTGGAAAGGAATAGGATGGAGAGAAATTCCATAGTTTGGTACTGCACTGTAACAAGAGTGTTAAGTCTAGACTGATGGTGATGGACCCAGTCTGAAGGGTACATAACATCACTTACCCTCAGAGCAGAGACAAATGCTCCTCATAGTGCCCTCTTAGTTCAGTACTGATGAATTTTCTTGACACAAAACGTATCTTTACAAACCTTTTTGTACTGCTTTAGAAACCTGGCATTATTAATACCTTCAAAAGATGTTGAAACTAAGATTTCAGATGACATTGAGTTCCACTAGCAGTACTATACTTGATCTCAAATATCTCTAGCTAGTGCAGTTGTTACTCCCTTTAGAGATCATTGGAGTGGTCTTTATTCTAGATATATCCAATTCATTTTAGCAGGCCTAGAATGTTTAGGGAAACCTGGGAAAGTTTATCTGAAACTCTGAGAATTCTGCCATTATCAAAGAGGATTAGAAAAGAGAAGTAATGTAGCCCAGATCAAAGTGAAGAATATCAGGTTAACCAGCCTAGCCTTGATTTGGCTTAACCTAAAGCTTCTTGGATCCTTACTTTAGCAAAGAAAATGGCTTGGATTGAGTGGAAAGGAATTATACTAAATACCCAGAGCCCCTTGATAGGATACTACAGAAAAAAGAAAATCAGAGGAAAAAACCACACAACTCCCACCACACTAGGCTGTTGCTTCTCTGTCCTACACATCTTTGTAATTGGAGATCTTTGATCATGGAGCACCTGTTGTCCTCTAGAATCAAACATGCAGTATTGAAAAGAGCAGAACACTTTATTAAATTATTTACTTATGATCTTTGTGAAAGCGTTTCATAGTTCAGCTGCCTGGATTGTTTTCTGCCATAATCTGGCACAGTTTTATCTCACAGCAAAAGGTGCTAAACCATCAAGTGTGTTCAGGCACATCTGTGATGTCATACCACATGCAGTAACAATGTATTTATTATGTGATGTGGTGTGCATCTGTCCTAGTAGGTCATTCCTATCATTGTCTTCATCAGCAACACGTTTAGTTTTTTTTTCTTCTTTATATGTGCAATGTTTTGTTTTACTTTGAGACTACAGATAGCTTTGGCAAGGACTCAGCTCTAAAAGTTAGCTTTAAAAGTTAGCTTTAAAAGTTGCATGGACTTAACTGGACAAGTGAGCAGATCAAAACCAGGAGATAACAATGTATATTTTTAGGGAGGTATGTTTATGGAAACCTATGGGAAAGGCCAGCTTTCTTTTCAGAGAAGACAGTGCCTGCTCATTACAGCTTTGGAAAATTTTCCTTTTGCCATTTTTCTTTATATTCTGAGCGAAAATTCATTGTAAATAAATTATTGCTACTCCTGTCAGCTCTAATGCTCTATTAAGCTTCAGTTTAATACTTAGCTGCTCCAAAATCTTTTTGGGACAAATTATCTCCTGGCTTGACTCCACCAACTGTGGTAGATTTGGCCCTATAGTTTATCTTTTTTTTTTTTTTTTCCCAGTGCTGCTTTTGCTTGACTCTGTACATGACCAGAATATAAAGACAGCAAGCCTACATTAGAAACAAGTCACTAGAGAAATCAAGAAATCTTTCTAAGTTATCAAATATCTTTTCATGGGGTGTAAATGACTGCACAGTTGATTTCCTTCCTTTTCAATACCGTCTGGCAGGAGGACAGTGCGAACTGTCATGTAAACATCAAGTTTTACAAAAGAATTCTCAAAAGTAAGTCAAATACTGGTTTGTATTGCTTAGTTCACTTTTCCCACTGTTTATACACAAACCTGAAATTCTCATTAAAGAATTACAAACAATGGCAACCCCCAAAACCATTCATTTCAGAGGTCATAATCTGTTTCAATATATTCATGGTTCAGTTGGTGCAACAGCCTCCTGGATTTACTGTGCAGCAGACCCCTAGAAATTCTGCCAGAGAACACTTCAGTCATCTCGATTAGCAGAGTCTTTCCCTAAAGCAGTGTTTTCCCACTCTTGCTGTCCCATTTTACATGACTCTGCGATGGAGTTTCACACTAAAGACAATTCCACATTGTAATTGATGGTTTGCTTTTTTAGTGCTATTTCTTTTCAGGGATGAAAAAGAACTGCTTTGTAGCCTTAAGGCACGTGGCAGGAGGAGATGGAAACATTTCTTTCATAACATCTTTCTGATTATAGAGCCCTTTGATCCTAGAAGATTTACATTCAGCTGAAACAAAAACTGAGACAAAACAACCATTTGTAATCACTGGTCACTAGTAAATGTGGAGTATCTTATCAGGCAGGCTAATAACAAATTGGCATAACCTCAGAGACACACATACAGGAATATCTGTCTACCATATTATTTTAAAAAAACACAGCGGAGGAGAAGAAACACTTTCAAAGTTTTGGCCAAATCTATTTGAAAGAGAGTGCTATCCTATTAGTACAGAAGAATCTAAAGATAGTGGACCTCAGAGCACCAGGAGAGCAGTGCTCTTCCTCATGTAGTGCACTCTGCCAGCAAATTCTTTGCTGAAGATGACACTGTGGCAAAGTGGTGGCTTAAATTTAGACACTTGCTAAATTGAGAGCTGTTGGAAAACTGCATAGGCACCTAAGAATCCATGAGTATACCTATCTGAAATGCTGTAGTGACTAGTTACTTTTACATTGCCACAGACCTAAATCCCACCTAACCTGTGCCAAGATGGTTTGCTCCTCTCTGATGCTGAACCTACTGACTTGGAAACTGAAGCACAGCTGAACAGCTCATCCAGCTAGGGACATGAGAAGGATTGTTGTCATCTTCAACAATTCTTTGTCAGTTCTAACTAGAACATGAAGAAATCAGAAAGCAGAGACACATGAAATTGCACACTAGTTGACTGTAGTAGATATTTACACAGTTCTAGCTACAAGCGAAAATCTGAGCAGAATGAAGAGGAAGGATAGTGTTGGAAGCTTGGAGAAAGCAACAATCACAGTCCAAAATGGAGCAGCCTGTTGAGTTAGCCTTGCCATTTCCTCAGCTGATGCTGCTGCATTTCAGTCTGTATATTCTCAAGTGTTCTCTGCAGTCTGATATCAACTAGCTGAAAGAGTGGCATGTCTGCCATTTCCTAACCTGACTGTTATCCCTTACTGTTAGGAATTTTCTTCTTGGACATTTAAACTGAAGTCTCACATCTAATACTGGGGAGAAGATGAGTAGCATCACCTCCCACCACTTACTTTATAACAGCCTGACAATCTTCACTTAAAACTGCTCACAGTAATTCTTTACTCCCTTAGAACTTGTGTTTGATGTATCTACAGAAGTGTAATTCTGCTTCTGAGATCTATAGGACATTTACTTATTTACTAGCAAAACATCATCTAGATTGGGATTTTGCCACCAAATCTTACTACAGTTTTATGAAGCTGAGTACTTAAGGCTCCTTTAGAAAACCTGATACATTTGTTTTTTCCTTATGGATTATTTTCCTAGGTTTTATTTACAAAAATAGCTTCTTGCTTACATATTAATCTATGCTTACACAAACATAAATCACCTTAGCAAACTAGTATTCCCATGATCTGAAATCCTCATCTCCAACATTTTGGAAACTCAGACAAAAGTTTAAAACCACCTCATCCAGTCAGGCACTCTGCTTTGATGACCCTGGGGAGGGACTGCTTGTTTTAAATGTCAGCTACCAAATTTCCAAATCAATCAACAATAATTTATATTTCTAGCTGCAAAAGCACCTTTTTCCCACAACACTTGATTGCCGAAGGACTTTTTAGCATCTGCTAGATTCTTAGCTCAAAAGACAAAAACAAAGCCTAATTTTTACTGACACTTGTGGAGTTTTCCCACCCTGCTGGGGAAGCCTAAATACAAGCAGACTGGAGCAGAACAGGAACAAAGAAGCCATGCTGGAGGAACTTGCTCTGAAAACACAGCTGAGCATGCTGAGTCCCCAACGCACCGGAGACACAAACAATATTGGAAAGTGAGGATGGAAGCTCTTGCTGTGACACCTCTTGTTCTCATGCATCTCTAAGAATATGTCTCCAGCCCAGAAGAATGTACATGAAGATGGGTGTGAGGCTGCCCAGCTCAGAGGTACAGCCAGCACATGCAACTCTGCATAAAGCCCTTTGTGTTTGAGAGGCCAGTCTCTTGCTCAGGGAGCCATGTCCCTTTGTTTACCCACTGGGGTGCTGCCTGCTGCTCCTTGTTAGGGCCCCTGCCTCTACAGGCATTTCTTGGTACAGTCAGTGCAAGCATTTTTTAACTATTACTTACAAAATGGCAGTGGCTTCCCCAAGGCCATATCTTTGTTTCTTTGTACAATGCTGTGATTGTGTAAATTGTCTTGCGTAAGCACATCAGCCCACTCTGGAATTCATTTTTCCCCCCTTATGGCCTTTCATTGTTGTTCTTTTATGGTGGGATTTGTTCTTTTGCCATCTTGTCACAAATCTGTTCCTGTGGCTATGACACTTTTAAGAAACAGCATGGCTAAGTCTGGCCTTTCAATTTGCAGAGGTCTGGGGAACAGCTACTTCTGCTGAGAGCACTGTTGTCAGCAAACTGAACGGGCTCCCTAGCCCTGTCACACAAATCTGCACAGTCCCCAAAACTGTGCAGCCCAAAGCAGCCACTTGTGTTCTTATATCATAATATTTTCCTGCATATAGCTCAGCAGAATGTCCTCTAAATCTAGTGATGTGGCTTGTGACATCAAAGCTGGGAGTAAGAGAGGACTTCCTCCCTTAGGGATGATCAGGCAAACAAGTCCTTGGATCCTGAATGCAAACACTGCAAGCCTCAGCATTGTGTACAGATATTTCTTCTTACATTTGTATAAAGAGCAAACCACAAGTGGAAACCAGAGTCAGTGAAAAGCTTGCAGTTTCAAGATGGCACAGCATTTTGGAGCATGGTTTTTTCCACCCATCTCCACCTTAGCTGTAATCCCACTTTCAAGGTGTGTTTTAGTAGTGTACAAGACCCCTCCCTGTGTCATGGATCTGACCACTATTTCCTCAGATGCTAATATTAATCTGGCAAGATATAAAAGGGTAACAGGAAAGCACATGTAGAGGCTTCTCATTTTTCTTTAGCTGCAAACAGAACGGTCTGGCTGAACACCAGGCTTTACTGGCTCAGTGTGTGCAAGAGTCCATCAGGTGATGTCTGTATCGGGGGACACTGCTACAGGACAGACTCACAGGGTTTATTACAGGCCATGTCTGCAGAAACCATCCCAGATAACCCTGACAGCATCACACAGGTTGTCAGCTATGCAGCAGCCCCATTTGGAGCTCAGGAATACAATAGTCAATTTGAGATTAGGCAGGAAAGAGTTAGCTATCAGGCTTTCTTGGAAGAAAGGAAAATTGCACTTAATTAGCTCGTGCCTTCTAGAAGGATTGAGACTATTTATGTTTTTAGCCAAAGACCCGCTCTAAGAGAACACATAAATCAGGATCAGTATTGTTGATTTACCAGAAAGGATGTAATCCAAATCCCTGTTATCCGGAATGTGTTGGGCTGTCATTATAAAGCAGCACCCATGGCGTTTACTTCTTGCCATGTGTACAAACATAGACAGATACTCCTCTAAATAACCAGAAATGAATAAGCCCAAGTGTAACTGAGGCAATGGAAATTCCACTGTCTTCCACCAAGCTTTGAAATAAGCCTGAGTGAGTCAGACATACAGAATTTTTGCATGTGTGTTTGTTATAATACAATCATACTTCAATGAACAGTGTTGCAAGATGTAAAATATTACATTCAAATACTCTAAGCTAAGTACATAAAATAAATTACTTCTATTCATCATGATTGCCCTTACAAGTCCATTGTTTTAACCACATTAAAATACAATCAATATTCTTAAGGCTTGAATGCTATAAAGGTACAGATCAGGTATCACAGACAAACCACTAAAAAAAGTGAGAAATTACCTTCCTATAAATAAAGTATATCATCTTCAAAACACAAAAATTTAGAAAGAGTTTACCTCCTAATGTTAAATTATAGATTATTTATAAGCTGTTCTGTCTGAATGATGCTAGCTAATTATAAGGTTATGCGGCTGTTGTCAAGAAAACTTAAGGAGCTTGATGTGGGTTAGAAGTATTTTCTTTGTCTTTGAATGGCATGATTGTGCTATCATCCCTGAGTCTAACATCAGATTTTATTCAAATAAAATCAATAAGCATAAAACAAAAATGCTGCAGATTTAGTGGAAGCTGCCTTTGTAACAGTGATTCTCCAAGTATGCCTCACTCCCTTTTCTCCCCCTAAATGCACACTAAACTGCTTGTGCATTTCTGGTAAACTGAAAGATCCACAATCCACATTTCTAGAACCACTTATGGAAGACTGTGAATCTCAGTGATCCAGAATGAAATACTCTTTGGCAGCATACTGAAGAACAACCTTATCAGCTTTTTCTCTTGACTTGTGTCAGCCTCATGGTTCATGTATAAGTATCAGACCTAAATGTTTTCAATTCAGAATTGGATCTGAGTGCAGACATATTTTATACAGGCTGAGATATTACTGCTGTTATCCTGGGCTATGCTTCTGAGGCTGTGTTTGGCACGTGTCCTCAGCTAAAATACTTTGTGTTTACTGCTATCAGCATTACTCATGTTCATGCTGTTTGTGTGTCTCAGCACACCTGATCCCTGAATTTCAAAGGAAACTGTAAGTAAAACTCTGGTGTTGGTTGCCAGCTAAAGCTGATGAGCACCTGCCTTTAAACACTGCTGTTGTGCTCCTCTTGCTAGCACTGAAGCAGAGTCTGTTCATTATGGCTGGACTTCTCTGCTAACACTAACAAAAGTTGGTTTAAAAACATTTAGATAAATCTGTACCTCTGCATTTGTTTGTTGGCCTAGCAAACAAGAGCAAGATTTCTCTTGTGTTAAGGAAGGAAAATTCTGAAAAGCAATAAAAATGGGAAATAGCTCCTTTGGAAATGACCTGATTGGTCATATTGTTTATCCCATAATCTTAGGAACCTTGGAAATATTAATTCTGTTTATACTTTGGCTTCAGCTACAGCAGAAAGTATTGGTTGTGCTGTTCATCTTGGTCTAAGCAAGTAATGGTGAGAATTAAAGAGAATTGCAGAACTAAAATACATAGAGGTAGCAGGAGATAAGATCTGCTTTTTGTGTTTTTCTTGAAGAAAATCCTGAAATACAGAGTTAACATGATGAGGCCTCAAGAGAAGATATGAAGAAGATTGACTGCAGAAATCATGTGTATGTCAAGAGATAGTAAAAATCACCAGAAAGGTACAAGATCACTGGCTATATGCAGAGTATAGCAAGGGGTAGAATTAAACCTTTATTAACCCTAGGTTTCAGTGTACTAAAAAACAATTTATAAAAAGACATACAGCTTTGTCCTCCAGCAATAGTGTCCTCCCTGCCTGCCCAGGTCAGTGCCATGCCAAGCTGACACCAGCCAGTGACCAATGGGGCTCTGCACCATTTGATGTGCAGAGCAGATGGGGAGGCAGCAGCTGCCCAGCAGGTGGATGGGCACTAAGGAAAAAGTAAGCATTAATCCAGGGAAATATGCAGTTGGGATGAATCTAGCACTTCTTTTACATTACTGATCAGAGGAGTTCTAATGGCTTGAGTTACATGGAAGGAGATGAGCAGTAAGGGATTTTCTATAAAAATGATGTTATAGATTTTTGTTTTCCAGCAATACAGGTTTGTGTGTTTCTTGTCAGGAAAACTAAAATGGAATTAATCTGTAAAGCAAGCCCCCATTTCCTGGGGTGCTCTCTGAAGATATTATCCTTGAAATTCCCAAGTAGTAATATTTTAAAATTTTCAAATGGTGTTTCTGCTAGTGTGTCTATTGAAATGGGAATCACATATAGCATGACAAAGGCCCAAGTATGTAAAATCTTCAGATAATTATCACTCTTTCCTATTTTCTTTCATCTGTTTTTGATGAGACTGTCCTTTAAACAGACATTTCTGTCCTCTTCAAACTGAATGCTAAGGACTCCAAAATTAGCAGGAAAAGATAATCACAATACAGGCCAGAATAACAAAAACTGCTGTTGAAGGTCATTGAACTAAACTAAGAACAATTTCATCTACCAGGCTTATACACTGCTGAGCCTGTTTAGAAGTATAATCTCAAAACTGTTTACTTACACATGATGTAACTAAGTACTGAAAATTTAAGGTAGGTGCTTAGTTCATGGAAACAACTATTAATTGACTGTTGCTCTGTGTTCCATTCCCAAAATACACAACCTGAAAATTAACTTTTTACTAGGAAATCCAGATGTATGCAAAGAACTGATTCAGCCCAATCACCTATCCCACAGAAGATGCCTGCAAATAACTTCTACTTTTTGTGGAATTGCCTGACTTTGGAAGGATGACAAAGGGCAAAAAGTTGTGATGTGGACAGCATGCAAACACAAACCTAAGTTTCTAAAAGGTGTTTCTTATTTTGGAAAGCAAAGCCCAGACATAACCTCTTCAGACTTCTTTGGCACTAGGCTCTCTGAGGTATTGTCAAGAAGAGACAAGAATTTAGTTCACTTGTACAAAAAATGAAGTGGAGATCCCATCCTTTAGGTTGCAGTCTTGAAAATAGCTATATAATATGATAATAGCAGGGTAGATTTTTATTTCTCAAGAGCTGATATGATGCAAATGTGGGCTATTTGGAGGCAGAGATTTTGTGTCTTCCATATCCCAGTTATTTCCCCATCTGAGCAGAGAAATGTGGGCATGGAGGTATGTAGATTCCTGTAGACAGCTCAGGGCTGAGCACAGCTTTGCAGGCTCTGCTACAAACATATCCCTTTTGCTGGAGAGAAGCATTCCAGCAGGGAGTGGTAAAACATAATAACATGTACACATGGTTTTCAAAACAGAGTTTTCAAAACTCTATTGCAGTTCTTAAACACCAGTAGAGACCAGTTACCAGGTATGCATTACCCGTGAGAAAAAAAGAATTTCAGTTCTTTGAAGTGGTTTAGAGTGAGAAACCAACCTGTGCAAGAGTTGAGAAAAATGAATACATAAAGCTGACATTTTCTCTCTGTGCTCAGAATAAAGTGCAGCCAAAGGAGCCACACCTTCTGTTCATACACAGGTGAAGGTTGCTCAGTGTCCCCCTCTCCTTTCACAAGGTTCATGCAGTAACATCAGGCCAGCTTTACTCCAGCATCTGCATCAGCAAAACTAGCACAGAGCTGGACTAAAGGAGACTCCAGTTGTCCTGAGAACTTCTCACAGACACAAATCTTGGCCTGGCAATAGTGCAAAGAAGGCCATGGGAAAACACATCCAAGCATGCGGGAGGCCAGGCAGGCCTGAAGTGAAGTCGTGTCTTATGGTCTGTCTATGATTTGGAGAGCTGCTCACTCAGAGGGACTAATGAGATCACTTTGAAATTGTGGTCTAAAACCTTTTCCCCCTCTCTTCCTCCTCTTCTGAGTTCAGACTTCTTTCCAAGAACCTTTCATCTTCCAAGAGAAACAGTCACAACCTCCATCTTTAAAGGAATATATCATACATAAAGGTTATAACCCAGCTGGAAAATGAATAATGACATATTTCTTCTGAAGAGATTAAACTGATACCAACAGATCTTTTTATAAGCCTGGAATGTGTGTGAGGGTCCCACTAACCCCAACCAAGCTGAGGCCCAGGGCTTTCCATCTGTGTTGACCTTCATCACAGCCCCTGCCACAGACTGTTAAGTGGCAAGCAGGGGAGTAAGGCATGAACTGAAAACAGCTAGATGCAGTCCCAGGCAGCTCTTGCCAGGCCTCTCCTCAACCACACAACTTCTGCCCCTGAATGATCTCCCTGTGTACACACTTCAGTGTAAAAAAACAGCATTTGAAATTAATATCTCAGAAGTTTCTGTTCTTTGAAAATTACATCTGATGTCAGCCGACTGGCAGAACACATCAAGTGCAGGCAAGGGAGAAGGGGAATACAAAGCAGAGGATGTGAACTTCCACAGAGCTCAAAAGAAAAACTGTTGTTATCATTGGCCTGGGTATTGTGGCTTTAAATTACAAATTACTTTAAATTGTAAAAACATCCATAGCAAGCCCTAGAGAAGAATCCCCAGAATGGCAGTAAATAAAGAGCATCCTGTCCCTCTTTATGCCACGGCTGATGTGGGAGGTAGTTTAAAATCCTAGCTTGGCAAGTGCTGCGTGTCAGAGTTGATGAGTTGAAAGGATGTGCATGCACACAGACCCAAACAAAGAACTCCTAACACACAGAAAAATTACTGCACTTAGTGGCCTTGGATGTTGCACAGCACAGTGACATTTGCTCTTACACTTTGGACTAGTTGTCCTGAATTTTTACACAGGCTCGTATTACCTTGGAAGTGGCAGGTGGCTTTGCAGGGATCCTTGGGGCTGGTGTCACAGGGGAAAGTTAAGCTCACAAAGTACTTCCTTGTCAGATCCCTCACCACCCTGGGAAGAGGACGGATTTCTCTTTCTGTTTTGTCCCGGGTCTGGAGTCTCCCTGGGAGTCCCACCTGCTCCTGCAGCTCACATCTCCTGAAACCAGACCCCATCCAGCAGCTGCATAAATCACTGGGAACAGGGCTGCAGCGGGGTATCGAGCAGTTGGGAGCACATGGGGGAGTGACTCCCTCCTCCCTTGCATGCCTCCATCTCCCCCTAAAGTAAACAACAGCAGTCCCCTCCGTGAACCCAGTTGCGAAACCTCGTGGCTGTGAACTTTAACTCTGTGATGAGCAGCCAGCCCTTGCATGGCTGTGCAGCTGAGAGCGCCTCTGCTCCGTGTTTTTCTGCTGCCAGCCAGGGAATTCTTTCCATTGCTTGCACAGACACCCTAGGAAAGGGAGCCTGCCTAAAAATGTGCAGCTGAACGTGGTGGTGTGGGCAGCTTAATGCCTCATTTTTCTGTGGCCGAGTCAAGACCTAAAGTGCATTTAAATAAATTGCTAATACCAGTTTACATACAGTCAGCTCCATCAACGTTTATCCCATGTCCAGCAACTTTTATTTCTCCTAGAAGCTCTTGGCATAAGAAAGCAGCATAAAAAAAGCAGGCCAGTCAAGTTGTAAAGTTCAGCCACAGATCAGAGCAGTAACTCCCCTCTGACTAGATAATGCAAATGATTTTTGGTTCAGACATAATTATAACAACATGTTGTAAATGCTGATGTGGTTTTTTTCCGAGACGGAATTCCAAAACTAGCAAAAGCTACCACATCACAAATGAGGAAACCACTCTCTTGGTGAAGAGAAGATGGTACAACATTAAATCAGTGGAAAAGAAAACCCTTAAAAAGCCAATATATGCATTGAAACTATCCATATGCAGAAGTGGTGGTCCAGGGATCTGAGCAGTAATGCTCTGCAGATGCCTTGCAATCCAAGTCATGTTTAAAGGAATCCTTAAAGTCTCACCCACACAAGAGATTCTGGTTTAAAGCCAGCTCCAGGAAACAGCATTCTACAATGTTTCTTTTATATAAAGAGATTTTTCTTGGGTTCTATTATAGCACTCAGATAATGAATTGGAGCCCAGAGCACTGCGTATTGGGACCAAGTTTATACCTTCCCCTTGAAAGATTTCTCTCCTGTTGATATTTTAGTTAGAAAAAACTATCTTTTATGCCATGTCATGAGGAAATATATGTCCTGAATTTTTTTAAAACTCTCTGTAAGCATGGAACCTCCACTCAAATTATTCATGTAAGTTCTTACAAAATAAGAACAATGGCTCTCACCTTGATATAAATTTTCTAACTGAATGATCTCATTATTAATGCCTAAACCACTAATTTGGTTGAAACTGAGCTTTCAGCCAAAATTTGGGCTTTATTATTTGGGCCTTTTCTTTCCTGTCTATCTAAAGATACAGGTGTGACTGTGCATTCCCAGGCATTAAGAAGTAAAACTAATGTGTATATTGAGGGGGAGAACCTGACAGGAAGAAAAACAGGGCTCTAATTGTAACTAGAACCACTCTCTTCCCTAAAATCCAGGAACATCTGCTCCTGACTGTGCTTTCCTACCAGTTCCAGAGAGAATTGTTTCATCCTACACACATCATCCAGAGAGAGAAGGAAAAAGGAAGAGATTTCCTCTCTCTCTTCCTTCCTTTCCACAGCATGGAAAAAACTAACTGGGATGGCTAAGTTTTGAGGCCTCCCTTGTGCAAAAACACCTAAGCCAACCATCCTTTGAGCTGATGCATAGCCCTGACTTATGTCAGCAGGATGGTTGGCATCTTCAGCTAAAATGCATCTTCACTGGAGTATTCTTTTTGCTGCCTTTATTATGTGTCTTCTTTCAGTTAGCTATATAGTACAGATCTGTTGGATATATTCCAACAGAAGAACACTCTCCTGCAGTCTAGCTGAAACCCTGATTAGCACAGGATTATGTGCTTTCAATGCACACCTTTCTTGTAATATATCATTAAAAAAAATAAAAATCAAGCTCTCTCTGGAATATAAGCTGGTGCCAGAGGTTATAGTAAATTCTAGCAAGTGGACAGAAATTTTCCTCCCCTAATTTTGTTTTCCTCAGGGAGTTGTGGTTTCCACGTAAACACTTCTACGACCAGGCCCTTTGAGACATGCCTGGAAGAATATATGTTCTGCCTAACACATATCCACCATATCTTAGCAGCTAAGAAAAATAATTCTGTGGTCTCACAACACTTCACCACTATCACCTCAGCCTGGCTAAGCTAAAAATTAGAATAAAGGCCAAAGAAATGTAGGTTTGTTGAGAGAAAGCTATGGCTCATAATGGCTGGTATGTTGTTTCTGGATTTTTTCCCATCTATTCTGCTAGGTTTCTAGCTTCAGGAAATGGTGTTTGAAACCATGAATTATAGTACATAAGGACAGAGAAAACATAACACGATAGTCATTCATTTCTCATTGCTCCATGGAGCAGTAAGCAGCACCAGCCCGTGACATCCAGAGAATTTCCTATAAAGTTTAGATCATCCTTGCAAAACATACAAAGAACTTTTTTCTTCTCTGTTTTTATCTAGGGTCTGATACACATTGTCTTAATATAGAAGATCCCCTTTGATGTCCATTCACATTTCATAAGCCAAGAGCAAAATAGTTAGGGCCTTGGAGAACAAGGGGGAAAAATGTAAATGTAAGTTATTTTTGGAAGTAATTTGGATCCCAGCTCCAGTCCAGAGAATCTTTGAACCTGCCTGAGCAAACTGTTCAGTGTCTGAGCCTTGCCCAACACTGGATTTGCAACTTGAAAAGGGCAGAATCCAAGCCATGAACCTGGATGCTCATAAGCTCCTGAACATTCTGTATTTCTGGTTTGTTTGTTTGGTTTTTTTTGTTTTTTTATTGGTTGGTCTTTTTTTTTTTTTTTATCCTGAACTCCCTCCTAGTTATTTATACAAGACATCTCTGAATCTTTTGGTTAGTTTGGTTGGGTTTTTTGTCACATGCACTTACTTATAATGCCGGGATGCTATTCAATATTTGTAATGCTTACTAAGAAAAGCTCTGAGTAGTGAGCCTGGATTAGAGTACCCAGAGATTCCTTCCACAAATTCCAAGTACAGGTTAACAAAAAACAAAACAACAACAACAACAACAAAAAAAAAAAACAAAAAAAAACCAACCAACCAACCAAACAAACAAACAAAAAAACCAAAACAAAACAAAAAACTAAAAAAAAAACACCACCAAACAAAAAACCAAAAAAACCTACAGTTCTGGGACTTATAATTACAGAATGCCTATATTTAAAGCATGCACCTCCAGTAAAGCAAGTTCTGAATTCATCTTGCACATAATCATTGACATTCTTCCCTCCCAGCAAAATAACAGTTCTTTATCCCAGCAGAGCAAAGTGGGAGGCAAGCAGAGCAGAAGAGTATGTGAGTGTATGTGGAAGAGCTTGGACTCTGGTCACTTGGTGACTCAAGGGCTGCAAAACAGAAACTGAAGCTTATTATGACAGGAACAGAAAAGCTTCATGTTCAAGGAGTAGATTCCAAGAGAGTTGTGGGAATTTTTTTCCCCCTTCAAACAAAGCATTTATTTTCTAGTAACGTCCAATTCCCCCATAGAAACCCAAGCCCTAAAGTAGCTAAAATGGCCTTTTCTCTCTCTCCAGTCAGTCTCTGCTTCTTGGCTTCTTGAATAGAAGGAATTTTGAGCAGGAAGTCGTGTTGGTTAATGGCTCAGGGCAGAGCTTCCAGAGGAAACTTCACCTACAGCCATTCTTAATGTTGATAATGATGTGGTTTGTGGCCCTTTCTTTTTCTTCCAATCAAGATTGAAAAACAGATTGTGATCCAAATCCTGTAGCTCTTGGTTTTCAGACACCTGAGCTCTCCTCATTCCCCACAGAGTCTCCAAGAGGTGCTGGCTCTCAGAATGAGTACGTGAGTGCAATAAACTTTCTGTTCTTCACCAAAATTCAAAGAAACCTTAGGAAACTGGACACTCTAGTCCCACTGTTTCTGACAAAGCCTGCCTTGCTTTCAGCTTGCAGTTCTTTTGGTTTACAGGCACACCACATCTGTGTTTTATTCTTTGTGTTCACGAATACTTCATCTTCTAGTACTGCCCTATTCCTATTAGTAACCAAAACAGTACGTGTAGTTTTGCAGTTGCTTCTGATTTTATATCAGAGCTTTGTAGTTCTAGACAGTATTGCAACAAACTGCAGAACTTTAAAGAAGTAGGGTAGAGTGGGATGTTAACACACCAATTGGCCCCTTATCAGTAATCCTGTTTTTTTTCTCTAGATGTGATCAGTAAACAGCCAGCTCAACAGCCATAAACTTCTGTTTTCAAGCAGAGATGGATCCTGCTGGGTAACAACCCTTTTGATACTAAAGATATCTCCTGCCATGGATTCTCCACTGCCAAGCAGTGATTGTTGACATAAGTGTTTCATTTAATAAATATTACCAGTGTGTATGAGCATGAGGAGATGATTCAGCAGCATCAGGGGCCCTATGGCTGCAGTCCTAACAGGAAGACAGAAATGATTGCTTCATGGCAAATGAATCAGGCCCTAAACCTAGGACACTTAGAGAAACATCCTTTTTGCACTAAATTGTAATGCCTCAGGGTTGCATTAATAATGATGGCATACACAAAAGCAGCAACTTGTTTCTCATCTGTAAAGTGGGGATCATGACATTCACCTCTCTAAAGCCTTTGGGTTTCTGTAAACTCCTAATATTAATCAAAAAATCTTCTCCATGAACCATCCTCTCAGCCTTTCTAAAGCTTTTCTTTAGAATCAAAATTATTGAAACTTGGTAACTGCTACTTACAGCTGACTTGCCTAGACACCCAATTAAACACATTAAGCTTGTGACCAAAAACTCATAGCCAGTGTTGAGGAGCTGACTCTGATCCTAGTATCTCCTTTTATTTTTTGTGTAGAAAATTGGTAACAGACTTCTATGGTTATATTCATAAAATCTGCTCATCTTTGAACTGCTATGCCAAAGAAATCACCCTTTTATAGCAAGAATTCTACATGTGTAAATAGCAAGTTACACAAATAGAAATTTGCACTACTGTTCCTTTGATAGCAGAGAATTTTAATTCAGCTATTAGGCTCATAGCCTGTTATCTAACACACAAAGTTTCTGTGAGGTATAATAAATAAAGTGGAGAGACCACTTATCTAGGTGTCCACAGATAAAGATAAATGTGGAGACATGTATTAATTCAGGAGAACCACAGGCTCAAAAAATAACTGCATTTTCATCTTTGTGGTTATTCATGAATGAAAATATTCAGTGAGAGGAATAAATGTTCACAAAACTTCCCTGAAGAAATCCAAATGTTCAGAAACTTGCTTGTCAGTAACAGACTGATTTGTGGAGACTCTCAGATTCATGAAAGGCAAGTTTGCCACACAACTACTGGATGAATTCCAGGAAACCTTAATTTGAGACTGGTTGAAGAATTAAATGGTATTTTAATTATTAAACATCTGTGTAAAACTAGTGCAAATTATAAATCCTGTCTGTTCCACATAATTCTTTAATAAACTTGGGTTATGATTTCCACAATGTGTGTTGAATAGGTGTTGCACTGTTAAGTGCTGTGGAAAATGCCCTTTCTGTTACCTGACTCAGGCAGGACTGACCCCACTGCAGACCCCAAGTCTAGGAACAAGGAATCTGTCCTGTCTGGGAATAGAGCATGAGCAGACAGCAGAGCCAAGTTAGACCTGCAGTTATACTGTGTGCTCTTGCTGGATGAAAATCATTTTTTCTTCAATTGACTCTAAAATAAATATTTAGCTATATGCCTTTGAGAATCATGGTTTGTTTGGGTTTATCTTCTACACCATCATGTCACAGTATTTGGTAATTCACATCCCTTGGGGTGGCTTCTTATTCGGAGCATTACACAAAGAATGCATTTCAGGCTAGATTTCCAGTAAATAACCCTGCAGTTCCAGGAGATTGACTAAAATAGCAGCATGCCTGCAGCACAATGCCACTTAAGTTCACATCTCTCCCTTATTCTGGTTCTGTCCTCTTCTGTCTCTCCCCCAACACTAGCATAATTGTCAGTGTCCTCTTTCTGTGAGCATCTTGGTTTTCACCAAGCCCTTCACTAGCTCATCTTTGCCTGCTACTGTGCTCCCATGGAATCCTTCACTCTTGATTCATATTTCCAGACCTTTCCATAGAGTGCTCATCTTCCACCATCACAGTAACAATGGCTCTGGAAGTTCTGCCAATACTGCTAAGAGTCTGGAGATACCCAGCACCTTTTCTCAGACTGTTAGGCAGAAATGGCCTCAAAAGAGAGATCACTCTACTTAGAAATGAGCAATGACTAAACAGATACTACAAGAAATTTTTAAAAATATTATAATGGATGCAAAATCTTGAAGTGTATCTTTGTCACATTGTTTTATGAGTTGCCACATGTCCTGCTGAATACTGTTGTTTTATGAATTGCAGATGAGTTTTTACCATGCCTAACTCATTGTTCTCACTCTTTATAAATCCTTGATTCTGGTTTTGAATGCAGTTTGGTTCCCAGTCTCAGTGAGTGCCAAAGATTGGAATTATGCATTGTATAATGCATATTTCCTTTAAATCCTTCAGTGTGTTATTTATTTTCTAATTCAGCTTAATATCTTGATCTATGAGAGAGCTAGGAGAACTTCCAGTTTACCCACTCTGCACTTCTATTTTGTGCTCATTCACTTACTGCGTAAACAAGGGAATTTTGTGAAGAGAGGCTGACCAGCCTTTATTTTCACAGATCACCCTTTTGACCACCTCACAGCCTGAATCCAAACAGGTAGCAAGGTCTTTGCAGGGTCTTACCTGCACAAGCAGAATAACCAATGCAGATTTTAGCCCTCTCAGAATGAATTGGTCAGAAATATATTGTCAGTGCTGGACAACTCAAAGTCATACATCTGAAGGAACATCAGTTGCATTTGTTTGGCTTGTAGAGTAAATGAGCTCTTGGAGGTGACCTGACAGTTTTGCATGCAGACACCATGCTTGGTTCAGCCATTCCTGAAAGGCATTGCTCTCCTCATTTTGTCAGCTAGCATACCACAGGACAGGCTGCCAGCTGGCTGCCTGACATAGCAGGGTGAGTTAGCAATGTGTTGTGAGAAATGTAAGGAAAAAACCTGAATGCTGACAAAACAATTTGGTCTTTTTTTCCAGTGTTTTTTGCAGTCCCTCACTTGCCACTTTATTTCCTTCTTTTTTCTCCTTATTTTCCTTTCAGCCCTGAGCATTTATTGTCCTCTCCTCTCTTTCCTGGTCTGCCCTGGCAGGAGGTATCACTGAGCAGAAGAGAACCCTCTCTCTGACATCTATACTCACTTTTCTGGGCAGTACTTTCACTTACCCCATATTTCACTCTGTAGTGACAGCTTGGCCAGAGCATAGCACATTTTCCAGTCACAGATGTTTCTATCAGATTCATGCCTGCTTCTTGGATACATGGCAGAAGGAATCTTTATTCTGTACTTCAACTGATACAAGTGATCCTAAGCCAATATACAGCAAATTTCTTTATCCTATTTTTGTCTTCCTGAACATATGTGTTTGTTTCAGCATTTACATGAGGAAAGGCTGATGCTTACTCTAATTTTAAAAAATAGTAGATATTCCATTAAGGATAAATGACTGAATTTTTAATATGCTCCTTTTCAAATAGCAAGACATTTGACTACATCTCTGGTCATAGAGTAAGTGACAAAACATACAAGGTCTTGAATTTTCAGTCAGATAATTGTTTGCATAAACATCTTCCTTAAACTTCTGGAAATTTCCAACTGTGCCACAGGTCATCCTGCATGAATCCAATTGTAACACTGGAACCTAAGATTATTATTTTTTCCACACAAAAACTCTAGCTGACTGATTTTGGCTTCTGTAAGAGGGTTCAATCATAGAATCTAAGTACTCTTTAACAAAAGTATGTTCAGATCTATTGCCAAGAAAAGAAGAGAAAAGACCAAACTATGAAGATGAGCACAAGGTATTAACAAGGTGCTATTTAAAAACACTGTTTTCTCAGAACTAGTTACTGATCTGGTCCTAATGATGGAGTGTCTCATGCAGACACTGGCAGCAGGTCACAGTAGAGTAGCTCAGTTCACATCAATACAGTCAGATAGAGTGTTTGCACACCTACACTTTCAACATTTTTTAATGCATGGATTTCAAATACAATGGGAAAAATCACTTGCTTAGTCTGATCATATCAACTTCCTTGATCTTTGATTTTTATTCCTGTGTTTCACTTCCTTCCTTCCACCATTGCCATACAGTGAAAGAGGTGCAGGGGGAGGAAGAAGAGAAGAAAGGGGAAAGGAGGAGTGTATTTCCTTGGCTAGTCCAACTAGGTGCATTCTAAGAGTTCTTCTGGCCAGCCTTGCATATAAAGTTTTACCTCTAGTTGGGATCCAGAAAAAAATGTCCTAGTGGTCCCAGTAAAGGGGTGAACGTCACTTGGTACAGCCTTTCTGTACTTGCTGTTATTTCTCCACAGCTCAAGAAATAAGATAAAGTAGAAAAGCAAACTAGTGGATTTTGCACAGGCACTGTTTCCAGAGAGCAATACTCCCAAGGAAAAGCAGTGGCTGCACAGGAGGACAGCCCACAGCTGGCATCAGGGTGCTGTGCAGGACAAAAGTGGGATGTCTGCCAGTTCTCCAACTGAATGGGAGCAAAGCCATAGGTACACACAGCTGCCAGGAAAGTCTGTGTTACATCAGTAATTCCATAGGTCTCCTACGACCATTCATCCCAGTCTGTATCACAGCTCTGGTTTTAATTGCATCTGAAGTTAACTCAGCAGAAAAACATCTTTGTCCTGAGTGATAGACAACTGTTTTCTTCCAGTTTTATGTAACCCTATGTCATCACCAGAAGAAAAAACAGCACCCACCCTCACCAATCAGTCTTTTCTCATAGTATTTCTGGTGCATGTGAGCATTATAAAGCACTACAGCAAAAACTGTCACAAATACTTGGTTTCAATTAAAAAATTATAAAGCCTAGGAATTAGCCATTTATATATTTATGTACTACATGTTTGTTTACATATACCTGATTTTAATAGATATTCCAATGGATTTTTGTTTAAATATATATTTTAATGTATAAATAAAAGACAGGATTATCCCTTCCTAGCATAGTTGGACCAAAAAAAAAAATAGATCTGTGGCATCTTGTGGTCCTGGCAGCTGTACAGTTGTTTTACATGGGAATATAGATGCATGTTTGTCTTGAGAGCTCCCAAGTCCCTGCATTCTCCATAGGAAAGAATGGGACAGGAAATTTCTGGGTTACTGGGCTCTTTGGTGCAGATGTCTCTTTTGCTTTCACACTTATTTCCACAGCAAGAGGAGAGCCATGCTAAGCAACAGACACAGAGTCTCATTCAGCAATGGCTCTTTTCTTTTTTGTCTGCTCTAAAATAGTCTGAGTGTTAGGAAGAGTAACAAGCACTGAACTTTTCCCCACATACATTACTCACACAGAGGAATGAAAGTGGGTTGAGAAAAGAGTACTTTTTTTTCCTCTCTAAGGAAAACCGAGGTAAAATTCATCTTCCTTCAAATTAGGTTTATTATTGGAATCATAAGACCACAATCCAGCAAAATTTACCTAATTTCAGAATAATTTTTTATGTCCTTTTGAAGTTAAATATGTGTTTAAGAACTTTCTTGCTTAGGTGATTAGACTTGTGACAGAATATTTAGGCAAACACCTGAATTTGGGGATTCTGTGATGTCAGTTCTCGTGCTGAGAACTTCAGGTATCAAGTACCAAAGATACAGCCTTTATATTCTCAATTGTTTTACCATATTCTAGTCCTTCAGTTCAAAGAGAGCTTTTCTTCCTCAGTAATAAACCTTGATCCATTTTTCCTCTTACACTTTTTTTGTTCTGTTTGACCCACATTGCTATAGTAAGAAGAGTCTAAAATTACTCACTTTGCCTTGTCACATTCCTTTTAAGGCAAGAGTATCTAGTAATCCATGGAAAAGGGTGAAGAATAAGAAGGTCAATGACATGTCCTAGCTGGCATTTGGAAGTAAACCCTCTTCCCCTTGAGGTCCTGTTCTAGATCTGGAAAAGTTCTTTCCCTTTAACAGATTGTCCTCAAGCCATGTT
This sequence comes from Oenanthe melanoleuca, assembly GCF_029582105.1. NCBI lineage: Eukaryota > Metazoa > Chordata > Aves > Passeriformes > Muscicapidae > Oenanthe > Oenanthe melanoleuca. The sequence continues at coordinate 11,491,851 of NC_079340.1, forward strand.
TTGTGTTCTATATCCAAAAACTACAGTAGGCAGAGGTTTACTGTGAGAACCAGAAAATTATGCCTACTCAGCATTTTGTGTAAATATTTTCTTACTAGAAGTCTGGCTTTTGTTTTGTGATATAACCTGAGAAACAATAGAGTCTTCCTATTCCTATGGAATATACAAGAATGAAAGAAAGAGACAATCAAAGTGCTCAAGATGCAAAAGGACCATAGGCACAACTTTTCTGGAGGGTCTAAAAGGCTTGAATTCCTCTGTGGGGCTCTCCCCAAGGACTGTGGTGAATCAGCTGAGTATCCTCCCTCCTGGCAGCAGCCAGCATCTTAAAAATGTACAGGGACTAAATTTCCAAGTGATTATTGCAAAGTGACCTGCTGTATTCAGATTTCAGGTGCCTTAGAGAAGGATGCTCAGTGGTTTTCAAACAAAATAATCAAGCTTTTTGGTGGGGTGAAAACAGGGTGCCTGGGAGGGAAGGCACTGCCATGCAGGCTTATTCCAGTGTGCACAGAAGAATTGGAAATTCAAAGTGATATCTGTATAGTACTTCAAGGAAAGCACAATGACAACAAATGCAAAATATTACTGGTTGTCATAAGTTCTGCATCAGTTTGGAGGCTCTCACTAAAATAAATTTTTAAACTAATAATCTTTAAACACTCTATATTCAATTCTCAAATCAGACACCAATTGCAAAAGAAAAAAATATTACAACTCATCTATTTACATTAATCCCATTGGTAGCTGTATCTTATTCCCAGTGACTTCAGCACGACTTCTGCTGCCATTGGTTAAGCCAAATTTGAGACCACATGGGTCTTTCAGTGCTCTGCTATCTGATTTGCCTGTAGATTATGAGCAGTAGGTTTTGCCTGTACCATAATCTGTTCACACATTCTGACAAGAAAATGCATGCTCAAAATACCTATAACAGAAAGCACTACTTTAGGCCCAAAGCTAAGAAAAAAAACCTAAACCAAACCAAACCAGCAAAAGCCCCAAAACATTAAATAATTGCAGCAGAAATAGCCAATGTCCATATTTTGTACAGGAACAAGATAGTATCAATGAGGAATATTTTAGAGCAATATAACCAGCTTAAAACTGCTCAAATTTTAACTGATGGCACTTTGACCACAGCATACAATCCCCAGATATGCAATTTACTGAGTACAAACAAGGCAGAAGAAGAAGGGAGAAAGCTCCTTGGCGCCTGCTGCCCGTGATAGACACCAGCACAGCAGAAATCTGCTGATAATCCCCTTTTCACTTTGTGTTTGCAGCTAAATCCACTTCACTTCCTCTGATACTGAGCGTTAGGCAGTGCTCTGAGGTCCACCACCAGCCATAAATCCCAGGCAGGAAACACTCTTCAAGTCTAAGGAGGAAAGACAGCATTTCATTTTCTAAAGGCAGCCCAGAGTAAGCAGGTCAAACAAAGTTTGGAGCTGAAGCTCTTGAAACTCAGGATATAATTGTGTATGTTTTTCTGCTTGTTTTGTTACCGGTTAACCGGATGCAACAAATAAAACAATTTTTCTTTCTTATTTTCTCTCTCTGACTGCCTCATTGGGAGCTCCTCTCTGGGAGCCAACCTCCCCATGAGCCAGTGCTTGAGGTCATAGCTCCCAGCTTCAAGACATCTGCTAGGTCAGACAGACTTGAAGAGAATCAGCTGCTTGCAGCCAACATGTTATTAGCACACTGAGTCCCAGACAAATGCTGAAGGTCTCTCTCTCTTTTTCCATCTCTCCAACAAACAAAGAATCACATATATCTACATATTGTATTTAAATTTTCTTGTCTTGATCAGAGATCTATCTCCAATGCCAATACAGAGCATTAAATAAAGAGTTTGAGCTCTTAAATGTTTGAATAATCAGCTAGAATAATTACACAAAAAATATTACAAAACAAAATACTCTCTTCACTTCTGGTGCTAGGTATTGAGTTTGCCCTGTCTGGTGCTCCTAACTTTCTGAAAAACCACAGAAGATACAAAAAAGTCCCTAATTTACTGTGTTTGATACCTGAAAAACAGATTGATGAGCTATACTTTGTAAAAACAAAACTCCTCTTAGAGTCTGAAACTCAACATTCAAATCCAGAGACTCTCTATAGCATTAGCTCCTTATGAAGCACTTGATGCCCCTTCTTATATTCATTATTTAAAACATTTCAGTTATTTCAGTAACAGATGTAAGAAAAAAGCAAATAAATATCCAGTATTTGTGTTCATCTCTCTGATATCAAGAATGTACATACAGGAAAAATGTAGTTAGTAAGAAATTATTTATTCTTTTTAAGTCAGCAAAGGCTTGTCCTAGAGCTCCTTTAAGCCACCTTTTCTGCCCTAAATGAAGTGTTATTCGGAAATAGAACAGCCAGTTTACAGTAAGGAAAAAAATCTGCCTGGAAAAAAAATACACCAGGCTTGATTCAAAACTTGCACACTGGAGTGCCAGCTTGGCAGCAGTTGAAAGTGCAATGGAATTGAAAGGTTTCCATCTCTCTGCTAAGCTTTAACACAGCATGTTAGATATTCACAGTGCTGTGGCACAGACCTGCAGCCCCAAGTGTACTAATTTCTACAAAGCTTTTGAAACTCTCATTCAGGTGCCTGGAAAAGCAGAAGGGACAAGGAAATTGGTAATGTACCTCCCAGGGAGTACCTAAAAGCCAGTCAAAATTGCAGGACCTGTACTTAGGGAAAAGCAGTAAAAATCCTTCTATACACTCATCTTTTTAGCAGACTTCAGGAGGGAATTTCTAGAAGCTGGATTCACAGCCACTATAAAGCCACCAAGCAGCATTTTTCCATATATTGATATCTTTTTAGCTAAGGTTTAATCCCTGCTCATCTCGACCAAATCCAGTGTTATGAAAATAAGTAGGAAAAATCATCATCTATTTCAGGGTTCTTCTAAGCTCTGTCCACTTTACCCTTTGTCATCAATACACTTTATTCTTTCCATGTATACCAAGAACTAATTTCAGTTTTGCACCTATTCTTTTCAAGTCTGCTGACAGAAAACACTGAGGAGGCAATGTATACCCAGGGGTTGATGCAGGCTTTCCACAGGACTCTAAGTCTATGTCTTTTGCAATATACAAAGTCTTGCTAGAAAAGTAAGAACACTGCAATGAACAAATGTAGTGCAATAATAGTTATATTTTCCACCTCAAAGTACTTACCCCCTATTTTATCTGTTTACATCATAGTGACAAGATCAAAAATTAGTTGAGGTTTAAATTTTCATTTCATTTGCCTGAGGAAAGCTCTTCTGCTGGCCTGCAGAAACCATGCAGTCCCTGCTGGGCACAGGTGCAGGGCAGCCAGTGCAAAGTGTCTGCAGTCCTCCCTCTGCCCTTGTAAGATCAGCACACAGGAAGAGCGTGGGGTAATGGCTTTGGTCTGCAGGAGTTTGTCTTTCAGGAGCTAGACTGAAAAACATATCTTGGTAAGTCCAAAACAAGCACTGGGTTTGAACCAAGACACTTCAACAGGAAAAACAGAGCCTTTAATAAAAACATTCTTGTTAATCTATTTGATACCATTTGAGCCTCCAAAAAGCACCAGTCTGAAAGAAAACATATCTTTCATATGCTGACTGTAAGTGATTTTGATTCTGTGTCTTTCATGTTAGAAGCAAAGTGTGGGGAACATAGAGCATTTGGACAGTTCATGTAGTATTTGACAATATCATTGTTCATCATCTCCCCTGGAAATAAGGAATATGGAATGTTTAGTCTCTTGTGATTTCTTCAGTGGAAGTGAATTATGATCCAACACTGCCACTTGGTTAGCACATTCATGACAGGGTTATGAACTCATTCTTTAATCAGCTGTGCTCTGTGAGATGCACTCCTGGATTATCCTTCTGAGCAGCAAGATCAGAACAGAGTTTGGGCAAAGGTACCACCACTGGCTCAGGGCATCTCTCATCTGCAAATTGGAGGAGCTTATTGGGGTAAAACAATGTTATGCTAAGCTTGGTTTTGAAGTCTCCTCTGGCATCCATGGCTGGCCCTGCAAGGACTGGGCTAGCACTTTTTCTGGCCCAGTACATTCTGGCCCAGCCATTCTGGCATGCACGTGCCTATATGAAATGATAGTGCTTGCTAAAGGAAATAACCACATTTAGTTACAATAAAGACATAAAAGGCCCAGCTTCAGAGACAGACTATTAGATCTTCATTTACTAAAAATTAAAGTATTAGGTATGCCATACCATAAAACCAGATCTTGACATAGAACCACATGACTGCTGATGTCAGGCACCATTCAAGATATGATTCAAGTACTCAGTAGTAACAACCTTAAGAAATTCTTCTCAGTTTGTGGAGAGGGACATAGGCTTGCAACTTGTTTATAACATATTCTTTGGGAATAAGGAAAGAGAAGAATTAGAAAATTACAGGGAATATTATCTTTTCAAACACAGATTTTTTTAAGAGGTAAAAAATTAAGGTTGAGTCTGTGCTTCATCACTTCAAGGGTGATAAAAATGTGTTGTTTTAGTATTCAGCATGGTCTGATCTGGTTCTGGAGTTGGAAAACAGCACAATTCTGTGTCAAAATAACAGACATCATCATGTGCCTCATTTTATTTCTGACTGGATACACCAGGTGTGTGCATTGAGCTGCGTGTCAGCACCATCCTTTTTTTGTCCAACACACAGAATGTCTGGGCAAGTACAGGTCAATGTACAAACACACCCTGCACTCACGTTTTGAAGTATAGGCTCATGCTGAAAGTCCTGTTTACAGCATCTGATGAGAAGTCTTTCTTAAGCTATTTTTAATTTCAGTGCTGTCTAAATTCAGCTCTTCTGTGTTGATGTTAATACATACAGTAAGAAAAAGATAGGAGTAATTTAACATTAAAAATCTTTGAAATGTACAGTAGAAACAAACCAGTGCTTCTGTCTGAAAGGTGCATTTTTATCAGTCCTACACACAGACTACTAAATCAAAAGGGAAGAGTCATGAGGGCTTGCTGAGCCTGTGCAGGAGACAGGAAGGAGAAAAAGCAAAGGCACTTGTGCCCTTTTATCATTCCTTAGAACATCAGGTTTCAGCATCACTGGGTTGGTAAGAGTCTCCTTCAAAGACAATGAATAAGCAGAAGGCCATATAAGAGGGTCTGAAATTTGGCCAGCAGGTTGCCTAAGGTTCTGAGTGTATATGAATTTTGAACTGTGAAATGAGTAGATTTTACACTTTGCAGTGAATCTAGAATAAGCTTGTTGTTTACTTCTTCTTGAACAGTAGATTTTGCTAAAGTTTTATTGTAGCAAATTAAACTCCATCAAGACCACTTTAGAGGAGGATTTTTGTCTGCAAAACACCCATTCACCCCTCTCAGGAGACATAAAGACTGTAGCAGAGAAATTACTATAACAGATACCCCTCAACAAAAGAAAAGGCAGGGTACAACCTGGTATTTCTCATGTGGGAGCAGGAGAACTATCTCATCTGCCACCTTTTGATGGCAACAACAGGAACTCTTTTGTAGCTTTCCACAGTCTCTGCCTAACCCCAGGTACATGCATACACGTAGGTACAATGTAGAAACTTGCTCTAACTCAGAGAGCTGGCAGCCAAACTCCACTAAAATATAGGCCTCCAAACACTGAAGCCCTGCTCTTGGACCTCATCCCTCTGGAAGAATTAATTACTAGGAGGGGTTTGGGACTTTTTTCCCTATTTGCTCTTCTCTGCTTTCTGGCTTTGCTGGTGCAAATGTGTACTGCTTCTCCCATACTTGCTCCCCTTCCCTGATTTCCGTGGTTCAGATGTTTGAAAACACTTTGTAGAATTCTGCAAGCTTCTTCCAGCTATGCCAAAGCAAACTTGAACTCACAGCCTTCTGAGGCTTTCCCATCACTGCTGACACTCTCTTGGTGATCTGCCTGCTATGAAGTTTTTGCTGGGGTTTTCTGACCATTTTTGCACATCCACTGTGTAACAGCTAAATGAGCTATGGTTGCCAAGGGGAAAAAAACCAAAACCCTACATTGCTTTCCCTTGGTTAGTTACAGAGCTGTTTAAATGGAAAAAAAAAATTTAAAAAGGAAAAGCAGATGGGGGAGAAGGGGCAGAAAAAGAGAGAAGCAATGTGGGTATGTGTATTGATGGAGCAAGGAACTGTAAAAGAAGGTGGTCTTTTCACTAAGTACTGTTTCTTTAAAAATAAAATTTAAAAAATACCCTCAGTGTTTTCTTTAGTCTTTTTCATTCTTTGGCAGCATCCCAAAGATTTCACTGTCCTTGTCTCCAGCATCTGGAAACCATCAGGGTAAACAATAGAGTGCTAGGAACTGGAACCCCTGCCTCAGCTCCCGTGGGACTTCACTCTGGAGAACATGAGAACACAAACCATTGGACACCATGTGGTCAATTACTTCAAACTAACAAATCTGTGTGCCTTCCTATTTTCTGTTTTCCTTGGCACCACATGACCCTTTCACAATGGAACCCAGCTGTTGAAAAAGCCAGACGTTTTCTTTTTTAACCTCTTGCTTACTTTTGTGCTTGCTTTCTGCAGCAAGCTTGGGGTTGGCACGTACCCTAGGTAGAAGTGTCCTGCCTATTAAAATCCTGGCTGGCTGTAATGTTTGCCTGTATTAGTCAGCAGAGAGGCTCGAGAGTATTAACTTAACAGGATCATACTGCAGTGAGGACTCCACAGGTGGTCCTGTGTTTTCTGGCTGTCCTGACATAGCATGCCAGGACTTACAGCAGATACACTAGGACACTTTTATGGCCTGACTGTTTTGTGCAATCAGTAATTGCATGTGCAGTTGTGACCTACTTTTTAAAGTTTGTTCCTAGTGCAGGTGCTGTATTGGCAATTGCAAAGAGCTAAAGTCATCTCAAAGCCAAAGGCTGTTGAGGGGACCACCCCCTTCTAGTGCTGTGAAATAAACTTTGCTCTGGATTAACCACACTTGCTCCAGCACTAAAGCTGGTGGTCACAAAGCAGAGACTGATGGATTCTTGTTCTTTCCAGCCTTCTGTTTCAAAAGACAATCTTTGAACTGTGGGAAGGAGGGCAGTGTTACTGACCACACACAGGCCAAGACTTCTCTACTGTATTTAGATGCATCCACTTATATGTGTGCTTTACTTTCATTAACTTTCTTCAGTGAATGGGGATGTTGAATGGAATGGATTGTGCAAGAGATTTTGGACTCTCGTTTAAGTCACCTTTAAAGCTGCTGGGCATCCCTAGCATACATTAAAGAGAAGCAGCTGGCATTTCATGTATAAATAATCAATCATTCTAGACTGACAGTTTGATTTCTGGGAGGAAGATAGGTACATATGCAATGCTGTGCCTAAAAGAAAGGATGAAAACCAGGATGGGCCATGCAGTTGGATCCTCACAGCTGGAAGTCCACTCAGAGAAGTGGCTTTACCTGCATTCTGCACTCAGCTTCAGCACCTCTGGCCTCAAACAGATGATTATTTATCTGTTGTGCAGAGGCAGCTGTGTTGGTCTGTAAAGGTCAGGGAGTTGGCACCAGGGGAGTCAGGAGCCTTGTGCAGGGTAATCAAACTCACAGTGGCAGCTATTTCCATCAGATCTGTATCCCTTACCTCTGGATGCAGGAGGGCTTTTCTAGGGCTTCACTGGTCAAGTTCTGACATCCTGGGTATGCACTGAGCACTGCACACTTTATTCATTTCTAGGGTCATGTGTGGAACTGTACTGCCTAATTTTCATTAAGGTTACAGAAATCTGCAGAAGTTTTGGACACAACCCAACTCCCACAAACAAAATTAAACAGAATAATAATATATATCTATCTGCTGTGAGATGCAGACACCAACAATAATCATGAAAGCTGACAGTTTTAAACTTAAAAGGCAGATAAAGTAGGAGATGGCTTGGATAGGCTGAATGAGCAAGGAGTGCTTTAAAACCTTACCTGCAAGCTTGTTAAAGATATGCTGCTGAGCCTAAAACTAATGAGATGGATGCCTAGAATTGGTGGAATCTTGTTCCTCTCCTTTCCATAAAATGCAATTTATATTTTGTGTACACTTTTAAGTTGTATTTCTTTTAAAAGAGATGAAGGTGAATCATTAAATGGATTTGTTGCAGGATCCAAGAATTTAGCCATTTTGTAGCCAGTAGTATTATAGTATTAACTTTTTTTTTTTTTTTTTTTTTTTTTTTTTTCTCCCAGGTCCAGCCTATAGCTCAGCAGTAATACTAGGGAAACTTTTTCCTGTTTTCTGCCAGTACTTTTTGATCCCAAATGTCTGCAGAATTGATTAATGTGATACTGAAAGGGCAGAAGTGGTAGGGGGAAGGGGAAAGTTAGGACTATGCAGTAGCAACTTAAACAGCACAGTACGTGCTTCATCTTTTTATATTTATGAAAGAGTTGGTTAAATGTATGGCAAAAGTTCAAATCAATTTACTGCTTCCCTATGTGAGCATCCTGGACAGCTTCTTGTCTGGCTGACAGATTTCACAGAAGGATAGATACAGTTCTTTAAGGAAGGTTCAGCCTGTAGCAAGAAATACATGTCCTATAGGAGTTAAAGGAGGCCACCTTAACTAATTGAACAGTCCCAGTACAACTTGGGTGCAAGCCAGGACACAAATGAAACCACTATAATGGCACTGATGGATGACCTGTTCCAGTAATGAGGAGGGAACACATCCATTCTCTTCATCCTGCACCTCTTTAGCATTTGACACAACTGTCCATGAGATATAGCTGTTCCCCCAGGAGGAGGTGACAGACAGCCAGAGTGATGTGTTAGGATGGTTTCTGTCTTTTTCAGTAAGAACAGCACTTCCAATATTTGTTCCCCTTCCCCAGCTCAGTTTTGTGACAGATTCCACAAGATTCAGTTTCCCTCTGATCTCTTGCAGAATTTGTGTGTTTGCATTTACTAGGCAGGAAAGTTGTATTTATATGCCAGCAATGTGTCTGTGTGTTACACAGAGCACAAGCTGGTTTTCACCGCCTGCAGCTCTATCACTCCTGAGTAGTGAGCCTGTGTTCAGTGGGGCAAATTGAATTCAGGGATGAAAAACAGCTGCTTGAAGGTGAACAAAAACAAGAGCTGACACTGGCAGCCAGAGGACAGAGCTTTTGGAAATATTTTAGGACTAGTGCAATCTGAAGATTGATCAAATTTAGTCACTCTTTTACAGCTATTGTGGTATTATTCCCCAGATCTAACTTGTCCCAATTCCCAAGGAATGCTTTTCTGTGTCTCCAAAATGCTGCAGTTACCCACTCCCTGCTGAGGCTGCTTCCCTGCTCGAGTGCAATCCTGTGACCTATGATGCTTACACCTCTTGGGAAGCTGAAGGCATTCAAGTATAGTGCAGCACATATCTCCAGCAATTCAGGAGTCACCTTGTGTTCTGTAGCTCTCCACAGAACAGAAGTACAGGCTGAATCACATGCTGTGCACTGAGTTCATGAGATATTCTGTACATCTTTGATTATTTGGTCCATGAAATCCTCATCTTTGACTTGTTTAATGTACTGGGCTATGCTATCTGAGGGTACCCACCTAATAGTATCACCAAGAATTCCACAAGCACTTGTCACCAAGGGCAAAACCTTTCCAATGGAAAGTTTCCTTTATCTTCAGGAAAAAGGGCAACTCAGGAACTGAGAATTCCCACAAGCCTCCCCAAGTGCACATTTTAAGCTTATGTTCAATTAAACATGTACTAAAATATACATGTTTACAATATATTTAAAAACTAGAAGTTGTGTTTAGAATGAGATTTCCACTGCACTAAAGGAGAGGGGGAGAGATGTACTACTGGAGGTGCTTTGGTCTTAAAGCTGATTATACTGGAATGACAAACTTTATGGGATACTTTCTTCCATCCTTCTGTGAATCTAAAGGATGCATATCTTGCTGCCAGTTTTGAATCAGCACAACATGCAGAACACTTCAGCTCCTTTGATCTCTTTCAATGCATTAAGTAGCATGTTTTAAATGAGTTAATGTTTATCTGTGGTTGCTCCCTACTTAAAGAACCTCTTTTTCTACCGGTCAAGAGCATTTTTATTTCCAGTTAAGTGTGGGAAAGCAATTGCAATTCTGATGTTGTACAAGAGATAAAAAGGCAAATTTTCAAGTTCCAAGTTTCAAGGAAGTTGTTAGAATTAAAACAAAAAACCAGCATCTATGCTAATTTTTGGTTTGAAATACAGAAAAGCCAAAGCCAATGTGCAATATTGTTCCATCTCTTGCAGTTTCTGTACTCTTGTGATCTCCTGCTCATTTTTAAATGGAACTGGTAAATCATTAATTGAAAACAGTTTACTAGTGCAATTATGTGTTTAAAAATAATTTGCAAGTTTTATACAGTCAGATTTCAGTGTCTTTTTTCATTAATTGCTACAGCTTGTGCTGCAATCTGTTTCTACAATAGATTTTAATAAATAGGTCCATAAGCTGCATTTCCTGCAACTCCTTACAGTGCAATCCTACATATCACCACTTCTGACAGATCACAGACTATAAAGTTATATTTCTGCCTCATGGGGCTGAGTTATTACTAACCACTGAGCTCCACAGAGATGAGTCTGTTTATCATAATGTGACTAAAAAGAGCAAGTAGTCAGGGTGGAGAAGAGTGCTGAGGAGCAAGAGGTGTAACTGGAAAGAAAGCTTCATGTGTAGATGACAGAGCACTGCGTTTCTACAGAGGTGAATGACTTGGAGGAAATTTTACACTCCACTGTTTGAGTTTTTAAACATTAAGAACATAGATCCTAAGAGAAATAGAAAAGAAAAGAAGAAAATAACACAGAAGAGCATGAAAGTTACAGCTGAAAAGTAAAAACTTGAAAATACAGAACTCCGTTGATTAACTACTAGTGACTTCAGACTCTGTGATGGTCATTTCACCTCATTTAGTCTCCTGTGTTCTGAAAGAAACTGACTTCAGGCAGCTGATCATCAAGAAGGATGTGCATGTAGGGAAGGCTGGACGAACTGATTGTGTTCCTCACACCATTTCTGCTGAGGGAAGATGGGGCACCAAACTCATACCTGCCTTCAGCACTAGTCAGCATTTTGGAAGCTGATTCTCATTGAGATGTAATACATAAAATTTTATATTTCCATTTAACTGACCAGATTTCCAACCATCTACAACTGTACATTTTATGTCTGTTTTGTGACATCAGGTCTGCAACCCAAGTTTTCAGAGTATTCCTTTCAAAATCTGACGCTGCACATTGAAATTCCTATTAGGAAGGGACCAAAGGAGCACTTTGTATGTTATATGGGAGGAAATGGCATTCAGTTTGCTGCTTCTGTAGTCAGGTACCACAACATACTGGGATTTTGGGTCTTGGTTTAGACCTGCCACCTGGTAACTCTGGCTCAGCTAACACCTGGGCTTGTTTGTTTTCAAATACCTGTTTACATGACTGAGCACTTGTCTTAGGGAAAGCAAATGTGCAGACAGTACTGATGCTGCAAAGAGAAGTTCATCTTCACACTGGCCAAAATGACCACAGGCCCTTTCCTCCTACTCTAAATCTTTCTATGGTAGTACACCAATAGTCCAGGAATTTCAAGCCAGCCACAGGACATCAGTATGCCTTGGGTTCTTACTTTCTTCTTCAAACTCTACCTTGTTTTCAGTCTAAGGGGCTGCTTGGCTCTCTCCATCTAAGGGAATGAAAATATCCTTTGCTTGTGGGGTTATTGGAATGGTCTGAAGAGAATTACCATATTCAAATTAGTGCAAAAGTCAGTGCTCTATGGCTTTTATTTATTTATTGCAACAAGCAGGTTTGTGAATAGTCTCTTGGACAAAAGAAAAGTTCTCCATTATTTATATGCCCTTTTACTGGCAAGTTTCAACTTTTTCCTTTTGTCCTTCCTATTTACTAGTGCAAATACTGAAACAACCTGCTCCCAGCTGTTGGAAGCCCCAACTGTCCCCTTCCCCCTGCCAGGAGCAAACAGCTGTTTCTGTGCACAACACAGGCACTGCAGGATCAAATCCAGGCAATCTTGATCACTGCTTTTTTAGGGAGAAGTTTTGCACCATAGTTTGAAAAACTCAGTGCTGAGCAGGAGCTTCATGTGTAATTCTGTTCTTTTGTTCATCCATAATGCTGGTTAACAGGAGAGGCATTGCAGGTTTTCTTTTGGTGAAACACTTGTAGTGTAATCCACTTTTTAGCTGAATTAATTGTTTGAAAGAGGGAAATGCAAATCCTAAATTGGCCCCACACACTTCAGCAGACTATTGCTAAGCTGTGGTTGAAAGCAATTTCTTCTGCAAGTTTACAAACCTGACTTTGCTGTACCAGCACTGCCTTACGTTTTCAGCATAGCTCTACATATGCAGTGTTAAATGTGTGCTTGAACAGAGTCCCAAAACAGCTTCCAGTGAATACAGCAGTGAGAATGTTTTCCAAAGCAACATCCTAAGCAAAGAGCTGCAAAGTTATGATTGTGTTAGGCAGGGCAGACCACCCAGTTTTTATGAGATCCCTTGAGGACTGCCACAGCCCACAGCAGTCACCTGTGCAGGAGCTGCAGATGTGTCACCATCAGTGTGTGCTCCTGCCTGGCTGCCTGCAGGACAGCAGCACCCAGCCAGCAGGGCCTCTCTCTGCTCCCCAGGGGTGATGGGGGCATATCCAGGGACCTGCAGTTACCCCAGTGACAGATGTGTACAGACACCTGACAGCAGCACCCCAATCTTGTGTCCTCCACGCTACCCTTATGCACCAAGCCAGCCCTGCTGCCCACTGGCACTGCCTGTGCAGAGATCACACTTGTAAAACCTGAACTAATAATTTGAAATAGCTCTCCTCCTTGGTTAAAAAAAGTGCTGTTAAATGCAGATCCATCTACACCCTGAGATGGCTGCAAATAGCTGCAACTTTTCTACTAGCAGGTATGAATACTGACATTGGAAGTGCTCCAGTTGTTTGCAGGCACTGTGAAACAAAGCAGTTCAGTTTAAAAGCAGAGTTCAAAGGCAGAAAAGAATTTTGCAGCTGTTGTTCTGCCCTGGAATTTGTTGTGCATATCTCCTTTTTGGGAACATTTCTTTGTTTCATGGTGCCTTCAAAAACATACTGTCATCACAACCTTCTTGCCAAGCACCACTCCAAGCTGCCCTTTTCCCAAGTCAAACCATGCATTTCTAAAACATTTCTCACATGGATGGGGAGCAACATGCTCAATCTCAGGCCAGCCTGTGAGGTAATCAGCTGACCTTCATTTCCTCTATGTGAAGCAATGAAACAGCAGTCTCATAAGAGAACTGAAACATAGTCCCTGTGTGGTTGCATTTTTTTGGTATCAAGAGCTTTTTTAACACCTCTGGTTTCACAATTTACTCATAGCAGATCATTTAACTGGCACAAACTGCAAGATGTCATAGACAGAAATTAGTTGGGAGGTAATCCAAACTTAGAGACTCAATTTTTTAAAATAAAAAGTTCAGGTAAGTTCTTTTGTATTTCCCTACCTACCCCTACTTACAGGAAGTAGCTTCGTGTTTTAAGCTTTATAAGCTTGATATAAGATATCATAGTGTTGAATAATTTGATAAAGCCCAGGGAAAACAGCAAAAGAACAGGGTAGGCATAGTAAAAACTGAGCTCCATTCCAGTTTACATGCATATACCCTGATATTCTGAACCAGCTACTAGATCATGAACCTAAATTGAATAACACTGTGTGATCAGTGATGGCAAATTAAATAAATTCCGGAGGCTGTTCTTAAACTTTTTTCAGAAGTATTAATATGCTTAAGTTTACTAATATCACATGATATAACATAATTAATTTTTTGCCATTTCACAAATCAAACAAAAAGCAGAGAATTAAAACTACACACATAGACATCACAACTACTGTTTTAACTTTCAAATACTGTGGTCCCACCCCACTTCTAGAGAGGATGACTATTTTAATATACAATATTTTAAGAATATTGCCCACTGAAAAAGAAATAGTGAAAGAGCAGGAAACAATGTTGAGTGTTGGAGAAGCTGCTGAGATAGAACAGATATGAATTTTTGACTGCTGGGCACATCTATGCAAGTTTATTTGGTATTAACACTATACTTCCTTGCTATGCTACAAATTACAGTGAATGCATAATTCCACACTGTTTTCTTACATCTCTGTCCTTCATAGCACACTGTTATGTTTCTATTTTAGTTCACTGTGTCTGTTCACTACAGATTATGTTTATTACAGATTTTGTTTATAGTACTTAAATTCTCTGTCCACACACTCTGAAGAGTTCTCTTTACCAATTCTTGACATATTTCTAAGCAGAAATATATCTGCTCCACTGTTTTATACTTGGTACAGACATAAAGGTAAGGTGTACAGGCATAAAGGTAAGGTATACAGGCAAGGTAAGGGATTTTTAAATACTCCTTTAGCTGATGTTAAAGACATGACTTTAGTTCATGCTGTTTAAATTCAAGTCCTAACAGATGATTTAGGAATAAGGCACTTATCCACAGATAATTTAGAGAAATTCCTTTTATACTGCTTATTCAGATAACAAGAAGAATGAGGAGGCCTTTCCTGTTTATATCCCAATTTCATGTGCAGAACCACATCCTTAAAAAGAAGGGGGTGGTGGGCTGTCTCTAAAATGATTTCTTGCACATATTTCCCTGATTGCATCCTGGCAGCACAGAACATGCTGCCCAGAGCCCAGTCCAACAGCTGTAGCATCTTGTACAACCTAAACACCCCCCACGACCATCAGAATGGATTAACAGTGACATGCTTGACATATATTTCTTCCTTTTATTTTCAAAGGGGAATTGGAATGCCTTAGAACACAATTCCTCCTCCAAGCTGGCTTGGCTTCTCCAACATTTAGGAAGCACTATCCTACTCTATCTATCCTATCTCTCTGAATTTCCATCAGCTCTCAGTGTTTAGTATGGAGATTTACAGATGAGCCCTCTAACAATATTATATCAAAGTGAACTGCAACATTCACCTTTATAAGGAAAATTACCTATATTTGCTGAGGGAATTCTATGCCTCATGCTAAAAATACATAATACATACTCTTTTGTTTCTGTTTACCCAAGGAACTTAAATGCCTAATGAACATTCTTCTCTTTCTGCATCCTTTTCTTATTGCTGCTGTTATTAACCCCACATTTAAAGTATGTATTAGGATGAAATTGTTTAGTTTCTCAAAACTGATTCAAACTCCATTGTCTTTTCCAATACCTCACAAATTGGAAGCTGTTTGGGAGCTTCTCTTCCTGAAGACCTACTGAGTGTACCCCAAAATTTTCACATGGATGATTTATTACTGTGAAGAGTTAGCAAAATGCAAATCATGGGCTAAGTACTGGTCTCCACCCCAAAGCAGCATTTCCATACCAGCAGATATACTGTATAATTTTAGAGTGCTCTGTAATGGGAGCAAGTGGGAAAGAGCCCAGGGTATGTTTTTAATGACCCACAAAATTAGTTTAACTTTTCCCTAAAACACAGCAACTTCTTTATTGAGGTATGTTTTAACAGTCTCATTAGAGGACAATTTAAAATAGAAAAATAAGATTGCCTGAAATCAAGCCTTCCAAGGCCTACATTGCATCTGTCTTCATAACACAAATTCCCCAGGGTTAATCACCTCTGTACATTGCCCCGAGTACGGAGAGTTTAAGTGAGCTCAGTGTGTTCAGATAGTGGGTAATACGATATTTACAAAACCAGTGGATCTGTTTTCAATAAGTAGAATATTCTTGGTTACATCATGCTATCCTGAGCCATCTACTTTAACTCAACAGCAAGGGCAGAAGGAACCAATGCTGTTTGTGAGGAGTCTGCTGTCTCATTGAGCAAACTGTCTGAAGGGCTCTGTCTCTTCCAGCTGTTGTTGTTGGTGTATTTGTCACCAGTGGAAATGTCTACTGTCCCTCAGCATACTTCAGGGCTTACTAGGATGTCCAAGGAAGAGCAGGTTCATGTTGCTGCCTCTCAGTGATACCTGTTGAAGAACTCAAGTTGTCCCCTAGGGCTGGCAAGAATCTTCTATTTCTAAGTGTTCCATAGGAGATAGAAATATCTGATATTAGAATAGCTGCATCTATGCGTAAAGTAAGTGTGAAGATAAATCCTTTTCTTGTAGGTTTAATTTTGTCCAAGAGTGAACAGAGCTGAACAGAGTAGACTGTACAATTGCTAAAGATGGCACTGCCCCAGAAGAAAGGCCATTTGTTGCTAGTCAGCTGTCCTAAAAACTAAACCTGAACTTGCCCCACAGCCCCAGCTGAAGACGTGGTCAACACAAGACACCCTTTCTCCAGTCCTGCCAGACCTGAAGACAAACAGCAGCTCCTGTAGGGTTCACAGTTTGACAGAAGACCATTTTCTGTGCCCTCCAAGGGCTTTTCCTGGGGCGCTGTGCCTGTCCCCTGCTCAATGAATGCTGTCTTTGTACCCAGCAGGCTGACAAATGCCAGCACTGCAGAATGAGGATGCCATTCTGCTGTGGTACCGGGGCTGAGAAAGGGGGTTATTCCGGGCGCTCGAGGGCGGCTGCGCGGCGCCGCTGTTTGTGCCGCGACAAGGGGCCCTTGGAGGCCGTGGCCAAGAGGGAACACAGGACCTGTGTGTGGGAGACGTGCAGCACAGCCGGGCAGTGTCCCCAGCCGGGTCCCAGCCTCGTGGCACACCTGTGCCAGCTTCCTCCCGAGCCCTCCTCCTCATCCCCAGCGCACAAAGCGCCAGCTGCGCCAGGACCGCCGGAAAGCAGGACCCGCCACCTCTTTTGTTGCCTTTTCAAAATCGAGGGTTTGTTTGGAGCCTGGGGAGGATAATGAGCCTCTCACCAGGCACACACTGAACTGCACATTCCTCCAAAATGCAGAGCGGATAAAATTAACTGGTCCTTGGAAAGACTGAAAAAAAATAAATCAAGGGGCTAGAAGACTTTTGCTGTTGTGCCAATCCCCTCAAAAGAGTCTGAATCCATGGTTTACCAGAGCAGCACAGCCTTAAACAATACTCCTTGATTTGGAAAAATAACACTCAGAGACCTTATTATACATCAGGTGTTTCTGACTTGTTTATGTTTGTGTTCTATTTTATCATTCCACATTGAGGTTATTTTTTCCTCAAATCAGTAACACTGCTGAAATAATGCCATATAACAGAGGAGTAGCTTAATATGAAAAACAAAATCAAGGACTCCTGATAAGGTTTTCTCAATGGTTTAAAAATTTTTCCCCTCCAAGATCAAGGCAAATTCACTTGTACTTATACTACATCCGAAGCATAGCAGGCATGAATCTATCCATAGACGAGCATCTGTCAATGGAAAGTGTATCAGGACAAAACAGGAAAGGGGGAGGTAGCAAAAGGGATAAAGAACTGCACGTCTCCCTTCCCCAAATCTTCATCCAACCTCTCCAATCATCTTCTGCAGCAAACACCACGAGAAGCATTTACACCAGATGCTTCTTGCACAATACCTTTTTAAAAATGAATAGTTTCTTAGCCTTGAGCAACAACAGTAAGACAGAATCTACTAAAGATATTTTCCTGTGGGCTGTTCCCTGTGTCAAGAAGACAGCCTTAGACTTAAGAAGCACTGAAGATGGCCTTGGTCACAAATGTGTTCCCATGACAAGAACTGAGCACAGCACGAAGCCTTGCCGTGCCTTCTGTGCCCTACAGCCCTTTGGTGGATCCTCTGCTCCCATGAGATTTCAATTAGGACATGTATTCTTCCTTTCTATTGTTTAATAATGAGCTTTTCACTTCACTGGCCTGTGGATATTGAAACTATCTGCTACAAAAGTACAAAAGAGGGATCAGATCTTTTGAACAGGGTAATGAATTTCTAAAATAGAGCTAGAACCTTAGGAAAAAACTGCTCCTAGTCATGTAGAGGAGCTGAACAGCTGTCCTGCCCATATGCTTTCTGGTACAGTGTTATTCACTAGTAAGAGATACCTAACTTAGTAGTGGGTTTTGGTATTGGTTTTTCTTGAAAAAAAAAAAATCTTTCTTTGGGTAGAAAGATTTACTCTGTAGCGTGTTCATGTGCCATGTTGGCCACTCTCCTATTTTGGTTCAGCTGCTAGCAACAGGTCTGGGGTACTGCCAACATCATATGCTCCAAACTTTCCAGTGTGAGATGATGGTGACATGTGTCCAATGGTGACAGCTACTGCTGTGTACACAGGCAAGAAAGTGTTGACTTTCAGGAAGTGAGACTTTAGGTATCCATGATAAGGAAATGCTGTGAGTGTCTTTGACAATAAATCCTTAAATATAGGAAATGCCATTGGTGCTACTGGACAAACATATTATGAAGATTGCAAATGGTTGATTAATTTTGTTTTTTAAAGAAGGATCAGGCAAAGCAGTAATAAAAAAAATTTGGAATAGAAATGTCATCTACTGGCGTGAAAGGAAATGGTGATTGCAGCTCACTTGTTTAGACAGTGTTTCAGTTTTCTGACTATATTCTGGTCAAAACAGTTTCCATTCAAAATGTTTAACACCAATGACTATCTTATACAGAATGGGTCTAAAACATAGGTGTTCAAAAGACTTACAGTATAGGTGAGTCAGATATGAGTTTCCTATTTCAACACAGAAAATATTTTATTTCTCTCAAAAAGGCACACAACATCCATGGCCTGAGTCAACCCATGACCTTTTTGTTTCCCAGGAAGTTTCAGATAAACGTCCTCCTAGCTTATTTTATGACTGAATAGAACAACAAAATAATTAGTTATGAAAGGACAGAGTCAGTTAACTAGCAGAAGGCAGGATCTGAGCAGTTGAAAAGGCTATAAATTTTACTCCTTTTTATTGTGTAACAGCCACCTCCTAGTTGCCACTTTTCTCTGTTCATTCTAGCAAGAACTCTGATGTGGGAAGTGCTCCTCACCCAGCTCTCCCTATGTTCTCCTCTTGCCCTTCACATACCTATTAGTATTCTCACTCTGCACTGATTGGTTGCACTCCATCCTTGCTCACCTTCAAGGTGACCTACAAGGTACTACATATTTCTAGACCTTCAAGGTACTACATATTCCTGCATGTGATTAGGAAAGACATTACAGAGGGAACAGGTTTGCTTCAGCTTGTTTTCATGAGAATTTCAGTAAAATGCTCAAAGTTCTTGTAACACTACACACATGAACTATGAATCTTACAGAATGGTTGATGAAGTCTGGCAGCTGCTGATGCTGTTCTTGGGGAATGACAAGTGATTCTTTAGATTATTCAAGTTAGCTTTGCACAGAGTAGAAAGAAAAAAAACAGTCAAGGAGCCCAGTGGAAAATACAAATACAGCTGTGGGAACTGAGGCACTGAGGGTGCAAGGATGGAGGAGATTAGAGGTGCAGATTCCTACTGTATTACCACAAACTGCACAGCAAAGGATGGTTGCCTTTGGGTTGTCTCAAGTGTATATGCCTGTAAGCTTTCACTGCAATCCCATGGCTATATTTAAAACACTGAGACTTTCTGATGCATTTCAGTTAAGATGTTAAAAGCTTGCTCTCTCATCATGGGGACAAGAAGCCTACCATAGAAGCATGCACAGGTGGCCAGGGCAAGCAAGGAGCACTCAAGCAGTGTCATGCACATGAACCAAGTCAGGTAGCTGGCATTTGATGGCTCTTGAGGTAGATGAACAAACACATGGCTGCTCTGGGCAGAAAGGGTGGGGTTCTAAGACTTCCTCCTATGCAATATGCTCATGTATGGCCCAGCACAATATTTCTAGAGGAAAGAATACTGGGACAAGAAAAAAGTTTATGTATCAGCATCTGAAGTCATGTTTCATTTTTGGGCTATGCACAGCATGTATTTTTCCAGGCTCAAAAAGAATGCTGTAATTTAAAGCAGGCTGACTCAACTGGTGTTTTTGTGTCTCGTAGACAGCATGGCAGGGGGGAAGGTGGAGGGAAGGAGGCTGAGGTGGAGAAAAGGAGGGCGGTTGCTCATCTGGTCTTTATTTACTTTCCCTGTTTCTTAATAGTTCAAGCAAAGGGCCCATTCCAGGCAGAAGCAATGACACTCTTGCTGTGGTATTTCATCTTGGAGGAGGACAGGCCACAGCTTGCCCTGTGTGCTGGTGTGCTGGGAGCCTGTACCCACCCACTGCTGTGGGCTGGGGGGGCTCATGGGGGCATATTCTTCTTGCATAAAGAATTTCCTAGCTGGAAATCCTTAAAACTGTGTAGGAACTTGCCTTACCTTCTGTTGGCTTTTTTTAATGATGTATCAATGGAGATGCCACAAGCAGATAATTGAAAATTACAGTTCTGACTGCTTTTACCACTTAGGTTGTAGAGAAAACAAACTGAACAAAAACATCCATAAGCAGAGACTTTATAAAAAATGGCTCACAGGGGTGAGGCCAGGATCACCAGTGACAGGCCTATAGCAGTCCTTGTTCAAAACTCCTGCCTGGGAATTGTATAACAAGATTCATGTATACTGCTCACTTTTGTACTAACAAACATTGATTAAATTCCCAGAATGTGAGGTACACTACCACTGCCCATACTCCAGATGAAAATTCAAACATGGAGAGACCAAGAAACAGAAAAGAAAGACAGAAAGAACTTGTAGCCAAGCCAGGAATGAAGCTCTGGGCTTGCATAGGGTCTTAAGCACAAAATCACATTACTCTCATGATCCTGCACTCTCCTGCTGGAATTTTCTTACTGTAGTTATACCTATTCTCATGCAGTGTGTGGGATATGCCATGAACCAGGTCTTGAATCCTTAAGGATTTATCGGGCAGTTGAAAGAGATCCTGTCCCTTTCAGAACAGAAGGAAGGAAGAAGGCTGAGTTCTCCTAGAAACATCCTTTCCCCTGAAACTTGCTCTTATCATCTTAACAATATTTCCTTTACTTTCCAAGAGTTCTTTTGAAGAGATAAAACTTTTACATGAGCAAAACCATTTCTAATTCAGCTAAAAAAATCCAGCATTATAATAATTTATACACATATGAATGGAAGAAAAAAAAGTGTGCTGGTCCAGCAACATAAAAAAATCAGAGCAAAACAAGCCACTTCCTGAACGCTAAATTGCTGAAGTTGTATTTTGTATTGCATTGGATTAAAATATTCTCTGCTTTGCCATCTCCTTCTCCTCCCCACCTCCCAGTACTGTGCTTTCCCCTGCACACCCTTTGCCCAGCCTGTAGAGTACAAAGCACTCATCCTTTGGTCACTGTCAGAGCTGAGAAATGTGCAGGAAACTGCATACAAACTGGATATAGTTCTCAAATTTTTTTATTAATTAAGGATATTAAAGTACCTGTTGTATGAGTTTAAACTTGTGAGCTACAAATTGTGTGTGTGGGGAAAACAATATTTTGAGATGACGCAGTTTCATTTAAAAACTAAGCAAGAAATTAATGTTATTTTTAGATATATGAACAGCAAAGATACTAATTGGAATAAAATTCTTATTCACTGTAATATCCTTGTTAATGTCATCCAAGTCCTAAAACAAGTATACCTCAAAAGAAGAAGTATCTTAACATAAAGCAGTCCTCTCCCCTGACATCCTAGGACATCAACACACTGTTTCTAAAGAACAAAAGTAGCAAATTCCCAAGTTGACATTTCTTCTTAAGATCACTGATATAGTAAAGTCCCTCCCCAGGTACTTTTAGCAAGTGTAGCACAGCAGATATTTGGCTTGGAGGTAAGCCACAACAGGTCTAGATTTGTGAAAGGATAAAGGCACCAAAGGTTCGTCATACAGCAGGATTTTCCAGTGCCACTCAAGCAGCAGAGAAACCTCTCTCCCCTCTTTAATACAGGCATTTTCTCTACTCCCCTCTGTAAATTGGCACCAAAGTGATATCAAGCTGCACCCAGTATAAGATTACTACAGTAGTTCATGAAGAGCTTTCAAACAGTTCAAATAGTAAGGACAACACTATTATTTTGCATACAGTTGGAAGAGAGAAAAGCTTCAGATTCTCAGCTGTAACACACCAAAAAACAACACAAGCTTTATGATTACCCCATAAATTGAAAAATTCTCTGATCCAAATACTCCTGAAAATATGTTTTGACCAAATAGTGGTGTACTCAGTGTAGCCTGGTCCATGTCTGGATCCTAGACTTCCCATGCAGCTTCCTTACCTGGACACTTAATAAGGAAAGAAATACCATCACAGAATCAACTGGAGATCTGTAGTTTTCTCATCATCATAATTTAATCCACATCTTTTCTTCAGGTGGAAACTTTGCATAAATATTGTGGTGGCCAACAGCAATCCAAACACATCTCAGAACAGCAGTGAAGCAGAAGGCAGCATCCCAGTTGTTGAATTTGGCTCCAAAAGCACCTGCTACTCACTTAGATTTGGAATAGAATTGCCTTCAATGATATCTGTCTGCCTTCCCATCTGTTCTGAACAGTCTCATGACCTATGGGGAGGCAAGGGGTCTATCAGAACTACTCCACTGCTTTGTAAAGAATAGATCATAATCCTTAGACCTGTCAGTTTCTCATTAGATCAGTGCCCCAGCTGTGCCACATTAGCCCTAGGAGAATTGTGAAATCCACATGAAGGCATCTGAGGTGAGCCAATTAAACAAGTCCAAAAATATGAGTCTTGACCTCAGCTTGGAAGAGGCAATGCTTGATTATAGCAAGGGTTTGACCCTCCCTTCTCCAAAACCCCAAGTCCAACTACTAAATAAATATGAGCATATTAAATATAGTGTGGGGGAGGGAGAGGAGGAGAGTATTGCCATTGTATGTTCTCAAGCAACAGATGAAGAGGGACAAAAGAGTCCAAACATCAGGAAACTATTAAAATGAATACATTCCTAGTTTCTTCATAATTAATTCAGCATGTCCAATTTTGTATCAGAGAAGGGAAAGGAAAGATTTTGACCACTTCCTTTTATCTCAAGCTGTTTGGAAGAATTGATCTTGCAATGCTGAAAAGATGTGCCTCACTGCATCCCAGCAGGCGAGTGGAATTTTAACTCTTCCACATGCCTAATTTGATATGCAAATCTTCATTTTCTGTATGTCATACAATTCTTAGATTACACTGCTACAGGTTTGCTTAGGCACACTACATCTCCACTTTTTAGCCCAACTCCCTTTTTTATATTGTACTCCATTAAACAATACATTGAAAAGAGTTTTCACTATGCAATTTTCTAAGTGAATTTTTTCCAGTTTGCCTGCTTTGTTGCACAAACATTTAGTTCACATTTAGTTCACATTTAATCCAAATTTTAATGGTTACCTTCACATGCATAATGACCTGTTCTTGAAACTTTAGGTTCTGGGTTAGACAGAGTTACACAATACTTTCAAAAGAAGATTCATTAGGCAGCTATTTATATGCTCAAGTAATTTCATTGTTTTCAAGTTCCTACAGGAACAAGCATATTTAAGCTGTGCTTGGCTGCAAGCATAGACAGCCCATGTGAGAGCTCTTTCATGGTCATTCAACAAGCAAAGAGTAGCATGTGCAGGTAAAATAAATCCCTTAAAATATAGTCAACCAAGATAATTATTTGCAGCTTTTCTTAACAGAAAATTTGGGTAGGATTGGCAGAGTTCTGTGGCTCTGAAAATCTTCCAAACACATTAAATATCTGATCACTGCCTGTTGCCCTGTATATATCACATGAGATACTAAATATATAAACATACCTGGAAAATTCATGTGAACATTCAGGAAATGCAGAAGTATATCTGAGATTAGTTAGAACTGTGAATGCAAGAGGAGTTTACCCTTCTATAAAGGCTCCACTATAGGGGGAAAAGGTTTCTGTGCAATACAGTATGCACTCAAATATTCTTCTATGAAAAGGATTGACTGAAAAAAAAAATAGTGTGTTATTTGCTTGGTTTTTTCATAATAGCACTTATCTAAGTGAGCGAAGGTAAAGGTTCCACTATGCTACACAATCTACTTTACCATAGGTAGCTCAAAGTGATTTATACAATGCCACAAGAACTGCAGAAGTGGCAGGAAACAGCAAAAGAACCTTTCCCCACTGCAAATGAAGAGCTGAGGTACAATGTGACCATGAACTGAGAAAAAAATCTCGTAGGGCTCTATACTCAGTTCAGGTGCTGGAAGTCTAATAGCAGTCTCATCACCATGTTCCTTTCTACCAAATACTTTTGTCTCCTACTGCTTGCTTGCATCAATGTGCCCAAGTCCTTTTTTATCTGGACAGAGGCCTGTGAAAGCAGCATGCTATTCATGAGCAGATTTGGTTATTCAGACTGGATGGTACTGAGCACTTGCATGTTTCCTATCTATAATAGCTCTGGAATGATGAGTAGGACTGGCAAAGAAAACCCATGCTATCAACTTCTCAAATCATTCAGTGTTGGGTAATTGACACATTAGATAATTGCAGAATTGCCAATTAGCAACTATTCTGCTGCAAACTAACTTAGCATAGTAATGATATCGTATCTTTGACCCAAAGGTGGTTGTAATAATCAGCTCAAATAGGCATTTTGTAGCAGAAGAAAAGCCTTTGCTCCTAACAGCATGGCTAGGACTCTGAAAAATCTGCAAAACCAGACACTGATTTAACTGTTAGAATGTTTGCCAAGCCAGCTTCTTGGATTTCTAGACTTTGATCAACATGTCTGTGACAACTGTGCCTATTGATTTAATCATCATCAGAAACCATATGCATGTTAGTAACAAACTGCTAAACCTTTCTCTTGGTTTACCTTTGTGGAAACTAGATCAAAATCACAGTTAACATTCACAACACAGTTTACAAGACTGGTCTTTCAAAGCAGCCAACAGGCACATATTCCAGATAACAAACATAAAATTGGGCTTCTGCCATATAAAAAAATTTACCTGTAAAAATTGACACAGCATAATCAATATGCTCTTAAATCTTCCCAAACTTAAGGCTTGGTGAGTGAAAATGCTTGTGACAGCAGAAATAGGGTATTTCTTTAAGAAAAATAAAAGAAACAATGCTGGTTTGTACTGCACACTGCACAACACTTGCATGTTTTGTTTAACACTCTGCTCCTGGGAAATTGAGTAAAGTATACTTTACATTATTTGGGACCTAAATACAAAGCCACTCTCTACCTTGATCATGCTGTAAGAGCAGCAGTGGCACACAAGTGATAAAAGATTTCAGATCAGCAACAACTGATGAACTTTAACTGCAATTTAAAACATGTTGGTTTCTATGGATGCAGAGGTGGGAAAACCATACAGTAGACTCCCCAGTCAGAGGCTGAAGTAGCCCTAAGCCATGCCACAGACAAGTCTCCTAAGAAAATCCCAGTCAAATAAAACACATGCTGGCCTCCTCTTTTAAGCTACACAAACAAGTATAAGTCTTCTTTATTTTTCAGCCATGTCTTGCTCAGATATAATTTTATCTATGATAAATATTTAATCTGAAATATCCAACTAGAAATTCCATAATTCCTACTGTTTAGCAAAATAAATAGAACTATCTATTTAAATAGTAATGCTATAGTGAAGAGCCTGCTTTCTGACCATTATCCATTTTTTCCCTTAACAGACCTGTATCAAGACTTCCCATTGTATCACTAATACACAAATTAAACTAGAGGCAAAGCTGAAAAAAACATTTGTTTGGTTCTGTATCCCCTAGATGCTCTTTCTATATTGCATATACTAATTAAAATGTACTGACTGTTGGTTTAAATCAATACCTCAGAAGTCTTTGGTGTCAGACATCAGCAGTGTCATTCCTAAACACAGCAGCTATCTGCCTGTGTATTCTGTTGATACTCAGGATTTACATGAGCACAGAGGTGAGGAAGGACAAAGAAAACAAAAAGTTGACCAATCCAAAGATTCCCTTTTATGTGCCATTTTGGCATAAGTGTAAAGTGTGTCCTTATTCTCTACACAGTGTACACAGAGCTGAGAAAGGTGAGAGCCCTTCTGTGAATTTCCAAACACTCTGCAACTTGCTGCAGCATCAGGACTAGAATGCCACAACACACAGCACACCAAATCAGCCCTCATACTTTCTTTTTCATGTTCTAATTGAACCTTCTGGGGTTGGTTATCATATCTTTACTAAAACTGTGCACGTACAGTAGTACACAATAGGAGTGTTAGGGCATTTTTAATGCCATCTCCCAGCTGAGAGTGTCAGAAAGGTCACATTTCAAAATACAGCTCTGACATCCCACTCCCACAAACCACTCTGGAGCCAGTCAGTGCATCAAGCTGTTGTTTGCTGTTACCCTTTTCTGTTCATTTGATGGAGCATGCTTACAAGCAGACCCTCAGAATTCTATGAAGGGGATCTACCTACCAATGTTAGGCTGATTTCATCTTTTCCTGTGCTGTACAGAGCCCTTTCAGCTGTGTAAAATAAACTTGGGGGTGATGAGGGGAAGAAAAGCATTAAATTGTGTCTGCATTTTGCTTTAAGGAGACTGAGCCTCGTGTTGTTTACAATGAATCTAGTTTTAAGCAGGGCATGTTGGGGGAGGGAGCA
The DNA here is from genome assembly GCF_029582105.1 of Oenanthe melanoleuca. Classification (NCBI taxonomy): domain Eukaryota; kingdom Metazoa; phylum Chordata; class Aves; order Passeriformes; family Muscicapidae; genus Oenanthe; species Oenanthe melanoleuca. The sequence continues at coordinate 11,518,367 of NC_079340.1, forward strand.
TGCTTTGTTTTTGCTGACTCTGCAAACTGATACTTTGAGGGAATTGTTTAGGGAAAGCAGAGAGTCCTTTATGATGTACGTCATTGCCTAGTGATTTGGCAGATCCCTCCATGAGATTCACTCTCTGATAGGTTGACAGAGAGCTGGACTGGCCAGTTACCAGCAGAAAAGCTCAACTTAAACACTTCTAAAATCTTATGATGGCCAATTTGTGGTTTTGGCTCAAGAAAGAAGGAAGATGAAAAATAGAGGCAGCTGGATGTCAGTGAGGGATGGAATACTGAGGTAATTTTTGTTACTGTGCCACACAAAATTCACTGGCTTTGTACATTGGTTGTATCCAGCTAAGGCAAACACACACCCTGACTGGGTACACCTGCAAAGGCCATGGCAGGTGTGGCAGAGATTGTCCAAAGTCAAAACATCACAGAAGATCCTTTCCCTAATACCTATATCTTGACATTGAGACATACTTGTAATGGCTAGTTTCTGATCCTTGTAGAAACATCTGGTTGGTTTTAATCCTCCCCAAAGGCCTATCTTTGGGTCCTTGAAACATCCATGAATGAAGACACCCCAAGTTTTTGCAGCCAAGGGTAGAAACCAGGCCAATGGGGTAGTGTATGTTAATATGGTAACAATAAAATATTGTGCCATTATGAATAGGAGCATTACTTTGCCAGATTAACTCTGGACATAAATAAATCCCTACCTGCAGAAAGAGTAAGAAGAGAATGCTCAGTACAGGAACTGCAGGACCTGAACACCAACCAAAGCCTGTGATTAACCACCATTCAAATGGAGCTGGAGTGGGAAGAAAATAGGAGGCTAGTGGTTTAAACTAGGTAAATCCCACATTCTCTAAAATAAGGGTTTTTAGGTTAATACTGAATGCCAAATGTGTCTTCTTGCTCTCTTTTGGCACTTAGTTAAGGAAAAACCTCTGGTGAAAATAGTTCTTGCCCTGCAGCTGAATGAGCACTGGGATAGCTCAGTTGCAGTGACCGGGTGCTGGAGCACCCTGTGGGCAGGGCTGTGCTGCTGTGCCAAGGAGCAGGCTGTTTCTTGGAAATGTTTATGCAATTCAGCTGTGCTCCTGCTGGAGCCAGACACTTAAAATTAAAAAAACAAAACCAAAAACAAAACACCCAACAACAACAAAAACCCCCAACAACTAACAAACCAAAACACCCAGCCTCAGATCTCTCAGGCCATTAGTGTATCTCACTTGGGTTTCACCTTCTACCAAATACTGACAAATACCTGCTTTGTTTGGTTCTGCAGGGTGGAGGGAGTTGGAGGGTTGCCTTCACTGCTGTCAGTGATTCCTAATGATGTTTCCCACTAGAGAAAATGAGCTTGCTTGTTTGCAAATCCAAATTCCCTGTGGGATACAGTTTGGGAAACTGAAGATATGGGAAGGAAAATAATATCTGTTAGGGCAATTCATAAACATCCATAAAGTAGAATAGCAAAACACCTGCAGAGAATGTTGTAACTTTGCCAGCAAACTAATTAGAGTCACTGACTGAGGAGGGAGCTGTGACAATCAAAAAGTTAAAATAAAAATAAATCAAAAGTTTAGTCTAGCAATTTTAACAGGAAATTACCAACAGAGTCAGGGCTCCTACATTCTTTTCCTGGTTCTTCTTCCGATTTAGCGAGAAATTTGGAGGAACCAGATTTTAAAAGTAGGTTATAATTTTTGATGCCTGGCTGTACACACAGTACTCCACAGACTAGTGTATTCAGACACCCTGTGCATTTGTGAGGGCAGAGCCTTTCAGGGCACCGGTGTCCCTGAAGTCACCTGTGTGACCTGGACAAACCCACAGCCACTGGCCCGCCCAAGTGACCGTCCCTAAAGTTTCCCATCTGGGAATTGTGGCTGGCACAACATATTGCTGGGGGAGTCTGATGGTTAAATGCTCTTTATGGCTGACATAACATATTGCTGTGGGAGTCTGATGTTCAAATACTCTTTGTAAACATTTACAAGACTTCCAAGACACACTCTGTCTCCAAAGTCAGCGCTGTTACTTTTGGAAATAATGAACCCTGTGACCTGCATGTTTTCTGAAAGGACTGCTGCTTGGTAGGGGCACCGAGCTGCATTTGCAAGTCTGGCTGCAGGAGGAGTTGAAGTAGAGGGTGACTTAATCAGAGAATCAAAAATAATTTGTCTTCTGTTCAATAATTCCCCCCCCCCCCCATTGAAACTACAAATTAAACAATCTGTGGTGCCTCAGGAGGAGAGGGAAGATCTCTCAAACACAGGAGCTCTCTGGACACAGGGTTCTATTCCATGAGAATTTGTAAATGAAGAGAGCATGTGGCTGCTTCTTACACTGAGCTGTGCTACAAACTCCTCAGAGGCAGAACCAAATTAAGTATCCAGAATAAGGATGTCTCCATAAATTGACATTTTCCTACATCTCCTCATCCTTATCAAGGGACACTATGGGTCAGAGATCTACACTCTGGGTGCCTGCCAGCATTCACTCAGCTGTGGCAGTCTGAATGTTTCTCACTATACCAATGCACTCTTTTTTCTTCTGTGCTATACTGCTGTAAATATGTGTGTCTTGGTCAGCTTCATCTTTGTTATCAGCCATAATATTTACAGTGGCTTGTCAGAAGCAAATATTATAGATGTTTGCCAGTTTGTAATGGAGGTTGCTACTGATCCAGTCTTCTAAAGAATATTGCTATGCTGAGGAATAAGCATAAAAAAGCCAGAGAATGTTGTTTACTGACACTACAGAAAGAAAAAAAAAGGCTGGAGTGTTTGGTGTCCCCTTCTCTTCCACCCACAGCACGCTGGGGAGAGGGCACTCAATGTTCCTTTCTTTTGCTCCCACGTGTGACCCAGGAGGTGACACTGCTCACCATCTCCATCAGCCCCTGAGCCTCAGAGCTCCTGCCAAGATCAGGTCTTCTGCTAACCACCTGCTTTTGCAGCCTGTGTTTTAACATAGAAAGCAATTTGGACCTACACGCTGAGAAATCACACAAGCTCCCAAAACAAAAACAAATCCCTTCCCAGCATGATGGCTCATTTCACTTTTGTAAACTTTATCTGGAAGCCTTAAAAAAGAAAAGCTGCTTAAGCCTGACATGTAAGGAAGTGACAAAGAGCCCTTTGACAGGTGATCATAGTACACTGCCACTCTACAGGCAAAGTATCTCTCTCTAGGCAGCAACAAACTAAAGGCAGTGAATACAAGGACAGTGTTTCAACACCTGCCAGGGACTCAGGGAAAATGGCTTCATCTTTACAGCTCTCCTAGCACAGCTGGATGTAACACTGTCATCCTCACATACCTCACCATATTTTGTTAAGTACTACACACAGTTTTAGTGAGTGAATGTATGCACAAAAATAAACCTGGTATGTGCGTACAGTCATTGTCAACTCTACTGCTTTCCCCAGATAAAAAGGTTTTCTTTAAGGGACATTTAACATTCAGACATCATCACACACCATTGGAGAATCCTTTCCTGTTTCCTTCAAAAGGCAGAAATAGTGAAACCATTTACTAAGAGCAAGAAACCAGATAAAGTTAATAAAAGTTACTATTTCCACTAGTCAGAATGTCATTCCTTCATACTCAATCCCAGTTTGTGCACTCACATATGATAATATACAGGCTGTGAAAAGCAGAATTATTAAAAGTCTTCTTAACTACAGGTTTTTAGAGGAAAATAAACTAGATTTCTAAACTGGAATTTCTACTTCAAAAGTAATCCTTTATTACTATGAGCTACTCTTCCTGATGCTATATATATTGCTAGCAATATATACTCAATAGAGGTGAATTCATCATAATGAAACTAAAATTAAAACTATTTACTCAAAAAGTAGAAAGACATATTTTTAAATACTCAGTGTCACTAATGATTTCAGAAATTTTGAATACTTCTTACAGAAACTACTCTCAGAACTGTTAAACTCTAGCTTCAATATATGAACTCTTCATTAATGGGATATGTCCTTCATGCTTGCCTCCAGTATCTTCTGCCCAAAGTTTCCTAATAAAAATAATCTTTATTTTCCTACTACACACACATATTTTCATTCATTCATTGTTGCTTCTCTTTGTTTTGTAGGCTCGTCCAAAAGGAGAAGGCCTGACACCATACCAGGGCAAGAAACGCTGCTTTGGTGAATACAAGTGCCCCAAATGCAAGAGAAAATGGATGAGTGGAAACTCCTGGGCTAACATGGGACAAGAATGTATCAAGTGCCACATTAATGTTTATCCTCACAAGCAGGTAGGAGAAATGCAGACCTGATGCAACAGGCTTGGAACTAGGAATGCTGTTAACTTTGTAAAGTGTGGGTAAGACTTAAACAGAACTTGACATGGACTACAACACACCACCAAGGATGTTTCCCAGATAAGCTGTCTCAGTCCTGGAAATTTGGACAGGTGTCATCAGAGTTGCAAAATTTGAATGTTCTTTCTTCTCAGTACAAAATACCTCAAACCCAAAATCTTTACTTGCCTTTCTTATAGAAAGAGACTTTGGGGCTTTTTTATCTTAGATAAAGTAAAAAAACTCAGCAATAGCAATTGGCCTTCTAGGGCTTCTTATTCACTTCATAATTGCACCAATTTATTGTTTCATTTTACTGGTGTCAGCAGAGTTATTTCCCATGTGTGGTGCTTTTCTCACTTGTTGGATTTGCTCAAGGGGCTATCTCTACTTACAAAGAGTAGTGATAAAGGAGAACAATACTAAGATGACTCCTGGCTACAAAATTCCTTTGTTAATGACACTATGAATGACACTTGGAACATTATTTTAAAAAAATAATGGTCATTTTATCAGCAGATGAAAATCACTGCTGGTCTTCCAACGTGAAGTAATCTTTTGTCAGGTTACAAGAGCTTCCAGAACTAGAAGAACTGTAAACATCTCAGCCCATATCTAAAACAGTCAAGGACCACAGTTCCTTGGTGAGGCCATATGATAGAAATTTTCACCATAGTATACTCATCATGAAAACTCTCACCAGGTCAAATCAACCCCCCTGTTCCACACCTAAGCAGAGACAGACACTTACAGAAAGGTGTGCACATAGAGAGAAGGCACAGCAATCACCTCTGAGAATACTTTCCCAGCCTCTTGTATGGCCTAGTGAATATCTCTACATTCTCCCAGTTTGTTCACCAAACAGATCAAACCTTGCAGAGTCTATTAAAAGCTGAAATCCAACCACATGGGCCACCAATCCTTGCTGCATCACCATCACTGTTGGAGAGTAGGATGCTTGTGCCTAATTTAGGACAAAAATTTGAAAACCTTATTTCAGGATTGCTCAATGTTCATTACAATGAATTAGGATTTTCCCAGCACTGTAAGGTTTGTCCATATCTCACAAAGGATAGTTTGGTGCTGAAGCACTTCCATGTAACTGGCTCAGGCAATAATATCAGAGTACTGAAGATAATAATCTCCAGTCTGGATAGCTCTGGGGTAGCCATTCAAGCACATATGTTGGCTCTGTGAGTGGCTTGTGTAGCTATGCTCAGATCTTGATTTCCTATGCATACCTTTCCTTAGTGAGTCCCTGGAGAGGAGAGGAGAGCAGCCACACTTTCCTGCCACCTGCTCATTGTTCCTGGAGGCTTGTTTCACTCCAGGAAACTATCCCAGCCCAGTTCCCCACAAGGAATGTCTCAATTCAGCCCTTAGTCCACATGGCCTAGCTGTGAGAATGAGCTTTTAATCTCTCTGGGGCAGGAAAAGTCTTCTCAGTACTTTTACAGCTGTGTATATACTTAGAGTGCTCCATAAATGCAGCTCTAAATCTCTGTATTTAAAGGAGATGGTGGAGCATATATTACAAGAAGTAACACAAGGGCCTGACAGGAGAGCTGCTGCCATTCATTCCCCAGCTCATCCACCAAGTAGGGAATCAGGTGGCTGTTGCACCTGAGCTGCAAAACTGCTCCTCAACAAGCTTTACTAAATTATTCCACTTTGTTCCTCCTTCTGCATTTTCACCACTCCTGAAGTGGCAAACCTTCCCATGGGAGTGCTTAGAGGAATGACAGAACACAGAGCAAAAACCATAGGTCCACTGAGCTCAAGCCTTACTTGAGTGCTAAAGAACTACCCAGACCAATCTGCTCTATGGCAATTTCAAAAGTTGTTTCCCAGGTAGTTATTTTAGCTACTCTAAACATAAACAGGAATCTCAGACAAGACTTAAGCCTCTCCTATTCTTCCAAGGAATTTGGATTTTGTGCTTGTTTATGCTCCTTACCCTGCTTCAGCAGCGGAGCCAGTCCTTACAGTCGTTCACCAGCATTCTTGGCAGTGGAACAGCCCAGATGCCAAGCTCTGAATTCTCATTTTCTTCCCCTTCCTACAATAGCAGCAACATCTGCACCCCTGGTTACTTCCTGGCTGGCCTCTTATCAAGGCTTCTTCTCTGGCTTTGTGGCCAAGGCCAGTGCTGTTTGTGATGACAGCTGTTGCACTGGTGCAGAACCAGCCATCTGGTGACTGACTTGTCCTCTTGGACACTATTTCTTCCAGCTGTCAGGAATTTACTGCTGGACTGGAAATAATTTGGTATGTAAATACATACCTCGTGATACTCAAGTGATTACTTTCATGGGCAATTCAGTGGTCTCATCATAATTCCCAAATCTGAGTGCAACCACAGCCACCTCGCTTCCCTCAGTATGGGGAGGGGTGCCTATGATCACTCAAGCCCAATAAACTTTTCAACAGTTTCAAGCCTACAAGCATGATCTTTTGACTCCTTAGATTTAATAAACCCTCCCCAGCATGCCCATACTTGTGTACTTCAGCTATGGGAGTACAGTTCATCCCAGAATGCTGTTTTTCTGAACTCTAAAAAGAGATTTTCACCATTTACCTCATGCTGTTATCATTCATTCCTGGCTGCCCTGTCCCAGAGGAATGCTGCTGACAGAGGCTGCTTGCTCTCTCTAAGCATCCTGCCTCTGATCTGCAGCCTTCTTATCACTGCCTCTTGGATTCACAGTGACAGCCCAGGGCCTTGGTAATGTCCCTCTTCCCCCAGGCAGATAGAAAAGCAGAGGGCCTGCTGCTCAGGAATGTACATGGCATTTAATATTTTCTTCCTCAGTGCCCAATTTTTTTTATTGGACTAAAAATTTACAAATTCACTATAGCATGTGTTTCTTGAGGGAAGCATGGCTGCTTAAGACTGTTAACCTAACAATTATCCTGCCAGCAAGAGCTGCAGAATCTTTCTATTCACATTTCTAATCTGATATTTAATAATCTCATTTGCTGCATTAAGATTTGATGTAAATGTGTCCAGAAAATTATTTTTAAGTGTTTTCTCTCATTTGAATTCTGCTGTGATCCTCTATCCATCAGTGGTGAAAGTAAATTGCTCCATTCTACAGCAGAAAAAAACATCAGTCTTCTAAATACAAATAGAAGTAGGCACATTATTCCATTCTGCATCTTAGTGGAAGCAATTTCCCTCAAGATATCCTAGTGATGCTTTCTTTAACACCTAACACTTCCTAAGGGTGATTTTTTGTTTGAGGGGTTTGGGGTTCCAGCTGAGTGTTGGGGAATGCAGAGGTCACTCAGTACATGTAGATTGGGACAGCAGTAATTCACAGTCAGAAGTTAATTCACAGTCAGGAATTGATATATAAATTTAAATTTCTTTCAGCTTCATTCCCTTGGGGCAATATCTTTATTCACCACCACCAAATGTTTTCCTGGTGGAGCTGCACAAGATTATTTCCACTCCACAACTACCAGGGGAAAATTAAAGAAAGATGCACAAAATTGAAGCCCGGAAGAATACTGTGGATGCTTGCATTAAAAAAAAAAAAAAAAAAAAAAAAAAAAAAAAAAAAAAAGAGAGAGAGAGAAAGAAAAACGAAAAAGGACAACAAAATTTAACTTTTACAGTTAAACATTCTATTTCATGGAAAAAATGATACCCTGAGGAACATAGCAGGATGTACTGTTGTTCTACAAGCCCCATTTCAGTGCTTTCTAAGGAAAGGAGTTACCTTTTCAGCCAAATAGCCTGTACCTATTGCATGGCTGAGCCCTCAGCAGCAGTGCAGAGCTCTTGCTCAGTTCCTGTGTCTCTGCAGGATTCAGGCAGTCCCCAGAGCTGACACAGGCAGACCCTGCTGCACACCTCTTGTGCCAGTGTCCTCTGCTTGCCCTCTGCTCCCAGCACACCAGGGGAGAATTGCCCAGCCCTGAGGGACACTCAGCTCTTTGACCAACATCCTACACTTCTAGCATGGTGTAAGAAGGGTTCCAAGAGTATAAGGTTATTACTTTTAGGTTCTCCTCAATTAGTAACAGACAGCAGCAGGACAAGAACACTTGTTTCTCAGGGTAATTCAAGGGTTCTTTTTTGGCTTTACAAGAAACCTATGAAGAGAAAATGGCAAATGGAGATAAGCTGGGATTTCATTTTATGCAAAAGTTGGGTTGAAGTGGTTTTGAGATACAAACCACACAAATACACTACCAATTTCAAAGCCTCAGCCCTCCACCACCTCACCAGAAATGCAGTCTGGGCTCTGCACAGCTTCACTCCTTCCAGCTGGCCCTTGGCAACCTGCTTTCCTGCATTTGTAACCCCTCTCTCCCCAGCCTGTGTCCTAACATACTGGTAACAATAACAGTTCTGAAATCAAAATGCTCTGCAGGCCAAAAAGCTGAGCTCAATCAGCGCAGGGGGAAAGCAAACCACGGAGAGCTATTGTTTCTGAAAACCATCCAAAAACTCTTGGCGCTTCAAGGCATTCCCAATGTCCTTTGCACTATTTCCAGGAAAAATTATTCCCAAGGCATTGCATATTAAAAAAAAAATCTGGCTTATATCAATAAACATGATAACTGCTGTATTTTTCTCTTTAATCAGAGCACAGCTAGCATGTAGAAGCAATCAGAGCTGAGTCAAATAGCCTGTTTTAAGTGTAGCATTTCAAAACTCTCATTCGCTATTGAAAAGTGTAAATTAACCCCTGGGACTCCAGAACCTGGCCTTCATCTTTGTATATTTATGTAATCCAAATTCTTGGAGAATATTTGTGGGCAGATGTTGGTAGGTTAAGTGGCAGATGAGGTAGAAAAGGCAGTTTTTCTGACCACTCTTGTCTGCCTTGTGGAAGAAGCAGCATCTGGACCAGTGCGTGGACTGCAAGCCTAGATACAGAATTGCTGGTTCTGATCTCAAATCTCAATTGAAGAAGTCATTTAAAGCTCAGTAGGGTTTCAGGGCATTTGGAGATGAGGAGTCCATCTACCTTCCTCATCTGACACAGGAAATCCAATTTGCAGTGGAAATGTAAATGAAGTTAGAATCAAAGATCTACATGGTGCAGGACAGTATCTTGGGTCAAAACACTGAATCAGCAATAAACCATTGACAATCACTACTGAATCACTCCTATAGATTGTTTTGACTAGTTGTGCAACATAATGAGAGTGTTGCACTTATAATCCAGTACAATCAAGCAAGAATTTACAGACATCCCAAATTTAAGATGATAAAATAGGTTTTGTGTCATTTTAGCTATTCAGAGAGTTGAGAAACCCTTCTACTCCCCAATACATGAGCAGTTCTTGCACTATTACATAACCAAAAAAAAGCTTTAAGTATCTCTGTTAGTATCCACAGAGTTTCAGATAGGTGGCTTGATGAAGAACTTACAAATGAAATCTTAGATGATCAGGTATACTTTAAGACCTTATAGATAAAGAAAAGTCTTTAAGATTAAGAAAGGTGTCAAGAGATAAATGGCCAAGATGGTGTAATTTATATTTACACACCCACTGCTCCAAGAATCATATTTTGAAGATATAAGCAAGGGTCTAATATCCCTGTAAAAACAGTGAGATGCTTATGGCTAGTTTTGAGATTCCACACCACATGCTGTGTCTGCCACAGTCCCATGGAAGAGCTGCTGCCTTCCTGGCACTGTGCAATGAAACAGTCTTTGGGATACAGTTCATGAAAACAGATCAATTATGGGTTAGGGAACTTTTTCCCAAGCAAATGGTGCACTTTATTAAGTTCTACCTCATATCTCTATCACTTCCCTACCTATTAGACTTCCCAAACATTTGTCACACTATTTTACATGGGTATTTTATTTTCAGAATGGTTGTGAAGCCTTTTGCATGCCAAGAAAAATGAAAGCACAAATACCTACTAACAACAAACCAGCTTCATTTCCTCCAACGCTGTGATTTCATGAATATTATTAAAAATACATAATCTATTACTCAGATTCAGTGCAAAGGATTGTGTCATGAGGTTGGATTTTGTTTTGGTTTTGAAGTAGTTTGGAATTTTTTAAAGAATTATTAATAGCTTTGCAACTGCTCTGCTTCAAAACTTTCAGCCTCAAAAACATGGGACTAGCTATTGGGAAAACACCATTTAGCTGTGTAGTATCTGTGCACAGTTAAGACAGTCCTGTCATTGGTAATCCCTGCTCTGCATTGCTGGGTAAGGGGATTCCCATGCTTTAGGTGTTAATGCCTTTGGGACATCTAAGTTACTGGAGTTAAGCAAATTAACCTTTGTTGCTGCTTTTATAAACGAAGTCCTCAATTCAGTATTTTTGTGATTTGTCTACAACAAAGTTAGCACCACCTTTATGAAGAATGACATTAAAAACCACTCCCTGCCTTCAGGAAAGAAACATAGTACCTTTTTAATTACCAGCAGAAAGCTCACTTAGGGCATCAAAGTGGACTTCACATGCTTAATAGAGCAAGCAGGGCAAAACCCTGGATCTAATGTGACTTCCTTCCCACCACTGCAGAGACCCCTGGAAAAGCCCGACGGCCTGGATGTGTCAGACCAGAGCAAAGAGCATCCTCAGCACCTGTGTGAGAAGTGCAAAGTGTTGGGCTACTACTGCCGCCGTGTGCAATAAACCTTCCAAGAGGCTCTTCACACCCCATCATCCTTCCAGATTCTCTGGCAGCACGCCATCAACAGCAGCACAACAAAAGCTAAAATACTTGCCAATATTGCCTATCTAATAATATGCCTTACCATTAATAGAATGTAACATTTCTCCTGTGCATGTGCATGCATGCAGTAGGTATTTACAGGACTATGATTTGTATACATATGTATGTAAATTTATATATGTACACACATAAAGTGTTACTGATGGTGTTCACAACAGAACTACAGTTACAGGTTCTGCTGATTGTTTACACAGACCCTCTATCACAGCCAGGTGAAATGAAGTACTTTTCAAAAGGCAAGGAATAATATTCACAAGGAATATTTGTTACATGTATGGCTTTTGCAGAGGTTCAGGAACTGTGGGGCCATTAATTGCAAGCACTCACCCATGACACCAACACTGTTCTTATTATATGACAAGACAAAGGAAGATGAAACAAGCCACAGCATAAGAGGAGAATTACTGCTTTCCCAGTTTTAGAAAGTCTTAAGAGTTTTGTGCTGCTGATTTCTTGGACTTTTTTTTTTTTTTTTTTTTGTTACCATCTCTTGGGCAGGGCTTAGGCAAAATAATTTTTGCAGGACATGGAAAATAAAGTGAATAATTGTTTGAGGGTGTGGGTTGGGTAGAAAGGGAATGCCATAAGATTCCAAGAGGTTTTTGAAGGAGACAAAATTGGTTTACTTATGCAACTACCAGATCCTTCTCTTGTCATATAATTCCACTGACATGGTCCCTTCTATGTGCATGGCACATTCACTAGGCCACAAGCACAATAAATTTACCATTAATAAGGGGATAAGAATATTTAAAACTGACCCCAAAACCCTTAACTGAAAGATTAGCCAAACTCACTATTTATAGTAGTTTTAAAGCCACTTTCTGGAAATATTTTTATGTCCTGTTTTCTACTATAGAAATTTCTTATAGTATGAAACTTGTTAGCCATAGGGGTGTTTTGAGGCATGGAGAACACTCTATATAACTCTGTTTCTTTATGCCTTCCTGAAGCACCTACATACCTGGGGAGAAATTTAGGAATTACATTTCATTGTCCCATTTCAGGTAGAACTTTGCACAGGGTCAGCCTGCTGCAAAGAACATCTCATCAGGGATTGGCAAAGACAAACTGAAAGTACCTCGAGACAATATCCTCTTTGTATGTCTACATGAGAGTACATTGGCAAAAGGGCACAACAAGCAATTCATTTGTAGCATTCACTAAAAAAAATAGAGGGATAATGTTTGAAGTTGGGGGGGATTTTTAGATCAGCAATTTATATTTTTATGAAGTTTCCTTTAGGGAGATTGATTTGTGTGAATGATACTTAGGGAAAATATTTTAAATCCTAAATAACTTGATGTGAACTAAATTTGTTCTGAGGACTAGTTCCATAATGCAAAGACAGCAGGGGATTTATGCCAAGTGATAGCAGGATGTTACCAGTATGTCAAGACAAGCTCTTATAAAGAAAGTAGAAAATTTTTATGAGCATTCAGCTAAGGAACATGAAGCTCCTGACAAATTTGCTCCAGGGTGAAACTCCTGCCATTTCCCTGCTTTGCTATAAGCAGGGCAAAATTGCATCTGCTTGTTTAGTGGGAGCAGCATGTACATATCTTGCAAACTCCATTATTTTCTGGGCAGCCCAAGCAACCCAGCCTGATGGTCACAGCAATGGATGAGCATCCTGACTGCTGCCTTCTGACCACAGCTCTTCCACAGCTCCCTGATTTTGGGCAAGTCACAAGATCCTTCTGGACCTCAGTTTCCCCAGCTGCAAAATGGGGGTAATAATACTTTAGTGTACCTACCTCACAGGAGAGTTGTGAGGTTTACTTAATATCTCTGAAGTGTTTGGCATCACTGGATGAACAGTGCTATGTAATGCTAAAATAGAATTAACTAAATTAATCACTTGGAAACTACTTTTGCCCAGTTGGCAACTCCAACTAAAATAGCTGGAAATAATATTATTGAAAGTAACACTAATAAACAGTTCAGTTGCCTCAGTGAAGATATGCAGTTTTAGCATTTTCAAATGCAAACACATTCTTTTGCACAGATTCACAAATTAACTTAGAGACAAATTCTCTCAACAAAGATACTAATCTGTCTATACAAATAAGAAAATACACAAGCAAATCTAGGGGTGGATTTTCTAAGCTTGACCTCTAGGATTAATCTCAATAGTTTGTTTCAAGCATGAGTAATTTTGAAAGAGCAGCATTTTAAGCCAGATCTATTTTTTCCTCTTGAGCACTTAATAGTACATGAACAAAAAAAGAAATTACCTAGATGGTTCACATCTAGCTAAAGAACATATAGATGAGATAAGATGAAGAAAGGGAAAATGTTATTTTATTGAACATTTTGTTCAGTATTGAAATAATCTCCATGTTATGATAACCACTAAATCCAGTAAAGTAGCACAACTCTTGATATAGCTGTATCACTACATCACACATCACCAGGTTCTGACAAAAAGCTGATTAAAAATACCATTATAAGCATTGGTATTTTCATGACAGTGCCCTATTAGGAATTGTTTATCCAGATTCAACACTGCAAGGCAATGCCTTTTGCTTATGGACTTCTAGATTGTACTAAAAACACACATGATCTACTTTAACACAATTAATGTCTATAGGTGTAGCATAATAACTCTTAAGAGCATACTTATGAGAGTTCAGTATTTATATTATTGTTGTGTTCCTAGGCAGAAGAATATGAAGTATTTAAGTAATGCTTAGCATATTTGCAATGGGGAGGAGAGCAGATTTCCCCCTGCCCTTGCTCAAGCCTGTGCAGTTGGAGTTGCTGGAAAAACACATCCACATGAGTAATTGTGTGTGACAGCTTATGGCTTTTAGTTAGTGGCACAGAAGGGACATTTCTAAACTTCCATTTCAAAAGAAAAAAAAGAAAGGTTGGTTACAAAATATAGATTTCTTCTATTCCCTCCCTCCCCATGCAAAGGAAATTCACCTATATATGCAGTCAGCTCTTTCCAAATTTAAAAAAATAAAAGATAAACGTGCAGATTTTTGACTGGAAAAATGAGGAATTGGTTTATCTTTAAAATTCTCATGAGTGCTTACTGATGTCCTCTAACTAGCTCTGCATTTAGAGCATCAGCTAGCAGTCATTGAAGGTATTAGTAGACAGTATTAGAGGTGAAACAAGCATCAATAAAAAGAGTTTTAAATCAATACAGGCCTTCCTAAAAAACTGAGTATTTGTTAAGGGTGTACCTGAGAGCAGTTTGGCTCTGTGCATTTATTTGTCAAATTGGATTTTCAATCTCAGATGCTTGCTGTTGACAGCCCACCAATGTATCCAGCATACTCTATTTTTTTAAAATGTTCACCCTTTTAAAAAGAGATTTTTAAAAGTTTCATTTATTTCTTTAAGAACAACAACAAAAAACAACTGAAAAATAAACACCCCACAATTTGTTTCATGAGTTGGTCATAACATTTCATATCAAATTTGGCATTGGCACTCCTCTGGAAAAATGTTTGAGTAATTTAAAAGGTGTGTTATAGGTTTTTAGCTGCTTTAACTTAATGAGGCTATAATGAAGTTGTTACAAATACTTCATTTAAAGGTGATGAAGAAAAATCCTAGTAGTTTAAAGGATGGCCCCATTTTAGCCAGTTTCTACTGCTGCTACCACAGATGTAAAATGATGCCACACAAGCAAAGTTTGAGGCCTTTTTGTCTCAAAGTTGCTATTTAATTTCAGATAAATACACAAGAGTATATATATTTTTTTCTGAAAATAGGTGTATTTTGAAGTTCCCCATTATATGGGACTTAGTTTTTAAACTAAAAATGTGAAGTTACATAAGTCTGAGAGAAGCCTTATACCTAAAAGTATTACCTACATTTTTACCTTTTTGTATAACATGAAATTTAGATTATACAGGGATTGTATACCTGTGACACTCCAGCATTTTTTAAAAAAAGAAACCTACTTAAAATATTAAAAGTTTAGAGCTTTTGGAAATATCAGACTTCATAGATTAGTGCTCTTTGTCCTGCAGTCACATAGATTTTTTTTCCTATTCTGGATCCTAAGATTTGTCCACTGAACAGTAAGCAATAAATCATCAACACGTGTTTTTCAAGTTAAGTAGATAGACATTTATTTTCCACTTGCCTTTGCCAACATATTTTAAAATGTGATGGAACTATCCCCATAGAAAAATCATTCTTTCAGATATTGCTCCACTCCCAGCTGAGCTTCAACCCATATCTCTTTCTTATCTGCAGAACCAGTGCTGTCCATTGAGTTTGCTGCATCACTCAAGTGCTCAGAGGGCTGTTTGAGATCTTAGATATAGGGATGATGGATTGTGTTTCTAGGATGAATTTCAAAGGGACAATCGTGTGCAGTTACTAGCTATAGATGATTGATATAAATGTTTACCCCTGTATGAAGTATTTTACAGTTTTACTTGCAGATGTGTATTTATCTTGAGTTATACTTGACATAGAGTTTCTTTCAATTTTTTTTTTTTTAATACTATGTGTGTATTTTGGAAACCTTTTTAGATGTTAAAATTTTTGAATGGTTACAAATATTTCTTATAATACTGAATTGTTATCTGGAAACTCTTTGCAGTAACTTTTTTGTATATATTTGAGGGCCTTTTTAAAAAAGTATTGTTTGTTTTTTGGGCAAAGTTTTTACAATTGGGAAGCTTTCAGAAGGGCCTTCCTCTCAACTAGGATACTAACAGAGGTAAGAGTTTTCTTAAGTATTTTGCAGTATTTTGCAGAACTAAGGATGTATCCTCAAGAAAATATTTATGGAAATAATTTACTTTTTTTTTTTACAATGCTTTTGTCTGTATAAAGTATGCAACAGAACTACATTAAGAAGGAAATATTGTCTACATAAAATATTATATGAAAGTTGGTACATAATTCTGACAAAAAACCTTGCAATTCTTTAAGCCATATTGTTTTTGTTATCCTTGGATGAAAATATCAGTATTAAGTAACCAGTGTATTATTCAAGTGCTTAGACTTATATGAAATGCTTATACGGTTTATTTATGTGTATTTGGGGAAGGAGTGCTAGAAAAGCTATCACTAGACATGTAGCAAGTGAGGAGCAAATAACAGTATTCTGTCACTTTATGGCCTGTGGGACACAGAGGGCGTTGGAAGCGCCGGGAGCTCGGCTCTCAGAAACTCCAGGCACAAGTGGGGGTTTCCAGTGGTGGCTCTTCCCTTCCCCACCACCAGAGGGGAAGAAAGTTGGTTGGGACGCTGCTTGACTTGACTTTCACAACTCTTTGCAGACTGTGAGCTCAGCTATGCAGTATCATCTACAGCAATAATATCAATCAAAGGATGTAAAAGGATTGAAGTAGGTTATTGTAGGGGTTTACGTTTATTTTAATTAGGACTCATAGCAATATAGAATATGCATGTGCACGTATTCGAAGCATTTTACACTTTACATTTCATGTAGTTTGATTATATTATGAAGGATTGAGTTTTTAGTTTGATATTTTACCATGCTAAAATGGGAGATCTGCCCAGCCCTATACTGGATTCTTGTTTCCTTTAAAAGGTTATTTAGTACAGCACTCACTGCATTGTGTAATAGTGCTAAAACTAACACTATTTTATGAATTTCTTCAGCTTTAAAAAATTTAGCCTAATGATTATTACATTTGTTTAGCTGTACCCACTGACCTTGTGAGATTCAGTTGGCAAATTGTATAATTTCTTTTTCTGTAACTGTTAATAAACTTGTACAGCTAGAACAAACAAAACCTATGGACAAAGGCCTCAGAGGTTCCAGTTCTGTTTCAGCAATCATGATGACAGCTTGCTCATCTGGTGACTGTGTTGTTAACAAGACTGTAAAACCTCTGTTGTGGATTGTCCATAAAATGGCATTCCGACATGTGCCTTATTTGCTGGATAGTATACAGCTTTCCTCTAGTATTCTAGCATTTTAATGCTGTATTAAAATATTGCAAAAAACCCAGCAGGAGCGTGGCATGGTTTTCTTGAACATTCCTTCCTTTGATACTTAACTCCCAGCTGCAGTGGGTTCCTGGTTCTGGCCTGGCCAAGCACAGTCTGGTGGAGTAAACCTGCCCTACCCAGCCATGACCCAGACCATGGAAGAGGAATTTCTGCACTTCATTGAGCTCCTGTGCTCAGGGATCCTGGTCACATCCAGGGTGACATCACTGCTAGTGGGACACCTTGGTTAATGGTGCCAGCTCCTCGTTTTTAACAGCCTGGTGTCTAACATTCCTTCTCCAGGAAAAGCTTCTGTAATCAAAGTACACTTGTAGCCTTCAGTTGGATAGGAAAGCTTATATGACTGAAGGTTTCTTTCATGAAAAATAACATTCATCATTGTTTGCAAACACAAGAAGTTAGCAAGAACTAGACCTATTAAATGCTTGTTGTGTATTAGCAATGCTCTTCTCACACTCCAAGCCAAAGTTCAGTGGCAAGTAATTTTTCTCCTGAGACTGATAATACTACAGAGAACAGAAATTAAAATAAGAACATCAAGAAATTAACTTTGGATTTTTTTTTGTGCCTCGAACACAAGAAATTTCCTTCATTTAAAACAAGCAGAAAAGTTTTATTAGACACACATTTTTCTATGCCTGCTAATCCCTACAAACACAGGGCATATTTGCCACTTGGAGATCTTCACCACATTGACACTGTTTCTATCACAAGCAATCCTGATTTCTGGATTTGAGTCCTCATTCAGTACACATAGGAGAGAGCAAAACCACATCCACACGTTTGTGCATTGGTATGCAGTGCTGGAAGAAGAGTCTGACAAGGAATTGTACAGTTCTGAAGCCTTGAAAACAGACTGCTTCATCAAATGATGAAAGGCATCCCCAGCTGAGCCCTGTGGAAAGGGAAAGCACATATTCACAATGTGTTGGTAAATTTTTGTTTGAAAAATAAAACACACTGCTCTTCACTTTAAATTTGGCTACAGCACTTTCCCCATAGCAAACAGAAGCCACAAAGCCAAGCTCAGAACTGAAATACATCTTTCTTTTTACAGAAGACTGAGGCTTCCTGAAAAACCCACAAACACCTCAGATTTAGCACTTCACTGAGACAAGAAAACATGCTAAATACAACTGCAAAGTCCTAGCTCCCTATTACCACATTTTCTATGATTCCTCAAAGAAATAACTTTTCCATATTTAAAAAAGAGAGTAGATTAACACAAACAATATGGCATCAACAAAAATAATCTAACTACTCTTCCATCATTTTTCATTGCTTAGCATTTCACCTTCCTGCTGTGTATGAATGAGGTCAAGAGACAATGCACTAACCCACTTGTAATGGAAGGGCCAACTGCTTCCCACTGCAGGAAAAATAATAGGGCTTCCATTAAGAGGCATTTCAGGTAACACTGATACTTTGAAAGCTGTTTTATTATTCTTAAATGAAACCCATTTAAACAGCACACCAAGGCTATTACTCCTCAAGTTCATCACATCACACTGAAAGCTTCTGCTCAGATCCTCCCACTGGATAGCAGGTATAGAGATTAGAGACTAGAGACTTAAATCCCAGCTAAGAAGGGGAAACAGTCTGCACATAACACTTGTGTAATCTCACTCAGGGTCCACAGACACAGAATATTCACTGCCATAAAACAGTCAGATGTTTTAAAAGGCTGCTCCTGTCTCCATATGCCTCTACAAAAGTCTGTACACAAGAGACATTGGAAAGAAAAAAGGAACCTAAAACACCAAGGGCTGAGTGCTGACAGCCAGGTCTTTCCACTAACAACTAAAGAAACCTCCTAACTGGAACATATCAAATTCTTACTCTTGGTAAGTATATGTAGTTTGTGATCCTGAAAAACAGAATGCAACATTCAGGTTTGCTTTTCTCTTATGTTCACCTTCTGGACTTAGGGAAACAGTGTGGGGACAACCAGCACTCCTATGCATCAAGCATTTTTGTTTTACTGAAAGTGGTGCAATTGCTCTTCCTCACCATCTGTATCTCAAACACGTTTCAGATAACCAAACCCAGAAAACTGGCCATAATACCAAAACTGCAACACCTCATTCAAACAACTTAGAGTAATACCTCTCACAATCCTTTTGCAAGCTTTGTAAGACATTTTTGCAATTGAACATGCTGAGAAACACCTACCTCAGTCAGCCTTTCTGGGGTCTTTATCCAAGGGGCCAAGACTGCAGCAGAGGCAGTTGTGAGGTGTTGGAGCATCCCTGGTGTGCAGCAGAGGCAGTTGTGAGGTGTTGGAGCATCCCTGGTGTGCAGCAGAGACAGCCAGCAGTGCTGTGCAAGAGAGCAGAGCAGTGACACAGCCCCAGGGCCCATGGACACACCAGGAGCAGCAGTAACCCTGGGCATTCTTTGAAGGCTTAATGCCTATGCCATGAATTTAGCTAAATAAAAATACACTCATCATTACCTTCTTGCCTTTTCCTTTTTTTTGTAAGAGGTAAAAATGGACCTTGCATGCCCAGCTTACCCAACCAAATCCCATACCTGCATAGAAAGCAAATTATAGCCAAATGCTTTATGTATGTTTTACGGGGAGTAGGCTGTAAACCAAAGATTTTCTTTAATCACTACTGTAGTCTCCTGTTCACCAGCTGAGACCAGAGAAGAGAATGCCAGAACACCATAAGAAAGCTTTCTCTTACACAATTTCTGAGCAGGTATCAAAGCAGCAGGTATGGGAAATTTAAAACTAGCCAGATTTCCATTAAGTTTCCTTAGAGTTTTTCAACCTGAGGAGGTACAACTCAAAGAATTTCCAAGGAGCCAGACATGCTTATGCCCCACTTGATCTCACCCAGCAAAACTTGAAGAAATAATGCAAGAAAACACTGCAGAAGTAATAGGAAGCAAGACCTCAACACTCCCTGCTTGCAAATAAAACAATGATAAATAGACAAATACCACTAGCACAAGAAAAACAAAACAAAAAAAACCACCTCTGCTGAGTACCCTCAGGTCAGAATTCAGAGAGTTGAAACCCACAGCCCCTGGAAAGGGCCTCCTTTTTCTCTGCCTCACTTAAATTGGCCACTGGCCCTGGTTGCTGAGGCTCCATCTGTGCTGGGCAGCTGTGGGGGTGGGAAAGGGATGCAGGGGAATGGGGCTGGGCACCAGCTCCTCCCCAGGTGCAGGGGCTTCCTGCCTGGCTGTGCCTGCTGCAGCACAAACCCAGCACTGCCACCAGCAGGAATCTTCACAGGCTGCTGGGAGGCAAAGGGAGCCCAGCTCACCTCTAGGAGAGACAGCTCTGATTTTAATGTTCACAGGAACAACACAGTGAAATCTTCCTCAGCTGTAGATATTTCACTAAGGGATGTACACAAGTAACCTTCACTAGACAGAAGCTTGAACAGCACATGTTGAAATCAACCAATTAAAACTGCTTTCCAACATACCCTGCTGAAGTTTCTGAATGTCTTGGACAATTTGTGAATACAAAGGGATTATACACAGCAACTAATACCTTGCTCAGCAACTAAGTGTGGTTACTTTTTTGGGTACTTGGCCACGGT
This sequence comes from Oenanthe melanoleuca, assembly GCF_029582105.1. Classification (NCBI taxonomy): domain Eukaryota; kingdom Metazoa; phylum Chordata; class Aves; order Passeriformes; family Muscicapidae; genus Oenanthe; species Oenanthe melanoleuca. The sequence goes on from NC_079340.1 coordinate 11,538,928, forward strand.
AAGTTTTTGCATTTCTTTAATTAAACTGAAGCAAAAGAGTCTGAGTTAAGTAAAGACAGCCACTCACACCATGTTCCAGGATTGAAGGAATGAAACCAGGTTTATTAAGCTGGGAGGTGAACAGTAATGCACTGATTGAGAGTAGCAAAAGTAAAACCAGACACAAGTAGCAGCTGAGAGTCCCTGATGCTCAGTGAGATGCCCCAAATGGTGCATATTGAAAAACAGATTTTAAATTAGCTAGTAACAGTCAGGAATTAGTGCATTGTGTTATACTGGATTGTTCAACTCAAAGTCATAATAGCTTAAAAAAAGACAAACAGAGGATTTGGAAGTAGGAACAAGAAACTAAAGAGAAAACATAATTATATGATCCTTATCAATTTAAAAGGACAAAACAGAAATAAAAAAAAAATCAGGAATAATGAAATGAAAGAAATTATTTCCCTGTGAAATGTGACTGGGCCTCCATCTTCTGGAAAAGAGATCATTGAGGGAAGATGTGTTAGTATCCCACAATATAATAAACGACAAAAATAAGGGAAGAAATATTAATTGCTTCTACAACTCTCCTAGAAGGGAATTTTGGATACAAATATCTGAGGTAATGTAATTAAAACAAAAATTTCACACAGCAGACTGAAATGCATAATCATGGGATATTCTAGCTGTCAAAAGAATAAATGAGATCAAAACCAACTACAAAACCACATTTTTTAAAAAAATTAAACTCTGCAAGGGTTATTAACCACAAAGCTGTGACCCTGCTCAGGAAGTCCCAAAGCACAGAAGCTGCCAGCAGCAGGAGATGACCCCAGCAGAAGGTTGTGGTTCCCATCTTTTCCCTCACTAAACTGCTGCAGGAAAGAGGATATCTGAGTAGGTGCTAGTCTGATTGTCCTTGCCCAAGGATTATTTTCTGTGTGACATTATGTGCAATATGTGAATTATGCAATATGTGAAGGTAAACATCCTTCAGTCCCATAAGGAAATATGTGGCACCCACCAGACACAGACAGACATGCCCAGGGAAATACCCTTCAGTTCATTCATGGAATGAGCAGTCATGCTCTGCAACAGAACCATGCAACTCACCTATGCTCACAATTGGCAGGAAACTAATTGAAACTCCACCATAATTTGTAGTCTCCAATAGAATATTGCACTACAAAAAAAAAAAAAAAAAAAAAAAAAAAAGTAGCAATTTTTTTGTTGTTTGGGTTTAGTTTTTTTAAAATTCCTTGATTATATATTTTAAAAAAAATAAAAATCTGTTCCTAATTAGCTGTGTTTAAAGCTCTTTTAAATGCATCTATACTCTGCATTCCTGCTTGCTGGGCCACACCACCCACTCTTGCTCTCCAAGTGGCAAGGACAGGGTTTAGCCCTTGCTTAGCCTTACCATATGGTTTTCTGGGGTCACAAAAGAATTTACTGCGCCAAGGAAAGTTTCTAAGAGGTGTTTAAGCACCTCTTGGCATCCTAGAGGTGCAGTAAATGGAGCTGTAACAATGAGGTTACAGGCTGTGGCTGAGCCAGGCACCGTGTCACCACCATGGGAGGCAGCCAAGCTGTGCTGGGCTCCACAGCCCTGCTGAGCTGAGCTGAGCTGAGCCCTTCTGGCAGCAGTGAGCCAAGGACACCCTGAACTCATGAGCAGCTTGGTTAGCCTGCACCCATGCTCCCCCAGCTGCTGATTTTAAGCCAAGCCTGTAACTCCAGGGGTGCAGCTTCACACCCAGGAGATGAGGAAAGGTGTGAGAGGGGCACGTCTGGGCTGGGAAAAGCTTTGTCTGTTCTGCCATAAAGATCTCTGACCATCCTCTGTGCTTGGAGGAATTGTCAGCCTGAGGCAGGCCAAAGAAGATACATCAGGAGGTTTTTGTGAAATAAATGCAGCCAAGAGAAGAAAGTGCCCTTTTTCTCCCCTGATTTCCTTCCTACACTGAACCCTGTGCACCTCTGCAAGAATTTAGCACAACAGGAGAAGCAACAGGGTCTCAAATAAGGCTTTACAGTCCCAGCAAAGGGGAAGTTCAGCCTCAGGTATGTGTGATTTGCCCTCTCAAGGACTGTACATGTGAAGTAAATCTTGCTTCTTTTTTTTATATATATATAAGAATTTAATACACTTCATAAACATGATCTTCCCTTCAACACTTTACCAGGAAATCTTGCTGATTTCCAACAGCTTTCTAAATATGATAAGTAGGGGAAATTTGTCACCTGGGTTCTTTCTGTAAAGATTGACAATAGAGCAGGTAGTGATGAGCATATAAATCTCACTTTCATCACTGGCACATATTCTGGTTTTCTTAAGAGTTAAAAACTGTGCTTTTTTCTTAGCACAGATACTGTCTAGTCTGTAACCAATGTGGATGTAACCAATCCCTTTTGGGGATACCTAAGAAAGAAAGAGAAAGAAAAGGAAAAAGGAATCTGCTACTAGTTCACTCCAAGGCTGTGTCCAGTTACCCAGAACATGCAAGCAAACAAACAAAAAACCCCTCAAACTAATTTCCTAAAACACTCAGCTGGGTAAAGTCTGTTCAGTGACTGGAATGAGACATGTATGCTTAGATGATAAAGTTGGTGAACTTCATCAGAGGCTCCTTCACCTATAGATTTAGTTTCTAAGTGCCTAAAATACCTGGAGGTGTAAATTTCAAGTCCCTCTATGCCTCATACCTCCCCACTTTCTCTTGCCTCTCCCAGCCACTCCCCACTGCCTGTATTTCACAGTTGTTGCTCATTTTAAGTCTGAAGTTGCATTACATGCTTTGCACAACCCCTGGTTTTTCAAAAACATATTTGGAATTATATTAACATGCTGTGCCCTCCAAACATCCTTAATTGTGTTGCCTCACACATTCCCTCAGCCCTTGCCCCACACAAACACCCTGGTTCTCTCCACTACCAGTCACACTCCTAAAAACCTTCTTTGTCCTGCAGGACCCAGGTGAGTGACCACAGCCATCCCTGCCCTCCCAGGAAGCAAATCAAGGTCTCTGTGTTCTAGTCACAATTGGGATTTCTGGTCTTTCTCACACAGTCCCAGTTGCTGGCTTAGCAGAGGACCCAGAAAGTCTCAGATGAGGCAGACAGAACTGCTTTCTAAGGGGTGGGAGCTGAGCTCCTGCTTGCTCCATTAGTCCCAGGTGTGGCCAATTGCAGCTGGCTTGCAGCCAAACAATCCTGGCCTTTCCTTCTTCCCAAAGCTCCTTCTGTCAATCCTCAGTGCAAGAGCTCCAGGAGGATTTCCCATCAGGATGAATCTGATTTTTCTGCCCCCTGAATGGGCTGGTTGAGCCTCTTTGCTTGTTTTGGTGGAGGCACTGCCCAGCCTGGGGCAGAGCACACACTGCTGGGGAGCCTTGGGGGACACAGTGCCACAGTGCAATGGTTTTACAGCACAGCAGAAACCACCCAGCCAGAGAGTGCTGGGTATCAAAACTCCCCATCTCTCCTTTCAGCACATTTTGCTGCCTAGCAAGGAGGCTGAGATGGAATGAGCAGACAGGTCTGCAGGATCTGTGCTGGCAAACGTGGAAAGTTTTACAGCTCCTGGCTCCAGCCCCAGCTTGTCCCCACTTTCCACGAATGCCTAATTGAGACTGTCTGGCTTTTTCCACAGAGCTGGGAGCCAGTTTCCAGGCAGGGCATATGGGTGTATTCTGCAAGCCTTTGCCTTGTAAAGTTTTAGCACCCAAAAAAGCCTCCTGTCTCCAGGATGATTCAGTTGGCTGGTGAGGGAGTGGCTGCCAGGCAGGGTGAGGGTTGCTGCTGTTGTCAGGAAAAGACAGCGGGTAGAAGAGGGGAAAGAGCAGCTCTCTTGTAAAGAAATGATGCCAGCAATCACCTCATTTTGTATGGGGCATGGGCCCTGCTCAGGGTCCTACACTGAAGGTCCTCTGCAAGGCAGAGGACACATCCACAGCTGCAGCACAGCTGTGCTGGGCACAGGTGGGGGTGCAGCCATTGTGGCTGTCCATCCCTGTGGTGCTTCTGGTGTGACCAGGGCACTCTCTGCTGTCCATCCCCCAGCTCAGCATGTGCCACAGAGCACCTGCAGCAGCCCTGGCACTCAGGGGGGCAGGTCCCAAGAGGAGAGGTGTGTCTGAGCATCCCTGGGATGGCAGCAGCCCCCACAGCAGAACCAGCCCGAGCTGCTGTTTGCACAGGCAGAGCAGCAAAGAGCCAAGCAATGCCATGGCTCAGCCTCCAGAGCAGCTTGGGGCTGTCTGTGCCACGAGCTCTGCCCCTCACTGCCATCCTGTGGGTGCCTGGGTCAACATTAACTGCATCCATATTAATTCATTGATATCTAGCCAGGCCAGACAGAGCAATCAGCTAATGCCCAGCTGGAAGCTGCCTGGACTCCCATGTGCCATGTTCACACTATTCCTTTCTCAGTGGGACAGACCCTGCACCTGCCAAACACAGCCTGGGTGATGGAGTGGCCTGGCCTATCATGGGTGTTGGGGGTTTATGTCAATCACATGGAAATCATTTTGGGCAATTAAGCATACAGATGAAAGGCCAACTGGCTGCACATGTTCTGTGGGGCACGACCTAAAAGCAGTCCCAGTCATTGAAATGATGTAGTGTGAAAGCTGGATTAAACAGGTCAAGTAAATTTGGAGCAGCTAAAATAAACTGAATTCACTTCCAAAACATATGCTGTGCTTGCCATGTAATATTGCTGTACTGTGGTAGCATGTCCCACACATGCCAAAATTGTGATAGGCTTGTTCCAGGGTCACACTGCCAGAGGGGAGAGCGAGGATGGTTACTTTGGAAGAAAGTCAGCCAGAAAGCAGCTCTGTGAAAGTCATAAGCTCTTCTGAGTGAGCTGCCTGAAGAGGCTCTGCACATCTTCTTGCAGCCTACCTGCCCACACACCCCGAGCCCAAGGAAGGGATTCAGTCTCACACTGAGCAATCAGACATGAATGAATGTTTGGCCTTTGGTTCCCTCTATAAACATTTTCCAGCCAGTGGTAAGCTGTTTTGAAAGCCCCCAGCAGCTTGGCTGGGAGCTGGAGGCATTTTACAACATCTGGGAACGGTTCCTGAATCACTTCCCTGCATACACCTGCATGGAATCCAGTTTGCAGCTGGTTTGCTGTGGAGAGCCAGCCTGCACTGCCCAGCCAGGGCAGGGCTGGGAGGGCATCACCCCTGCCAGGATGGGCAGCTCCTCCTGGCAGGGCTGGCAGGGGAGCCTGGCAGTGTGAGTGCTCACCATTCCCTGTGCTGACCTTGCTTTGAACACCCACCAGGAACACACAGAGGGCAAAACACTTCCCTGGAGTGATGTGACCACGTAGGAAAAATAAATAAAACAGTCCCCAACCACTCACAGGCAGATTAACAAAGCTGGGCATTAATCATTCTGGGAACACAGGGAACCCAAAGTGAGTTACAAAAGGGCTTGGATCAGCTGCACCCTTTTTCCATCACATGGTTCTCCACATCAGCCCCTGCCCAGGTCAGTGCTACTCAGTCTTCCACACTCCTCTTACTTTTTTCCCCCCCACCATTTAATTACCATGTGTTTTGTATTATCTTTGTTTTTACTTTGTCTTGGTCATCCCAGTCCTTTGCTACACCAGATAATCAAGAGTTGACAGCAGTAAGCAATTAGACAGTAAAACACAGCACTTGAAAGATAGGAAATTTAAAGGGTTGACTCCTCTAATTCTTCCTTGTTTGGAAACCCAAGGCACCCTGTGACATGTAAAGGTTTTTATCCATCTTGAACTCATCACTGGAAAAGTGCTTTTTTTATGTGTGGTTTTAGTAATGTTTTTTTTGAATGGCTGTATTTTAGTTTTGTTACTAATTGCCAAAGCCCTGCCTCATTTGTGGGGCCCTGATGAAGAGTGCACGTGGTGTGAAGCTCCCAGAGCTGGAGAAGGTGGGAAGGGCATGCTGCCCCAGAGACAGCTGCACAACACACTCCTCCTTATTTCTCCATGAGAATTTCCAAATGGACCAAAGTTCGTGTGTTTGCAAGTAATATTCTATAAATGAAACCTATAAATCTGTAGAAAATTTTATGAAGGAAGAGAAAACTACTCAAGAAGGTGAAAAAGCTGACTAGAAACTTGGGGATTCCCAACCAGCCATGGGTGACCTAAGCACTGGCCACACTGTGTGCAAAATTCCTGGGTAGCCAAGATGTCTGCTTGGAGGCAGAGAGAAGGGAAAAGAGAAAGTCAAAAGATGAAGAAGTTCTGAACCCCAAATGTGTGTAAATGTTGCTGGAGTTCAGAAGCAAACCCTGAAAAAAAAAAAAAATAATCAATTGCTGATTTTCAAATCTTTGTGTTGTGTGTTTTATTTTCTATACCTCTCTTTTCCTATATCTATTTTCTGTGAAATCTTGACCTGAAGGCTTAATAGATAACAAATTGCTTTGATTCAGTGCCAGCCCCACTAACCTGGCAGAATAATACAGAGAGATGCACAACCTGCAGGCAGCCTGGTGCCCACAGGGGCACTTGATCAGTGCTTGGAAAGATGCCCTTGCCCTCTGCAGAATCCCAGACCAGACTTTTTTGTCATCCTTTAGAGAAGAGCTCCTTGGACACAGGCATCCCAGCCATAAAGAGGTGTGACAGAAAAGCACAACAGATAAAATCCAAAGCCTTTGGGGTTTGTCACTCTTTTATGTATTGATTAGAAAGTAACTGGGGGGCTGACTGCAGCATAGCAACTCACATCCCTTCTAAAATTACACATGTATTTGAAATTGTTCCTTAAAACTTAATGAGATGCTCAGCTTCAATGCAGCTGAAACCTCAACACCTCAAACTTGTTGGCTATCAGCTGTTTTATCCAGAGGAAGGGCAGATACAGCTCCTATTTTTGTCCCAGTCCTGTGCTGGGAAGGAAGCTGTACAGATTTCCCTGACTTCAGGTGAGCCCAGCTGGGTGGCTGCTCCATGGGGATGCTGTCACACACCCAGGACGAGATGGAAAGGACACAGAGAATTCCTGAGAAACTACCTGCTGCCTCCAAAGCCAGCCCAGGGATTCACCTCCTGGCTGAGGCAGAACCCTCTGTCGTGCACCCAGCATGATTCTACAAACCCCAGGACTGTGCAGCAGCTTGTGCTGCTGCTGGGGCTGCAGTGCTCCCTGCCAGCTGCATTTCCATCCCTCCTGGGTGTCATGGGACATCCTGCACCACCAGCTGCATCCATCACTCACTGCTGCACTGGCAGAGAGCCTCTTTGGGGGGATTTCTGTGTTCACTGAGGCCTATTTTATACAGGTCCAGAAGGAACTTTGGTAAAATGAAGCATCTGAACTATGTCAGTGCTGCATGGTAATTTCTGAAGGCTGTCTCTGTGCTGCCTGTCATATTTCTCCAGAAGACTTTTGCCAGATGGCTGTACATGGCTGTGGTGTTACTGAGAGCTAAATGAAGACCTCATGCAGAAGCCCCTTAAAAAAGCTCATGTATTTAGTTTGCCAGAAAAACAATGATTTGCAAGCTGAACCCAAGTTTTAAAGACAAATCTGGACTTTCCTCAACATATTCTATTTTCTGAAAAACAAGCAGGGGCTGGTGGTTGAGTACTGCAGCTACACTGAGAGGCTGCCTGGCTTACACCAGGATAGCATCCATCATTTTGTAGGGCTGACAGGGGCTGAGGGCATCCCTGCAACCTGAGGCGCAGCCAAGGCTGAGCATGCTGCTTTCTCCATCCCTTCAGCTAAAAAAAGAGGTACAGCAGGGACCAGGGGAGAGGTTCAAGCTCTCCTGTGCTGTGGAAAGGAGGAGAGGGAAATCTGTGTGCTGCAGGCTGGCAGAGCACCAGGATTTACCTCTTGTATCTGGTCACCCTCCCAGTGAGGCAGCAGGAGGGTGGCTGGAAGCACAGCACCCTTGGAGCACAGCACAGCATCTCTGGAACACAGCACAGCACCCCTGGAGCACAGCACAGCACCCTTGGAACACAGCACAGCATCCCTGGAACACAGCACAGCACCCCTGGAGCACAGCACAGCACCCTTGGAGCACAACACAGCACCCCTGGAGCACAGCACAGCACCCCTGGAGCACAGCACAGCACCCTTGGAACACAGCACAGCACCCTTGGAGCACAGCACAGCATCTCTGGAACACAGCACAGCACCCCTGGAGCACAGCACAGCATCCCTGGAGCACAGCACAGCACCCTTGGAACACAGCACAGCATCCCTGGAACAGAGCACAGCACGCCTGGAGCACAGCACAGCACCCCTGGAGCACAGCACAGCACCCCTGGAACACAGCACAGCACCCCTGGAACACAGCACAGCATCCCTGGAACACAGCACAGCATCCCTGGAGCACAGCACAGCACCCCTGGAACACAGCACAGCACAGCATGCCTGGAACACAGCACAGCACCCCTGGAACACAGCACAGCATCCCTGGAACACAGCACAGCACCCCTGGAGCACAGCACAGCATCCCTGGAGCACAGCACAGCACCCCTGGAACACAGCACAGCACCCCTGGAACACAGCACCCCTGGAGCACAGCACAGCACCCCTGGAACACAGCACAGCACCCCTGGAGCACAGCACAGCATCCTTGGAGCACAGCACAGCACCCCTGGAGTACAGCACAGCATCCTTGGAACACAGCACAGCACCCCTGGAGTACAGCACAGCATCCCTGGAGCACAGCACAGCATCCCTGGAACACAGCACAGCATCCCTGGAGCACAGCACAGCACCCCTGGAGCACAGCACAGCACCCTTGGAGCACAGCACAGCACACCTGGAACACAGCACAGCACCCCTGGAGTACAGCACAGCACCCCTGGAACACAGCACAGCACCCCTGGAGTACAGCACAGCATCCCTGGAGCACAGCACAGCATCCCTGGAACACAGCACAGCACCCCTGGAGCACAGCACAGCACACCTGGAACACAGCACAGCACCCCTGGAGCACAGCACAGCATCCCTGGAGCACAGCACAGCACCCCTGGAGCACAGCACAGCACACCTGGAACACAGCACAGCACCCCTGGAGCACAGCACCCCTGGAGCACAGCACAGCACCCCTGGAACACAGCACAGCACCCCTGGAGCACAGCACAGCACCCCTGGAGCACAGCACCCCTGAAGCACAGCACCCCTGGAGCAGGGGAGCATTTCCCCAGCCCCTGCAGGGCTCTGCTGGTCCCTGCAGTTCCCACCAGCAAGGGCTCAGTCCCCAGCGTGTCCCTCTCTGCTGGCACTGAGGTGACACTGGCAAGGGGGGAACTCTGCTCTGGGCACCTGGCCAAGGCAAAATCCTCTCCCATTCTGCTTTTGCTTGGCCCTTCCTTTATAGATGGTTTCCACTCCCAAAGGGCCTTATGGTATGAATAAGGAGTGCTCTGTGGTTGAGCACCTACAGCTGTGACAAAGACCAGATTGCCACCACAGTTATTTCCTCTTGTATGTAAAAAGGGAAACTGTGGGATCACACGCACCTCTGGGCAGAAATAGCTGACAAATACCAACTTTTTTCATGGCAAAAAATGCTGCTAATGGCATCTGGACACCTCTTTGACATGTTAAACTACTAATTTCAAATACTGCCCTCTGATGTGGAACATATTTTTAGCTGCAGGAATTGGGGTGTTTTGGGAAGATTTACCTTCATAAATAACCCCCTGGCTTAGATGCTGACTTCAGTTTTACAGCTGCCACCCCACTGCCTGAGCTCAAGGACGAGATCAAACCACTGCCCTGCTCACTGCTCAGCTGCTTGGGCAACACAAACACACACAAATTAACATCTCTGGACATTTCCAGGAGCAATGGAAACTAATAATTCTTTTGGACAGGATGGATTTCCTGCTGAATTTAATAACAACAGTTGGAGACAACTGTCTGGATACTTGCTGCTTTAAGATAAAGAGCCAGTTAAAAAACTGTACTGATTTTCCTTGCAGAACATTGGTGTGTGACAGCCAGACATGTACTTTATTTCTACTCATGAGTGTGTATATTTATAGAACCCCCACCAGAAAAATGCTTAAGATGAAGGAATAAAACCCAAGACAGGCCACTATCAGCAAGCCTGCTTTTAATGAGGTTTTCAAAGCTATACAATTTCAGTGCTCTGGGTAAAGGCTTTCACAAGGTCTGTGTTTGGCACCCATTTCCCTTTGAATTCAGATGAAGCTGGGAGAGTAACTCCCTTCAGGACCTTTCAAACTGCCAGATTTTGTCTGCAGTGGTGTAATAAAAGCACAAGTGGAGAGGAAGAGAGAGAAGGGAAGAGAGAGGGAGAAACTCCTCTGAGAACAAGAGCAGAAAGAGATGATAAGGAGTGCTGGGAAGCCAAGATTCCCATCAGGAAAGGGGGGTTTAAATGCAGCCAGAGGCCAAAAGGGAGCATTAAAGCATCTATTGTGACAGCTCATATGCTACAAGTCATTATATTGCAGCCAGTGACTCTTATATTATGTAGCATAATAACTCCTCCAGCACATCTTCAAAGAGAGGCACTTACCCCCATTTCCTATAATAATTTGCACACCTCAGATTCCAGGTGTGTCTTTTTGTGCTTTCATACAGTAAATTCAGTACCTGGCAATTTTTTCCCACATTCCACCTATATGATGTCACTCTCAGAGATTTCTTTCCCTCCCTCCCATTTTGTTTTCCTTTGAGCTAAAGTCATCTTTAAGTCATTTTATTTTACTCCAAATAATTTCTGCTGCTCTTTCCTCTTACCTGCCTAATTTTTCAACAAATTTTGAAAGCATTCCCTGAACCACAAAGAGCATACCTTTGTTTGTCTCTCCTGCTTAAACTTCTCTTTCTGCTTCCTGTTCCCAGGAATTGCAGTGGCCCTTTTGCCCCAGCACCATAATGGAAGCTCATGCTGGGTTTTGACTCCTTTAACTCATTTGGATGAGCAGATTTTAGGATGCAATTCTCACTCTGTATGTGCTGCCTCCATGCCTGCAGAAGTACAGCTTTGCTGCTGTATAAAAAACTCTCATTATTGTCCTGGATTTTCCTGCTGTCATAATTACCTGATTATCATCGTTTTGTCCATAGGTTTTATTTTTTATCAGCAGTGATTTTATGTTGGTATTGATGAAAAGAACTGCTAGGGAATTGGTTAAGATGTGGTAAATCATGTAAAATGCCCTGGCTGCTCAGCCCCTGTAGGTCCCAGCAGTCCTGGGGCAGGGATGCTTCAGCCTGTGCAAACCTCAGCATCACCCAGGGTGGAGGCCATTTCCCTGGGACACTGCCATATTTTGGGTGGGTGTGAGGGCCAGACAAGCCCATCTAGTCCTGGATGAGTGACAAGTATGAGTTCATCAGGAGAGACTGCAGTTACAGCCCAGCTTTCCCTCTCTGCTGAGACAAAGTCCAGCAGCACCATGTGCTCTGACACAAATGAGCTGCTTCCCCTAGGAAAGCTTCTAAGGACTAGTGGTGCTTGAGGGAAAGCATAGCTTGAAGAAATTAAACTTGATTCCAATCTGACCACAACCCAAAGTAAAAATTAATTCCATTTTAAATACTAGATTTCTTATTATTTCTTATTATTTCTTTTTAGTTACTGAAGCAGAGTCTGAGTTGGATTGTCATCTCACCCACTAGAATCAGAGTGCTTTTTCAGCTCTTTTTTATCTGACAAGGATTACTTTACTTCCCCATTGAACTATCCTGGGCTGCTCCTCTGCTGGAGCAGACTATGGAGAAGCAAAACAAAAAAGAAAAAGAAAAAAACCTATCACAGGCTGGCAGGGAACCCAAATAACAGACCAGCACATTTTGCTCAAAAGCCAATACTTCTGCCAGGTCATTTAGAGGCACCTTTGCCAAATTACAAACCCTTCAGGAAAACTTTGAGTCTGTGAATGCTCTTTGGTACAAAAGGGTCTCACAAAATGAGGTCAAGAGAAAACATTGGTATTACAAATCAAGGCTTATAGGTGTCATTTCATCCACTTCAAACCCTTCACTTTGCTTTACAAAACCCATGCAGTAATTCAGTCATATCTGTCAGTGGCTGCTCTCAGTTGAAGCCACTCACCCACCAGTAGAGATTTCTATCCCACTCATTTACCACTGGAGAATCCTCTCTGCCCTCATTCATTTACCAGTAAATATTCCATCCCTCCTCAGAACACCCCTGCATCAGCCTGGAGACAAAGCCAGCAGCAGGATATCTGCAGGAAGAGCTGGCCAGTCCCTCTCACCCAGGGGTGCGTCCTCAAAGCCTGACACTTACCCAGGGTCTTAGCACAGGAAAAAATGACAATATAGAGCAGGGCTGCTGCTGCAGCAGTGGAGGTGCCACCCAGGAGCCAGGGAACAGCAACCCCATGGCCCGAGGCTTGTCTGAGGCAGAGCCCAGCAGGCAGAGCACCACGCTGCAGCCTGGGGCTTGGCTGACCCCTGGCAGCCACAGCAGGAGCACAAAGCACAAGGAACAGCTCCCCAGAATGCCAAGTCAGCAGTTTTCTTATCAGAGGAGGCTGAAAAACAGGGCTCTGAAATACTCTGGGAGAGTTTCCCACTAAACATCAACTGCTGGGCCTTTATTTATAACTTATAGAAGTAATCGTGTTTCAAATCTGTCCAAGGGAAAGAGGGGCTGCTTTGTGTTTTTTAATCTATGAATTTTGTTACCAGAAAAACTGCTATATTAAGCATGAATACTGATTTTTAAAAAGCAAAGCCAATAAAAATGATCTAGAGGACAACATTCCTTAATAGAGACCATAAACTACAAGGACAGGAGAAGGATAATATGGGAAAAAAAAAAGTGATAGGAAATGAATACCTTTCACTGACAGTCTTACCAACAGAACAAATCACATCAGTAGAACCTAAAATAAATACATATATACTTTCAAACTCAATATTGACCATATATGCTTGGGAAGAGTTTCAGGTGCATTGGGTTTTAATCCTGAGACACTGCTAACCACACTGGGCATTTTGCCTCAAACAGTAGTGGGTAAGGAGTTACCCCATGAACCTCAAGGCTTTGTATGTCCAGGTGCAAGGATTTTTGTTCAGGGAGGAATCTAAGGGAGGAGAAATGAGAAGCTGTTTGCTGTTGCATTGGGCTTGGGTTAGTTTTAAACTTTAGAGACCAGTTTTCAAAAGGTGCAGGGTTTGGATGCAGCCATTCAGACATAGTTGGGCAGAGGTTTAGTCTAGGTCCATTTCCAGTTTTAATAAACCAGTGGCAGTAATAAAGGACAAGGAACTTTAAAGTGTACAGGGCTAGGATATAACATTTTATAGTTCTTTTTGCAAGGCAGAAAGTTGATATCTCAATAATGCATACTAGAGGTTGTTGGAGAGTTTCCTAAAATAAAGGACCTAGTAATTTTTTTGTTTTTATTCATTCTGCTCTATAGTCTGTGGTTTTGTTTTTCCAGTTTTCCATTGCTCTTTGCCAGGGAGCACACAATACATGTAAAATACACTCTGTCCTCATTTATGCCAGTGGTCTGTTGGTATCAATGAAACCCCCTCAGCACTGGGACCCTAAAACTGGGATGCCCCAGCTGTAAGAATATTGAAAAAAAGTTAAGAAATAACTGCTTATAAAATAAATGCTTCACCAGGAGGAGAGAGTCTTGTCCTAATAAGTCACACTGGATTGGAATTGGATAAAAAACTCGCTTATTATTGGAGTTTTGTATCAGATTAAGGGTCACACCACGTGGCCATAAGTCAGAGAATGATAGAATCAGAATGGTTTGGGTTGGAAGGGGCCCCAAAGACCATCTGGTTCCAAACCCCCAGCCAAGGGCAGGGACACTCCACTTGACCAGGTTGCTCAGGGCCCCATCCAGCTTTGCCATGAACATCTCCAAGGATGGAGCATCCACAGCTTCTCAGGACAGCCTGGCCCAGTGCCTCACCACATTCACAGTGACATTCCAAGTCATTTTTCCTGCTGTTTTTCCCTCTTTGGGATCACTGCCATTTCCCAGCACATCCCACTTCCATGACTAGACAGGAGGGAATGAGCTGGAGACACTGGAGAGGGGAGATAATCCACCCTCTGATCAGCAGAAAACTGGCTCACCAGGTGGATGATGTCAAATAAAGACAAGATCAGAACAGGTTTATCTTCCAACTCATATTTCTGCCAGGTTTTGAGAGAACAACTGAAGAATACATGTTGTAGCTGCAACTCTGACACTGGAATACTGAAATAATAAAATAGGGGAAAATTCAGGATAATGAATTACATCAGCAGAACAGGAAGAGTTTGGGGTTTTGTTAAGCCCAGGACCTTAGTCAGCAATGACACACTTGGGCAGTATTATTTTAACCCTTTGACTCCTTGATACAGAGTTCAGCCTGCTCTTTGAGGGGCCCTGCTCTCAAAGAACAACAGAGAACAAACCTGTGTTATCTGCAGGCTGTGAGTAGCCATTGAAACACTGTCAGCCTCGTTTCTGAGGAAGCAGCTCCTGGAAAGGTGGAATGGGCCATGCACCAAATGTCCCAAAAGGGAATAAAGAAGGAACTGATTTCTCTTAGGTGGGATAACAGTGGCTGCAAAATCCCACTGAAAGCAAGGCAGATCTCTCACACTTAAGTCACATTGAAAGGCTGAGGAGGCAATGCTGACACACACTCACCACTGCAGAGGACTGTCAGCTGGATGGGAGCCACCAGCCCAGAGAAACCCCAGCCATGCTGGAAGATTCTCATCCCCATGCCTTCCTCCCAGCCCCAGCAGGCAGGAAAAGGGAACAATTCCCCCAGATCTGCAGAGCCCCTCACTGCAGGCAAACAGGATAGCTGAGGGCCAGGCAGAGTGAGGACAGCAGTGAGCCAGCCCTGGCAGGAGGAATGGGGAGGAGAAGCTTTAGAGCCCTGCAGTGTTGCAGTTGCTGTGTGCCCAGCTGATCTCCAGGCTAATGCATCACTGCTCTCGTTTTTCAATTTTTATGAAGTACATTTAGGTTTGGTTTACCTTTATTTATTTTTCTTAAATAATGTGTCAGCTCTTCTCCTATGGATATAAAATATCTTCTGTATTCTAATGTACTGTGTCCATACTGAACCCTCAGTTTCCAAGTTTGTTTCACTGACCCACTGGGCACTCTGGTGTATGTTACTGCAGCTTTGTTTCTCTTCAATCTGACACCCTTGCTCTTTCACTTGTGTTTTGAGTTTAAAAAGCAGTGACACAGAAGGCAGAAGGAAAACGTTATTTTCCCCCCCACAATGCAGGATGCTGCTGACGAGCCTCAGGTGTGACACTGGCAGCAAAGGACATTTCCTCCTGTGCTGCTGGTGGGTGGAGGTGCCCCCCACCACCCCATCCCTCAGACATCCTCTGGAACAGCTTTGGAAGGAGATGACATCAACTTCATTAACTGAGGCAAGTAACAAATAGGAGTAAAAATATCATCAACATCTGGGAAATGCTCTCCACACAGCCAGCCCCTGCCTCCCTCTGCCTCCTCCACCTTTGTCAGGAGTCAGATCATAAGCAGAGAGAAGCATTAGCTGCAAACTGCAGAAGTCACATTTCTGAGCATGGCCAAGAAGGGGGTTGTACAAATAGGGGCTGGCCAGGGCTTTGGGTCTGCATTCAGCAGGACCCCACAGGAAGGGCATGTCAGCCAGCTGTCAGGGCTCAGTTTGGCTGTCCTCTCTGGTGAATTGTGTGCTGAACCAGATGCAGTTTTATAACTCTGCTTAAGGCAATCTGGGCCAGGATGGTTTCTGGAAAATTATTTCATATTATTGTGAAGAGAAAAAAACATTTCCTTTCATTTCGTCATGAAGGGAATGGTGCTGAAAAGGTGGAGAAGAGAGAGATGTAATTGTCTTGCCCACTGTTCCACATCAGTTTCCATGCTTTTTGTAACTAACCATCATACAAACCTCTAGTTCACTGCAGAAATGAAGTCATTCTTACCACTAAAAGAAATATCTAGCTTTCCTTTTTTTGTGCACTCCTTCATCTGTGCACATAAATACTATTTTCCAAAATCCAGGGGCATTAAACCACTTTTCCTATTAGTTTCAAAACAACAGTGGTAGAAGCAGAATTAATAAAAGCCCTAGAAAAATGAACTGCTCTGCCTTGATCCAACATGACACGGTGAGTCACAAGTAGTTGGCAGCAGCAGCCACCCCAGAGATAGCAAATCCACTGGTGATCTCCCATTTGGTGTCTTCAAGTCTTCAAGCTCTGTGTGATCCTGCTCACCTTGCAGTCAAAGGAAAGCACTTCACTCTCTGAGTGGATGCTTTTTTCCTCTATATATTAAATCCTTGCACCTTTTTTAGCTCCAGTGACTTGGGATTGATGCTGTCAGACAGACAAGCCACCCTCACACAGAGGGGAGCATGCCTGCAGCCCAAAGGGATGTGGGAGCACAGCTCAGAGCCAGGGCAGCTGCATCCACTTTTGTCCCCCAAAGATGTGACAAGAGCCGAGAGCTGCAGCCGTGCCAGGAGACTCCTGCAGGGCTGAAGGCACCTGAGCCCCACGGGGCACAGCTCCTGCAGGAGGGGCACAGACCGGTGATGTCAGCAGACACTGTGCATCAGGAAGCTGTTTCTCAGCAGCATGTGCATTTCCCTGGCAGGTTGAGTGGAAAGAAGGTGGATTAAGATGTGATTTAGGCAGTCAAAGCAATGGTGTGCTCTTGCTACAGACTGGGGGAGTTACTTCAGTACAGGGCAAGTCCAGCTGGATATCAGAGTGCATCTGCAGGCATTCCAGTGCCCCAGGAAAGTACAAGAAGCAGCACACGTGTTCACCATTCCCTGTGACAGCCCTGCCACTGTAACATTGCCCCAGCACCAGCCCATGGCAGGGGAAGGACAGCAGCAATGGCCACAGTCTGCACCTCCCATCGCCCCTGGAGCAGCACCTGCAGCCATCCATCCATCCATCCATCCATCCATCCATCCATCCATCCATCCATCATCCATCCATCCATCCACCCATCCACCCATCCATCATCCATCATCCATCCAGCCATCTATCATCCATCCATCCACCCATCATCCATCCATCATCCATCATCCATCTATCATCCATCCATCCACCCATCCATCCATCCATCATCCATCATCCATCCATCCATCCATCTATCATCCATCCATCCATCATCCATCCATCATCCATCATCCATCCATCCATCTATCATCCACCCATCCATCCATCCATCATCCATCCACCCATCCATCCATCATCCATCCATCTATCCACCCATCCATCCATCTATCATCCATCCATCCACCCATCATCCATCCATCATCCATCATCCATCCATCCATCTATCATCCACCCATCCATCCATCCATCATCCCTCCACCCATCCATCCATCCATCATCCATCCATACATCCATCTATCCACCCATCCATCCGTCTATCATCCATCATTCCATCCATCCACCTTTCATCCATCCATCCACCCATCCATCCATCCATCCATCCATCCATCCATCCATCCATCCATCCATCCACCCATCCACCCATCCATCATCCATCCATCCACCATCCATCCATCCATCCCTGCATTCAGAGCCCTCGGAACCGCCCTGCTGCTGCTCTGAGCGTGGGGCAGGACAGCCAAGCTCTCAGAGCCCGGCTGAGCACAGCTCCTCCTCACAGGGCCCCACCAAGCCCTGCTGCGCCCCGGGCAGACACGAGCACAGGTTCCAGCAGAGCTGAAGTGCAGCTTTTCCAGGTCTCTGCTGCGGGGGGAGGCGGTGGGTGCCTCGGGGACTGATCCCACGGCCCCACAGCAGAGCCAAGGCACAGCTCCCTCCTGCCTCTCCGGCTTGACATCACCGCTGTGCGAGGGACAGAGGGCGGCGCAAGCAGGGAGCAAGCAGGGAGCCATCCGAGCCAAGGGATATTTTTTCAGGCGGCTTCCAAGCAGGAACTGCTTGACCCGGAGCACGCACACTGTGCCCTGCAGAATCTGCCCCAGCTGTCAATGCGAGGTGCCTGCCCAGAGCCGGGAGGAATCTCCCGGTAAATAGCCAAGGCTGCCGACACCCCCGGGCATTGTCCGCGCAGGGCTCGGGGTGCTGGCACCCCGCGGTGACCCAGGCCCAGGGTTAGCGGGTGACAGCTCTGCAGGACCCTGGGCAGCCCGGGGCGGGGCTCTGCAGCAGGGCTGGGGCGTATCTGTGCGCTGGCTCCAGCTGGGACCCTTCCACCCTGCCCGGCCAGCCCTCCTTGCTGCACTCCTCCCATGAGCTGTGCGCTCCCCTCCCAAGCAGGAATCACACCCGCGAATGCTAAGCTTGAGCTTCTGCAGCTTAGGCGAGGAAATGTTATTTTTAAAAATGCAGAAAAGCGTTTATAGGGTCCTGGCAACATCAGCAAAGCATGTGCGAGGCTGCAAGGCTGAGCCTGCGTGCTGGCATCCCCCAGCTTTTAACGCACAGAATCACGCAGCTTTCCCAAAGGACACTTCGCACTTTGTTTGGCCTTGGCAACCATCAAGTTAATAGCAACGCTGCTTCCAAAAAAATAAAATTCTAACCAACCACTGACTTTTGGCAGGGAAGGAAAACCCTAAGATACTGCATCATTTGGAGCACGCACTGTTTAGTACTAATGCAAAATTTATTGCTCTGGCAAATACTAAACATTAGCAGCTGCTGCCTCCTCCTCGCACTGCTCTGCATCTCCAAGGATCTCGTGTCAGCTGTGCCAGTGGTGGGGTCGGAGCAGAGAGTCCCCCAGGGACGGGAGCCGCGGCCAGGGCTCCAGGGCTCCTCCTCGGCCGGTCCCGGCGGGACAGATGCGGCTCATCCCTGACACACACGGACACACATAATGGACATCCTGACACACATCCCTGGCACATATCACGGACACACATCCCGACACACATCCCTGGCACGTCGCAGAGACACCCGCGGCACGGAAACCTCTCGGGAGGAAAGCGCAGCCAGCTGGGGATGAGGGAGGAGTGCAGAGGGAGAGCGTGAGCAGGAAAACCACACGGGCTCTTGCGCCTGCTAAAAATTATTCCCACCTAGTAATTTTAGCAGCTGTTGTGTTCTTCTGCCTACCTTCCTGGATGAATTTTAAGTAGGAGGTGAGTGAAAATGAGAACGGTGACAAAATCTTCCCCCCACCCCCCCCAAAACCTCTGTATCTGCACATTTTTAACTTCCCCTTGATCCCAGCTTAAAGACACAGTCAGTTATTTTCCCTAGCTAAGTGATTTTTTTCCTGGCTGGTAAAAAGGAATGAAAATTCACACCAGTGTTTCCCAAGGGTGGTTAAAAACAGTGACCTGTCAGGGAAGGATGGAGTGACACAACACCTCTGGTGCACCCCTGCACCCCTCAGACCTGCAGGGCCAGGATGGTTGTGAAAAGTAATGTGGCTTTCTAATAAATAAGAAATGAAGGAAGCCATGAGGCCATTGCTGAGTTTCTCTCCAGCAATGCCCTGCCTCTGCATGGAGGTGCCCAGGGAGCAGGCACACAGGAGCTCTCAGTGCTGTCCCCTCAGCCCACAGCTGCAGGGCTGTGCTGGTGGGGATGGGGAGGACACCTGGAGGAGCCTCCCTGAGCCCTGTGGTTGAGCAGGTGCTCTGCTGAAACACGCACACACACCAAAGCACTCACAGCAAGGGCTGCTGGAGGGGAACTGACATTTACACACAACCCGAGTTTTTATCCCCAAAAGGATATATATGAATAATGAACACAAGCTAACACCAAGTGCATGAAGTGCCACCAATCCAGGTGATGAATTGTCCCCTCAGGAGGGAGAGGTAGACTGGGGCAGCAGTTCCAGAGCCTGAAGTTCAGTTACCTGCTCATTTACACTGCTCTTTCCCAGGACCTTTGGGACCAGAACATTTTTCTGAATTCCTGAGAGATGATGAGGTGCTGCTAAGTTATCTTCCATTCTTCTCAAACTCCATCAATCCCAACAATGATTGAATTTCAGGGATTTGTTCACTTAACCAGCCAATAAATAACAAATACTTTGAGTCAGCATTATCCTCAAGCCAAAACCACCAGCAGTTTTATTTCCAGCTATGTTGCAAGACAATTTCACCACTGACAGAGCAAGCAACAGGTACTGCCAACCTTTTGCAGCAAGATCCCTCAAATCTTTCTCATTTAGACAAACAAGTTTGTCTGCATTCAGATCCACTGTGACAGAACCAGATCCCTCTTCTACCTCACAGTTACCTCCCTTCCTCTTCCACCATTTACAGCTCACAGTGCAGGTCCTCTTGCACCCCACAGCTCTTAAATCACACCCTTGCCAGTTCCTGACACCCTTGGCCTCAGCTCTGATAAAAGTCAAAAAAGCACCTGTCTGCTCCCTTTTGTCTCCCAAAGCAGTGAACCACCTGCCTGTCCAGGAGGAACTTTCCTGTCCTCCAGCTCCCCAAGCCTTCCTCTCCACCGTGCCAGGGCACCATGAGTGACCTGTGCAGGAGCCAGAGCTCCTTTTCCTGGAGTATTTGGGGAGAAATAAAAACCACTGCTGATATCCATGTGCCTCTGTCTGCCCTCACCCAGCTGGCTACTGCTGGGAAACCAGTTTTGCTCACAAAAAGCAAAGTGTCCTCAGTCCCCTCCCACGAGGAGGGAAATTAAGACCTGGAGAGTGAGGCAGGGCTCAGCCAGCCTGAGGCACAGCACAACCCAGCCCTGATGTGGGGTTCCAGACCCCAGCCAGGGCAAGGGGAAGAAGTTGTGTGGGAGAGGCACTTGTGCCTTCCCAATGCTGGGGCTCCTTTATCTCCCATGTGTGGCAGCTCACCCACAGCTGATGCAGGATGCAGGCTGTGGGTGGCCACAGTGGCCCAGACAGATGTAGGGACCACATGGAGGCAGAAGAGCAAGGAAAAGGCATGTCCAGAGCTGTGCTGGAAAAATCAAAGCTGGTACTGGAGAAGGAACGTCAAGGCTCAGACCATTGTTGCCAAGGTTCAGTTTTCAGTTCAATAGTGCAACAAATTGATGCTTTGGGCTGTGAAGATCCAGGGCAAAAATTCACCAATGACCAGCTGGTCCATACAATGCTTTTAACAGTCAGACCCCATTAGGAAATCTGCAGTTCAAGATTTGAAAGTTTTTCACTTGAAGGTCAATGGCTTTTTAGCCTGGTTACTTCTAAATTGGGTAGAATGTGCTTGTCCAACTACAATTTCTCAGCTAGCAGCAGGACATGCAGATTGGCCTTGAAATGTCACATAAAATGATTTGTACTCTCAGTAATTCACTTCTTTGAGGTTCTGATTGTTGATATATTACTACCAGCAGAGTATACAGCATTACAAAAGAGAATAACACTTTGTACCTCAAATGTCTTGACTTCAAAGCATTTAAACTTTATAAACAAAGAGACATAGCCTCAGTTTAGCACCAAAGAAAGCAATTTATGTAAGCAGAAAGTCTGGAACAAATAATTAAAACACGAGACTAAACAAAAACATTTGTGAGTTTGTTGAAACAACTTTGAAATATAAACTCATTTTTTCTGTGTATATTTACTTGCACTTTACCTAAGGGTGTGCTTTCTTACTTGTGTTGCATCTGGAAGCACATCAGTGGCAGCCACGTGAAGCTCTCAGCAGGCTCTTTTCCTGGAGTGACCCAGCATCTCCCAGAGGCAGTCTGGATGTGCCAACCTTTCTGACAGTGCACAAATTTTTATTCTAAACATCCAGGTGAAAAATGGCAGTAGCACACCTGCTGTGCCACAGCTCCATAGTAAGCACCTCTCTCTTCTGTGATCTATTAGAGTCATGCAGGAATTCTAAATACTAGTTCCCCAGCAACTGTTCTTCAGCATCTTCCATCCCACCAGGCAAGGCACTGCTCACGGCAATGGACAGCTGCCGTCGGGAAAGGCGCTACTTTACTCCTTTGTCTTCGCACCCCGCAGGAGCTGCAGCAGCCCCGCAGGGACAGTGGGGTGCAAGACACACCACGGCAGCGCCGGGGGCTCCAGGAAGGCGGGCGGGAGCTCAGCGCACCCCGAGCGGCACAAGGAGCTGCGGGCGCGGGGTGCTGAGCCGGGCTCGAACCCGCGACCCTCGGGACGGGCCCGGCCCTGCCGCGGGCGCGGGGCGCCACCTGGCGGGCAGCGCGCCGGGACAGCGACACACCGGGACTGAGCGGGACAGCGAGCGCTGTGACCCGGCGGGACAGGGACACACCGGGACTGAGCGGGACAGGGACACACCGGGACTGAGCGGGACAGCGAGCGCTGTGACCCGGCGGGACAGGGACACACCGGGACTGAGCGGGACAGCGAGCGCTGTGAGCCGGCGGGACAGGGACACACCGGGACAGCGACACACCGGGACTGAGCGGGACAGCGAGCGCTGTGACCCGGCGGGACAGGGACACACCGGGACTGAGCGGGACAGGGACACACCGGGACTGAGCGGGACAGCGAGCGCTGTGACCCGGCGGGACAGGGACACACCGGGACTGAGCGGGACAGCGAGCGCTGTGAGCCGGCGGGACAGGGACACACCGGGACTGAGCGGGACAGCGAGAGCTGTGACCCGGCGGGACAGGGACACACCGGGACAGCGACACACCGGGACTGAGCGGGACAGCGAGCGCTGTGAGCCGGCGGGACAGGGACACACCGGGACTGAGCGGGACAGCGAGCGCTGTGACCCGGCGGGACAGGGACACACCGGGACAGCGACACACTGGGACTGAGCGGGACAGCGAGCGCTGTGACCCGTCGGGACAGGGACACACCGGGACTGAGCGGGACAGCGACATACCGGGACTGAGCGGGACAGCGAGAGCTGTGACCCGGCGGGACAGGGACAGAGTGGGACAGGGACAAACAGAGTGGGACACTGAGTGCTGTGCCCAGGTAGGACAGATATTTGAGCCCAGCAGTGAGAGGCAGAGCAATGCACCCTCACCCCTCTCTCACTGGCTGCACCTCAATAACACCCTGGCTTCTCAACACCAGCAGATAGACCCATCACAATGCCAACAGCACAGAACAGCCCAGGTAAGGCCAAGAGGTTTCATCTTCTTATATTCCTACTTTCAAGAAAGGAAAAAACTATTTTTTTTTGTTGTGGCAGAAGTGCATTTAATAATTTTCATATACAAATTAAGAAAATGCACAAAAAAATCGTTATTTTATCCAAGTGAAATAAGGCAAACCAACACAATTTAATATTTAAAAAATACTACAGAGATTAAACAGTTACAGTGGAAAGAATAAAAAGCTTTTCGATTCCATTTTTTGCAAAATTACATTCTAAATACTACCTTGCACACATGGTGCAGCCCCCAGTGCAAAAAAACTCCAGTACAAAATAGTTTTAAACCCACATATTAACATCCTGCAATGAAAATAAATTCACATTTGAAGAAAGCCATCACATTTTTTTCTCTTCAGTAACAAGATTATTGCACGGAACAATCATGTGCTTTTTTCCACAATCACAATACTTTACAGCTTTAGTGATTCCAAAGGCAATCATGTGAGGTTCCAACATTTGTTGCTGCTCAAGCATGCCACATAGAACATAGATCCTGCTTTATACAAATGAAATGTCACTAGCTGATCAGCTGAATTCTTTCCTTCTCAAGCCTAAACCCCAAAAATAATGATTTTGCTGCACTGATTAGGCCTTGTGATTCTGGGGTGACCAATTCTAACTGATGATGATGATGCATAAGAAGAAACCATAATCCAAGTTAATACCCAAGTTGGGCTAACTTCACAGGATCAACATG
This sequence comes from Oenanthe melanoleuca, assembly GCF_029582105.1. NCBI lineage: Eukaryota > Metazoa > Chordata > Aves > Passeriformes > Muscicapidae > Oenanthe > Oenanthe melanoleuca. The sequence goes on from NC_079340.1 coordinate 11,562,667, forward strand.
ACAAAAAGGCATTTCTATTTCTCAAACCTATCTCTCACTCAAGCAAGCTCACTATACTGATCATATTGTCCAAGTACAAAAATAGGCTATATATTGAGAACTGAGCTGTATTCTGCACAGAACCAGATCCCAGAGCAGAAGCGCACTACAATTTCACAGTTCCACAATAAAAAAAAGTCCTGAGATCCTTTGGCTGGATTGAGGTGAGGTCTTATTGCCAGGTAGAGCTTCAGTAGTAGCCTAGTTGGACCTAAAGCAATTTACTTAACCCAAAAGTCAAATTGTTCCACTGAAGCAGGTACGGTAGAGTTTATTTTTAAAAACTAGTCTACAACTGTAAGAAGAAAGACTAAACTAGAATTATTTTTAAGAAACTCACAGCTGCTCATTAAATCTACTGGATAGAATTTAAATGAGACACAAAAAAAATGCCAGTGTTGTCACAGACAGCCTTGAGAACACTGGTCAGTAGTATTGCTTCAAAATGATGAGACAAACAACAGAATAAGCATTTATTAGCACCAAAGGAAACACAGCATTTCTCAATTTATGCCTAAACCCCAACTGCAGAACCCCTACTGTCAACTCCACCATCCATTCTGACACCTAAAACATCCAAATACCAAGGACAGTATCAACACTGCAGGTACACAAAGCCTGACTTTAGCACTTCTTGCAAAACACAAGGGGACTCTACCAAACCAGTGTGACTACCACAGTGGTGCAGTTACAACATGCTTCAGTTATTATTTTATATTTGAAATCAATATTATTTAATATAAGTAAAAAAGTTGGAGCAAGTTAAATAAAAAACATGGCTCCATAGGTGCTACTCATGAGATCAGAAATGTTTGGGTGTTCTTATGATTCATTTTTCACAGCATCCAAGTTGTCATGAAGGGTAGGGCAAAAGGTTAGGACAGCTGGCCACAGTCAGTAATGACAATCTTTTTGGAGGGCTTTCCACTCTTGGAACCAAAGCTCTCGATTTTTTTCACTACATCCATTCCTTCCTTTACATGCCCAAAAACCACGTGCTTTCCATCTAGCCTGTAAAACAAATACATAAAGGCAGTTTTACTTAAAACAACATGAAGACAGTGTTAGCAGATCTTCATAGCTCTCACCTGCTGACCAGCTCTATGGCAAAGGCTCAACTGCCCTTCAAGTGACATGAAGCTTTAGCTGTGGGCCTTAGAAACAATCTGAGGGATAGCAGCCTGGTTGTTGTCACAGCCCTTCCTCCCTCAAGTAACAAAACCAATTAATTTTCCATTGGAATCAAGTAATTTGGAAATAAAACAAAGAACCAACCAATCAAACAAGCAAAAAAAATCAACCCACAAGCAACACAAAAAAAGCCCCAAATCCTCCAGATTGAGGCATCAATTAATGAGGCTAATCTGCAGGGCTGAGAACCTACCAGTCATGTTTTTGCAGTGCAAATGAAGAACTGGGATCCATTTGTGTTGGGTCCTGCATTGGCCATTGAAAGAACACCTGGAACAGCAGCAGCAGCTCATTAGACTGGTGTAACAAGTATGCAGCAGAAAAGGCAATTGTCCTCTACACATTAAAACTAAAGATTGACAGAAGATGTGATAGTCTCACAAGATCTCCAAATAATTCCTAATGCCAACTTCCTTGCCTTGCTTGGACTATTCCCTCCTGCCCAGCCTCCCCTGGCTCCAGAGCAACAGTGTTAGCAATGTAATTAGCTGTACACGCCCTGAACGCAATTAACACCAGCCAACCTCTCCTGTGGTTCAACAGCCACAGTCTCTTGGGACAAGGAAGTAACAATGCAAAAGAGAGAGACTACAGAATTCAATCACATATTCTTCTGTATGGCCCTCTCCTTTGCTTCTTCTGGCTTTAATTTGAGCTTAAAAGGACATACCTATGTTACCTACTAAATAAGAAATCCAAGATCACTTTGTTTCTCTTCTGCAGTAATCTTCCAAGTAAAAATTGAAGTCAATGACTTATGAAAGCAGTAATTTCACCATTGGAGAATTTTTAAGCCCCTTATGGGCTGACATATACTTGTAGAGCAACCCACACAAATAAGCATATGCCAGGGACAGCACATCCTTAAATTTCTTTGATACTTCTGTAATTACCAAGTGACCTGCAAATCTAAAAAACCTTATCTTTAAAAAAAAAACCACTTCATAAACAATGCTTCATTATAGGTTGTAGTCACCAGAAGGTAAAAAGAACATGTTTATTTACCAGGTCCTACATGCTTAAGAATGAAATTTTCATCTGGAAATCTACTGCCGTAAATGGATTTTCCACCGGTTCCATTATGGTTTGTGAAGTCACCACCCTGAAACAGAAACAGGTGTTAACTCTACTAGCACACATGGACTGTTTCAAATCAAAAGTGATACTGTTACAAATACACATACTTGCTCTAATTTAAAAGTGACAACATCAACAAATTTTCTTCAGGTTAAGGATGAGCATGGCCAGTTTAGAACCGTGTAACCAGATGAAGGTACAGTCAGGCTAAAACTACATTTCTGCTCCAGATATTGCTGATATTCTCCAATGTCACCCATAACTCCAGCAAGCATATCTCTGTTACCAGCCTTTCTCTCAGATGTGATGCAACAAGCAGCAGTAATTTTAAGAAACACCTCAAAATCAAATCACCTAATTTCATTCCCACAGGCAAGACCTCCCAACTCCCTTCCCCCTTCTTTCTTCCAAAACATATAAACACTGGTAAGGATCTCCATTATTACCCTTTGCTATTTCTAGGTTTTGCTGTTTGCTACACTAGAGCTATATTAAGCTTATGTTAGCTGACTCCATGCTGCTTGCCAGAAGAGATGTGACCACCTGTCTCAGGTTAAACACAAAATACCAGTTCAAACAAAAAACACAGCCATGGTGACTCGCCAAGGTGGCTCCTAACCACTGCTCCCAGCCACATGCCATGTCCTCTGCAGCAGTGACACCACCATGCCTCAGAGAAGTCATACCCAACAGGTACTGCATGTGACCTTCAGCTTCCCCCTGCCACCCTGAGTAACCTCCCCCAGGTGTCACAGCTCCTCCCATGCAGCCCCAGGACTATGTGGTGCATGCCGTGTGGAGACCTGGAATTGCTGAGTCCCGGATATGATGGCCTTCAATTAGGCCATACCAATTGCCTGAATCACGTTAACAATCCATCCCAACAAGTGGAAAACAGTCACTACTGTTTTCTCTCACTTGGAAATTGCTGAAGCCTATGACAGTATTTCCACTTCAGCAGTGACCTCTGAGTAATTCCTAAACATCAACTCATTATCTCACCGTACCACAGAAGCAGCCATCTAGTATCCTGATTTCCTGATTCCAGTCCATCTGGGGGAACAAGGCAGGCCAGGCAAGCAGAACAGACTTACATGGAACTTCACAAATTTGTGACAGAATTCAAAGTAGAGTTTGAATTTTTTTTATATTTATGTATTTCTGATCCCAGAAAGATTTCTAAACCCTATCTCTCTGTCAGTATCACAAAACCTTAGTTTGCATTTGAAAAACAGGAAAATCGGCTCTTTACAGCACACCTGTCCCCTTTTTTCTTCTTAGAAATAGGTCACATAACTAGGGCCTCTTGTTCCAACAGATGTGTTTTTTGCTTAAAAAAGTAACTGAGGATGGGAAACCATCACAGTCATCAGTAAATAAATAAAGCAAGCTTACTTATAACCTTCAAACTTTTTCTGTTTTTTTTACAAAGCCATTCAACAATGCAATGTTGTTGAAATACAGCCTTTTTAAGGTAAGAAAGGACCACCAGGAATCCAATGCACTACAGCAGCTCCATTCTGCTCATCTGCCAAGCACAGTAGAAAAAAAGAGGCTTTCAAAAAGGTTTGCTGTTGTTATTTTAGTTGCTGCTGTTTAAGGAAAAAAATGTTAATATGCATGAGCTCTCACCCAGAATTTCAAAAGATCTATTCTTTAAACCAAAACCCATCTCAGGTGCATCTCCCCAAAAATCAACCCCAACCAACTCTTTTGGTTTCCTGTCCCCTCCATATTACAGAGACATTACAGAAAAACAACTAAAACACATAGCCTATTGTGAGCAGATTACTCTACTGGGAATAAGTAATGGACAAGTTGTTTGCTTAGCTCACTTAGAACAGTAAGGTGATTGTCATTCTACAAATGCTTCTCCCAAGCAAGTGCCATTTTGTCAACTCTGCCCCACACTAAAATACACTGCTATACTACAGCAGAAGGCCTTCAGACAGGCTTTTTTTGACCATCTACACATAAATTACATTTATCTGTACAAAAGATGAGCTAAGCAACAGCCATTGCAAAAAGATCAGAAATGCAAGCCATGCTATCACTTCTTTGTTGTTTTGTTAGCAAAGGTTAGAGCAGAGTAATTTCAAATGTTACTACCAGTCTGTTTCTACAAATATGTAAATAATATAAAATAAATTCAATTAAAAAAATGTTTAAAACTGCCCAACATTACCTGGCACATAAACGAAGGAATCACTCTGTGAAAAGTGGATCCTTTGTACCCAAATCCTTTCTCACCAGTACAAAGAGCCCTGAAGTTTTCTGTGGAAACCAAGCATGAAGTATTATATTCTGCATCACATGTGGCAATACAAACACAACTAGATTAACCATGTTCCAAGATTATACGCTTCAAAAACTTTATTGCATCTTAAAGTACTATCAATTCATTAGTTATTTCCATACTTTAAAAAAAACCCTGTTACAAAGTCAAGGAAACAAAGCTTATTTAGCCTCAGGACAGGGTACAAACATAAGCCTTTTCAATCTCATCTCCCTTTTATTTTGCTGTGACTCTAGGTCCTCCAGACTTCCCTCAGCTTTGCCTGCAGTCAGAGGTTTCATTTTCTGACTTTTATGTCTTTGTTCTTTATAGCAGTCATGAGGATTATGTCTTTTTTTTAAGGATATTTGTCTAGGAACCAGAACGTACAAGGGTTTTTTTTTGTTGTTGTTGTTATTTTTATTTCACTAAATAATCAGACGAGGAGGGACACATTGATAAGCCACAAGAACTTTCTATAATGAATGCACTAATCAGCTAGTAAAATCAGACCAGTACAATAAAACTCCATATACTCTCTGGAAACTCTAAGAAAGACCACCCCTTTGATTTGCCTTTCTCCATTTGCTCTGGGGCTTGATTTTAATGCCACCTAGTGTGGTTTTAAATATATTTATTCACCACTGTTAACCCAATATATGAACTATCTTAGTGCAAATTGCAAAATGAAACTATTAGGAAAAATAACGAATTCCATTTCCTTACTAACACTTCCTGTCATATTTTTCCATATAATAAATGGGGATGGAACATGAAAAAATAGCTGTAAAGGGAAAAAGAACCTTCTTGTTCCTAACCACAACCTATAATTCATGAATTTAAGTGTGAAATTCTGAATATGCTGCCTCACCTGCTGTCTTTGGGACCACGTCAGCTTTCAGCTGTCAAAAAAAAAACAACAAAAAAACAGGCAAATTAATAAGTCAGCCTTTTCAAATGTACATAGAAGAACATTTACATGGGAGGCTGGTACAACTGAACCCTCTTCCCAAAGTGGTGACTTATCTGAAATCACAAGCCATCCAAAATTCTACTAATACCTCAAAACTTTCCAAGCATTTGGCCAGCAACAAAAATGCAATTTCTAGCCACTTAATGAAAAGCCACTTGAGTAGTGTCTAATGATTTCATTGACCAATACATAATTGAGCAGTAAGTAAGAAGAATCTTCACTGTGGACCCTGAGGATCAGAGTTTGGATACAACTAGAGAAACCAAAGTCCTCCCTCACTTCCTGCACAGAACCAGCTGTTGAAAAGAGAAAATGCACAGGAAACAGAAGAGCAGAAACTGCATATCAAAACCAACCTATGATGTAACGTACACATTTGCAACCAACGAAAACTTCTGATTTTGATTATGTACATCTTTTTACAAATCTTAAAAAGGGACATAAAAGTGGCCATACCAGCTAGACCAAAGTTTACCTAGCTGGACATGACAGTGACCAGCAGCAGACACCTAGAAACAGCATGGCTGCAGCAAGAATTCAATAATCCTTCCCTAGGCTACTCTTCTTAGATGGTTATAATGTGCAGGAGAAGATCACCACAGCTTAGCCAAAGATTCAAGGTGATGCAGCAATGCATTCAGATTTTCTGTCAACTGGGCACATTAAAAAGCTTTAGCATAGAAATTAAACGCTATTATAAGAAATACAGGAATATTCATGCTATTTAAAAAAAAAACAACTAGATTTTTAATCTTAATGAATAAAGGAGCTTTAAGAGTAATATTTTTACCTATGACTCCCTGTAATGTTACCTTCTGAGAGCACAAGAGGTGGAAGAGTCCAATTGATTCACATGCTAACACATTCAATAAATAAAAATAACTGGGTTCTAGTCTCAAAGGAATTTTAGAGAGAACTCTTATGAACTGCACTCAAAAGAAAATCCTGCAAATACAGCCCCAGGTGGGTGCTGGAGGCAGAAGGCCACGCTGCTCTCAGCAGGCAGCATTCCCAAGAGCTCCATTCCCTCTCCAGTGCGCGGTTCTGGAGCATAGCCCCCACTCTTGCCCACATCTGAGCCATGTACCGGTCCTAAGGTTGCATGTGCACAACGTGGTACACAGTGCTCACGGCGCCTTTTTACAAAGAACGGAGTTCACACAAGTTTTCCTCTTCAGGCCTTCTTTACGCGGCCGGACATTTCAGAGGCGGGATTTTAAAGGACGGAGCCAGCTAGCACCCGGCTCTGGAGCTCGCTGCCGTTCCCGCAGCGCGGTGCCCTCCGTGCACATGGAGCGGGCGGCTGGAGCAGGAGGCAGCGCCTCAGGATTCAGAGCAGTCACACCACAAGCGCCCACAGGGCGAAGCGGAGGGCGGAAGGGCTGCACGGGCCGGTGCGGCTGCTCCTGCAGCAGCCGAGCCCCGCCAACCCCGGGCCGCTCTCCCGCTCGCCCCTGTGTGTGTGTTTGTGTGTGTGGGTGCGTGTGCCCTCGCCGCGGGCCCGGCGCTGCCGCCCGCCCTGACCTTGCCCGCTCCCCGCTCCCCGGCCGCCATGCCCGCGGCCAGGCCGCCCTCGGCTCCGCAGCACCGTCCCCTGGGCCCCGCGACCCCGCCTGGAGCCAGCTGCCCGCAGCCCCGCGCCCTTACCTCCAGCACGACGCGTCCCAGCGGCTGGTTGTCGGCGCCCACGTCCAAGTACACCACGGGGTTTGGCGAGCCGGCGCCGGCCCCGCTGCAGCCGCGGGCACCGGCCGCCCACAGGCAGGCGAGCCCCGGCGGCGGCAGCAGGTCCCCGGGCGGGCGAAGCAGGCGGCGGGCGGCGCTCAGCGCCAGCATCCCGCGGGCGGGCAGAGCGAGCGCTGCGGCAGACACGGACAGGCGGACGCACGGACAGACACAAGGACACGCCGCCGCTGCCCCGCGGCCTTTATGGGCTCCGCCGCGCCGCCGCAGCGCCCGCTAGCGGCAGCGGCAGCAACAGCAGCGCGGAGCGAGATGGCGGCCGGGCTGAGGGGCTCTGGGGCCGAACGCGGGGACGGGGCGGGCTGAACGCGGGGCCCGGGCCGGACAGGGCGGGCTGAAGGGCTCCCCTCAGGAGTCCGGCTGCCCTCAGCGCTGCCCCCTCCCCGCCCACCATTGCACAGCGATTGTTAGGGGCTGTTCGCGGGGAGCCTCGTTTGTCCGTTTGCGTGTGGGGTTTTTTAGGGTTTTTTTCACATTTTCTCGCAGCCCCCTAACCCCAGGGACCAACAGAGACGGGGAAGTTTCTAAAATTGCATCATTCCACAGAACGCCTCCGGAGAGCACCTTGGCGGGGAAGGCGGCGCAGCTGTCACCGGTACGGGATAATTGGGATCAGCGGGATAATTGGGATCAGCAGAGACTCGGGAGTCACGCACGGGCTGCACCCCGGCAGTTCCGGCGCTGCCTGAGTCACCCGGCCGTGCCCTCGGCATCGCCCCGAGCCCGCCCGAGGAACCGCAAGAGATGGCAACAGCAGCCCAGGTTCAATACAGTGAAATATCGTTCATGCTTTATATGAGAATAGCAATTATAATTTAAAGTTTTCCTAACTGAGCGACTTAGATGAAAGGATATGTCAGTCATATTTAGATGTCAGTTTGAGTTCTCCAGTTTCCATCCTGATTCCATCTGTAAGTACTTCCAAAAGTTCTTCAAATTCTTAATGCCATAAGATGTCTAAAAAAGAGAATCAAGCATGATTCCAATAGTTTTCACATTCTATAGAGTTATTCTAATGAGGATTACAATAATGCAACCATGTAATACAGTATAACAGAATCATATAAAGACAGCCCCTATGTGAGGAACAGTAAACTTTTGATCCCACCTAAGTTCTTTTTGTCAAGCAGTTAAAAGGGCCCTCATGGGTGACATTCACTGAATCAACAAAAAGCTCTCAATCAAGGCATTTCCATAACCACAAAGATTAGGGCAGAACTCCAATGTGCAATTACAAACAAATGAGAAATCCTGGAGAAACACCTTTTCAGGCATACACTCCAGAAAGTCTCTTAACTGCTGATGCTGTAGGGATGACTACAGCAGATACCATGCTCTGAAACTACAGAACCATATAAAGCAATGTCAAAAAGTCCTAAAGGCCCAAAGAAATGCCTAAGGAGGGAAGGGGTGTGTTATAGGCCAGTATGCTTTCAATCTGCTACTGCTTTCACTCCAGAGAACTTCCTGAGCTGGATGCGACTTTAGTATGTAGCCATCTTTTTTTTTTTTTTTTGTATTTTTTTTTGTTTTGGTTTGGTTTTTTTGTTTTTTTTTTTTTTTTGTTTTTTTTGTTCCTCTCTTGTACTTATCCACTGGTTCTAAATCAGCAGCTTCCTTGGTGAAGAGCTGGAAGCTGCCCTTCCACAGGCCTGCTGCCCAGAGCATCAAAAATCTGTTTGAATATTGCTCCAATTGCCTTTATCAATGTGCCTTACATCTGGAGAAGACAAATTGTTTGGTATCTATCTTTGTCATACAGACCTACAGCTCTTCTCTCATTTCAAGACTGAAGAGTCACTGCCAACTCAAGGATTGTTTATAACAGAGCTCTTCCATGTCTTTGGATCCTCTTTATTATCCTTCTCCAAGCCGTTCCACTTTTATGGATTTTTGGGATAAGAGGATCTTTGCACAGCATTTAAGATAAGGATGAACAATGACTTACTTTGTGCATCTAGTGCCATGCTGTTATTTTTTATTTCTTTACCAGTAATCTAAAGGTGATTTTTTTTCTTAATAAGAGCTAAATCAGCAATTCTACCTAGCTTGTCATATCTTCTCAGCTTCAAGTTCATTTTTGGTAAATTTTGACTTCTCTTAATCTAATCATCAACCAATTTTCTAGTGACCATATAAAACCTCACACTCCTTTTTAATAATGTTTTAATTGCAGTAGCCACTAGAAGCCCAAATCAGAATTAGATGTTCTGTTTATATTTGTAACAATGGACAGCTCCAGGCCTGAAGGATTTATTATTTAATAAAGAAGACAAAAGATGAGCAAAAGAAAATACCATCTTGTTTCACACTTAAGAAACACAGGTGAAACAGTTTTGAACTGTTTTCCTCAGAAGAGTTCACAGATATCTTTGGTAGAGCAGTTTTCCCCATTTGCAGGCCTTGGTGAGAAGACAAAACGGTAGTAATTTTTTTATTTTATTTGAGAATATGGACTGAATTATTATCTCTGGGTTTATGCAACAGAGCTACTAAATCACTTGTTATGGTCTGCTCCTGCAGAGTCAGATGAATTACAACTCATGCAGACAGCTTGACTAGGAACTTGTGAATTACAGAGGTCACTTTCCAAGAAGGACGGAAAAAGGTCTCCAAAAACTGTCAAAGGCCACTATATCACTGCTAAATGAGGCTTAGAGCTAGCTCTGCAAACTGATACCATTTTAGGGGGGCTCTGAACACATCCATTTGTAGACATGTTCATTGTTGAAACTCTGCAGCATGTGGCAGGGAGATAAGTACATTTAGCTGGAAAATGAGTGAACCCCACACTAAACTAGAGAGGCAAGAGAGCACGGGTGCAGACAAAAGTCAAAAGAGGTGCTTCAGCAGAGCTGTTGTGGATATGGGTAACCACCCTCACAGATCTCATCATCCTCTCTCCCTTCCCCCACAATTACATAGAAGTTAGAGATGGATAAACAAGGAGGGCCCTTTTGCAATAGATAATTCTAAAAACCACCTACTAAAGGACACTTCTTATGTTGTAGCAGAGAAATTCCTGCACAGGAAAAAGAATCTTGAATAATACAATAACAGAATTTCATGCTGATATATTACTTACAACTTAAAAGTCTTCATAAATACTATTCAGTAACTGATTAAATATTATAACCACTGTGCCAAGACAGCTGGGAAACAAGAGCGGTCAGGTGGCTCTTCCAAAGAAACCGCAGGAATAAATGCTTGAAAGGTGACCTAAAATTTAGGAATTTTAATTTCAATGGTCTTGAAATGGTGTTACCCCAGAAGACAGACAGTGCTCCAGTAAAAATGTGATACACATTTCTGATTCTAACTATCCAACTGCATGCCTACTCATTTGTGACACAGGCATGTAGGTTAATTGTTAATCTTGGATTGATGCTATTGGCAGATATGATAAGCTTGCATTTTGCAATCCAACTGCAAGAATGCAACTACATGGAACTCAGAATGGTCTCTGGCCCATTTTGATATGCTCTTCATTGGGCTGTGTGCTTGGACCATGCCAATAAAAATTCAAATACAGGCTGCAGCAATCTACCATTAAGTGCATTGCACAGGAACATCACTTGATACTGTGATAGAGGGAATTCCCACGATACTGATTTTGACATTCGTTACAAGAACCCTTACACATATGGGACATGCTTATCTCAAGGACCCTGCTAATCAGGACTGTTAGAATAAGGAGAGGTCATAGAGGTACTCAGCTTGATTTTAAGTGAGGAGAGCAGGAATTTGCAGTGGGCATTCCCACTCTCCACCTGCAAAGCGTGGATGTGTTGCACTTCAAAAGATTCAGCCTAATTTTTTCTTCAAGGTTTTGACTAAGCTAGAAGATGAGTGAAGAACTAGGAAGGAACACTGTGATCTGTCTGTCATATACATTTATTTATGAATGGGGACTGGAGTGGGGGAGATGGTGAAAGACCTTTCCATTACACTAAGTGATTGCAGTGTGAAATTAAACTATACAAGAACTCAATGGGCCACATAGGTACACTTAGGGATAGAAAGAAAAAATGCTAATAAATATTTCCCCTGATCCAGGTTTCATCTTAGGAACTTGTAGTAACTCAGCTCACTATGTGATCATTTTCTCCAGCACACGTACATAAAGGAGCAGTTTCCCCACATGACTTCATACTAATTACCTACATAGTCATACAAGAAAAACCTCAATCCACTCATGCTCTTTACAGCTGTGATTAGCATTTTCATCTCAGAACTTCTGAGTGACATTGCTTGCCTGGAATTCATTACTCAATCTCCCTGCATAATGCATGGCAACCCAATGTTGATGTGTCACAGTGCCTCTGTGCAGTGCCCAGGGCCTGCAGCTTCCCAGGACTTTGTCCATTCACTGCAACAGCTGCCCACAGATAGATCACAACAGCCTGGCAAAGCACTTAGGACATTTAAAATGCCTGGTTTTAGGTTCCAGGAAAAATGTGGCTACCACTCCCAGTGGCCTCACAAATCTTCAGGACATCCATAGGTGGTTCACCAGTGGGTGGGAGAAGCACTGCACACTTAAAAAACAGTATTAAGAGTTACAGGAGCCCTCCTACCTTTAAAACAACAGAAATTTCAGTTGTAACACAACTTGAAATTTACAGGGATCACTTCAGTTAATTTACCACCTCTGGTTTGAGGAGCAAGTAATTAGGGAATAGTATCAGAAACACTTTTAGAATTGGTGAATTGGGTTTTCCTTGAGTTTGTTTCGTGAACAAATCTATAAATACATATTTTATATATAATACAGATCTATACCTGTATTTATATACATAATATAGACATAATATACATTTTTATACAGCATATCTTTGAGGTAACAGCTGCCTCTGTACCTTGTACAAGATTAATTATCTTGTCTGCTCTAAACCAATAATCATAGTTTTGGGACATATTTTTCAGTTGTGGAACTTCACAGTTGGAAGCTAAAAATGGTCAAGAATGAACAAGAATTACCTAGAAATTAAAAGCTTTACAGATGTAACAAGTCTAAAAAATTCCACTGGTTATTCTGTAATGAGCAACTCTGCTGAAAGCAACCTCACCCCACAGAATCTCAGATTCCTCTCTGCTTTTTTGCCATTTCCCTGCAGAAAGCACTTTCAGCATGTAGCAGCAGTACTACATGAGTTAGCGTGGAACCTTATGACATACTTATGTGACATAATTGCATGTGACCATCACCTGAATACACAATGTGCCACCAGCCAAGCTCTCAAGTTGTCATATGCAAATCTACAGTCAAAGAATATCAGCTCTGGATAATGAAGCATTTGGTGAATTATTTCAAAGCTAAGGGTAAGAAATCCTCCTCTCTGACTCTGTGGCACTTCTACACATTTTGCCCTCAGTTTGATAGTGGCAATATGGAAGCCATGCTTCTTCCCAGAGGGACCATCATGCATAGCTTGGAAAGGAAAACTGCTTCTTGTGAAGGATCATCTTCTGAATGACTTTATGATCTGGGTGTTACAGCCAGTCACTCACTAGGAAGCTCACCACTTGGGTAAATGGGTAAGATTGACTGATTTTCCCAGAAATGCAGATGTAAGGAAAAGGAGAACTGACTATAATTTTGAAATGTAAAAAAATTAAGTAAATTTAAGTATGCATTAAAAACACACTCAGACTTCAACTCCAGCATTTATTAAATAAATATGGGAAATTTGAATTGTTTTGCAAACCAAAATATCTAAAAATTATATTTGTCTTTTTCTAGTGTTTAGTTAAAATTTATTAAAATTAGGAACCTGTCTCTGTGTTCACAATAATCAAATTGTTCATATGAGATCAAGGTGACAAATTAAACGTGCTAGAATATTCTTAACAAAATCTAAAACAACTAACATCATGAAACAGCTATGGACATACTGGATAGTCTAAACTGTAAAATTCAATTAAAATAACTCTGACCTAGAAGAAAACCATAATTGATAATCCTAAATTTACCTCTTAGGATGTCTAAGAGGGTCAAAAAGGCACACAGAAGCCAATGTATTTAGGAGTGGTAAATAGTAGCATTAACTTTGCTGTGGGTAAATGGATCTATCAAAAACTACAGTGAGTTCAATGTTTGGAAAGACACTGGACAAACCAAGCAGATATATTCAACAGACAGGGGAAAGAGCCTTATCTCATCTAGTCAACAAAAGGAAAGGTTTTTAACAGAAGGCTGTACTTAAATTGTAGGACACCAATTATGGTTTAGGCTGTGAGTATCTGGAAATGTGAATGAACTGTGTGGAAAACCAACCTGTCAGCCCACCTGTGCCACACTGAGTGACAAGTTGTCACCTAATTGTGACCTAATTTGCTTTACAAACAAAATTGCATCACTGATTTTTAAAAAAGTTTTTTTAAAAAAACACTTTTCCACTCCCCAGGAAAACTGTAGACTGATGGAAATGGTATCTCAGCAGAAGCTTTCAGTGGTCTGTCTGATGCAAGAAAAATCTTGTGTCCTTTTTAGACAGAACAAATATGAATAATGCATTGATGCAATGAGAGACATTAAGAGCAATATCCTACATAAAAGTCAGTAGGATTTCAGTGACACAAAGTGGAAAACTGTAATAAGGTGACACATTGGTAATAATTCAAAATGTAAAAAAGAAAGGTTCATGACTGGTAGTTCATAATGCAGGAAGATTTATACAGATGTGGAATTTAAGCACATAAAAGAGAAATGTGTTCTGGTTAATCAACATACAAATATAAGACTTACACAAATGAAAAACACATTCTTTAAAGGGAAACAGATAAGGATAACAAATTAAATAGAATATCAGGTGAGAGTTGTACAGCTTTTTTAAATGCTGACTAGATTACTTTAAATGAAAGCAAACAGCTCTGTGCACAGGGCTCCCATTCCCATTATCCAAGCAGAAAAGAGACAAGGGGTCTGGCCCCCTTCCATGTTTCTAATTGTTTTCAATGTGTTACTCCTGTAAAAAGAACGATCAAGTGCATGGCAACAGAATACAAAGTGCACAAACAAAATAACATTAATCAGAGATCCATGCTGATGAGGAAGAGCAGAGAAGAAATGCAGGGAAATAAGCTTGTTCTGAAGTTGTTAAACAATTAATTAGCACGTGGATGAACAGAGAAGTCACAGACAGATACTTGTGTGGGTGGCTCTCTGTAAGCACATGCAGAGTGCATGGCACACAGAATACACTGCCAGAACATGGGACAGGAGACATCAGCATCAACTGTATACACACATCTTACCTATCCTGGGTTCCTCAGGTGACAGCACTTTCAGGATTGCTGCAGCCTCCACAGACTTCAAAGTAAGCTTGAAAAATGTACAGTGCTTAGGGACTCTTTGGGCTTTCCTCCAGCTGTACAGTGCCAAAGTCAGTTTGCACTATGTCTTGCTGACACTTCTGAGGAGCTTCCAGGAAAACAGAATAGCAAAACCAAAACAGTTATTAATTATGGGCTGGAATGGATAAATACTTTTTGTTTCACTACTGTGTATGTACACTGTATCTCAGTTTTGTTATCCTAAAAACTCCACTGGAATGAGTAGTGTCACCAAGTAAGGCAGAAATTCAGAGTCAGAAACAAACAATTTTTCCCAATTTTGAGAAAATAAATCCCTAGTCTAGATTTATACATATATATATATATTTACATACACGCTCACACTTGTGTATATCTCAATCATCAACAAAGACTGCTGCCCTTGTGGAGGTGTGGAGTAATTGCTGTACATGCTTGCATAGATACTCATATTGTGAAATGGTTGTTCCCAGGTATTTAAATGCATTTTAAGGGTGGGTTCTGCCTAAATGCCTTCAGAAACACCATCTACAAATACAGAATAGTCAGCAGGTCTGTTAAAACAAGTTCTCAGAGGCAATGAGAGATGTCTGTGGCTCATTCGGTGCAGAACTCCAGCGGGACAGAACCTGTGTGTGCTGTTGATATCCTGTGTGCACTCCTTGTGTCACCACTCAGATGCTCACAGCTGAACAGGTAGATGAAATTGAGCAGATTTGTAACTCAAAGGTTGCATTTGAAAACCAAATGCTACAACTTTCAGATGGAGATGCATTAAGAAAAAAATTGTCTTATTTCACTTTAATGACAAGGTTTCAATTGAAAGAAAAGTATCAAAAGTAACTTGGAAGAATTTAAAACAAAGGTGCTGGATGTTTAACATCTCCACATGTGCCAATCCCAGAGAGCAGTCATTCTTTCCTGTTTTTCATATCACAAAAAGATTTAATTTCAAAGTAATTGTTACTTATTTGGGAGAAAGGCAGTGCCCTGCATACTGAACAGCAAGTTACCTTGCTTGGCAGGGACTTTTTTCTGTGTTTGCATTCATAATCTTTTTTTTATCTTCTGTCTCCAGGGTGGTTCTCACCTTTCCGTTCCTGCACCAAATCCTGCTCTCTGAAAAAGGTACACCTTGTGCAACTGACTTCCACATGAACTCAAACCAGGGAAGGCAAAGGGGAAGTTCATGGTTTCAAAAAGAAACTCAAAATTTACAAAGCAGCTGCCAATTAGTCAGACCTTAATTTTGCAAATTTATTTAGGAAAAAAAAATTTAACATGAGCAAATGAGAATACTTCAGTGTTACAACAGAGTATATAAATGTCTAGCAATAGTCAAATAATTTGATCTTTAAATACAAAATAACCACATGAACACCTAATATACAGGTTTCATCTGAATACATATTTATTAGATAAATATTAGGTTGTCACATCATCTAACTACATACAGTTTTGCAAGACTAAAAATCACAATTATTTTTTCTGACCAGTTTAAAGTATGAAATGATTGCATTGTACTGTACATACAATGTACAAACAAAGACAATGGCCATTTTTGCATGTTACCTCAGATTGTACTTTTTTTTTTTTAATTCTCCTCTGATCGTGATATCAAAAATTGTACAAAGTATGAATTTGGTTACAATTTTTTTTTTTTTTTTAATCCCCGTATTTTTCTTCATTATTTCTGTAGCACCCTAAAAATACACAGGTGATAGACTAGTACACGTAAGCTAAATATTACATGTAGATAAAACAAAACAAAACAAAGGATCAGAGTATATTACAGAAGTGAAAGTGGAACAAATGCTGAGACTCCACAAACGCTAACAAACAGGATTCATTTTCCACATAAGATGGAGCTTCAAGCTTTTTTTTTCCTGCGAAATAAAAACAATGCACATTCCAAGGAAAATGAATGCATTTCTGTTAACATGTCTCTATTTGTCATTTACATATGTACAGCTGTCCCTTGAGTCTCTGCTGCAGACACTGGCGTGTACTGTCAGTCCTATAATAATGTCTTGGCAGCAGAACTGTAGATCTCTGTGGGTTCTTTCCCAGATGAACTTCCATAGGGAAACGATTAAAAGGTAAACAAACAAAAAAAAAAGAAGAAAAATACTACTGGAATTTAATATAATAATTAAGCTTTAAAAGAAATGACTGTGATTACCCTATTTGCTAGGTTTTTTTTTCTAAACTTTAATACGGCAGTGAACAGATAAAAAAATAACTAAATTTTCAGAAGCTTTTTCATACTGACTTCACTATACAGTACCTGATTTTAGCTGATAGATAAATTTTAAAACTGTCTCAAATGTCCAACATTTGGGTGGTGGGTAAAAATTGTACTTTCTTTTTTAAGCTCTGCTTAGAAACCAAACATTTCTGTAAGTTTAAAGATGTTAACTGTCCGCTTTTGATTATCTATTACTGTACAAAGCAGATGCCAACACTGCTCCAAACATATTGCTAATATCTATGGGGCTTTTTTTCCCTTTATGCTTTCCAACAGGTACTTTTAAATGACACATTTTAAATACTACCAGTTAGCAAAAGGTCAATCCTTAACATACCTGGCTTAAAATACTAATATTGTCTTTAAGAGAAATTAATTTTAGGTGACTAACTGAGCTGCTCAGGAATCAGTGGAGAATGGAACATGAAATAGAATCAATGAAAAAAATCAGAGCAACCAGTTCCAACTAATAGTGAGAAATCTTCTTCCCAAACCTATGGCTTAAGGAACTTACCCCCCAAATAGAAAAAAACTATCTCTAAGGGCATAAAGTCAGTTTATATTAGCCACCTCTGCACATGACTTCCAGACCTATATAAAAAATGCAGCAAAAAACCAGGGGGAAATTACTACAGTAACATGGCTACAAAACACATCTGTATCCGTAACTGAACAACGGTCTTTCCTAGGAACTGTGTGATAGCAGCACCACACCACAACCATATTACCATGTATTACACCAAGGTATCTTTAATATTCTGCAGAGATCCTCTACAGGTTGTCAAGCCT